>NC_084503.1:21430586-22063086 GCF_024500385.1 Phyllopteryx taeniolatus
GTGTGTCCCAATGATCCTAACCCAGTTTTCCGGGGCTTTACACCCCTGGCGGGGTGTCCCATCGCAAACAGGTCCTAGGTGAGGGACCAGAAAAAGCTAGGCTCTGAACCCCCTATGATGAGTACTAATTTTGGATCATGTTTTCCCTCGCCTGGATGTGAGTCCATGTCCCCCTCTGGAGCTAGGCCCGCAGGTCGGACTTGATGGCGAGTGACTGGTGGCCGGTTCTGCACCCATGGGGCCCGGGCCCAGCACAACCCGAAGAGGCAACCTGGGTGCCCCTTTCCATGGGCTAACCACCTGTGGGAAGGGAGGGGCCAAGGGGATTGGTTTCATGGAAAGCTCGGTGGTGGCCAAAGGCAGGGTCTTTGGCGGTCCAACCCTCAGCTACAGAAGCTGGCTCTACAGATCTGAAATGTCACCTTTCTGGCAGGAAGAAGCCTGAGCTGGTGTGCGAAACATACTCTATGAGTGTCCTTAAATCCACTTGGCACCAGGACACCCTAGGCTGCGGTTCGATAATCAACTTTGTGGTCGTGTCAATGGAATTGTGGCCCCGTGTCTTGGTCACACAGGTGAAGAGAGAGGCGGAGCTGTCAACCGATCACCATCTGGTGGTGTGTTGGCTCTGATGGTGGGGGGGAAATGCCAGTCCTACCTGGCAAACCCAAAGATTTTGTGAGAGTCTGTTGGGAATGTCTGGCAGAGTCCCTTGTCAGAAGGCTTTTCAACTCCCACCTCCGGCAGAACTTGGACCACATCCTGGGGAAAGTGGGGGGTATTGAGTCCGAGTGGGACATTATTCACATCTCCATTGTTGATGCGGCTGACCGGAGCTGTGGCCGTAAGGGGATAGGTGACCGGCCACAGGGGATGGTGGCAATGCTCCTTGTTTGCATAGCCCCGGGGTTGGATGAGATCCGCTCGGTGTTCCTAAAGGCTCTAGATGTTGTGGGGTGCCCTGGTTGAGACGCCTCTGCAACATTGCGTGGAGGGACAGTATCACTGGATTAACGGATTGTGTTCTAACTACAGGGGGATTACACTCCTCAGCCTCCCTGGCAAAGTCTATTCAGGGGTGCTGGAGAGGAGGGTCCGTCAGGAAGTCAAATCTCAGATTCAGGAGCATCAGTGTGGTTTTTGTCCTGGCCGTGAAACAGTAGACCAGCTCTAAACTCTTAGCAGAATTTTGGAGGGTGCATGGAAGTTTGCCCAACCAGTCTACATGTGCTTTGTGGACTTGGACCACACTTCAATCATGTCCCTTGGGAGTCCTGTGGAGGGTGCTCCTGGAGTATGGGGTACCAGACCCGCTAACACAGACTGTTTGGTCCCTGTACGACCAGTGTTAGAGTTTGGTCCGCATTGCCAGCAGTAAGTCGGATTCATTTCCAGTGAAGGTTGGACTTCACCGAGGGCTGCTTTTTGTCACCAATTTTGTTCATAACCTTCATGGACAGAATTTCTAGGCACAGCTTAGGCATTGAGAGGGTCTGGTTTGGTGGCCTCAGTATTGCATCTCTGCTTTTTGCAGATGTAGTTCTGTTGGCTTTATTCAGCCCCGATCTCCATCCAACTCTCACTGGAGGGGTTCGCAGCCGAGAGTGACACGGTTAGGATGAGAATCAACACCTCCAAATCTGAGACCATCGTACTCAGTCAGAAAAGGGTGGAGTGCCTTCTCCAGGTCAGGGATGAGATCCTAGCCCAAATGGAGGAGTCCAAGTATCTTAGGCTCTTGTTAATGACTGAGGGGAAAAATGGAGCGGGAGATCGACAGACGGTGCAGCATCTGCAGTTATGCGGACTGTCTATCGGTCTGTCCGAAAGGATAAGCTCTCAATTTACCCGACAACGTTCCTACCCTCACCTATGCTCACGAGCTGTGGGTTGTGACAAAAATAACATGATCAGAGATCCAAGCGTCCAAAATGAGTTTCCTCCGCAGGGTGTCCAGGGTCTCTTGGAGATAGGGTGAGAAACTCAGTCATATGTGAGAGGCTCAGAGTCGAGCCACTGCTCCTCTGCATTGAGATGAGCAAAATAAGCTGGCTTGGCATCTGAATAGGAGGCCTGCTGGACAACTCTGGAGGAGGCCCCAGGGACGAGGCAGGACACGGAGGAACTATGTCATCCAGCTGGCCTGGCAACGCCTCGGGATCCCCCCAGAAGAGCTGGACAATGTGGCTGGAGAGAGGGAAGTCTGGGCTTCCTTGATAAAACTGCTGCCCCAATGACCCGAAATGATGGATGGATACAATAAAACTTTTTTAATGACTAAAATTACTACATTTAGAAATGACTAAGACGTGACTTTAACTCATAAGCATTTTCGTCTAAAAGACATCTGCCAAAAACAACACTGATGGGCACACAGTGTTCTTCGGCAATGTTCAACAAAACTGACTCCGTGATTGCCTTTCACCGGGCTACTTTTTGTTTCACGGAAAATAATGACATTTGTTTGTGCTTTTTTTTTTTTTTTTTGTCGATAGAATGGTCATAAACCCGTAAAATACACATGCTGGAAACACAGACTGTGCTTCCTCTCTTTCGCAGCCATGTTGCCCTTTCTATTAAATAGGTCAGGAATATTAAGGTAGGTTCTATTGGCATTACGATTATCAGAGGTCCTTTAAAAAAAAAAATAATAAAATAAAATTAGAACTCAATGGTAAGGGGCCACCTGAATTCAAAAAGTTTGATAACCTCTGGTCGATGCAATGCATAAAATACAAGTGAATAAACACAACAATATGAAGGCAAGGAGGGGTAGTAACAGTGCCAGCATTACATGCTACCTGTAAAAAGCATTTACAGCAGTCGCAGAGAAAAATCCAGGCTGTGGTGCAGACCAGAGCTGACAGCCAGCACTTCGAGTGCTGCATTAGCGCCTGATGTTTCTCCACGATTCTTCATGTGTGCTGTCATCTTGCTCTTCATCACCATAGTTCTAAGCTATTACCCATTATAAGCATCCGGTTTATGTGAAAAGAAAGGGGCTTTGAACATTAAAATAACGAAGCCTAGTAGGCCTACGTGTTTATCACAAATGAGAAGGAGGTTTTACTCCTAAAAGCATATTTACTCTTATTGTATGTGACTGCAGCATTATGCACAGTTCCAATATTAACATTCCGCTTAAATAGGGGAAAAAAAGTCAACAATGATTCAATTAAATGTATTAAAAGTGAAATGAAAAATTGCACCTAAACAAATGTTTAAAAACAAACTTTTGTTGAAGATTAAATGCTAATGTATTGAACTTAAAAGTACTTGGGCTGTGACTTTTTCACGTACCACTAGAGCATACGTGTCAAACTCAGGCCCGGGGGCCAAATTTGGTCCACAAAATGTAATTATATTTGGCCCGCAAGACCATATAAAATGTGTATATAGCACATGCGCCACTAATATTACAAATCCCATAATGCTTTGCTAGTGTGTTGGCCCATCAGTCAAGACCGGCGAGCGCCACTTCCCTTTCTGTTGCAGTCGTTAGCAACTATGCTACCAGTCTCCTCGAGCAAATTTACACTTGCCCTTCCCAAAAATGGCCAATAGAAAGATGAAACGGTTAACTTCCAAGACAGGTGGGAGGCAGAATGTCTGTTCACTAAAGTAAAAGACAGACCTGTTTTTCGTGTGCGGAGCAATGTGGCTGTAACAAAGAATATAACAGAATTGAATTACATTTTTTTTATGTCCTTTATCATCTCCTAGGCAGGGACTATTAATAGTTTGAAGTTTGGATTTGTATAGAAGAACATTCTTATTTGTTGGGGTTGTTTTGTTGTTGGCCTTTGAAAAAAGATTTACATAAAAAAGAAAGGCAGTTGGAGATAGATAAATAGAAGATGGAGACATAAGAATTCATGTTATCTGTTTAAATACAAAACAACTAACAAATATGATAAACTTTAACGCTACATTTCTGTAGAGAAGTGAAATATGCACATCTCAGTGATTATTATTTTTTTTTAATCACAATCCATTGTTGGAAGACAGAGAAAATAAATATACAGGCCATACCATAAGATGCAAACCACTCATGAGCAAAAAGAATCGGAAGGCCAGATTGGATTTTGCAAAGAAGTACAGAGAAGACCCATAACATTTTTGAAACAAAGTTTTATGGACTGATCAGACCAAGATTAACCTCTATCAAAGTGATGAAAAGACCAAAGTTTGTACAAATAAAGGATCTGCTTATATTCCATACCACTGATGTCTTTCATCGCAAATTTTAATTCTCGTGTTTATAATATTAAAGTTTGTTTATTCCAGATTAAGTGTTCAAGCAAAATTTAAGTTTGTCGTCATATGATAAACTAACACTACATTTCTGCAGAGAAGCAAAACATGCACATCTCAGTGATTTTTCATTAAATATTGAGTTTGGCCCACGACGTTGTCCCAATTTTTCATTATGGCCCACCGTGAATTTGAGTTTGACACCCATGCACTAGAGGAAGCCTATGTCCCACTGCTGGTACATGTACCACACTTTGAGAATCACTGATCTATTGTATTAATGTAGGTAACTATCAGAATCAGAATCATCTTGATTTGCCAAGTATGTCCAAAAAACACACAAGGAATTTGTCTCCAGTAATTGGAGCCGCTCTAGTACGACAACAGACAGTCAATTGACAGACAACAGTTTTGAGAAAAACAGTCACTGAGCAATAAAGGGTTGCTCGTTATCTGGTAATGCCGGTACATTTTTTTTTTTTTGACAATTGTGCAAAAAGATGCAGAGTCCTCTAGCACTAACTAACTATAAACACTTTGGGGCAGCGTTAACTATTCGGCAACAGCCTGAATAGTTAACCTAAGTCCCCGCCACTAGTGAGGGGTTCACTGTATTCCTCTGCAGCGTCAAAACAGCCATGTGGTGTACAAAGTCAAAACAACCATGTGGTGTACAAACACAGTGTAGCCCCTTGAGGTTGCTATGGAGACAGGCTCCAGAAACCCCTGTCGACTGAGCTCAATACTCCATTATGAGGGACAAATGTCACCTTGGCATGTTGCCTTTGTGTGTATGAGCGAGGCAAACAGTGATGAGACCACGTAAGCCGGCCAAGAGTGGCAAGCTGGCGTATACAGTATTTATGAAACGATAACCTGCCCTACTGTCCTTATGACTGGCTAGCACCAAGACAGGGCTCGTACCTATAGTGGATCATGATTCGCTGAAGCACTTCAGCAACACACACAAGGCTCAAAATATTGTTTCTTTTTTTCTTTGAGGAGCAGTTTTCCTAATCGTTTCATTTGAGGAGCAACTTTCTAATTTTTTGGAGCAATTTTTTGCAGCTTAATCGCACAGGGATCCGAAGCAAGGATTTTATGACAATATATTGGGGGAGTTAAATGTAGGGCTGCAGCTAACGAATAATTTTGTACTCGAGTATCCTACTGAAAATTCTATCAATCGATTATTTGGATAAACTATATTTTTGCTTGGTTAAAGGGCAATTTTGAATACAACAGAGAAAAGACCTTTGACTTAACATACGATTAATTTTTTTCCTTTTTTATATAACCCACAATTTTTATTTCTTGAATTCACATTGCGCATAAAAGATGAGGCATTTTTTTATTTATTTTTGTAAATAAAGGCCTGGAGGAGGCTCGAAGGCGAGCGCCTGGTGGCTGTGCCTGCACTCATGGGGCCCAGCCGGGCACAGCCCGAAAGGGTAACGTGGGTCCCCCTTCTCATGGGCTCACCACCTGTGGGAGGGGCCATAGAGGTCGGGTGCAGTGTGAGCTGGGCGGTAGTCGAAGGCAAGGATCTTGGCAATCCAATCGTGGGACGTCACCTCTCTGGGAGGGAAGGAGCCCGAGCTGGTGTGTGAGGTCGAAAGTTCTGACTACATATAGTCGGGCTCACCTCCACACACAGGTTGGGTTCTGGTACCAGTTGTCTCGAGAGGGGTTGGACTCTTTTCCAGTTGCCCTCGGTGAGAGGCGCCAAGCTGGTATGCCTATACTTATTGCCCCCTGGCTCGGCACCTGTACATTGGGGTTTATCCCGGTGGACAAGAGGGTAGCCTCCCTCCGCCTTTGGGTGGGGGGACCAGTCCTGACTGTTTATGCCTTTGCACCAAACACCATTTCAGATTACCCATTCTTTTTTTAGTCCTAGGAGGGAGTGATGGAGAGTGCTCCTGCTGGGGGGCTTCAATGCTCACGTGGTCAATGACAGTGAGACCTGGAAGGGTGTAATTAGGAGATGCACCCCCCCCCCCCCCCCCAAGACATATGGGGGTGCTTCCATTGTATGCAGTAGAACATATTTCAGGCTTTATGATAGTGATTAACTGTACCGACCAATCACATGCAGGTTGGGTTCTGGTACCAGTTGTCTCGAGAGGGGTTGGACTCTTTTCCAGTTGCCCTCGGTGAGAGGCGCCAAGCTGGTATGCCTATACTTATTGCCCCCTGGCTCGGCACCTGTACATTGGGGTTTATCCCGGTGGACAAGAGGGTAGCCTCCCTCCGCCTTTGGGTGGGGGGACCAGTCCTGACTGTTTATGCCTTTGCACCAAACACCATTTCAGATTACCCATTCTTTTTTTAGTCCTAGGAGGGAGTGATGGAGAGTGCTCCTGCTGGGGGGCTTCAATGCTCACGTGGTCAATGACAGTGAGACCTGGAAGGGTGTAATTAGGAGATGCACCCCCCCCCCCCCCCAAGACATATGGGGGTGCTTCCATTGTATGCAGTAGAACATATTTCAGGCTTTATGATAGTGATTAACTGTACCGACCAATCACATGCAAGTTCTGCTAACCTTTCAACCAATCAAATCTGCATCGCAGTTGGTAATTACTGAAATCACTGACTGCGCACAGATCAGACAAAGAGAAAATGAGAGAGAGCGTGTAAGTTAAAGACGGAGAAATATCAGAAAATGGCCGACAAAGGAAAAGAATATTTGGAACAAATAGTGCTTAAAATGGAACAGGCAGAGTCACTTTTGTTTGTACTTCTCAGTGGGAAGTTCCCACTGGGAGCTCTTATTAAAAGTGCATATAATATGTGAAATGCCATTTTGAACCAAAAGGGTTTTGAACAAACATAACCTCTAAAATGGTTCAGTAAGGATATCCATCCATCCATCCATTTTCTGAGCCGCTTTTTCCTCACTAGGGTCGCGGGCGTGCTGGAGCCTATCCCAGCTGTCATCGGGCAGGAGGCGGGGTACACCCTGAACTGGTTGCCAGCCAATCGCAGGGCACATATACAAACAAACAACCATTCGCACTCACAGTCAAACCTACGGGCAATTTAGAGTCTCCAATTCATGCATGTTTTTGGGATGTGGGAGGAAACCGGAGTGCCCGGAGAAAACCCACGCAGGCACGGGGAGAACTTGCAAACTCCACACAGGCGGGGCCGGGGATTGAACCCGGGTCCTCAGAACTGTGAGGCTGACGCTCTAACCAGTCGGCCACCGTGCCGCCTCAGTAAGGATATGTTAAATTAAAATAAGCAAAATTGTTTGAGACTTCACTGTTGGGTCAAGATGCCAAACAGAAAAGCGAAACCTAAAACTTTATTATTCTTAAAGCAGAAATCCACAACTTTTTCTTGTTAAAAAAAATATTTTACCCCAAGCCAATACTAGAGGGGACCAAAATGTGGATTACGCATGTCAGCTCCTCTCACATCTCGCTGTATTCTTCAATAGTTTTTTTTTTCTTTTATACATAGTGAATGCTCGATTTATTTCCCGCGCTGGCCCAGTTGGAAGCGCAACGAAAATGACGTAGAAGGAAATGACGGCACGCAAATGAGGCATTTTGCCAAGCAATGGGTGGAGTGTAGTTGTAAAACACAAAATTGTATTGTTTTTGTTTACACAGTAATTACGGTATGACTATTTTATGCGACAGAAATGCAAAACAATATTTTTAGAGAGCAGTAAATGAACAACATCTACACACCTGTCATGACATGGAGAGGTTCTCCCAGCCAGCTGCCGCGACTTCCTGACTCTCCCTAAAAACATCGATCTCAGGTAACATACAGCTGAGGTCCGGAGACTTGACACGAAAAGCGTGATCGAGATGGGGAAAGAAGAAGACGAGCAGGACGACAGGCGAAAAACGTCATCCGTGTCCATGAAGCGAACCCACCCCCACATACAGCTCTCATGCTGCCCCTGGAATTCCTCAGTTTAAATAGCACAAAGTCACTTTTTTCAACTCTGCGCTTCTTTTTCTGGCTTTTATGTAGCGTACTGCAGTTACACTTTTACTCTGTGCTACGCTACTGTTCTTTAGGGTCAACTGGAGCAAGTAAACTAAATGTGTAAAAGCAACTTGTAAGGCAGAGGCCTGCGGCAAGTTTACAACCTCCTAGTGGGAAAAAGACCCTCCACAGTCCCCTTGGTGTGATTTAATATATTAATGCCTCTTTACATGAATGGGCACACTTTTTGCTGAAATTTTGCAGTGGCACGCACATCGTCCTCCCTATGAGGTGTGGACCTGTGTAGGCTGGCCCAATGATATGTGGCCCTGTCCTCCTCCCAAGGGAAGCAGCAGACTGTGAAACAAGATTTTCAAGAACTTGGCCATGGCCCACAAAGTGGAGTTACTTTGAGGTCAGCGGGGGCAGGGGAGAAACTTTTTTTCAATATTCATTTGCTTGCCTCACGATTTTGCCCCAGCTGAGGGTGGCATTGTCGAGTCCTTATTAATGTGGTGATATATACAACATACATTTCCGCCCACCACAAAATGTCTGACACAGCTTGAGAGGAATAGAGATAAATCACTTCTGAGACTGCCAACCCCCCCGACATGACTGACTGTAACATTAAGAACAAGTGAAGGCGTCACTTTTCTATAAATACACACAGCTACATATACGAGCTCGTTATTTTGTCTGTGCTGCTCACACATTTATTTGACTTCACATGTTGATTCAGGCACACCATAATTTTTACTCCCTTTTATATCTATCACAACTGAAGCATCAATGTGTGATGTTACCAGCAGCCAATCAGAGGCCAAGAGAATATAAATCATGATCATTACTCTATAAACATATTGACTTTTCACTGCATTTTCATCAATAGTTAGAGTTGAAACCAGATGTTTACATACACTACATATTTTAAAAAGACTTTTATTCTCACTGTCTGACATGAAATCAGAGTAAACCTTTACTTTTTAGGATGACCAAAATTATTTCTATGTGCTGAATGCCAGCATAAAGAGAGGATTTTTTTTTTTAAATTACCGTAATTTATTGTGTATAATGCGCACCCATGTATAATATGCACCCCCAAAGTTGATATCAAAATTCAATGTGTATTATGCATTTTTACAATGCATGATTTTGCTTCTACCTATATGATGAAAACCAAGTATTATCTGTATTTTGTTAGTTTTTTTCAAAGAATTATTCTTGAGTTGAGCACTTTATTTGAACACGTAATTTTTTAAATTTACTTCCTCTTATTTTGAAATTCACAGCCCGATTTCTATTTAGTAAATTAGAAAACAGAGTTGTACTCACGTTTGATTACCCAGGCAGAATTTGTAAGATGGGTACAATTATTTAAAGAAAACACATTGAATTTTATTTTAATGGGATTCAAACTAAACGGTCAAGCATTTCAGAAAAGCATTAGCATTAAACAAAACATAACCATAAAGAAATTCATGATGTTGTTTTTCAGTCATCAGTCATATTTAAAAAAAAAAAACAATATTTAAAAAATTCTGCCAGGTTATGTAAACTTATGAGCACAACTGTACATACAGTGGGTACGGGAAGTATTCAGACCGCCTTAAAATTTTTACTCTGTTATATTGCAGCCATTAGCTAAAATCATTTAAGTTCATTTTCCCCCTCTATGTACACACAGCACCCCATATTGACAGAAAAAGAAATAAGTTTAATTTTTTGCAGATTTTATAAAAAACAAAAACTGAAATATCACACAGCCACGAGTATTCAGACCCTTTGCTGTGACACTCATATATTGAACTCGGGTGCTGTACATTTCTTCTGATCATCCTTGAGATGGTTCTCCACCTTCATTGGAGTCCAGCTTTGTTTGATTATTCTGATTGAACTTGATTATGAAAGCCACACACCTGTCTATATTAGACCTTACAGCTCACAGTGCATGTCAGAGCAAATGAGAATCATGAGGTCGAAGGAACTGCCTGAAGAGCTCAGAAACGAAATTGTGGCAAGGCCCAATTTCAACAGATCCGCCCAACGTTACTAAAAAATTTCTGCTGCACTTAAGGTTCCTAAGAACACAAGTGGCCTCCATAATCCTTAAATGGAAGACATTTGGGACGACCAGAACCCTTCTTAGAGCTGGCCGTCCGGCCAAACTGAGCAATCGGGAGAGAAGAGCCTTGGTGAGAGAGGTCAAGAAGAACCGAAAAGATCATTGTGGCTGAGCGCCAGAGATGCAGTCAGGAGATGGGAGAAAGTTCTAGAAAGTCAACCATCACTGCAGCGCTCCACCAGTCGGGGTTTTATGGTAGAGTGGCCCGACGGAAGCCTCTCCTGAGTGCAAGACATGAAAGCCCGCATGGAGTTTGGTAAAAAAAAACACCTGAAGGACTAAGCGGTATGTCTGGAGAAAATGACCATAAACACACAACTAAAATAACGAAGGAGTGGCTTCAGAACAACTCCGTGACTGTTCTTGAATGGCCCAGCCAGAGCCCTGACTTAAACCCAATTGAGGATCTCTGGAGAGACCTGAAAATGGCTGTCCACCAACGTTCACCATCCAACCTGCCAGAACTGGAGAGGATCTGCAAGGAGGAATGGCAGAGGATCCCCAAATCCAGGTGTGAAAAACTTGTTGCATCATTCCCAAAAGGACTCATGGCTGTATTACCTCAAAAGGGTGCTTCTACTAAAAACTGAGTAAAGGGTCTGAATACTTATACCTGTGTGATATTTCAGTTTTTCTTTTTCAATAAATGAGGAAAAAAATTAACTCAAATGATTTTAGCAAATGGCGGCACAGAGCGTCAGCCTCACAGTTCTGAGGACACGGGTTCAATCCCCGGCCCCACCTGTGTGGAGTTTGCATGTTCTCCCCGTCCCTGCGTGGGTTTTCTCTGGGCACTCCGGTTTCCTCCCACATCCCAAAAACATGCATTAATTGAAGACTAAATTGCCCGTAGGTGTGACTGTGAGTGCGAATGGTTGTTTGTTTGTATGTGCCCTGCGATTGGCCGGCAACCAGTTCAGGGTGTACCCCGCCTCCTGCCCGATGATAGCTGGGATAGGCTCCAGCACGCCCGCGACCCTAGTGAGGAGAAGCGGCTCAGAAAATGGATGGATGGATGGATTTTAGCAAATGGCTGCAATATAACAAAGAGTGAAAAAATTAAGGGGGTCTGAATACTTTCCATACCCACAGTATATGCAGTCATACGATCCAGTCATATTGGAATGAAAGGGTAGGCGATACCTTTTTTATAACCACTAGGTGGTGGTGGCATATTAGAAAGAAAATGTACACCTCTCTCATAACCTCTAGGTGGCGGTGGCATTTTGGAATGCAAGTGTACAGCTTTTTCATAACCTCTAGATGGCGGCATACATTTATAAAATGTCAAAAGTTTGTTTTCCATTTTCCCCTATAGCTATGTATAATGCACACTATTGACTTTTGACAAATTTTGGGGGGGAAAATGTGCATTATACACGAGAAATTACAGTACTTCAAAGTAATGGGTATTTGATACCATAGCCTTTAAACTATGACTTGGGTCAAACATTTTGGATATCCTTCCACAAGCCTCTCACAATATATGGCATTCCTCCTGACAGCACTAGCATAACGGAGCCAAGTTTGTAGACCACCTTGCTCGAACATACCTTTTCAGGTCTGCCCATAAATTTCCAATAGTATTGACATCAAAGCCACTTTGTAAAGAGTTTGGCTTTTGTTGAGTTTTTGTTGGGTTATTGTCCATTTGGAAGACCCATTTGTACCCAAGCTTTAACTTCCTGGCTGATGTCTTGAGATGTTGCTTCAGACGTTATACATCATGTTCTTTCCTCATCCATATATTCTGTGTGCATTTGCAAACTGTAATCTTTTTTTGGTCTAATGACTGTCAGACCATGGGACATGTCTCCAAAAATCAAGGTGTTTGTCCCTTTGTGCATTTGCAAACTGCAATCAATTTCTTTTGGTGTAATGGCTTCTTCCTGGCAGAGTGGGCTTTCATGCGCATATCGGAATAGTAATCGTTTCACTGTGGATAATGGCACACTCTTACCAGCTTCACCCAGAATCTTCACAAGGAAACAATTTCACGCCTGCATTTAAAGTACAGTATAGCTCTTCAAATGCAACGAACGAAAACAACAGATTACACTTGGGAAAAGGGGAAAGGGTGGAGAGCTACAGCTACATTGAAGGTACAAACTTAAGGTACGCACAACTTGTTTAAACTAATGCACTCAGATATAGAAATACTAATGCATTTAACAAAACATTGGCGTAACTTCATAGATCAATTGAAAACACTGAAAAATCAATTTAAATTGATGATTCAAAGTGTTGGCAACTAATTACATTATCGACTCTTTGTGTCGCGCGATTATTACGTCAGTCACCCACTGAGCCGAGCCATTATTACATCAGTCACCGTGTGTGTGTGTGTTTCTGTGTGTGTCATATTGGAGAGAGTTAACTGTTCTTGGTGTGCACGCCTTGGCCTCTTAAGACAGTTCAGTGTAGATAACTTCATCAGAAGGCCTCAAACCAGAAGGTCATGATTGAACTTCATTAAAAATAACTTGTTTTTCACTGAAAAGGAAGAATATATGTGTTAAATATATTCTAGAAGTTATCATTTATTTGCTTAGCTTGCATTAGTATTATGGACGATTTTAGATGTCTCGCCTTCGAAAAGATGACTCAGCATCATCCGATGGAATGGCGCCTGGACCAAGGACGTGATCGGATGTGGTCGGGGACGTGACAGGTGTTGGTCCAATATTTTGTGTTGTGTCTTATTGCTTAGAATACTATGTCTGGGAAAAACCCTCTTATTATCAAATATTATGTGTCGTGTCTTATTGTTTAGAATACTATGTCTGGGAAAAACCCTCTTATTATCAAATATTTTGTGTTGTGTCTTATTGCTTAGAACATTATGATTTGTAAATCCCTCCTATTTCAAATAAAAGCAGGAGCGAGGGGGGGGATTGTTTAGAGCGTGTTGAGAGGCTGTGATCTGAACAATCTCCCATACGCCCTCCTCATGAGAAAAAGAAACCAGCGTCTTCATTCCTTTTGTGTCTATTTTTTATAATGTTGGGTAAGATAAATCCAACAATATGCCTATATTGTTATATTACCTGTCTGTATGTGTTACTACAGTGTTTGTGTGCGAATAGTCCTTATTTGAAAGTAAATCCATCCCGTGATGTCAAATGCACATTTTTGCTAACCAGTCAATAGGGTTTTGTATTAAGTGCTAACATTAAGCTGCCGATGTATTAAAATGAAGTACTGTATGTGTTGGATTGAAATACACAATGCATGTATTTTTGTTGTTTAGTTTTACTGTCAACTACAACTGGAGTATTAATAACCAGCTTAAAGTCGGCAAAGGTGAACTATGTTTGATGAACTGAATGAATGTGCGTCAAGTGTTACTGTCGGTTGTGGAATATGAGTAGATAATGAGTACAGTATGAGTGAAGAGTGAGGCAGGACAGATTGCAAAATGTAGCTAGGGATGCGGTAGGTGAACAACAAAATAGATGGGGAACACTATACACATATTTTTCAGAAGCCATTTTGACACATTCAGCCACTTTGCAAGAGCCAACCATCTCTCTTCCCATTATTCACTCGACCATCTCCTTGCTGACATCACAGCCCTGTTATGCCATGGAGGCCACCCACCAACCATCCAGATAAACCAGCAGGACCATCCAGAGTAACCAGTAACCTTTAACCAGTGAATAAAATTGTTCAAAAGTTAGTCTATGTATTTCTGAGCCCATTGCAAATATTTCTCCTCATAAGATTGGTTCTGGGGAATCAAAATACAACTTTAAGCATGACTGCTTTGTTGGGTCCTTGAATCGAGCGATTCATGCAACCCCAGGGACAGAATCAGCTTCAAATGCACGTGCATCTCAATAAAATAGAATTTTGTCGGAAAACTTAAGTTCAAGTGTTTAACGGAAAAATTTAAACTCAAATTGTATATATTTGCTACACACACAGTGGATTACGGCATGATGTTATACTGATGGTAAGTACTTGGCACCATTCCTGGGAACGATTGTGTGCTGGCTCCTGTTCCGTTCAGTATTATGTTCTTGGCAATACTGACTATTGCAATATTAGTCATTCGAACTGCTCTAAGTGCTAGAGGACTCTGCATCTTTTTGCACAATTGTCAAAAAAACAAAACAAAAACAAAAAAAAATTGTGTTTTTTGGACATACGTGGCAAATAAAGATGATTCTGATTCTTATGCCTTCCGTGATGGAAACCATGGGGTTGGTATAAAGTACCAGGTAATGATGGCACATTCTTCAATTTACAAAGGCTGGGAACAAAGGCTAAAATCCAAAAAGACACTATTCGTGACTTTTGCTGACAGTTGGTACACAGCTGGACATGGAGGCGAGCATTGACCTGTCTTCTATGGGATGCAGCGACTTACGCCTCACAATAAGCACAAAGAAGAAGTGATACACCAACCTGGACAGGCTACCCCTTATTCTGAGCCCATCATTACATTTAATGGAGAGAAGGTATGAGTTGGCCTCAAAATGGAGAATTGGAACATTAAAAAAAAAAAACATTGCAGCCAAAACAATGGAAAAGTGGAATCGGAATTTGATAACATTGACACAAAATGGACATTTTAGAGAGTCAAAACTGGTCTACTGGTTACAACAGTTGTCTCACAATTCAGAGGTTCTAAGTTTGAGTCTCACAAAAGTAAGATCTTACAAACCCAAAGAATGCTTTTGGCACGCTATTATGCGCCCAAGCATCAGTCCCTTCCAAAAGTAGTGGAACGGCAAGGTCAATTTCTTTGTTTGTTTGGATTTTGCTAACCAGTCGTCCACTGTGCCGCCTGCTCTGTATACATATTTTGCGGATATCAGGTTAATGATCCTCAATCATCGGCCAGAATAGTGACACTTACCTAGATAGCAAAACATGCAAAACAACCAACTACAAGAGCCAAGTTGTGGTGGCCCTGTTAGAACCGGTACTGGCCTTGTATATTCCCCATATGACAGGAGAAACAATGAGCAAAAACCTCACCAGAAAAATTTAAACTGGAATGTTAATTTAACTTAAATCCCACAGTGCCTTGAAAAAGTATTGGCCGCCTTCTTAAATTCTGATGCTTGTGCATAATTTCCCTACTTTAATGTGTAAGATCATCAAATAAATGTAAATATCAGACAAATATAACCCAAGTGAACTAAAAATGCAGTTTATAAATGGTGATTTCATTTATTGAGGAAAAAAACTATTCAAAGTTACCTGGCCCTGTGTAGAAAAAGTAATGACCCCCTAGACCTAATAACTGGTTGGGCCAGCAGCAAGCGTTTTCTCTAACTGGCAATGAGTCTTTCACATCTCTGTGGAGATATTTTGGCCCACCCTTACAGAAATGTTTGAATTCAGCAAAAATGGAGGGTTTTCGAGTATGAACGGACATTTTAAGGTCATGGCACTGCATTTCAACTCGATTCAATTCTGGACTTTGACGAGGCCACTCCAAGCCTTCATTTTGTTGTATTAAGCCATTCAAAAGTTGATTTGCTGGTTTGTTTTGGATGTTTATCCTGCTGCAGAACCCAAGCGCGCTTCAGCTTGAGGTCACAAACTGATGGTTGAACATTCCCCTTCAGGATTTTCTGTTAATGAGCAGAATTCATGGTTCCTTCAATCACAGCAAGTTGTCCAGGGCCTGAAGGAGCAAAGCAGCCCAAGACATCACCCTACCACCACCATGTTTGACTGTTTGTATGATGTTCTTTTTTTCTGAAATGCTGTGCTACATTTATGCCAGACGTAACGAGACACACACCCTCCAAAAAGCTCAATTTTCATCTCGCCAGTCCATATAATAGTCTCCCAAATGTCTTGGGAATCATTTACACTGACCTTAACTGAGGCAAAGGAGGCACGCAGTTCTTTAGAAGTTGCCCTGAGTTCCTTTGTGGCTTCCTGGATGAGTCATTGCTGTTCTCTTGGGTAATCTTTGTAGGTGGGCCACTCCTGGGAAGATTCACTGCTGTTCCACATTTTCTTCATTTGAGGATAATGGCTCTCTCTATGGTTTGCTGGAATCCTAAAGCTAAATGCCGTTTGTAACCCTGTTAGATGTCAATTACTTTATTTCTCGACAGTTGTGGAATTTCTTTGGATCGTGTCATTTTGTTGCAGCTATTTTTTAGATCTTTTGTCCGACTTTGATTTTGTCGGGACATATTCTTCTTATGTAATTTCTTGATTGAACAGGTCTGGAGGTAATCAGGCTTGGGTGTGATCAGTGAAAATTAACCAAAAATTGTGATTAGTCACAATTAATTCATGATTTAACAAGGAGGGTAATTACTTTTTCCACACAGGGCCAGGTAACTGAATATTTTTTTTTTCCCTTAAAGGAAATCATTTAAAAACAGCATTTTAACTTCACTTGGGTTATATTTGTCCGATATTTGCATGTTTGATGATCTTACAGTGGGGAATCTATGCAAAAATATAAGAATTTGAGAAGGGGGCCAATACTTTTCACAGCAATGTGTATGTGGAGCCATTTGGAACAAGGTGTACAATATACAGTACACATTGGGAGTAAATGCAGAACCTAGGAACAGATGAAGGCACAGAGCTGTCTCTGAGCTAATATGGTTCCCCCACACTGCACGATTTGCACCCCAATCTATCAAAATGGCTTGTTCGTAAAAAAAGAAAGAAAAAAAAAACAGCAAAAACACTGAGGATGGAGCGGTGCTATTCCCAGCAGACAGCATCTGCTAAAAAAACATTACAGTGGAACAACGTAAGTGCAGTTGCTACAGGAGGAGGATTATGGGCCAGCACATATACACATGCATGCACGCACATACAAATGCAATCAGGCACATACAAACTATAGCGATGGTGCACAGATTTATGTGCTCGAACAAGCATAGCAAAGCCAGATTCTACACGCTGGATGGAATATCTGGAGTGTGAGTATGTATGAGTGTTGTGTGTGTACAGTATGTACTGCACATCTGTTTGGTGTTGATGCACTCTATTTGTGTAAACTCATTACATTTTCTGATCGCGCCCACACACCACATTGAAACTGTAGTAAATAAGCATTTGGCTTTGCATCAATAGCAGGAAATACTATGGATCGCTTTCACTTTGCTCATACCAAATACTATGATGAAAAATACATAAATAAGATCATCCATCCATCAATTCCCTATACTGCTTATCCTAATTACTGTTGCGGGTGAGGTAGAGCCTATTACAGCTGAGAAATATTGTCATCTGATTAAAATAACATTAACCGAGATTATTTTTTTTTTTTTTTTATGAAGTCATACCCCTCATAAAAATAAAATAAAACACAAATACAAACTGCATCAAGCCTGTGACCCATTGACTTCACCTGAGTATTGCATTATTCATTTGAAATGCTTTTACTGTTGTAGTATATTTTAATAGTAACACAATCAGAGTTCCTTTGGCAAGGGACAAATGGTTGGAGACCTGTATTCACACCAACTATCTTTTCTTTTTAATTCTACATCAAAGGACGTCCTTTAACGAGTTATACGTTTATTGGGGTTTCCTGCTCCTCCCTGACCGAAACCTGTCTGGGGTTTACAACAGGCGTCCCGGTCTTCAAAGAGGACTGTTTTGCATTATAGACTAAGAGATGCCAGCAGGCGGGTAGGGTTATTTCACGCCCCCAAAGCGCAACATGGAGGCCAGTTTAACACTCCAAATATGGTCATGAGGAGCACCATCCACCCAGGGAGGCGCTAATGCCACGCCCAGAGAAGGTAACCTTGATAAACTTAGATCCAGGGGTTTTCAGGGGGCTTTTTCGTTGTTCTGGCAATGTAAGCAGCTGTTATGACACTAAGGCTTGTTCAATAAATCAAATTAGCCCAAACGCCGAGTGTCTCGAAGTCTTCATTCATCCCATGCCTGACGGACGTCGGAGTTCTCCAGGGTGACTTCCGACTCGGAACCACAGGCAAAAAAAATCCACCTCACTGTAGCCTCTTTCAGGTCTTGTTTGTTTCTGGGGGTTTCTCCCTTTAGTTTCCTCTTCAGGAGGTAAAACGCATGCTCTATTTGGTTAAGGTCCGTTGATTGACTTGGCCAGTCCTTCCACTTTTTCCCCATGATGAAGACCTTTGTTGTGTTGGCAGTTTGTTTTGGGTCATTGTCTTGTTGCATGATGAAGCTTCTTCCAATTAGTTTGGATGAATTTATCTTTGAATTGCCAGACAAAATGGTTTGCCAACCTCCACAGTAAAGGGCGAAGGTATAACAATCCACCGTTCAAAGAAGACTTTGAGAGAAGAAATATCGAGGCCATACCACAAGATGCAAACCACTCATCAGCAAAAAGAATTGGAAGGCCAGATTGGATTTTGCAAAGAAGTGCAGAGATGAGCCCCAAAAGGCTTTGGACTGATGAAACCAAGATTAACCTCTACCACAGTGATGGAAAGGCCAAAGTATGGAGAAAGAAAGGATCTGCTTATGATCCAAAACACACAAGCTCATCTGTGAAGCATGGTGGAGGTAATGTCATGGCTTGGGCTTACAAGGCTGGTTTTGGAACAGCCTCACTCGCCTTTATTGATGATGTAACTCATGATGGTAGCAGCAGAATGAATTCTGAAGTCTACAAAACCATTTTGTCTGATAGTTTACAGAAAAATGCATCCAAATTAATTGGGGGAAGCTTCATCATGCAACAGGACGATGACCCAAAACACACTGCCAAAACTACAAAGGACGTTTCAGGGGGAAAAAGTGGAAGGGCTTAGACTGGTCATGTCGATCAGTGGACCGTAACCCTACAGAGTAGGGATGTCAAACTCTTTTTTTTGTCTCGCGCCACATTGTAGTTATGATTTCCCTCAGAGGGCCGTTATAACAGTGAAACCATATAAATGTTTAATCATCACCAAAACATAGTATTACCACTACACAACAAATTAAGGGATAACTAGTTTTGAAATCAGAAGACAAGGATAATAGTTTGTTCAATATTGTTTAAGTTACTGTAGAAGAAGGGTTTGGTAATAGAAAAATGCAACATCTCAACATTATTGTTTATTATTATGGCAATTAGAATGTGGGTACAGACTTTAGCAAAAATCACAGAAGTTGACGAGCATGATTTGCTTTCGCGGGCCACATAAAATGATGTGGCGGGCCGTATCTGGCCCCTGGGCCTTGAGTTTGACGCCTATGCCATAGAGCGTGCATTTTACCTCCTGAAGAGGAGACTGGAGTGAGAAACCCTCAGAAACAAAAACTGAAAGAGGCTGCAGTAAAGGCCTGGAAAAGCATTTCAAATGAAGAATGCAACAGTCTGGTGAAGTCAATGGGTCGCAGGCTTGATGCAGTTATTTCAAGTAAGGGTTATGCCACCAAATATTAAATGGTATTCACTTTAAGTTAATTTAATAATGCCTGTTCCAATACTTTTGCTCACTTGAAAAGTGGGTGGCTTTAAACAAAAGGTGCTCTGTCCTGAGTTGTTAACACATCTAGGTGTAAATACCATGAAATGAAAGCTGGAATTGGCGGCACGGCCGGTTGACCGGTTAGCACAATTGCCTCACAGTTCTGAGGACCAGGGTTTGAATCCCGGCCCCGCCTGTGTGGAATGAACCCCTTATTTTCAACTGTGCTTACTGGTAGCATGTCTTTTGCAATATAATTTATTTGTTATTTTCGGATGGGCAAAGTAGTTTCCCACAGCTGCAGCAGTAGTCTACAAACATTAGCGGATGCTGCAAGGCAGCAGGGCAAATTTATTCATACTGCGCATTTCATACACAAGACACTGAAAGGACTGAGGTGAGAAGAAAGGAATACATGGAGGCGCGACGTAGGGCGAAGGTAGAGGTGGCAAATGCCAAACAGGAGCCATATGATGACAAGTATGCCAGGTTGGACACTAAAGAAGGATAAAAAGATCTGCAGAGGTTGGCCAGACAGAGGGATAGAGATGAGAAGGATGTGCAGCAGATTAGAATGATTAAGGATAGAGATGGAAATGTGTTGACTGGTGCCAGTAGTGTGCTGGATAGAAGGAAATAATACTTTGAGGAGTTCATGAATGAGGAAAATGAGAGAAAGAAGAGTAGAAGAGGCAAGTGTGATGGACCAGGAAGTAGCAATGATTAGTAAGGAGGAAGTTAGAAAGGCACTAAAGATGAAAAATTGAAAAGCAGTTGGGCCTCATGACATTCCTGTGGAGGTATGGAAGCATCTAGGAGAGGTGGCTATGGAGCTTTTGACCAGGTTGTTCTACAGAATTCTAGCGGGTGAGAAGATGCCTGAGGAATGGAGGACAAGTGTGCTGTTGGGCATTTTTAAGAATAAGGGTGATGTGCAGAGCTGTGGGAACTATAGAAGAATAAAGTTGATGAGCCACACAATGAAGGTATGGTAAAGAATAGTGGAGGCTAGACTCAGGACAAGTGTGTATTTGCGAGCGACAGTATGGTTTCATGCCTAGAAAGAGTACCACAGATGCATTATTTGCCTTGAGGGTGTTGATGGAGAAGTACAGAGAAGGTCAGAAGGAGCTGCATTGTTTTTTTGTAGATCTAGCGAAAGCCTGTGACAGAGTACCCCGAGAGGAACTGTGGTACTGCATGCGGAACTCTGGACTGGCAGAGAACTATGTTAGAATAGTACAGGACATCCATGAGTTCAGCAGAACAGTGGGTAGGTGTGCTGTAGGTGTGACAGAGGAATTTAACGTGGAGGTGGGACTGCATCACGGATCAGCCCTGAGCCCCTTCCTGTTTGCAGTGGTGATAGGCTGACAGATGAGGTTAGACTGGAGTCCCCGTGGACAATGATGTTCGCTGTTGACATTTGATCTGCAGTGAATTCAGGGAGCAAGTGGAGGAAAAGTTAGAAAGGCGGAGGCCTGCACTGGAAAGGAGAGGAATGAAGATTTGCCAAAGACAGACATTATTTATGCATAAATGAGAGAGTTGGAGGGGGAAGAGTGAGGCTAGAGGAAGAATAGATAGTGAGGGTGGAGGACTTTAAATACTTGGGGTCAACAGTCCAGAGCAATGGTGAGTGTGGTAAGAAAGTGAAGAAACGAGTCCAAGTAGGTTGGAACAGGTGGAGGAAGGTGTCAGGTGTGTTATGTGACAGATGAGTCTCTGCTAGGATGAAGGACAAAGTTTATCAGACAGTGGTCAGCCCAGCCATGATGTACGGTGCAGCGTATATTGGTTTTGAATAAAAGCGTAATTAATTTTGGAAAAGAATACGTCGGAAAGTGAATGCCTGCGTTTACTTCCGCTGTGGTTCGACGTACGTCTAACATTACAATCAAACTATCTTTGTCTCGTATAGGGCACGGCGTCTCTTTTTATATACTTACATTTTAGGAAAAGTGACGAAAAACCTCAATCAATCTCAGTACTTAGAAGGCTCGCTACATTAATAAAAATGAATAGTTCTTGATTATAGCGGTTTTACTATTTCACTCAAACATTTACAAAGCACAACTGGAAATATAATTTTATAGAAAATTTCATTAAATCTAAAGGGGGAACTTCAGGGTCACATACAGAGGGACACTACTACAAAAATTACAGACAAACGTACGTAAAGAACAAGATATAGGGTGAATGACTGAACTCGTAATGTGAGCGTGAAATGTGTTGAATCGTCGTGAGGGGGACACAGACGTACATTTAAAATATTCCTGAAGGATTGCTTTGTTTGTTACAAGCGTGGGAATTCTTCAATGTAATTTAAATTTTCACAGGCAGTGTTTCTTATCACCACTTGGGGGGGGGGGGGGGGGGGGTGGTGACCATGTTCCATTGTTCAACATTCATCAATCACTTCCTTCCCCCAATCATGCTGTGCAAGTCATGAGGAAACTTGCAACCAGTTTTATGGCTTCAGATGATATAAACCAGGTTTCCTGTGTCTCGTGAAAACAAATCGGCTGGTTAAGGTTCAGGAAGCCGGGATGCAAAAGTTTATCAGTCCTTGTGGGTGCCGTCGAACATGCGTCCCATCGGGCGTATCCGCTACAACTAATTACAGACATTGGCACTGAAAAAACAACAGGAAGCCGAGCTGGAGGTGGCGGAAATTAAGATGTTGAGGTTCTCACTAGGAGTGACGAGGTTGGATAAAATTAGAAATGAGCTCATCAGAGGGACGGCCAAGGTTAGATGTTTTGAAAACCAAGTTAGAGAGAACAGACTTCAATTGTTTGGACACGTCCAGAGGACAGAGAGTGAGAATATTGGAAGAAGGGTGATGCGGATGGAGCTGCCAGGCAAGAAAGCTAGAGGAAGACCAAAGAGGAGGTTGACAGATGTAGTGAGGGAAGACATGAGGGAAGTTGGTGTTAGAGAGGAGGATGCAGGAGATAGGCTTACATGGAAAAGGATGACACCCCGTGGTGACCCCTAACGGGACAAGCCGAAAGGAAAATAAGAGTTTCATACACAAGGTAACTCAATGTGCTTTACATTAAAAGCATTTAAAACAAAGAACAAGAGACATTTAAAAACAAAGAACACAAATAAAAGCTTTGCTTTTTTTTTTTTTTTACTTACTAAAATTACGAAGAGGACTACATTGCGAGAACCTAGTGAGGATAAGCGGTACGGATAATGGATGGAAATCCGCCAAAATGCTCAATCATAAACATGAGAAAAGAGAATAGTTTTCAATTAGAACTTAAAAACATGCACACTTAGGGCTGAGTTCACTGTTGTCTGCTGTCCCACATATTTAGGTTTTGCGCCCAGAAAATTCCAAGGAGAGCTGCTGACTGATTTACCGCTGTTTCCACAAGCTACAGCCGTCTTCTTTGTGGAACTCATTAGCTGTTTGTTAGCCTGCTTCTGTCCACTGTCTTGAGACATTGGTAATGTGTTTTCATTCGCCGACTACCCATTTACTTCCACATACACTTCAAGGCAGTAAATTTTCTTCCCAAAGCCTTGCTCACGTTATGGTGAGAGAGTATTGAAAATTTTTGAAATATGGCTACGGCTGACTATCTACAAAAATGTACAGTCACACAATTTTAAAGGTATCCCGCAGACCCTGTATCTGGTTTCTTTAGAAGAAAAACGAGCTTATCAGCAAGAAAAATGTAAGCAAGAGAGAGAGCTAGCGGAAGTGCTACTCTCTCTAAGTTTTGGAGCGGTTGTGTTCGGGGCTCCTAAAGCACAAACAATTGTGAAAATGGGCAAGTTTTCAGGTATGTTGATACAGAAGAACAAAAGAGTACATTGTGACAATGTTGAGATGGATTTGGTGGGAGGTGTTCGTGGTAACATTGCATATTTTTTTTTCTTTTTTTTAATCCGCCTCACTGACTGTCATCCGGTATTTTCACTTTTGTTGGGACTCTTCTGTACATATTCAAATTACCTTTTGAAAACGGCGTTAGCCTCAAGTAACAGGTATGCAAAGGAAATTGTAAGCCTCGCAGAGGTGTTTGTGTAGTTTATTAGTGACAACATAAACCGCTGACCTCTCCGGTAAAAATGTTTGTACCTGCTCAATAATGTTGACACATTGGCGGCTCTGTAAAGGTCAATCAACTCAACTCCTAAAGTAGTTCAGTGTATTAACAGATAAACACAGAAGACTCCAGTAAAATATTAAGTCAAGACTGCACAGGAGTTATGAACCAACTGCAAGGATCCACGGTTGTTACCACACAAAATTTACATAACCTGCTATTTAAAAGGTCCCACTCAAGTAAAATGAATGACGATGTAATCAATTCTATTTGTTATCAGCATACATTTGAAAAATCCCGAAACCGCTCCCATTCTAGCTACTTCTACACAGAACTACAGTATTTACTGTAACTGGATGCTACACAGTACAGCACCATGCCTGTTGCCTAGCAATGAATCATTCTACCAACAATCATTAATCATCTTACAATCTGCTCAACGCCTTTCCACAGGTAGTTCCTGATGGCTCCCCATCAGCTGCTGGTTCCTCAGACTGGCTGCAGTTTACTGCGACGATAAGAACGCCCCTCACGGTCGCTTGCCTTTTGTTGCTTTACTGCAATACAGGCTCGCATTGGACGTTTATTGTGTGAAGTAGCTGCTAATTAGAAGTAGAACAACAACAAAAGCCCTTCTGTTTCAAAGGATATGGACTAAAATCTGCTACATCACCTGTAGAGTACAATACTGATAAAAGCCAGACTTTTACACCGTTGTCAAAGCCTTACCACCGGAGATTTATTAGACACTAGTAAGGACATTTTCAACAGAAAAAGTAGTATTGTTTCACCCTTGTCTTATAGGTGGTGAAAAATGTGCATTGTCCACGCGTGTAATAAATTACTTCCATGTGAACAGGAGAATATAGTCTGACTGAACTAACTAACTGAATAGCCAACGAACCATCCAACAAGTCAACCAGTTAAAACATTAACTAACTAACTAATGAACCAACCAGCAAACTAACAAACAATACCCGTTTTTGCACACTAACTACCAAATAAAGAAAGCACTAACCAACCAACCAACCAGTTTTTGTACAATCCTGCAAGCTAACCAATTAACCATCCAAACAAACAAACAAACCAAGGACTTGTAGATATATCTAACTAAACAACCAACAAAATGAACCAACCATAAAACAAACCAACAAGTTGTTGCATAATCCTGCTCACCAAATAACAAATGAATGAACCAATGAACTAACAAATCAATCAATGACCAAACCAACCAACCAACCAACCAACCAACCATGAACCAAGCAAAATCTTGGAAAATTCTGACCCCCAGGCAGTGCTGCTTGTTCCCATTCTTTAAACAAATATTTTCCATTCATTTCTTCAGTGAATTACATACTGGTAAATAAAATTGCCTGGTGGTCCCTGTTGTTGTCCTCATCTGTCAGCTCATTACTAGAGATCCAATTGCTTGGTGTCAATTGTGTCACGCTCTTACAATAAACTAAGTTTTAAAAGTGAATAAAAAAACATCTCCACCACCATCTTTAGTATTTGCTGCCACCTAAATTTGACACACAGGTTCACCACCTATCACTACCTTATACATTTTTTGGACTCATCTCCCTATTAAATTGAACTCAATATACAAGGACACGTAGCAGTAACTGAGATGTAAACAAACAAGAGCTGTATGCAAGTTTTACTTATTCACAGACTTCTGGGCTGTGGCACTTAAATAAAACAAACTGATGAAAAAAACAATCTGTGCCAAAGTGCATTAAATATTAGTCAATATTAACCACAAACCTTTGCTGGCAAGCTTGGAGCCAGCCACAAAAAGTAAAAAAAATAAATTAAAAAAAACACCTTTAAAGACCTTCATCGACTTCCATTAATTCCTAAAACAGATTAGAAATGAATTAAAATGCGCACAGGTTAAACTGCGACTGCCCGGGGACTAAGAACCACACGCTTCAAAACGATAACCGTGGTGCAAATGACACCGCTAACTCCTCTGTGATTACCTAAAACATGGGGCTTAGTTTTCAGAGTGTTGAAAAAAAACATAGTTAAGTATGAGTGACAGCATCACACTTAGCTGGTTGTGAGACAAGAGAGCAGAACGAAAGCAAAGTGATTTCTCCATTCAGTGGTGGAGAAAATGGCAAATTTAGTTCTCTCTTAGTAAACAAGAAGATGAGATAAGTTGTTTGGGCCTCCTGATTTATTCTTGGCGTTTTCTCTGGAGTCCCGAGCCATCTATATGGTTGTGCACTGAGCCTCTACTACCGTGGCATCTTTTCTGACTAGCAGGCACTTTATAGATGACTTATAGATAGGCTTGGGCATTATTTGAATTTGAGTGATTCCGGATCCTTATTTCGATTCCGGTTGTAAACGATTCTCGATTCAGATTCTTTTAGGGGGCTGGTTCAAAAAGGTTTGCATGGTTTAAGTAAAAGGTGTCCAAATTATGAACATCCATTTTCTTAGCACCCCGCAGCATAGACTAAAATGAACATTTAACTCGAGGTTCTTTATAACCAGTATCAATAGCAAACCTATGAACTAAAAGCCAGTGTGTGTGGAACTAGCCTAATTGACTTAATATTAATTAATTAATGTTTAAGCTAAAAGTTAAATATAGCATTGTTAAAATAGTTATTTGGAACTTTTTCATAACGTCAAATCGTTTATGTGCGCACTTTCTGTTTTAAGCTTGTAGCATTTTATTTTGAAGGGTACGCACCGGAACTCAGCATTTTGGCACGAAAAGTAACTTCACACGGCACCGGAGATTTAAAAAAACAAAACAATTTTAATAGATTGAACCAAATGCTATAAAACGCTGATTCCTTTCCCTACCCACCGATGAGGCACAAGATTAGTATTTGTGATACTGTGAGACAACATTTAGGTGAATTTTGTCCCAATTCATTGTGATGTAAAGTTGCTACGGTGAAGTTTTAGCCCAATGTTAAATTAAGCTTCTTTTTTTGTCATCGGCGCTTACGTTGGTTTGAAGACTAAAATTAACGCTGAAAACATCAGTGCAAAAGTGCAAGCAAGCGTTTACCTTGTTAGCTGTCTCAATGTTGGCATAGACTTATTTTATTGTTTCACTCACCCAGTGGTTAAAAAGCTCCTTGATGGCAAGGCCCCGGGGGTGGATAAGATTTGCATGGAGTTCCTAAAGGCTCTGGATGTTGTGGGGCTGTCCTGGTTGACACGCCTCTGCAACATCACGTGGACATCGGGGACAGTGCCTCTGGATTGGCAGACTGGGGTGGGGGACCTGGAGGGTGTGTTCCAACTACAGGGGGATCACACTCCTCAGCCTCCCTGGTAAGGTCTATTCAGGGGTGCTGGAGAGGAGGGTCCGTCGGGAAGTCAAATCTCAGATTCAGGAGGAGCAGTGTGGTTTTCGTCCTGGCCGTGGAACAGTTGACCAGCTCTACACCCTCGGCAGGGTCCTCGAGGGTGCATGGGAGTTTGCCCAACCAGTCTACATGTGTTTTTTGGACTTGCAGAAGGCGTTCGACCGTGTCCCTCGGGGAGTCCTGTGGAGGGTGCTTCGGGAGTATGGGGGTAACGAACCCCCTGGGCTGTTCGGTCCCTGTACGACCGAGAGTTTGGTCCGCATATCCGTCAGTAAGTCGGACTCGTTCCCGGTGAGGGTAGGACTCCGCCAAGGCTGCCCTTTGTCACCTATTCTGTTCATAACTTTTATGGACAGAATTTCAAGGCGCAGCCGAGGCTTAGAGGGGGTCCGGTTTTGTGGCCTCAGTATTGCATCTCTGCTTTTTGCAGATGATGTGGTTCTGTTGGGGAGGCACGGTGGCCGACTGGTTAGAGCGTCAGCCTCACAGTTCTGAGGACTCGGGTTCAATCCCCGGTCCCGCCTGTGTGGTGTTTGCATGTTTTCCCCGTGCCTGCGTGGGTTTTCTCCGGGCACTCCGGTTTCCTCCCACATCCCAAAAACATGCATTAATTGGAGACTCTAAATTGCCCATAGGTGTGAATGTGAGTGTGAATGGTTGGTTGGTTGTTTTTATGTGCCCTGCGATTGGCTGGCAACCAGTTCAGGGTGTACCCCGCCTCCTGCCCGATGACAGCTGGGATAGGCTCCAGCACGCCCGCAACCCTAGTGAGGAGAAGCGGCTCAGAAAATGGATGGATGGATGGTTCTGTTGGCTTCATCAAGCCCTGACCTCCAACTCTCACTGGAGCAGTTCACAGCCGAGAGTGAAGCGGTTGGGATGAGATTCAGCAAATCTGAGACCATGGTCCTCAGTCGGAAAAGGGTGGCGTGCCCTCTCCAGGTCGGGGATGAGATCCTGCCCCAAGTGGAGGAGTTCAAGTATCTTGGGGTCTTGTTCACGAGTGAGGGAAGAATGGAACGGGAGATCGACAGGCGGATCGGTGCAGCATCTGCAGTGATGCAGACTTTGTATCGGTCCGTTGTGGTAAAGAAGGCGCTAAGCCGAAAGGCGAAGCTCTCAATTTACCGGTCGATCTACGTTCCTACCCTCACCTATGGTCACGAGCTGTGGGTCGTGACCGAAAGAACAAGATCCCGGATACAAGCGGCCGAAATGAGTTTCCTCCGCAGTGTTGTGTTGCACTGAGGTGACTTGTCATTTATTTTACAATGTTAAGACACACTTTTGTTCACGCAGCCGCCGTTGAGCACAAGAACGTCATCGTGCGCGTTCTTCTGTGGTTTACGCCGCTTCTTCGTTGTTTTTCGCCACTTCTTCTAGGCATCGAAACTGGGAATTGAAAACCGAACCAAAATTTTAAAATGTGAACGGTTCCGGGAGAACCGGAACGTTAGTCCCAGTTCCAATCGGTTCTCGATGCCCAACCCTACTTATAGATGACTTATTTTTAGTTCAATATAGTCAAAAATTTGAATGATATCATAAGCCATACACATGCTCATGTGTTGGTATGGGCCAGCCAGGATAAAGGGACCCTTTTTTAGTGGTGTGCGATATCCCATGTTTTGGTATTGCTCCAACACCAAGTCGACAGGGACAGTATCGCTTATACCAAAATAAAAATATATATATGTATAGTATATTGGATGGATACTGCTTCAGTATGACACAATTGGATCCATTGTCCTATGTTTGTTTGAAGTATTTTCACAGAAATGTGTTTGAATTTCAAATTGTACGACTTAAAAGGTTCCACTGTACCGTGGAGCAATGGTATTATAATTAGTCAATGTGTAAGGTATGCCGCCACCCTCAAAAACAGACAACACTGTGTTTATTCATTTGAAAAAGTACCATTATGTGGAAAGGAAAAAAAAATTATTGCAGTCAGTAGAGCCTGTCACACTCAAGTAGCATTAGCAGTTAGCGACTGCTAGCGGTGAAGCCACCAGTCCAAAACAAAATCAAGCAATTGTGTCATCATTTTGGAGGTGGTTTGTAAAATGGCAAAACTAGTTAATCTGTATTGTTATGAAAGATTATGCACATTTGAGTAGCAATAATGTTAACAGGGTATGTAGCATCGCAATGAGAATGATAATGTTTAGGATTCAAGGTATCGTCATTAACCCCAATGGGCTGTTTATTTTGTATCTTGTAGCTCCAAAAATACTCGAGAATTCAAAGTAGTGTTATATTGTTTCCACAGTCGCTGCACTGTTGAGTGAAAAGTCTTCTTATATTTTTCTATACAAATTTTATTTGCTTTGTCATTATGATATCATGTTTGGGCGACTGTTTTATTTATTGACTATGAGGAGCATTGTTAACAAAAGGTGTTTAAAAATTGTTGAACTACTCTCGCTTCTTTAGTTTTCAGTACAGATAATTTAAAACTGGCCATTTAAAAAAAGTTTAAAAATATTTAAACAATAATGATAATTGAGATTGTACAATCTGAAAAAATGAATTGATTTCCCCCCCCCCCACAGATCACCCAGCCCTACACCAAACACATAAAACAGGTTTGACAGTACAAGATAAAAACATTCAGAAAATCTCATAATAAAACAATCAGCAGTTTTAAGCAAAATCCAAATTTTCTAAAACCAAATTACAGTGGGTACGGAAAGTATTCAGACCCCTTAAATTTTTTACTCTTTGTTATATTGCAGCCATTTGCTCATCCCCCCTCATTAATGTACATGTGTATGTAATGTGTTTGGGAATGATGCAACAAGATTTCACACCTAGATTTGGGGATCCTCTGCCATTCCTCCTTGCAGGTCCTCTCCAGTTCTGTCACGTTGGATGGTGAACGTTGGTGGACAGCCATTTTCAGGTCTCTCCAGAGATGCTCAATTGGGTTTGTCTGAGGTCCTGAGCACTCTGAGAAGGTTTTCGTCCAGGATATCCCTGTACTTGGCCGCATTCATCTTTCCTTCGATTGCAACCAGTCATCCTGTCCGTGCAGCTGAAAAACACTCCCACAGCATGATGCTGCCACCACCATGCTTCACTGTTGGGACTGTATGGGGACAGGTGATGAGCAGTACCTGGTTTTCTCCACACATGCTGCTTAGAATTCAGGCAAAAAGTTCTATCTTGCTCTCATCAAACCAGAGAACCTTCTTTATCACCATCTTGGAGTCCTTCAGGTATTTTTTTTTAGCAAACTCCATGCGGACTTTCATGTGTCTTGCACTGAGGCTTCCGTCGGGCCACTCTGCCAATAAGCCCTGACTGGTGGAGGGCTGCAGTGATGGTTGACTCCCATCTCCTGACTGCATCTCTGGAGCTCAGCCACAGTGATCATTGGGTTCTTCTTTACCTCTCTCACCAAGGCTCTTATCCCCCAATTGCTCAGTTTGGCCGGACGGCCATTGTGCTCTTAGGAACCTTAACTGCAGCAGAATCTTTCTTGTAACCTTGGCTAGATCTGTGCCTTGCCACAATTCTGTCTCTGAGCTCTTCAGGCAGTTCCTTTTATCTCATGAGTCTCATTTGCTCTGACATGCACTGTGAGCTGTAAGGTCTTATATAGACAGGTGTGTGGCTTTCTTAATCAAGTCCAATCAGTATAATCAAACACAGCTGGACTCCAATGAAGGTGGAGAACCATCTCAAGGATGATCAGAAGAAATGGACAGCACCAGAGTTAAAAATATGAGTGTCACAGCAAAGGGTCTGAATACTTATGGCTGTATGATATTTCAGTTCTTCTTTTTTAATAAATCTGCAAAGATTTCAACAATTCCGTTTTTTTTCTGTCAATATGGGGTGCTGTGTGTACACATTGAGGAAAAAAATGAACAAATGACTTTAGAGAATGCCTGCAATATAAAAAAAGAGTGAAAAATCTAAGGGGGTCTGAATACTTTCTGTACCCACTGTAAATGAAACGTGATATTGCTGCTGATTGCTGATGCAGAAATGCTGTGGCACGAGGACTGTCAGGAGCAGGAGGCCAGATTTTATGGATGTTAATCAAATATTTTTTTCTTATTGCTGTTGTTTATTGTTGTTGTGACTTCTTTCAGTTTGAATCCAACATAATACCGTAATATAGAAATGTGTAAAATTAGGGTTGCACACTTACAAACATATTGCACGTGCCATTATCGCAATGACGATATTGTTTTGATATATTTTGCAGCCCTGTGTAAAATGATTTAATATTTTGGCCGGTAAAAAATATACTTGGCCAGTGGATTTTTTCAAAAAGTTAATTTCGGAAACTGTCACCAACATGTCCTGCAGGACCTCAACACGAAAATATAAAAGAGCAGTGCAACAAATACGACACGGGTTGAGCTGATGAGCAAAAATGTTGCTTAAACGTAAGAGTAGCAATAGAAGATGTCCGCTCCAGAGCTGGGTAGAGTAGCCAAACATTGTCCTCAAGTAAGAGTACTGTTACTGGACAATAATGTGACTCAAGTAAAAGTAAAAAGTAGTCCTCTAAAAAATTACTTGAGTAAGAGTAAAAAGTACAAAGTGAAATTATTACTCAAGTACTGAGTAAATCGTGTGTAATTTTTTTTTAGCACAGCATGAACATCTATATATAAAAAAAATAATTATAAAATAAAATGTGGAAATTCTGATTTTGTTGTGTGTGCGCGTGTTTCAGTGTGTGTGTGTGTGTGTGTGTGTATGCACAGTCAAAACTCCCACAAAAAATGTCTGCAATTTACTGCAGGGTGTTTTCTCAAGTTATAAGTGAGGTGAAATATCCATATTAGTCCGCCGCGGAGTAATATTCACATTCATATTACATGTGTGCTGGATTTCTATCCTTGAACTGCATATGTTGGTACTGAGTCTATCGTATAAACTGTACAGACAAAAAATAATAATAAATTCTGCCTTTGCCAAACAGTAAGCATTCGCGATTAGCATTAGCTTGCTAGCGAGTACCAGTTTAGGTAAAAAAATAAAATAATACACTAACTACCATTCAGCTCACTCATACATTTTATATGTACATTACACATCTAACAGTGTCTTAAAAATCACTTACAGACGCTCCTCTGTCGTTCTTCGCAAAGTTTATCAATGGCCCAATACTATGTCCATCGACAATAAATGTGCGTGTGGAACATTGGTTCCGGAAGCGCAAACATGGTTCCGGGAACCTTTTCTTTAATTTTATTTTATTGTTTATTTATTTTTATTTTTTTTGGGGGGGGGGGGGGTCCCGGCGGAGCTTTGAGGGAGAAATTTCGACACTTAGCAGAGTTATTAGATTTTTTTTATCCAGCCCTAATCACAAATGACTATTATTATCAATAGCCAACACACAATAAATGCTAAAGAAAAAGCATCACACACTTGTATAGTTAATCAGTGCTCACAGAGCTGGAGTCTCACCTTTAAAGTCTTGTGCATCTTTACAGAAACATTTTCCCACAAAACCTTTGGTAAATTTTATCTTAAAAAAGGTTCAGGTACAGGTACAAAGGCTAAACATTGTATGATGGACCTCTGAGATGAATTTATTGTATTTTCCAACACTGCATACGTGAATTTTTTGTATTGAAGTAATCAGAATCATCAGAATTTTGCCAAGTATGTCAAAAACATGCTGGAGTAATCATCTTGCAAGTTTTATAAACAATCATTTTGTTGAAAACGTTTTTAGATAATGTCCTCAACAGTCAAGTTGGTATTTTGTGATGAATCAGTCAAATAATGATTTTCTTTTTTTTTTTTTTTTTCCTCCTCCCTCCGCATGTAGAATATGTTGACTCGGATGTAATCATCTAAATTAGCACACATTCAAATGAGACGGCACAATAACAATTAGCCCAAGGATATTGGTTTTTTTTTTCTTACCCCGAAAAGAGGAACCGAGATGTTGAGTCAAGGTTCTGGGAGTACAATTCCAGTGAGTCAGCACGTGTCAGATCCTATTTTCATGCTGCAATATGCGAAAAAATAAATGACTCTCATTTCTATGTGCATTCTTCTGCCTCCACAAATTATTTTTGAAGCAGCTTGGTGTTTAATAAGGTAAACTAAATATGCGTTGATCAGTATATGAATTCTAAGATAAATTAATTCCTGCATGGAATATATTGGGTAAGGAACAGGAAGTGTAACTGTCTTTCATTCTTGCCACACGGCGACTCTGTAAACAGTGCAGCTCAGCCTGTAACTAGTGGACGGCATGGCTAGCCATATGCTAATTCAGTAATAATTAAAAAAATAAATGTGACTGATGAAAAATTTGACTGTTGCACTTGTCTGTGTCACTGTCTTCCTAAAAAGAACACACTTAAAGTGAAATAAACAGTGGCGTGAAGAAGTATTTGCCCCTTCTCAAATTCTTTTTTGCATAATATCTCTACTTTAATGTAAGATCAAACAAATGTAAATATCAGACAAAGGTAACCCAAATAAAAATAAAATGCAGTTTTTAAATGGTGATTTTATCTTTCAAGGAAAAAAAACTATTCAAAACTATATAGCCCTGTGTGAAAAGGTATAGTGCCACCAGAAAGTATTCAGACCACTTACTCTAAAGCTGATTTGAGTATAGTTTAATAAAATTGTCATAAAATATCCCATTATCCATCCATCCATTCTCTACCGCTTATCCGGGTCGGGTCGCGGGGGCAGTAGCTTCAGCAGGGACGCCCAGACTTCCCTCTCCCCAGCCACTTCATCCAGCTCTTCCGGGGGTATCCCTAGGCGTTCCCAGGCCAGCCGAAGGATGTAGTCTCTCCAGCGTGTCCTGGGTCGTCCCTGGGGTCTCTTCCCGGTGGGACATGCCCGGAACACCTCACCAGGGAGGCGTCCGGGAGGCATCCGAATCAGATGCCCCAGCCACCTCATCTGGCTCTTCTCAATGCGGAGGAGCAGCGGCTCTACTCTGAGATCCTCCCGGATGACCGAGCTTCTCACCCTATCTCTAAGGGAGAGCCCGGACACCCTGTGGAGGAAACTCATTTCGGCCGCTTGTATCCGGGATCTTGTTCTTTCGGTCACGACCCACAGCTCATGACCATAGGTGAGGGTAGGAACAAAGATCGACCGGTAAATTGAGAGCTTCGCCTTTCGGCTTAGCTCTTTCTTTACCACAACGGACCGATACAAATTCCGCATCACTGCAGACGCTGCACCGATCCGCCTGTCGAACTCCCGTTCCATTCTTCCCTCACTCGTGAACAAGACCCCAAGATACTTGAATTCCTCCACTTGGGGCAGGATCTCACCCCCGACCTGGAGAAGACATGCCACCCTTTTCCGACTGAGGACCATGGTCTCAGATTTGGAGGTGCTGATTCTCATCCCAGCCGCTTCACACTCGGCTGCGAACTGCTCCAATGAGAGTTGGAGGTCACGGCTTGATGAAGCCAACAGAACCACAACATCTGCAAAAAGCAGAGATGCAATACTGAGGCCACCAAACCGGACCCCCTCTACGCCTCGGCTGCGCCTAGAAATTCTGTCCATAAAAGTTATGAACAGAATCGGCGACAAAGGGCAGCCTTGGCGGAGTCCAACCCTCACCGGGAACGAGTCCGACTTACTGCCGGATATGCGGACCAAACTTTGACTCCGGTCGTACAGGGACCGAACAGCCCGTATCAGGGGGTTCGGTACCCCATACTCCCGAAACACTCTCCACAGGACTCCCCGAGGGACACGGTCGAACGCCTTCTCCAAGTCCACAAAACACATGTAGACTGGTTGGGCGAACTCCCATGCACCCTCGAGGACCCTGCCGAGGGTGTAGAGCTGGTTCACTGTTCCACGGCCAGGACGAAAGCCACACCGCTCCTCATGAATCTGAGATTCGACTTCCCGACGGACCCTCCTCTCCAGCACCCCTGAATAGACCTTATCAGGGAGGCTGAGCAGTGTGATCCCCCTGTAGTTGGAACACACCCTCCGGTCCCCCTTCTTAAAAAGGGGGACCACCACCCCAGTCTGCCAATCCAGAGGCACTGTCCCCAATGTCCACGCGATGTTGCAGAGGCGTGTCAACCAGGACAGCCCCACAACATCCAGAGCCTTTAGGAACTCCGGGCGAATCTCATCCACCCCCGGGGCCCTGCCACCGAGGAGCTTTTTAACTACCTCGGTGACCTCAAACCCAGAGATAGGAGAGCCCGCCTCAGAGAACCCACACTCTGCTTCCCCATGGGAAGGCGTATCGGTGGAATTGAGGAGGTCTTCGAAGTATTCTCCCCACCGACTTACAACGTCCCGAGTCGAGGTCAGCAGCGCCCCATCCCCACTATACACACTGTTGGTGGTGCACTGCTTTCCTCTCCTGATACGTCGGATGGTGGACCAGAATTTCCTCGAAGCCGTCCGGAAGTCTTTCTCCATGGCCTCACCGAACTCCTCCCATGCCCGGGTTTTTGCTTCAGAGACCACCAGAGCTGCATTACGCTTGGCCAGCCGGTACCCACCGAACTCCTCCCATGCCCGGGTTTTTGCTTCAGAGACCACCAGAGCTGCATTCCGCTTGGCCAGCCGGTACCCATCAGCTGCCTCAGGAGTCCCACAGGCCAAAAAGGCCCGATAGGACTCCTTCTTCAGCTTGATGGCATCCCCCACCGTTGGTGTCCACCAACGGGTCCGGGGATTGCCGCCACGACAGGCACCGACCACAGCTCCGGTCGGCCGCCTCAGCAATGGAGGCGCAGAACATGGTCCACTCGGACTCGATGTCCCCCGCCTCCCCCGGAACATGAGCAAAGTTCTGTCGGAGGTGGGAGTTGAAACTCCTTCTGACAGGGGATTCTGCCAGACGTTCCCAGCAGACCCTCACAATACGTTTGGGCCTGCCACGTCGGACCGGCATCTTCCCCCACCATCGGAGCCAACTCACCACCAGGTGGTGATCAGTTGACAGCTCCGCCCCTCTCTTCACCCGAGTGTCCAAGACATGTGGCCGCAAGTCCGATGACACGACCACAAAGTCGATCATCGAACTGCGACCTAGGGTCTCCTGGTGCCAAGTGCACGTGTGGACACCCTTATGCTTGAACATGGTGTTCATTATGGACAATCCGTGACGAGCACAGAAGTCCAATAACAGAACACCGCTCGGGTTCTGATCGGGGGGGCCGTTCCTCCCAATCACGCCCTTCCAGGTCTCACTGTCATTGCCCACGTGAGCATTGAAGTCCCCCAACAGAACAATGGAGTCCCCAGCGGGAGCGCTCTCCAGCACCCCCTCCAAGGACTCCAAAAAGGGTGGGTACTCTGAACTGCTGTTTGGTGCATAGGCACAAACAACAGTCAGGACCCATCCCCCCACCCGAAGGCGGAGGGAGGCTACCCTCTCGTCCACCGGGGTGAACCCCAACGTACAGGCGCCGAGCCGGGGGGCACCCGACCCCTATGGCCCCTCCCACAGGTGGTGAGCCCATGGGAAGGGGGACCCACGTTAACCTTTCGGGCTGTGCCCCATGGGTGCAGGCCCGGCCACCAGGCGCTCGCCTTGAGCCCCACCACCAGGCCTGGCTCCAGTGGGGGCTCCGGTGGTCTGCAGACCATTCCTTAGACTTTATTGCTTCGTTTCTGCTCAGATATATGTTGTAGAAGCATCTCACGGATGATCAGTGGAAATGAGCTTAAGTTTGAACACAACACACATTACACAGATTACACAAATGTCTGAAAATATGTTTTTACTTTGTCATTATGGGATATTTTATGTAGATTATTGTTAAAGAAAACTATACTCAAAACAGCATTAGAATAAGTCTGTAAAATAGCAAAATGTGAAAAACATCAAGGGTTGTGAATACTTTCTGGTGGTACTGTAATTGCCCCCCTTGTTAAATAATGAATTCATTGGAGCTTATTACATTTTTTGGAAAGATGAGTTCATTTTCACTGACCACACCCAAGCCTGATTAATTACAGACCTGTTCAACAAAGAAATCACTGAAATAGAACCTGTCTGACAAAATGAAGTCGCCCAGATCTCAAAAAGCTGCAATAAAATGTCACGATCTAAAGAATTTCAAGAACAGATGAGAAATAAAGTAATTGACATCAGTCTGGAAAGGGTTACAAAGACATTCCTCAAGGCCTTGTCACACTGGACTTGCTCAGTGTGAAAAGCCCCGTGTCAAAGCACGACGACGATAGAAACGGTGGTGTGGCCATCCCATATTTGTAAGTGGTGACGTCACAGCCTAGAAGGAAGTCGGAAGGCTTTCCCTGCCGAGTGAACCGCAACTCAGCAATATGTATTTGTCATTGTTGGAAACCAAAGCCCTAACTTTGCGTATCATCAGGAGAAGGAGGCAGCAACAAACAAAAAGGGAATGGGAAATTTTCATACTAATTTTGTGGCAGCATCTCGGAGTTTAAACTCGTTCGTGAGCTTTCTAGTTCCAGAGCGCTTTGAGGTGTACTGTATTTCAGGCTGAGCAGGGAGGTTTGTAAGGGAGTTTGAAAGCCTCCTGCAGAGACGTCGCGATAGATTGTTTCCATTGATTTTCAAATGTTTTATTGCTTAAATGTGCATACATATATTTACATGGCATCAAACAAATATTTCAAAATTGTCAAAATGTTCTCTGAAATAATTTGTGTATTCTTACATCTCAATGAATCAATATCGGAACATTTAAATTAATATCAAATCGAATTGCAACCTTAAAGAATCGACATTGACCAACATAAAGAATCAAAGTCGAATCGAATCGTGAGTTTAACAATGCCGTGCCCTAGGAGTGGCCTAGACAAAGTAGGGTCTTGAATCCTATTGAAATGCTGTGGAATTACCTTAAAAAGGCCATTCATGCTCGAAAATCCTCCAGTGTTGCTCAATTAACACAATTCTGCAAGGAAGAGTGGGCATAAATATCTCCACAAAGATGTGAAAGACTCATTTGCAAGTTATAGAAAACCCTTGATTTCAGTTGTTGCTGCTGAGGGTGGAGGTCAGGATTGTGCAGGCCAGTCAAATTCACCCACATCAAATTATCTCATCTGTGTCTTTTTGAATCTTGATTTGTGCACTCACTCACAGAAATGTTTTAACAGGAAGTGGCCATCTCCAAACTGTTCCCACAAAGTTGGAAGTTGTTCAAAATCTCTTGGTATGCTGATGCATTCAGAGTTCCTCAGGGGCTAATATTTTGGACATTTCCTACTCCATACTACTGCAAACTACAATCACAGTAATGAAACATGTCGATGACCTTAAAGCTTGTAAGGTAAAAAATAGTTAAAATAAAGTAAATATAATTAGTTACATGTGCTAGTCAACATTTAGTTACCACCAAGTGGAATTGCAAGGGTTCCCCTTGTGTTGCGTTCCTCTGACACATCCAAAATGACTGAAAGGCAGAATGAATGATTCCGAACCCTGGAATTTGTGAACCATTCCACCGCTACTGGCAACTTATTAACAGACTTCCGTAGTTCACTGAAAGTTTAGCCTGACACAAACACACAAAAAAACCATAAATAATAATAAAATAAAATAAAATATCTCACTTGCTAAATCCGCCAGGGATGTGGATTAAGAAGCAAAATCTGCTGTTTCCAACAAGGGTACAATGTAATCCTGCTGTTTGAATATCACTTTACACAAGCACCGATGTCACTAATGAGATCTGGAGGAAATCTGGACTTAACTAGCTCGCTAATCACACAATATGTCAGAATCAGAATCATCTTTATTTGCCAAGTATGTCCAAAAAACACACAAGGAATTTTGGAACATAAAGACATTGGGAAAAACAGTCACTGAGCAATAAAGGGTTGCTAGTTATCTGGTAATGCTGGTACATTATATATTTTTTTGACAGTTGTGCAAAAAGATGCAGAGTCCTCTAGCACTTAGAGCAGTTCGAATGACTAATATTACAATAGTCCGGTGCAATGAAGCAAGTAGTACAATAGTCTGGGACAATGTTGATTGTGCAAATGTTGCAGATACTCCTCAGTCAGTGTGCAAATGGAACAGATTCTACTCTGGCATGAGTGGCCAGTATTGGTCAACAACAGATATGCAAATATTGTAGCGTGGTGAGACTACTACATAATTGGCCCGACATAAATGTGACAACAAACTCAAGACAAAAAGACAAAAAATTGCCAGCATGTTGCAATGGAATTGTAGGTTAGGTGTTTAAGATCACCTCGTCCGATAACATAGTGGTCTTGTCTGAAACTTACCAGCGGTTAAATCCTTGTTGAGGTCAATGAAGGCGTTGGCGTGAGGGATACGCATATTGACGGGTGAACTCAGAGCACTCTGACACACCGGATCCCTTAAAAAAGGAAGGAAAACAAAGTTAAAATGTGGAAGCTCATCAACATTTTCTGGAATAAAACATGTCTCGAAAGCCTTGTTTTCAAGGTGACTATTCAAAATGATAATCAAACTTTGAGGCAGACATTAGAAGGCTTATGCAAAAAACCTTTGCCAGTTAGCTTCTTCTGCTGAAGATACTCTCTTCTGATTGAGTCTCATTTGGGTTAATCCTGAGTAAAAGTTCATCGAAGTATGTCAAGAGCTGTGGAATTTGCCCTAAATGGCTGCCTCAAACCAAAATGACCGTCTTCCAGTTTAATTTCATGCATAGGCCCTTAAGACTTTGAGTCTGTACATTCTGTTATGAGACATGCCCATCCAATTATGTGTCTAATCATTGAAACGGGTGAACTCAGCTTTCCAGGGGTCATGGGTGAGTGAGTTTTGGGGAGTTGCAGTGGGTACGGAAAGTATTCAGACCCCCTTAAATTTTTTCACTCTTTGTTATATTGCAGCCATTTTCTAAAATAATTTAAGTTCTTGTTTCCCCTCATTAATTTACACATAGTACCACAGAATTGACAGAAAAAAAACAGAATTCCTGAAATGTTTACAGATTTATTAAAAAAGAAAAACTGAAATATCACACAGCCATAAGTATTCAGACCCTTTGCTGTGACACTCATATATTTAACCGGGTGCTGTCCATTTCTTCTGATCATCCTTGAGATGGTTCTTCACCTTCATTGGACTCGAGCTGTGTTTGATTATACTGATTGGACTTGATTAGGAAAGCCACACGCCTGTCTATATAAGACCTTACAGCTCACAGTGCATGTCAGAGCAAATGAGAATCATGAGGTCAGAGGAACTGCCTGAACAGCAAAGAGACAGAATTGTGGCAAGGCACACATCTGGCCAAGGTTTTTAAAAAAAATAATAATAATAAAAATAAAAAATTTCCTGCACTTAAGGTTCCTAAAAGCACAGTGACCTCCATAATCCTTAAATGGAAAACGTTTGGGATGACCAGAACCCTTCCTAGAACTGGCCGTCCGGCCAAACTGAGCAATCGGGGGAGAAGAGAGGTAAAGTAGAACCCAAAGATCATTGTGGCTGAGCTCCAAAGATGCAGTCGGGAGATGGGAGAAAGTTCTACAACCCCAATTCCAATGAAGTTGGGACATTGTGTTAAACATAAATAAAATCAGAATACCCCCTCCTTGAGCCGTCACCTTGTCGTGGTGGAGGGGTTTGTGTGTCCCAGTGATCCTAGGAGCTAAGTTGTCTGGGGCTTCATGCCCCTGGCAGGGTCACCCATGACAAACAGGTCCTAGGTGAGGGACCAGACAAAGCACGGCTCAAAGACCCCTAATGATGACGACAAACAATGGACTTCGTTTTCCCTTGCCCGGACGCGGGCCACCGGGGCCCCCCGCTGGAGCCAGGCCTGGTGGTGGGGCTCGAAGGCGAGCGCCTGGTGGCCGGGCCTGCACCCATGGGGTCCGGCCGGGCACAGCCCGAAAGGGTAACGTGGGTCCCCCTTCCCATGGGCTCACCACCTGTGAGAGGGGCCATAGGGGTCGGGTGGAGTGTGAGCCGGGCGGTGGCCGAAGGCGGGGACCTTGGCGATCCGATCCCCGGCTACAGAAGCTGGCTCTAGGGACGTGGAATGTCACCTCTCTGGCAAGGAAGGAGCCCGAGCTGGTGTGTGAGGTCGAGAAGTTCCGACTCGATATAGTCGGACTCGCCTCCACACACACCTGGGGCTCTGGTACCAGTCCTCTCGAGAGGGGTTGGACTCTCTTCCACTCTGGAGTTGCCCATGGTGAGAGGCGCCGAGCAGGTGTGGGTATACTTATTGGCCCCCGGCTCGGCGCCTGTACGTTGGGGTTCACCCCGGTGGACGAGAGGGTAGCCTCCCTCCGCCTTCGGGTGGGGGGACGGGTCCTGACTGTTGTTTGTGCCTATGCACCAAACAGCAGTTCAGAGTACCCACCCTTTTTGGAGTCCTTGGAGGGGGTGCTGGAGAGCGCTCCCGCTGGGGACTCCATTGTTCTGTTGGGGGACTTCAATGCTCACGTGGGCAATGACAGTGAGACCTGGAGGGGCGCGATTGGGAGGAACGGCCCCCCCGATCAGAACCCGAGCAGTGTTCTGTTATTGGACTTCTGTGCTCGTCACGGATTGTCCATAACGAACACCATGTTCAAGCATAAGGGTGTCCACACGTGCACTTGGCACCAGGACACCCTAGGTCGCAGTTCGATGATCGACTTTGTGGTCGTGTCATCGGACTTGCGGCCGCATGTCTTGGACACTCGGGTGAAGAGAGGGGCGGAGCTGTCAACTGATCACCACCTGGTGGTGAGTTGGCTCCGATGGTGGGGGAAGATGCCGGTCCGACGTGGCAGGCCCAAACGTATTGTGAGGGTCTGCTGGGAACGTCTGGCAGAATCCCCTGTCAGAAGGAGTTTCAACTCCCACCTCCGACAGAACTTTGCTCATGTTCCGGGGGAGGCGGGGGACATCGAGTCCGAGTGGACCATGTTCCGCGCCTCCATTGCTGAGGCGGCCGACCGGAGCTGTGGTCGTAAGGTGGTCGGTGCCTGTCGTGGCGGCAATCCGCGAACCCGTTGGTGGACACCAACGGTGAGGGATGCCGTCAAGCTGAAGAAGGAGTCCTATCGGGCCTTTTTGGCCTGTGGGACTCCTGAGGCAGCTGATGGGTACCGGCTGGCCAAGCGGAATGCAGCTCTGGTGGTCGCTGAAGCAAAAACCCGGGCATGGGAGGAGTTCGGTGAGGCCATGGAGAAAGACTTCCGGACCCCAAGTAGAGGAATTCAAGTATCTTGGGGGTCTTGTTCACGAGTGAGGGAAGAATGGAACGGGAGATCGACAGGCGGATCGGTGCAGCGTCTGCAGTGATGCGGACTTTGTATCGGTCCGTTGTGGTAAAGAAAGAGCTAAGCCGAAAGGCGAAGCTCTCAATTTACCGGTCGATCTTCGTTCCTACCCTCACCTATGGTCATGAGCTGTGGGTCGTGACCGAAAGAACAAGATCCCGGATACAAGCGGCCGAAATGAGTTTCCTCCGCAGGGTGTCCGGGCTCTCCCTTAGAGATAGGGTGAGAAGCTCGGTCATCCGGGAGGATCTCAGAGTAGAGCCGCTACTCCTCCGCATTGAGAGGAGCCAGATGAGGTGGATGGGGCATCTGATTCGGATGCCTCCCGGACGCCTCCCTGGTGAGGTGTTCCGGGCATGTCCCACCGGGAGGAGACCCCGGGGACGACCCAGGACGCGCTGGAGAGACTACATCCTTCGGCTGGCCTGGGAACGCCTCGGGATCCCCCCGGAAGAGCTGGATGAAGTGGCTGGGGAGAGGGTAGTCTGGGCGTCCCTGCTGAAGCTACTGCCCCCGCGACCCGACCCGGATAAGCGGTAGAGAATGGATGGATGGATGGAAAACAGAATACAATAATTTACAATTCTTGTTCAACCTATATTTAATTGAATACACTACAAAGACAATATATTTAATGTTTAAACTAATATACTTTATTGTTTTTAGCAAATAATTTTATGGCTGCAACACATTCCAAAAAAGCTGGGACAGGTGGCAAAATAGACTGAGAAAGAGAGGAATGCTCAGCAAACCCCTGTTTGGAACATCCCACAGGTGAACAGGCTAATTGGGAACAGGTGGGTGCCATGATTGGGTATAAAAGGAGCTTCCCTGAATTGCTCAGTCAATCACAAGCAAAGATGGGGCGATGTACACCTCTTTGTGAACAAGTGTGTGAGAAAATAGTCAAACAGTTTAAGGACAATGTTCCTCAAGGTACAATTGCAAGGAATTGAGGGATTTCATAATTCACAGTCCATAATATCAAAAGGTTCAGAGAATCTGGAGAAATCACTCCATGTAAACGGCAAGGCCTAAAACCAACATTGAATGCCCGTGACCTTCAATCCCTCAGGCGGCACTGCATCCAAAACCGACATCAATGTGTAAAGATATCACCACATGGGCTCAGGAACACTTCAGAAAACCAATGTCAGTAAACACAGTTCGGCGCTACAGCCTAAGTGCAACTTGAAACTCTACTATGCAAAGCAAAAGCCATTTATCAACAACACCCAGAAACGCCGCCGGCTTCTTTGGGCCCGAGCTCATCTAAGATGGACTGATTCGTTCTGTGTTTTTGGAAATTTTGGACGTCGTGTCCTCCAGGCCAAAGAACCATTCGGACTGTTATGGACGCAAAGTTCAAAAGCCAGCATCTGTGATGGTATGGGGCTGTGTTAGTGCCAATGACATGGGTAACTTACACATCTGTGAAGGCACCATTATTGCTGAAAGGTACATACAGGTTTTGGCGAAACATATGCTGCCATCCAAGCAACGTCTTTTTTCATGGACGCCCCTGCTTATTTCAGCGCGGCTTCGTAGTAAAAGAGTGCGGGTACCAGACTGGCCTGCCTGCAGTCCAGACCTGTCTCCCATTGAAAATGTGTGGCGCATTATGAAGAGTAAAATACGACAACGGAGATCCCGGACTGTTGAACAGCTGAAGCTGCACATCATGCAAGAATGGGAAATAATTCCACCAACAAAGCTTCAACAATTAAGTGTCCTCAGTGCCCAAACGTTCATTGAATGTTGTTAAAAGAAAAGGTGATGTAACACAGTGGTAAACATGACCCAGTCCCAGCGTTTTTGGAAAGTGTTGCAGCCATAAAATTTCAAGTTAATGATTATTTGCTAAAAACAATCAAGTATATCAGCTTGAACATTACATATCTTGTCTTTGTAGTGTATTCAATTAAATATAGGTTGAACATGATTTCCAAATCATTGTTTTCCGTTTTTATTTGTATTTAACACAACGTACCAACTTTATTGGAAATGGGGTTGTAGAAAGTCAACCATCACTGCAGCCCTCCACCAGTTGGGGCTTTATGGCAGAGTGGCCCGACAGAAGCCTCTCCTCAGTCCAAGACACATGAAAGCCCGCATGGTGTTTGCTAAAAAAAAAAAAAAAAAAAAAAAACACCTGAAGGACTCCAAGATGGTGATAAATAAGGTTCTCTGGTTTGATGAGAGCAAGATAGAACTTTTTGCCTGAATTCTAAGCAGCATGTGTGGAGAAAACCAGGTACTGCTCATCACCTGTCCAATACAGTCCCAACAGTGAAGCATGGTGTTGGCAGCATCATGCTGTGGGGGTGTTTTTCAGCTGCAGGGACAGGACCACTGGTTGCAATCGAAGGAAAGATGAATGCGGCCAAGTACAGGGATTTCCTGAATGAAAACCTTCTCCAGAGTGCTCAGGACCTCAGATTGGGCCAAAGGTTCACCTTCCAACAAGACAATGATCCTAAGCACACAGCTAAAATGACGGAGTGGCTTCAGAACAACTTGGTGACTGTTGGCCCATCCAGAGCCCTGACTTAAACCCTATTGAGCATCTCTGGAGAGACCTGAAAATGGCTGTCCACCAACCTTCACCCTCAAACCTGACAGAACTGGAGACAATCTGCAAGGAGGAATGGCAGTCGATCCCCAAATCCAGGTGTGAAAAACTTCTTGCATCATTCCCCAAGAGACTCATGGCTGTATTAGCTCAAAAGGGTGCTTCTACTAAATACTAAGCAAAGGGTCTGAATACTTATGGCTGTGACATATTTCAGTTTTTCTTTTTTAATAAAACTGCAAAAATGTCAACAATTAATTTTTTTTCTGTCAATATGGGGTGCTGTGTATACATTAATGAGGAAAAAAAATAACTTAAATGATCTTAGCAAATGGCTGTAAAAAACAAAGTGTGAAAAATGTAAGGGGGTCTGAATACTTTCCTTACCCACTGTATGTTGGCGACCCCTAAGATACAACATTTTCATCAGAATCATAAATTGTCGTTTACTATTATTTTTCCGACAAATTATACCCTTTTTCAAGGGTATCGACATGACCGAAAACTAAACAATTGTTCTAAGTGAGTGTGATAAACACCATCTCCAAAACCAACTTTTTTTTTTTTTAATTGATGTAGTTTATGTTGGTGTTATCGCCTTTATATGTCATACCCCCTCCATTCGGCTCTGAGAAATATTTATCCCTAGAGGAGACCAATAAAGTAACCTGTACCTAAACCCGAGTAGCACCTATTGCAAAGTAACAAAAAATAAGCCCCTGACATCAGTTTCACCGACCAACATAAAATTCGGTGGCGATATCTGTATTAATAGGACGCACAATAAAAGTCTCAAGGCCATGAACTGAAAGCTGAAAAGCAGGTAGGTACATTTTGGCTTGAAGGAGCCACTTTGAGGGATTCCAAGGCTCATAAATTGACAAATTCCATCCATCCATCCATTTTCTTTACCGCTTATCCTCACTCGGGTCGCGGGCTGCTGGAGCCCATCCCAGCCGTCTTCGGGCGGGAAGCGGGGTACACCTTGAACCGGTCACCAGCCAATCGCAGGGCATATCGAAACAAACAAACATTTGCACTCACATTCACACCTACGGGCAATTTTGAGTCTTCAATCAACCTACCAGCATGTTTTTGGGATGTGGGAGGAAACCGGAGTTCCCGGAGAAAACCCACCTAGGCACGGGGAGAACATGCAAACTCCACACAGGCGGGCCGGGATTTGAACCCCGGTCTCCAAAACTGTGAGGCAGATGTGCTAACCAGTTTTCACCGTGCCGGCCATTGACAAATTCCGATTGTGGAATTTGTCCGAATCATATTCAAATTTTAGTTTTCCTGCCGATGCTCTCATGTATGGGTGGAGCATGACGTCAAACTTTGACGTCAAAATTTCTTCTTTATACATTTCTTAAAAATGTTACTCAAAAATTCCAATAATTATTTATCGGAATACACAATTACGCTGATGTAAACATAAATCACCTATTGGTCAGAGAGCAAAATTCAGTGGTCGACAGGTCTGTGACTCCAAATACATCAGGGATCATGTCACCATTGAAACTGCGAGAAAAGATAAATTAGTCAGCATTAAAAACATCATGTATGAGTAGGAACAGGAATACTGTGATTGGAAATAAGTCTTGATGACATTCATACTTACTCCATGACCAGAGGTTGATCCTTGAAGGTCTTGTTCAGCCTGAGCCAACCAGTTGTATCTGCAGAGAGTCAAACACACCTTTATCTTAATCCTCACCAAAATGTAAGGGTCTCTTCCTCGGCCCAAGACTTCTGCATATACGTACCTAATGTCTGGTTGTCCCCCCAAAAGATGAAAACCGAAGATGCCATTAGATTAATCTGCGCCGTGAGGAGAACGTCCATCTGGGAATCTCCGTCGTAGTCGCCGGGCACCACGCTGGTGAGGACGGTGTCACTGTACACAACACATTTCAGGGGACATATTACGGAATTATTTACTTTTTTAGCGCTTGTATACATAGTCTCTGGAGTAACTGGCCATCCATCAGGTGAAATGTTTCACGACTGAATAAATGTTTTTGTGAGCGTCACATTCTTCAAAAATGTCTGTTAGTGAGCCTTCAGAATTTTTGCAGATAGTGATTTCACAATCTGGCTAATTAACATCATTCCAACCCCAAACCGATTTTATCTGTACTCTGGACTTGACTGCTAGGCTGTCTGATGATCCAGAGTCATTTTCAAGCATCAGCCAAAGTCCAACCGCTCGACTCAATGATAGTATGGTATATTTTAAAACAACAGGAATTTCCCACGTAGTCCAGTCATTGAACAATCTCCAGCTCAACATGGGCATCCTATGGCAGGTGGAAACCATTTTACTTATTAAAGAAATACAATACAGTAAACCCTGCCCATTCACGAATGACCACTCACGAACTCACTGACTCATAAGATTTAAAGGTCCCATATTTTGGCTATTTAGACCTCCATAGTGACTCTCTAACATGGACTTAGTATAAAAGTGTCCATTTCATAAAATTAAAAAAAATAAAAATAGAAAATGAACATTTTTTTAAAAACAACAACTTTATTTTGTCCAGAAAAGGCCCCTCTGACAGCTATTTCTGTTTGACCCAGTTTTGTATCCGCATTGTCCATATGTGGCTAAGACTGCCGCCTTTCCTCTGATTGGTTACCACCTTGTAGAAGACCCACTTGTGAGACCACAAGTGTTTGTTATGTTGACAGTGCTGGCTCGGGAGCAGAGAGGTAGGCAGAGAGCTTCGGTAGTGACATAGATAAGCTCCGAGAAATTTAAATGACCTGATTTCAGGCCTCTTGGCAGAAAAATGTCTGCAACTCAGGAATGTGTGAACGATTTTAATTTATATAGCACGTTTATTGAGGCACCATAAAGCCAATATTACATCCCAAATAGTAGAAAAATTGGTTTGGTAAAATATGGCACCTTTCAAACTATTCACTGAAAAACACACCTATCCACAAATTTATATGCTCTTTTTGTGACACTCTAAGATGTCGCCTAAAACCCCCTGCTCCTTCTAAGGCTCCATAGTAGGGGAGGAGTAGTGAACGTTGGCCATCAGCCGATAGCCGGCCATCTTGACAGAGATTAGCAGGGTGATGGAAGATTCCTGTAGCGGTCCAACAGACAGGTAAGGAGGAGGCAGCTGGTGGGTAAACTTCTCATGATGATGCAAAGACAGGTCCAAATTGCCATTGCAAGTGGTGGAAAATAACAGTCGATCAGCTGCTTACAGCTACCTGCTCTACCTTAAGTACAGTAGATGACCAACTAAAGATAGTGTCTTATGTATTTTGAAAATAAGATTATCTGTTTCACTGAGTCAAAAACTTAAAATGGTTGATAGGGAAGTCGTAATTTGTATTTTTACAGGTTGTATAGACGCGGCATACACGCCAGCGTCCTTGCACGTCTGGTATATATATTTTTCTTTTTTAATCAATCCATCAGTAAGCCATTTATCTTCATGGGCAATGTTATAAAATGAAACTCAAAATGATAACAAACAGAATCATCGTTTGGACTTTATTTAGGTCGTATACCCTGGCTATTCCCGGTATACGACCAAGACCACAAATCGCAAAGGTTCACTGAAATGCAAATAGTGTCTTCCTAGGTTAAATATACATTAAGAGTGAGATGATGTAAGCATTATTAACGTGTAAATCAATGGAAACATGTTCACCTTGACAATATGCCTTTTGAGATGTGCACCTTGGGCTTGAAGTAAGGTGCTTTGGAGTCAGCAAAGAAGATTATCAGCTCGGACTCTGAAACAAACCAAAAAAAAGTCATAATAATGGATAAGTAGGTGAATATTCAAAATTATTTCACACAATAAAGCGGGAGAATATGCTATTATGACAGCCAGTGAACATACGCTCCCTGATAATGAAGATATCTGTCTGCTTGTCGGCGTTAAAGTCGCCGAACGCCGCCACCGTGCCGTTGTTTTCGGCGCCGAACAAGTCGACCGTGACATCCTGGAGGGCGAGCGTGTGGTGCCTGGCGACAAATTGGAACAAAACAACCAAAACGGTCCAGTTTGACGGGGACATCTCGCAAATAGCAGTGGGCGGTTTGACAACTATACCAATCGCCATTCGGCAAGCGGCTTTACGGCAGTAAGTAATAGTACAGTTTTTACGTTGAACGAGACATTAATGACATAAAATTGTTACATTTACTTATTAATATTGTAAAATTGTATTTATGATCAGGAAAATATGTATTAAGTGACTTTAATAAGTAAAGATGTGCAATATTTTCACTTCCGTGTTTACGACAGTGTCGCGCTAGCGTCGTTTGACAGGTGACAGTGGTTGGCAGCAGACGCAAGCTACCGGTGTTAGTATCAGCCTAACCGGAGGTAGTAGATTTTGTGTCAAAATAAACGTTAATTTTGATTGAAATACATTGTAAAATACCGATGAAGTCAATAAAAAATATGATATTACGTATTTAGTTGGTGTGCGTTGGCATTAATTCAACTTAAAATTGATGTCAAACGCAGACAACGATGTTAATATCTGATTTTTTGAAAGTATATACCAGAAGCTTCTTATACGCGTACTCAAACTTGATTGCTTTTGTAACAATGGCGAGCTTGGCTGATGTCGGTTGGAAACTGCTTGAATTCAAAGCCCGATCGAAACGATCAGGTCAGATTTACCCGTTTCCCCCGCGTTGTCCTCTTTCTTACGAGTTTCCACGTTTTTGTTTGTGTCTGCGTGGCGGTGACATGTTTTTAACGCGGGGCGGTTGGGTTTGCAGTGGATAACCTGACTGGTCCAAGCGTGAAAGGTCAGAGTTATAAATGTGTAGCATTTAGGGGCTATTTTGAGACCCTCTTACTTCTGCCATAGCTAAATGAGTTTAGCTTCAAATATGTGTGTTGCATGTTGATGCAATCCCGAGGAACAGGAAGATTTTGCAATAAAACCACCAACAAGCACATCTCTACATACATTTTCAGGTCACTGTCTCACCTGTTTGCTGAACTGTACTTTACAGAGGAAACAACAAAACACCCTGCAGTCCATCCAAAACGTGGTCCTTTTTATTTGGGGGGGGAAACTAGATTTTCAGTGAATATGCTTATACTAGCCGGCACGGTGGTCGACTGGTTAGCACAGCTGCCTCACAGTTCTGGGGACCAGGGTTCAAATACCGGCCCAGCCTGTGTGGAGTTTGCATGTTCTACCCGAGCCTGGGTGGGTTTTCTCCGGGTACTCCGGTTTTCTCCCACCTCCCAAAAACATCCGTGGTAGGTTGATTGAGGACTCTAAATTGCCCGTAGGTGTGGACGTGAGTGCAAATGGTTGTTTTTTTTCTATGTGCCCTGCGATTGTCTGGTGACCGGTTCAGGGTGTACTCCGCCTCTCGCCCGAAGATAGCTGGGATAGGCTCCAGCAGCCCGCGACCCAAGTGAGGATAAGCGCTAGAGAAAATTAAATGCTCATACTACATCTATTGGGCTGGAATCGGGGTTGACAGAATATTAAGAATATCCAAGACAGTCCAACATCTCTTGGGAAAACAAGAAAGTAATTATCTTAGCACCTCAAACGAATCAAATTATAATTGTATATTGTATGGCGGTTGTATTATTAATGTTTGCATCAAAACAGCTTTTAACACCAATTCTTCTAAATTTGCAGTATGGTGGTGGTAGTGATTTCATGCATGTTAGACACAGGATGATTTCAGCCACCGCTCCAGTTGGTTACTGTACTTTCAAAGACATGAATCATAAATAAATAAATACATACACACATTTTCTACACCGCTTATCTTCACGAGGGTCGCGGGTATGCTGGAGCCTATCGCAGCTAACTGAGAGCGAGATGCAGGGTACACCCTGGACTGGTCGGCAGCCAATCGCAGAGCGCATATTAATAAACAACCATTCACACCTACGGGCAAAAGAGTCTTCAATTAACGTACTGTGTATGTTTTTGGGATGTGGGAGGAAACCGGAGTACCCGGAGAAAACCCACGCAGGCAAAGGGAGAAGGTCCAAACTCCACAAGGTGAGGCCGGATTTGAACTCTGGTCCTCAGAACTGTGAGGCACATGTGCTAAACAGTCGGCTGTCATGCCGCCCTACATACACACATACATGATGAAATATATGACATCCTGCAATCCATCCAAACCATGTTCAGGTTGTACTAAATTTCCTATAATTGTGCTAATCTTAAATGTGCTGGGCTGGAATTGGGGATGACAGAATATTTAGAACATGCAAGACAACCCAACAGCTCTGCAATAAGTAAATAACGATCCTAATTACTGGAAAATATGAGCACCTCAAATGAGTCAGACTGTAATGATATATCGCAGAGCTTTTAATAGTGATGATTTTAAAATTGCAACATGATAGAGCTGTCTCTTTTTTTATTGTTAACTCCATAAACATAATTTGTTGCATGCCCTATGTATGATAACATCATAATCATGTAATCCAATGTTAACTCATGCATGTGTCCAAATCCTAATGTGTGCTATTAACTGCCTCTTGCTGTAGATTTGTGATTTAGCTGAAAGAGAGAGACAAAGACGATTGGCCTTAATTTCACCTTTTGAAAATGGCTGGGATAAAAGGGCCTCGCCAGAAAGTCCAAAGACTGGGTAAGTAGCAGCGGGTAGAGTGGAATGAATAAAATGAAATAATTCTGAAAAAAAAGACATAATTCAATTGAAGAACAGCAAATATGTCAAGTGGACAAAAGTACTGGGACACATTCCACCTTTGGAAGTGAAACATGAAGGAAAAGGTGCAGTTGTTTACCCACTATTCCACTAAAAAATACCCATGTCATGGAAAAAGGACTCTTTAATAGCGTGTATACAAATAGTTGGATCTCTTGCAGTGCTTCTCTAAACAGCAATGGTGAAAATGAACAACCACATAGGCTAAACCTTCTGTTATCCGCCTATTTCTCAAAATGTATTTATGAGAGCCGTTTAGAAATTTTCTGGTTTGTGATGTAACAATACAGTTATTTTGCATAATCCTGCCCACACATCGAGTTTAACTCATGACTTGGCAGCTCGGTTGGGCGAACATTTGTCAATTTCAAGAGACAGCTGGACCCACACTGTTTGAAACACTTATCATGTCAAAGCCAAAAGGCAAGCAGAGCTGCGTTGAGTTTTCAATGTAGTGTATGAAGTGTTGCTGCCGCAAGTGAGTAGGCTTTTATTGGCTATGGGTGCTCGCTTCTTCTTTCCCAAACTTTGTGCTCTTCTTCCATGAGTAGAGGCCACTTACAGAGACGCAGGGCCCTTGATTTGCTCCCAATCGTTATGGTGATGAAAGTCAGACTTGCCATCCAATCATGAAAATAATACATAGATTCCTTTAAGACTTTCTACAATCAACACATAATTGATTGATTGATTGATTGATTATTGAATTGTCCAGAAAGCATGTCCTAATACTCTTGTCCATACAGTGTTGGTGAAATATTTAATTCTAGGTTTGAGTGGTATGGTAGACTTTTCAAGACAATTGCAACCATATTTTCCTCAAAGAGTGGCCTCATCTCATTTCAGAAAGTGCAACATCAATAGTTTGTTGTATTTTAACATCAAAGCAAAGCTGCATATTTTGAGACTAATCTAAAGATTGCAAAGCTGATTAAATTTCCTAAAATATCATTCATTCATTCATTCATTTTCTGTACCGCTTATCCCCATTAGGGTCCCGGGTGTGCTGTAGCCTATCCCAGCTGACTCTGGGCGAGTGGCGGGGTACACCCTGATCTGGTTGCCAGCCAATCGCAGGGCACATATAACCAAACAACCATTCACATACACACCTTTGACCAATTTACAGTCTTCAATTAACCTACTATGCATGTTTTGGGGATGTGGGAGATAACCGGAGTACCCAGAGAAAACCGACACAGGCACGGGGAGAACATGCAAACTCCACACAGGTGAGGCCGGATTTGAACCCGGTTCCTCAGCCCTGTGAGGCAGATGTGCTAACCAGCCTTTCACCACGCCTAAGATATCTTTAGCATAAATTCTTTAATACATGAAAAATTCACAAATAAACTAAATGTGTGGCTTGAATCTTTTGTTTTTAAGAAACTGCAACGCCAATAGTTTGTCGTCTTTTTAGGAAAACCAAACGACAACAGAGGCTTAGCTCCACTGTTTGTTTAGAGAGGCAGTTACTGTTTCTGTCCCTTAAAAAATAAGTTCCATAACAAAAAATCTGAATCCAAATACACATACTGTTACACCACTAATAAGTATAATAGATAACCAACTGTCAGTAAATCACTACAATATTGGACCAGAACTGTCTTTAAATGCATAAAGCTGCAGTATAGTGAATTTAGTCATGGGAATACATGAGAACAGGTACATATGAATGATTCTATGTTAGAAAGTGAAATTTGAATGTTGAACTTTGAACATCTACACTCATCCAAAGAGCTTTATCTTTACCCTTTATCCCCACCTCCTGAAACTTTTAATATGGTAGAAATTATGCTAATTTCAGTGGGAATGTGAAATGTTCACTACCTTGTGGTTAGACCCGAGGTCAGGTCTATTAAAATGCAAATCACCAGAAGACCGAGATGAGTCTGTAGATGGGGGAAACAAGTCAAAGAGACTTGAGGGGATTCCCTCAAACTCTTCTCCTGCTGTTGGGTCACATACAGTACTAACGTATAGTATATCTTATCTTACTAGCTGCTATTTTGGTCAATAGAAGTTAAAAATTATGATGAAAAATGTAGACTACACCATGTAAGACAGAACAAAATCAGTTTTCCCATAGGAAATTATGCAAATAAAAAAAAGACACTTCCAGGGTGTGGGCCATTTTAGAACCTTTATTAACTGTGAAGGTATTTTTTTTTAAGTAGCATTCTCTTAACTGTCACACCTGTAAAAAGAACCACTATTAATAGTATACTGTAAATTCTTCACTTTGTTGACAATCTTCCAGAAGTGTCCCTGGTCTGGCTAAAAAAAAAGTATAAACATTTTAAAAAAGTATAAAAATAATTTTTATATTTCTAAAATTGAAGAGATAATTCATAACAATTTGAGACATAAAGACATAAAAAATACAGTCACTGAGCAATAAAAGGTTGCCAGTAATGTGGTAATGCTGGTAGAATTATTATTTTTTTTGTGCAAAAAGATCCAGAGTCCTCTAGCAATAGTCCGGTGCAATGACCATTGTGCAAAGGGCGCAGAGATGCCGATCAATGCATCCTTCCACTCAGATTGAAATTTATGAGTTAAGTATTTTCCAAAAGCAAGCTGGATCAGCTGGGCCTTGCTTCTGGGCAGAGTTTTCACACATTGCTGTGGAAGCTCCTAAAGTTAGGGCAAGGGTGCAGGTTGTGACAACAGTCTGCGTATACAGTAGCTTGGAGTGCACATTTGATTGTGCTCAGCATGTTAGCTGTTGTACATTTTCCATCTTTGTGGTACGCTGGGATGCAGCCAACTCAATACGGGCCATACTAAATTCCAATTTAACCACATCAGCCCCAGCTAATACAACTAGAGGGGTAAGCTTTAATGGGTCAAGCAAATTATCTTCGGCCTCTGGGTCAAATGTAGAAGAAGCCAGTGCGCCAATCAGCTTGGTGCGCTGGCGTCTCATAATGTTTGTCTTTTTTTTGTTTTTGTGACTTTCATACGCACATTAAGTATGCTTACATCACTTCAAAATTATTTTGTGCTTTTTTTGTTTTGTTTTGTGCGACTTTTTGTTTTGCATTGATTTTGTGCAATTTTAAAGGCAAAATCTTTGGTCATATTCCGAAATTGGACACTCTTTAGAGGTTCCACTCTAATTCCTATGGGAAAACATAGGTATTTTTTTATTTTTTAACGAAGGTCAACCAGCCTCCTGTATCTTCTGGACAACAATGTGGCTGTCACAATGGAAAAATTAACACTTGTGTCCTCTCTCAGGATCCATCTATGAGCCCCTCAAGCTGTCCATCCTCCACCGTGAGGATGAGCCCCTGTGGGAGAAGCTGGACCGCTACTACAATGCTGGTAAGTACACTTATCTGGTATCAGCACACAAGGCGACACCATCTAAGTGGTGTACAATGATAGCCAAGTGGGAGCTGCACAAAGCACACAATAGCCCCACACAGTACAGCAGGAGTATTGAGTTTATGATTCCATCTGACATTTTGCTATTCTTAAGAGGTGTGTTTGTGTTTGGTGGTGTTGCAGGTAAGTGTGTTCTGGTGTGCTACAGTAGAGAAAACACGTCGTCAGCAGGAAACCGCTTCGATTAAAGGCAATTTCCTGGCCCAAGTGCTTTTTACTGTCCAGGTGTTCCATGACACACAGTACTGGTTTTATGTGCCGAGGGATGGCGAGGGCACTACATGGTGACTGTGCAAGTGACTTATTTAAGGGTGGATAGTACATACTGGGCATGGAGAGACGGGTATAAATAAATCTAATTAATAATTAATTAAAATTTCTTCATGTCTTTTACCATGTGGCATTTTGTTTGCTCTAATGTCCACATCAGTTGTGCATGAGGTTTTATCATGAAATGACCGCACACGCAACTTACTTGAGGGTGGACATTATATATCTAAGAGAGTTTTCGACGGGTATGACTAAGTCACATAAGAATATGGAATATATGTGGAATTTATTTGGTCAAAATGTCAGAATCAGAATCATCTTTATTTGCCAAGTATGTCCAAAAACACACAAGGAATTTGTCTTCGGTAGTTGGTGCCACTCTAGTACGACAACAGACAGTCAATTTACAGAACACTTTGGAGACAGAAAGACATTGACAAAAAAACAAAAAAACAGTCACTGAGCAGCATAGGGTTGCTAGTTATCTGGTAATGCCGGTACATGTTTTTTGTTTTTGTTTTTGACAATTCTGCAAAAAGATGCAGAGTCCTCTAGCACTTAGAGCAGTTCGAATGACTAATATTGCAATAGTCTGGTGCAATGACCATTGTGCAAAGGGCGCTGAGACTTCAAGGGTTAGTGTATGCGGTTTAAAGTGACGAGTAGTGCGATAATCTGGGACAATGTTGGTTGTGCAAATGTTACAGATACTCCTCAATCAGTGTGCAAATGGAACAGATGCTACTCTGGCATGAGTGGCCAGTATATGCAAATAGTGCAGCATGGCGAGACAACTACAGTGAGTTCACGGGTAATACATAATTGGCCCCACAGAAATGTGACAACGAACTCAAGTCAAAAAATTGCCAGCATCTTGTAATGGAATTGTAGGTTAGGTGTTTAAGAAGTTGATCGCAAGAGGGAAGAAGCTGTTGGAATGTCTACTAGTTCTAGTTTGCATTGATCGGTAGCGCCTACCTGAGGGAAGGAGCTGGAAGAGCTGGTGACCGGGGTGGGGAAGGTCCGAGAGGATTTTGCACGCCCTTGTCTTAGTTCTGGCAGCGTGCAAGTCCTCAATGGTGGGTAGGGGGGTACCGACAATCCTTTCAGCAGTTTTGATTGTCCATTGCAGTTGCAGTTTGTCCTTTTTTGTATCAGCACCAAACCAGACTGTGATGGAAGAACACAGGACTGATTCGATGACCGCTGTGTAGAACTGTCTCAGCAGCTCCGGTGGCAGGCCGTGCTTTCTCAGAAGCCGCAGGAAGTACATCCTCTGCTGGGCCTTTTTGAGGACGGAGTTGATGTTGGTCGCCCACTTCAGATACTGAGAGACTGTAATTCCCAGGAACTTGAAGGTCTCGATGGTTGACACAAGGCAGCTGGACAACGTGAGGGGCAGCTGTGGCGAAGGATCCCTCCTGAAGTCCACGATCATCTCTACAGTCTTGAGCGTGTTCAGCTCCAGGTTGTGTTGGCCGCACCACAGCTCCAGCCGCTCCGCTTCCTGTCGATATGCAGACTCGTCACCGTCCTTGATGAGGCCGATGACAGTGGTGTCATCTGCAAACTTCAGGAGTTTGACAGTCGGGTGCGCTGAGGTGCAGTCGTTCGTGTAGAGAGAGAAGAGCAGCGGAGAGAGGACACAACCTTGGGGCGCCCCAGTGCTGATGCTGCGTGTGGATGAGGTGGCCTCCCCCAGCCTCACCTGCTGTGTCCTGCCCGTCAGAAAGCTGTAAATCCACTGGCAGATGGCAGGTGAGACGCTGAGCTGGAGAAGCTTAGATGAAAGGAGTTCAGGGATGATGGTGTTGAACGCTGAGCTGAAGTCCACGAACAGGATCCTCGCGTAGGTCCTTGCACTGTCGAGGTGTTCTAGGATGAAGTGCAGTCCCATGTTGACTGCATCATCCGCAGACCTGTTCGCTTGGTAGGCAAACTGCAGGGGGTCCAGCAGGGGACCTGTGACACTCTTGAGGTGGTCCAGCACGAGACGTTCAAAGGACTTCATGAGCACAGATGTCAAAGCGACAGGCCTGTAGTAATTTAGACCCGAGATTGCAGGTTTCTTGGGGACTGGAATGATGGTGGAGCTTTTGAAACAGAATGGAACTTCGCACAGTTCCAGAGATCTATTGAAGATCTGAGGGAAGACTGTAGCGAGCTGGTCCGCGCAGACTTTGAGGCAGGATGGAGACACATGGTCCGGGCCTGCCGCTTTGTTAATCTTTTGTTGTTTGAAGATGCGTCTCACATCCTGTTCATGGATGGTTAACGCAGAAGTCAGAGGTGTGATTGTTGTTGGGGGTGCGGCCGGGTGGGTGTGGGGTGTGAAAGTGTCCTTTTCAAATCTGCATTAGAAGGTATTCAAGTCGTTGGCTAGTGAGCTATTGTTCTCAGCTTGGGGGGATCGTCGCTTGTAATTAGTCAGCGATTGGAATGCATGCCAGACTGATTTAGAGTCGTTTGCGCTAAACTGTTTTTCCAACTTTGCTACATAGTTCCTCTTTGCAATGTTAATTTCTTTAGTCAGCTGGTTTCTAGCTCGATTATACAGGGCCCTGTCTCCGCTCTGATATGCATCCTCTTAAGCTTGGCGAAGCTGTTTAGCAGTGAACCACGGCTTGTTGTTGTTGAATGTGCGAAATGATTTTGTTGGTACACACAGATCTTCACAGAAACTGATATAGGATGTAACAGTGTCCGTATATTCATCCAGGCTGTCAGCTGAATTTTCAAAGACACTCCAGTCTGTGCAGTCTAAACAGCTTTGAAGTTCCATCTTTGCTTCATTGGTCCACTTTTTCACTGTTTTCACTGTAGGCTTCGCGCATTTAAGTTCTTGCCTGTACGTCGGTATTAAGTGAATTAAGCAGTGATCAGACGAGCCCAGGGCTGCACGAGGTATAGCAAGGTATGCGTTTTTTACCGTAGTGTAGCAGTGGTCTAAAATATTATTTTCCCTGGTAGGACAGTCGATGTGCTGCTTGTATTTAGGGAGTTCGTGGTTGAGTTTAGCTTTGTTAAAGTCCCCGAGAATAATGAGGTGTGAGTCCGGGTGTTTTTTGTCAATTTCGTTGACTTGTTCGGCGAGCGTTAGCAATGCGGTGTTCGTGTTAGCTTGAGGCGGAATGTAGACTCCAGCCAGTATGAATGATGCGAACTCACGTGGCGAGTAGAATGGCTTACAGTTCAGAAACAGCGACTCCAAATGCGGGCTGCAGTGTGTGCTGAGCTCCGTGACGTCCGTACACCATTTTTCGTTGATATAGAGGCATATCCCGGCAGCCTTTGTTTTCCCCGATGATTCCATGTCGCGGTCCGCTCGATGAATGTGGAAGCCGGGAAGCATGACGGCGCCATCGGGTACAGCGTCGCAAAGCCAGCACATGGCCGCGGAACGTCCGAAGTCTTTACTGGTCTTTAACAGAAGATGAAGCTCGTCGTTGTTGTCGTCATCATCGTCGCATGTTGATATCATGCGTATGAGGATTTGTTATTGACTACAGGATAGGCAGTACATAGCCCAAGAAAGGTCTGGTTGGGGATGAATGAAATAACATGAACATTTATTTGATCATGTGAAATTTGATTGGTCTAACGTTGTGATATCCTGTGGGTAATATGATGTCTATGAGATTTGTCACGAGGCCTAATTTATTCTCAGGATGCAATACGGCCAAGCTGGTTATCCTGCATTAAGAGGCTGCTGTACAAATGGAAAGTAAACATGTGGACAGCGAGGGGAACTTTATTTTGTACCATTTGGAAGTAAGAAATAATAGATTTCATTGAGCTTTTTTGGGCTTTTTGCCTGATAGCTGCCACATTGCGTACGCTTAGTGAAACAACAGGAGCTAATTACTGTACCTTAGAATCCAGCAGGTTATGCGACGCGTGAAAATAAGTCTCGGTGTAGGTCTTATTTAATTTTTGTAGGATGGCGGTTATAGGAAGTGCCTGTCCAATTCCAGTCGGGGGAACAAAGCCAACATTGTTATCGCCGGCACCCAGACTTGTCTGCCACTCTATGCTACCTGCTCTTGTTCACTGTGTCGTGTGGTGAGGCAGGAAGACAATGACAAGTCAAACCCGTTGTACTTTTCCCTTTGTGTGTGTGTGTGTGTGTGTGTGCCTGTCTTTGTTTTTGAGCAAAAATGTTCTTAATGCCGTACTGTGATTGATTCGTCGTGTGTACATCCACTATAAGGATGCCGTTTTAAAACTCACTCGGCAGCGCCCCTTGAGAAAAAAAGGTAGTCCCCAACACCAGTTTCACCCATCAGCACGAAATTAGGTGGATGTATCTACCACAGCATGAGCAACCAAAAAAATCTCAAGCATGCCAAAAATAGAACAAGGCCTCGTACTTTAACAAACGCTCCCCACAAAGCTGTTTGGGGAGCCCAATGCTCTACGCTTTCCAGAGAAATACAACATCTGCCAGAAGCTGCTTGTGAGCTTCTACTGCATGATCATCGTGAGCATTTTAACACTGCATCGCAGTGAGGTTCTCCCACTACTCTGTGGCAGACTGAAAGAGGCTGCAAAGAGTGATCAAGAAAGGGCTGAGGCTGCAACCCCCCCCCACGCCGCAGGTTCCCACAAGCCATCAATGCACTAAACTCATAATAATACCAACACTTATTCCATATTGTTGCTACTTTCAGCAAATTATTGTCGGAGATATGCTAGTCTAGTTGTTGGCCCCTGTCAAAGTGCTCTTGAGCAAGACATCATCCCCACCAAATTCAGCTCAAGTGGTGCAGCACTCTTTGCGCACCTCTTTCACTCAAATTTTTCTTTGCATGCCTGCATGTGTGTGATGTTAACCGCATTGTTCTAAGGTAATCTGATTGGATTTTGGATAATGGATTGGACCGATTCTTGAAAATGTCTGAAATCGGATTAGATCGCGTTATCCAATCCTGGTTTTAATCTGGATCAAACCCTCAGTTTGTGTTCTTGAAAACATTTTAGTAGAAATGGGTTAACCTTTATTTAAAAAAATTATAAAATCAGGAGTATTTTGATCCTAGCAGTAAAGTGGATTTAGTGTGGCTTTCAGAAACGAAATGTGATTTACAACCCCAATTCCAATGAAGTTGGGACATTGTGTTAAACATAAATAAAAACAGAATACAATGATTTGCAAATCACATTCAACCTATATTTAATTGAATAGTTTGAGAATTTAACTTCATTGTTTTTTGCAAATAATCATTAACTTAGAATTTTATGGCTGTAACACGTTCCAAAAAAGCTGGGACAGGGTCATGTTTACCACTGTGTTACATCACCTTTTCTTTTAACAACATTCAATAAGCGTTTGGGAACTGAGGACACTAATTGTTGAAGCTTATAGGTGGAATTCTTTCCCATTCTGGCTTGATGTACAGCTTCAGCTGTTCAACAGTCCAGGGTCTCCATTGCTGTATTTTACACTTCATAATGCGCCACACATTTTCAATGGGAAACAGATCTGGACTGCAGGCAGGCCAGTCTAGTACCCGCACTCTTTTACAATGTTACGCTGTTGTAACACGTGCAGAATGTGGTTTGGAAATGTCTTGCTGAAATAAGGAGGGGCGTCCATGAAAAAGCATATGGCAGCATATGTTTCTCCAAAACCTTTATGTACCTTTCAGCATTAATGGTGCCTTCACAGCCGTGTAAGTTACCCATGCCATTGGCACTACTACAGCCCCATACCATCACAGATGCTGGCTTTTGAAGTTTGCGTCCATAACAGTCCGGATGGTTCTTTTCCTCTTTGGCCCGGAGAACACGACGTCCACAATTTCCAAAAACAATTTGAAATGTGGACTCGTCGGACCACAGAACACTTTTCCACTTTGCATCAGTCCATCTAAGATGAGCTCGGGCCCAGAGAAGCCGATGGCGTTTCTGGGTGTTGTTGATAAATGGCTTTTGCTTTGCATAGTAGAGATTCAAGTTGCACTTACGGATGTAGCGCCAAACTGTATTTACTGACAGTGGTTTTCTGAAGTGTTCCTGAGCCCATGTGGTGATATCCTTTACACATTGATGCCGGTTTTTGATGCCGTGCCACCTGGGGGATCGAAGGTCACAGGCAATCAATTTTGGTTTTCGGCCTTGCCGCTTACATGCAGTGATTTCTCCAGATTCTCTGAACCTTTTGATGATGATATTGACCGTAGATGATGAAATTCCTTAATTCCTTGCAATTGTACGTTGAGGAACATTGTCCTTAAACTGTTCGACTATTTTCTCACGCACTTGTTCCCAAAGAGGTGAACCTCGCCCCATCTTTGCTTGTGAATGACTGAGCAATTCAGGGAAGCTCCTTCTATACCCAACCATGGCACCCACCTCTTCTCAATTAGCCTGTTCACCTGTGGGATGTTCCAAACAGGTGTTTGATGAGCATTCCTCAACTTTCTCAGTCTTTTTTGCCACCTTTCTCAGCTTTTTGGGAATGTGTTGCAGCCATAAAATTCTACGTTAATGATTATGTGCTAAAAACAATAAGGTTTATCAATTTGAACATTCAATATATTGTCTTTGTAGTGTATTCAATTATATATAGGTTGAACATGATTTGCAAATCATTGTATTCTGTTTTTATGTTTAACACAACATCCCAACTTCATTGGAATTGGGGTTGTTAATTAAATTCTAACTCGCCAAATGAATAACATTCATCATGCAGTAGAGATCCATTTATTTATTGATTTGTTTGTTTGTTTGTTTTTTTGTTTTTTTTGGGGGGGGGGGGTTCCCCAAACTAATTTTTAAACCATACATTTGAAATTAGACTACTTCACACTACAGATTGTTAAAGTAGAAATAAAATAATCCTCTAAAACAATAAAATAATCAATTAACTGTAATTGGAAACTTAATATTTGCAAACATCCAAAAATCATTGTTCAATAATAGTTTCTGATAATGGCATCCCTTACTGAATGTTCAATCACTCTCTCATTCTGAGAGAAAGTCATGGGTGTCTTCTTTTAGAAGGGTGCATCTCTCATTACAGATGCACCCAACCAGCCTGTTTTCGCCCTATGTGGTCGCTTTTCCATTACACTTTTTCGAGGCCGGGCGGTGACAATGGCACCGTTCCTCAGAACCTCTTCCGACCTGGTTCTAAAACGCAGGAGGAGGGCCGTGACGTCACTGTCATCTGATTATCCGACAGATGTAGGCATTTCTTTAAGCGTGGTTACTTGTCACTTTCACAATCATGGCATCTAAAGGCTACCGCACACCAAGCCAACGCGCCAAACTCAACTGCACTGTTGGACAGTGTGCATGGTTTGGCAACTGTTTTCATGAGTGGCCGATCAGTCTTCCACTGGTTATTCCGCACTTAAAAATTTGAATCGCTGTCTTAACATCACAGATTACCGTCAATCAAAACGCAGATAAGCTTTCCCTCACAGGAAAAAAAACACATTTCCAGGTTTAGCAAGCCACACTGCCTCAAGCCATATAAATAGTATATAAAGCGACATGGTGGTCGACTGGTTAGCACATCTGCCTCACAGTGCTAAATCCGGCCTCGCCTTTGTGGAGTTTGCATTTTCTCCCCTGTGTGGGTTTTCTCCGGGTACTCCGGTTTCCTCCCATATTCCAAAAACATGCATGGTAGGTTAATTGATGACTCTAAATTGCCCATAGATGTGAATCTGACTGTGAATGATTGTTTGTATATGTGTGCCCTGTGATTGGCTGGCGACCAATTCAGGGTGTACCCCACCTCTCGCTCATAGTCGGCTGGACTGGACCCCAGCACACCTGCGACTCAAGTGAGGATAAGCGCTCGGGAAAATGGATGGATGGAAGGATAAAGCATCAAATACTGTGTTTTAAATCAATACCTAACTATATTCATAATGTATAATGTGCCTCTGGATAAAAAAGCAAAGCTTGTCACCAGAATGTGTGTGAACGTACGTACACGCTGGGTACATTCAAATGGATGGAGGCTGCGAGCCTCCTTTCAAATATCCACACTCTCGCTTTAATTTTCCCCAAGACCATCTCTCTTTAGCGACCTGATTCTTCCTTAAAATGTCACTAAGCAAAAATCTCTGTTGTTTCTAAATACATTAAATATATTTGAAGTGGCGGCACGGTGGTTAGAGCGTCTGCCTCACAGTTCTGAGGACTGGGGTTCAATCCCCGGCCCCACCTGTGTGGAGTTTGCATGTTCTCCCCGTGCCTGTGTGGGTTTTCTCCGGGCACTCCGGTTTCCTGCCTCATCCCAAAAACATGCATGGTAGGTTAATTGAAGTCTCTAAATTCCCCCTAGGTGTGAATGTGAGTGTGAATGGTTGTTTGTTAATGTGTGCCCTGCGATTGGCTGGCAACCAGTTCAGGGTGCCAGCCCGAAGATAGCTGGGATAGGCTCCAGCACTCCCGCGACCCTTGTGAGGATAAGCGGCTCAGATAATGGATGGATGGATGTTTGAAGTGCTGAAAGCATATGCAAAGAACAAACAATATAGTCCTGAATTGTTGAGATATAGCTAGCTGTATCTCAACAAATGGTGAAAAAGATGCTTTAGCTCCTAAAGCATCTTTTTCACCATATTAATTTTCCCGTGACGTCACGGGGCTGGGGCGTATACTTCTACAGCGAGTTCCCTCCCCCACTATATAAGAACAAAGTGACGTCGTTTTGTTTGGCTATGCTGCTCAGTTGTACATTAGCTGTGCTTAGCTTCCATAACAAGGCCCATTTACCACTCAAGTGTGCAGTTAGCAAGCTAATGATGGCAACACCCCAAAAATGCGTCTTCACTGGATGCCTCAATTTACAAAACAGCTCGGTGACGTTATTTAAGCTCCCAAAAAATGAGGAAATAAAAAAAGCAATGGATTGACTTTTTGAAGACACACGCAGATGGGCGAGCTGAACATCAACACCACCAGTCGACTCTGCAGTGTGCATTTTTTGATGGATAGTTTTGTAAACTTTCACCAGAGACAACATGGCTTCGTGGGTAATTTCATACTAATGAATGGGGCAGTGCCAACTGTCTAACTCCCTGGGCTTCCTCCTACCGTCCCACTGTCATCAGGTGTCGTGTTCGGCTGTGACATTATGTCACCATGACTTGTGTGCTTACATTTATGATTATAGTCCACAATAACAATTACATTTTTAAATTGAGCCTGCGAACGTTATTTTATAATCGTATAAATTATCACGTCCTCAGTATGTTTGATTACTTTTGGCGACTCCATTCAACAAGCCCACAGCGTCTGAGAGCTGGCCCTTATTATCATTAAAGCTTTTTAAGCCTATTTTTATATACTTAATGAATTTTGGTATTCATTCAAATTTGGCAGGCTTGTTAACATTGCTCTTCTCTTTGGTGTGTTGAATTTACATTACACTTTTTGGGCCTTTTTAGTGCCACTTTAACTATATATACAGAGGCTGAAATAAGTATTCAACATGTCACAATTGTTCTCACTAAATATATTTCCAAAGGTTTTATTGAGATGAAATTTTCACCAAATGTTGGGAACAACCCAAGTAATCCATACACACAAAGAAAGTAGAACAAATAAGATCAGACATTGAGTTGTGTGTAAAAATGTGAAATGACACAGGGGAAAAGTATTGAGCACAAGACAACACCTAAACTCTATCAATAATCAAACAGCAATCCAGCCCCTTGTCACTGCAAATGAATATCAGCTGGTTCAGTCCTAATTGATGGCTTACAAAAAGGTCTCATTGCCAAGGTGTGAGTCAAGACACATCTCATGATGGGTAAGAGCAAAGAGCTTTCTCAAGACCATTGCAAACTAATTGTTGCAAAACAACGTTCCAGTGAGCATGGTTGGGGCCATAATACGTAAGTGGAAAGCCAATCTTACCGCCATAAATTTGCAGCGATCAGGTGCTCCTTGCAAGATTTCTGACAGAGGAGTGCAAAAAATAATCAGAAGAGTTCTCCAAAAGCCAAAGACCACCTGTGGAGAGCTTCAAAAAGACCTGGAATTTCACATTATTGAAGAAAAGAGGAATGGGCAAATCTACCGATACATTCTTGACAAAAATCTGCTGCGATTTACGACGATGATGCAAATATAATGTGGATGGACATTTCATCAGAATAATGATCCAAAACATATTGCCCTGAAACTCTCAATTGGTTTCAAAGAAAAAAAAAAATTGCTAGAATGGCACAGCCAATCACCTGAATTGAATCCAATTGAAAATATGTGGAAAGAACTGAAACTCCATCCATCCATCCATTTTCTGAGCCGCTTCTCCTCACTAGGGTCGCGGGCGTGCTGGAGCCTATCCCAGCTGTCATCGGGCAGGAGGCGGGGTACACCCTGAACTGGTTGCCAGCCAATCGCAGGGCACATAGAAACTAACAACCATTCGCACTCACAGTCATGCCTACGGGCAATTTAGAGTCTCCAATTAATGCATGTTTTTGGGATGTGGGAGGAAACCGGAGTGCCCGGAGAAAACCCACGCAGGCACGGGGAGAACATGCAAACTCCACACAGGCGGGGACGGGGATTGAACCCCGCACCTCAGAACTGTGAGGCTGACGCTCTAACCAGTCGGCCACCGTGCCGCCCAGAACTGAAACTCAATATCCATAAAACAAGCCCACGGAACCTTCTGTCATGTGTGTGTGTGTTCCGGGTTTTGTCTTCCCCCCTGTTTCACACACACCTGCTCCTGTGAGCATCTTCACCACCTATGCCTCGTTCACCCTAATTACCTATTGTATTTAACCTCGTGTCTCATTCCCTCTCGTTGCCAGTGCGTTGTACCTTGTCGTCGCGTTCCAGCATTCCTTGTTTCCACGTCACAGACTCAGTAAGACTTGACCCTGTTCCGATTATCGACCTTGCCTCCTTGCCTCATGTTTTTGGATACTGTTGCCTTTCTTGGATTGCCTGCCTGTGTACCGACCTATGCCCGTCTATTAAACCTCTCTTTTTGGAAACTGTCCATTTGTTTTGGAGTCGTGCATTGTTGGGTCCTATCCTCTGTTCCGTTCATGACACCTTCAAGATTTGAAGACTGCTTGTGTGGCGGAATGCTCCAAAATCACACCAGAGCAATGCACGCGACTAGTTTCTCCATACAGGAGGCGTATCGAATCTGTCATTGCAAACAAAGGCTTTTGTAGAAAGTATTAAATAAATACCAGTTGGTATTACACATAACTTAATTTCTGAGATTATCTGTTCTACTTTCTTTGTATGGATGGATTACTTTGGTTGTTCCCAACATCAAACGCCTATGCAGGCTTGCTGTTCAGGACATCTACTTGTGCAATCGCTTGTGCGGGGGTGCATCGGCAATTCTACGCGATGGTCTGGTCCAGTCGACTTTGTCCATGTCGCCAGTGTGCGGCAGACTTAAAGCAGTTTTTGTTCCGTGGTCGACTGAGGAGGTGCGGGCATTTTTGTCCATATTGGGAGAAGCTGAAATACAGGGGGAGATGGAAGGCACGACAAGAAACGAGCGCGTCACCTTCTTCTTGATCCCGCCCCAATCCCTCCCACTTTTGATTGGTGCCCGTTGTAGAGGAAAAGCAACGGAGGCCAGGCCAGGCAAAGCGAGGGCAGGCCATTCTGGAACTTGTAATGGAAAACCGCCAAGAGAGGGACATTCCACTTTGTGGCAATATTGTGAATGACACTATAAGCAAGTATTATGTTGCACACTCCTTGGGGTTCCACTCGCTAGTAGTTGAGGAATACAAAGTGTCTCTTCAGAACTCCATTTTAATCCTCAACAGAAGACCTTGTTTATTAATGTTTCAAAGTTGAAATTTTAAATTTAAACTTATAGCTCTTGGGCTGGTTAAAGATATTGAAAATCGGGTACTGTATTTGTATTTTCTGTCCTTGTTTTTTCAAATAAATTGAATGACGCCATGCTGGTTATTCTACTAGTTTTTTGTTTGTTGTTTTTGTCTTATTTTACACACCTAGTAGCCTTCACTTTGATATACAGTGCAGTCTAAGTAAGAGCAATCATTATCCGGATTTGGTAAGATGAAAAGTTTGGATCTGGACCAGACTGATTCAATCAAATTTTACTTTGAGCAACTGGGATAAAAGTAAAAAAGATTACATGATCCTGGATAGCAAAAAAATTAATTTCAAAATCTGGATAAGTTAGATCCGGATAACAGCTTTCGAACAATTGGGCCTTGGTTCTATGAGTAGTGTGAAACACACACATCAGAGTGGGAGTTGAATTTCCCCTTGAGAGACACCTTCAGTATAATTGATTGTAATAAAAAAAAAAAATGTACATTCAGTTGTTCAAAAGGTGTAATCCGCATCACAATTATCTGCCACTACTACTGCAAAAACAATATGAGTGCCTTTCTGCTATTTGCACCTCAAAAGCAACAACAAGAAAAGATTGATTCAATGGATGCTTTAGAGCGTAATAAAGACTTACCTGTACTGACTTCAGGTTGTTCAATGGCTTCAAGCGGAAGATTCTGATCCTCAACAACCTGGAGTTGGTACAGGTAAAGCTTTGTCACTCACCGAAGCATCCGCTGAATCGAGCTTTTGTGAATGCTGAGTTCCCGTGCAGCACTCTGGATAGACTTTCCCTGGCTTTGCGCAAACTAAAGTCAGCACTAAATGAATATGATTACCGTACATTGATGTCACTACAACAGCAATGCTTTGCGCTTCATTCACTTTATTGAATGTGGGCCTTAGCCAGGAGGGATTGATGTCATCAAGCGGTATTCATTGTTCATTGGGTGTTTCGACCCTGAACTGCAACACCCTCCTGATGGTGGGTTGTTAATGGTGGCCAAAGCACTGCCCATCTCCACCTCTTGGCTTCCAGTCTACTCCTCTCTCTTGTTCCAGAACCAGCTAGAGGCTCTTTCTGCTGCCTCCCACAACCTGCAAGCTGCTGCCTTTCTCTGTTCCTATTACTCCAATGGCTGTGAGCATTCTCCCAACAGACTAAGAGGGGAATCCTCAACAACCAACATCGACTGGGAACAGCCATGCTTGCCATACTTTCCCCCTTGCATTCACAAAACATATCATGGTACTTAGAGTTCTTCCTTTTGAAGGCTTGTTTGCAGCCTCTGTCCCATGGAACAGTCAGCCGAATGACGATCATTTCTTTGCCTCTTCAGACTACAAATGCTGTATCTTTGCTCAATCAATTGACTTTGATCAAGTGCCAATTGAAACATGTTATACAGTATCCCCCCCCTCATTTTCAGACTCTGAAGTCCAGTCCTCTTGACTGAGGTGGTCTGATTCTTGTGTCTATCATTTTTGCTTGCTGCTTTCTGTGCCCTAGTCAGTGGTATACTTTAATGTGCCTTCCAAATGGATGAACCGGGTATTTTCACCAAATAACCAATAAGCAGCAAGTGATGTAGAGTTTTTATTATGCCTTTCTTCAGGATCTGGTTTTAGACTCTCATACTACACAGTGTCTTGTTCAGGCCATGCTTTTTATGTAGCTGGATCAGCTGCTTCCTGATAAACGTTCTTAAATGTTCTCTGAAAGTAAAAGATTACAGGTAACATCCCCAGCTCTGCCTCAAATACTTGGTATTTTTTTCACCTGACTGCTGATGTATGTTTCTAAAAGCAAAATAGAAATCTGATGGCTTCCAAACGCACTTTGTAAAGCCTCAATACAGCAATCTGTACCAGCGTCTGCGTTGTTTAGGCGAACAGCCTGAATTACAGTATTTTACAAGGTGGTCTCTTGAGGCTCTCCAAGATTCTCGTTTGTTTCTCCCGAGCTGAACAGTTGCACTCTGGGCGTGGCAATGAACCGCTTAAAGCAAACACTTTTCCTTTTTTGAAGAATTGTTCACTGTCTACCAAAATGCTACATGTTGTGACGTTCGCTGCCACCATTTAGCATACAATGTCAAACTGGTGGCCCGGGGACCAGATCCGGTCCATTTTATGTAGCCCGCGAGAGCAAATCATGTGCATTGACTTTGTGTTTCTTGGTAAAATACCAAAATTGAAAGTTGTCTTCACTTTTAAAAATATTGAGATATTGCCAGCGTTTTTTGTTACCAATTCCCCTTTTAAAAAAAATTTATAATACTGTAGTTAAACAGTTTTTACTGGCTTCTGATTTCAAAACTAGTTATCCCTCAATTTGTGTATATGTAATAATATGAAGCGATCATACATTTATAGCTCTGAGTGATATCATAACCACGACAAAAATGAGCTTGACACCCCTGATCTAGCACCACACATCATTCAATGTTTGCTCGTAACGCAAGACAAAAAAACGGCCAAGCTACAGCTTGTATCTCAATAAACTCATAAGTCTGGTCACCCATAAATTGAAGTACCACTGCATATCAAATTAAATTGATTGCTGCTGCTCAGCAGCAGCAGCATAAATTGAACAAATTAAGACTTTTGCTTCACTTTAAACTAATAAATTAATTGAATACCTTTAGTTTACAAGTGAATTAACCTATGGAATCACACTGGTGCCCACACACTTCCACAAGCCAGCAAATGTGTCAATTAAAAAAAAATAACCCCCATGTTGTAGTTAGGGTGGGGCATCGTTTGAATTTCAGCAATTTTGGTTCGAATTCTGGTTCCTTATTTCGATTCTGGTTCCAAATGATTCTCGATTCAGATTATTTTAGGGGGCGGGTCAAAAACGTTTGCATGGTTTGAATAAAGGGTGTCCAAATTATGAACATCCATTTTCTTAGCATTCCGCAGCATAGACTAAAATGAACATTTGACTCTAGGTTCGTTATAACCAGTATCAATATCAAACCTATGAACTAAAAGGCAATGTGTGTGGAACTAACCAAATTGACTTAATATTAATTAATTAATGTAATGTAATAAAATGACGATTCCTTTCCCTACCCACCAATGAGGTGCAAGGTTAGTGTTTGTGATACTGTGAGACGTTTTATGTGAATTTTGTCCCAATTTATTGTGATATAAAGTTGCTATGGTGAAGTTTTAGCAAAATTGTAAGCTTTTTTTTGTTTGTTTTTTTCTTTTTTTGTTTTTTTTTCTTTTTTTTGTCATCGGTGCTTACGTTGGTTTGAAGACTAAAATAAATGCTAAAAACCATCAGTGCAAAAGTGCAACCAACCGTTTACTTTGTTTGCTATCTCAATATTTGCATAGACTTATTTTATTGTTTCACTCACCCAATTGACTAACAGTTGACTTCACTGAAGCTCCGCGCGGTGTAGCCTGAGGCTCGGAGCACGTCAGATGCTACACATCGTGAACATAATCTTATTCCAAGTGTTGCACTGAGGCATTCATTTTAACAAAGTTAAGACACACTCTTGTTCGCCGCCACCACCGCTGGGGACAAGCACGTCTTCGTGTGCGTTCTTCTTCGTTGGTTTTCACAGCTTCTTCTTTGGTTTTTGGAACGAAGTACCGCCTCTGCCCAATTACAGCACAGAACAATTTGTTGAGTTGCAACATCACAATCCAGCAAAAATACGAAGGGCTCACTTGCAGACAAATGTTTTAGGGAAAAAGGCAAGTAACAAAAGATCTACTTGGTTTTCTGTGCTTTCTGTTTGTTTCTTGTTAGCTTTGCTTTCCACAAGTTGTATATTTAGCTTGAAGATCAGGACTTGAGCTGAAGATGTGGGTTGACAAATTTGAGTAAATCACCTTTATGCATGTTTCATCGAGAGCTGAGGCTCTTAGCCTGACTTCATTAAGACTCTTGTTTTTGTTTGTTTTTTTTTTCTCTCGTCAGTCAAGACCACCATCCTCAACTACCAGAGTCCCACCACCGGCCTCTTCCCCATTAAGACCTGTTCCACTTGTAAAGAGGCCAAGGTGCGGGACTCCCTGTACTGTGCGGCAGGAGCCTGGGCGCTTGCCATGGCCTACCGGTCAGTATCACGGTATACCAAATAATTATGTGTGGGTCAAGCAGCATGTGGCTCATGACCCAAGGTTATTTCCAAAGTAACGGTAAACAATTGCTTGTGTGCTCTCTTGTACTCATATTTTGTTCTTATTTTATGGCCACCAATTTACTTCCAGAAAACTTTGGTAATTCAATAATCAGAATTTGTATTTTTGTCAGGCCAAAATGCCCAGTCCGACCGCACACTACTGTTTTGTTCTTTTTTCCACTGAGGCTTTTTATCAAGCAGCGTTCATGCTGTCTATGCTTGCACTCCTCTTTGATTGGGTGTTTCAGTTGGGACAGATGAGGACAAAAACAAACTTAAAAGAGCCATGACGACTGAACAAGAGTGAGTGAAGGCGATGAATAAAGGGAAGAGAAAAAATAGAGGGAGATGGAAAGGGAGGGACGTTAAAAATAGAACATTGCACTGCAATGTGACCGGCGGCGGATTGCAGCCATCAGTCACCGCCACCTCCTATTAGAATTGTCACTGGGATTTAATTAAGATGATTCTCATCTGACGGCCTCACAGAGTGGCATTACTTCTTTTGCAGCCAGATGCTATGTGTGTGTGTCACTTGATTTCATTCACTCAGTTCAATTGCATTACAATTAGCAAATGCCATGTTTTCTTGTCATCCGAACCTCTGAAACGCCAACAACATCTGATTAATGAGTGTACACGCTCACTGGCCAGAACATTAGGTACACATGCACAATTGATATTAATGTCGGTTTGACGTGTCGGACATTATTTTTCCCCTCTCAGTTGCCCGTAAGTGTCAATGTGATTGTGAATGGTTCTTTGTTTATATGTGCCCTGCCATTGGGTGGCGACCAGTTCAGGGTGTACTCCGGCTCTTGCCGAGAGTCAGCTGGGATAGGCTCCAGAATGCCCAATGAATGGATGGATGTTGTATAGAACTTTATTTCAATACTAGCTACAAATAAATGCTCCTCTTTTCATTTAAGCCGACCTGATTTTAGTTTGTTTTGTCCATTGTTGCCTCCAGAGAAAGTGTGCCAATCATCTATTTGGAAGGGTACAAAAATCTGTTGTATAGTTTTATTTAATGGGGTCGCTTCAGTACTTTTACCACAGTTGTTTTTTGCACAAATATCAGTACTTAAGTACTGAATACTAGTACTTTCGACATCTCTGCAGATAGCAAATACTGTAGTTTTATATTATGTGGTACAAAAAATGGGTGAGTTTGTGAATGGGGTTTAGCTAATCAGCTAGAGTTGACTTTACATTCGGTATGTTTTTAAGTCTACCAATGTCATGAGGATTAAGACATTTAGGGTTGAAACATGCAAAGACAGATATACCATTCTCCTTATTTCAGCCCAGTGAAGTATCAACATGATTTTTGCTGCTTCTTTTATAACTTTATCTGTGTTTTTTCGCTGTAGTCGCATCGACGATGACATGGGACGCACCCATGAACTGGAGCACTCAGCCATCAAGTGCATGAGAGGAATCCTCTACTGCTACATGAGACAGGCACATAAGGTCGGTCATATTGCATGTTAATGGTATTATTATTGGACTTTAATCCCTCTATTCGTCAATAATCTGTGCCAATAATAGTTATATTTTAAAAAGAGCTCAAATATAATTGGATAAAAACATCCTAAAATGTATGACTGTAATTAATGTGGCAGACTGCACCATGATTGGTCAGGCTGCTGTTTGAGGGTGTGGCTTTTTGTCTGCCTGGCCTCCATCAAGGCCAAAATAATGTAGATTTGGGGTGACAACAAAAAGTAAAAAATTAAGGAAAAGGTTTAATAAAAATATAATCATCATCAAAATAAATAAATATAATCATGTTGAAAAGTTTACATCAGTTGGAACAGAATCTTGGAGTTTAGTAGTATTATTTTTGTAAGAGATATTAGTCATAGTACAAATCCCAATTCCAATGAAGTTGGGACATTGTGTAAAATGTAAATAAAAAATGAATACAATGATTAGCAAATCCTTTTTAACCAATATTCAACTGAATACACTACAAAGATAAAATATTTCATGTTCAAATTGTCTTTGTTTCTTTTGCAAATATTCACTCAATTTGAATTCGATGCCTGCAACACGTTCCAAAAAAAAATGGGACAGGGGCATGTTTACCACTGTGTTACGTCAACTTTTCTTTTTTAAAACACTCGTTTGGGAACTGAGGACACTCATTGTTGAAGCTTTGTAGGTTCATTCTTGCTTGATGTACAACTTCAGTTGCTCAACAGTCTGGGGTCTCCATTGTTGTATTTTGCGCTTCATAATGTGCCTGCACACATTTTCACTGGGCGACAGGTCTGGAGTGCTGGCAGGCCAGTCTAGTACTCGTACTTTTTTACTATGAAGCCAAGCTGTTGTAACAAGTGCAGAATGTGGCTTGGCATTATCTTGCTGAAATAAGCAGGGATGTCCCTGAAAGAGACTTTGCTTGAATGGCAGCGTATGATACTTCAAAACCTGTACGTACCTTTCAGTATTAATGGTGCCTTCACAGTTGTGCGAGTTACCCATACCATAGGCACTAACACACCCCCATACCATCAATAGCCACCAGGCTGGCTATTGAAATTTGTGCTGATAACAATCTGGATGGTCCTGTTCCTCTTTGGCCCAGAGGATTCGAAGTCCATGATTTTCCAAAACAATTTCAAATGTGGACTCGTACATCTCAGATGACCTCGGGCCCAGAGACGCAAGCAGCATTTCTGGATGTTGTTTATGTATGGCTTTCACTTTGCATTGTAGAATTTTAACTTACATTTGTAGATGTAGCGGCGAACTGTGTCAACTGACAATGGTTTTCTGAAGTGTTTCCGAGCCTACGTGGATGCATCCAAGGTTACGGGCATTCACTGTTGGTTTTCGGCCCTGTGGCTTGCATGCTTTCTCTTGATTCTCAGAATCTTTTGATGAAATGCCTAAATTCCTTGCAATTGTACGGTGAGAAACTTTGTTCTTAAACTGTTGGACTATTTCCTCCCTCAGTTGTTCACAAAGTGGTGAACCTCACCCCATCCTTGCTTGTAAACAACTGAGCCTTTCGGGGATGGATGCTCCTTTTTTCAGTCTGAACATTAAATATCTTTTCTTTGTAGTGGATTCACAAATCGCTGTATTGTTTTTATCTTTTACACAACCTCCCAACTTCATTGGAATTGGGTTTTGTAAAAAACAAACTATATATATATATATATATATAAGAATTAAAAAATATTATTCCAAACACATTGTGAATTTACAATAAAAATTATCAGTCCCAAACCATATCAAAACAAAAATGTAGACAATATGTAATTGCAGTGATAATTAAAATAGTAATGAAGTCAAAAGAATAAAATAATACAAAATACAAATAGAACAAAAGATGAGTAGAAATATTTCAACAATAAAACAATAATGTCCTGTAATATAATATAACCTATGAACAAACAATGCAAAAAAATAAATAAATGTCCCACCAAAAAATTGCAAACAGACCCTTCCTTGTTCGAGGAATTGGGAGAGGAAGAAAAGGAGCAGAGCAGACGGGTACAATATCAGTTAAGAGTGGGAGTTGGCATCGAATGAGGAAAGATGGTGGTACTTATGGACAAAAAAAGATGGAGGATGGGGAAGTGGCTGCTCTGATGATGGAGCGAGCCACCGAGAGGCGAAACAAATGAGGTAGAGTGGGACAAAGGCCCAATTATTTATAACTCTATGTGACAGAAGGAACGACTGGAGGCTCACTACCACACAAAAACACACACACACACACGCGAACAGACACACACACATGCACGCACACAGAGCAAACAGAAATATCACTCAGTAGCGCCCTCTATAAAGTTTAAAAAAAAAAAAAAAAAAAGTCAGTCCGCTTCTCCAGTTTCACCGATCAACACGAAATCAGGTTGACATGTCTATGATAACAAGGTGCAAGTAAAGGTCTCACGGACACATGCCTTTAATCAAACAAAGTAAGCCATTTTGGTTTTAAGTTTTGAGCAAATTCCATGGACCTTACTTTGACATGGAATTTGTGTCATCCCCCTTTCACTCAGAAATTCCTTTCACATGGACATCCCTTTCACTTGTAAATCCCTTTCATGCAGTTATACCTTTTACTGAAAGATCCCTCTCACACGGAGATCACTTTGACACGGAGGACCCCTTCACAGTGAGATCCCTTTCACTCAAAGATCACTTCACACGGCGATTCCTTTCATACAGAGCATCACTGTTCTTTTTACTCTGAGATCATGGGGGTCCCTTTCACAGAGATATTCAATCCTTTCTCAATACCGCTGATCCTGTTCCCGGTCGCGGGGCGCTGGAGCCTATCCCAGCTGACTTCGGGCGAATGAACCACAACACCATCAGTGACTACAGAGAGGTTCATTTCACTCAAAGATCACTTTCTCACAGAGAACCTTTTCACACAGCCATCCCTTTCATCCATCCACTTTCCGTACCGCTTATCCTCACTGGGGTCACGGGCGTGCTGGAGCCTATCCCAGCTATCTTTGGACGAGAGGCGGGGTACACCCTGAACTGATCGCCAGCCATTTGCAGGGCACACATAGACAAACAACCATTCGCATTCACATTCACACCTACAGGCAATTTAGAGTCGACCTATAAACCTACCACTGTTTTTGGGTTGTGGGAGGAAACCCTGGACAGAATTTCAAGGAGCAGCCGAGGCCTAGAGGGGGTCCGGTTTGGTGGCCTCAGTATTGAATCTCTGCTTTTTGCAGATGATGTGGTTCTGTTGGCTTCATCAAGCCGTAACCTCCAACTCTCACTGGACCGGTTCGCATCCGAGTGTGAAGCGGCTGGGATGAGAATCAGCACCTCCAGATCTGAGACCATGGTCCTCAGTCGGAAAAGGGTGACGTGCCCTCTCCAGGTCGGGGATGAGATCCTCCCCCAAGTGGAGGAGTTCAAGTATCTTGGGGTCTTGTTCACGAGTGAGGGAAGAATGGAACGGGAGATCGACAGGCGGATCGGTGCAGCGTCTGCAGCGATGCAGACTTTGTATCGGTCCGTGTGGTAAAGAAGGAGCTAAGCCGAATGGCGAAGCTCTCAATTTACCGGTCGATCTACGTTCCTACCCTCACCTATGGTCACGAGCTGTGGGTCGTGACCGAAAGAACAAGATCCCGGATACAAGCGGCCGAAATGAGTTTCCTCCGCAAGGTGTCCGGGCTCTCCCTTAGAGATAGGGTGAGAAGCTCGGTCATCCGAGAGGATCTCAGAGTAGAGTCACTGCTCCTCCACATCAAGAGGAGCACGATGAGGTGGCTGGGGCATCTGATTCGGATGCCTCCCGGACGCTTCCCTGGTGAGGTGTTCCGGGCATGTCCTACCAGGAGGAGACCCCGGGGACGACCCAGGACATGCTGGAGAGACTACGTCCTTCGACTGGCCTGGGAATGCCTCGGGATCCTCCCGGAAGAGCTGGATGAAGTGGTTGGGGAGAGGGAAGTCTGGGCGTCCCTGCTAAAGCTACTGCTCCCGCAACCCGACATCGGATAAGCGGTAGAAAATGGATGGATGGATGGATGGGAGGAAACCGGAGTACCCGGAGAAAACCCACACAGGCACGGAGAGAACATGCAAACTCCACATAGGCGAGGCTGGTTTTGAACCCGGGTCCTCAGAACTGTGAGGCAGATGTGCTAACCAGCCGTTCACCGTGCCGACCCCATCCCTTTCACTCGGGGATTAATTTTACACAGAGAGCCCTTTCACACACTTTTTCACACAGAGAACCCTTTCACACACCTTTTCGGAAAGACAAATCTAACCTTAATGCCACCTTTCCTTAACTTTTGTTGGAATATGTCACCGGGTCAAGGAAAGAACATAACTATTTCAAATGAATTTGACTTCACTTTTCCTGAAGCCATCACACGACAGCAAGTATTATGACGTGATTCTCTACCTTGCAGACTTAACCTGCAAAATAGTTGCTTATTAATAAAATGAAAGAAGCATCTTTTAAAATAATGCCATGCATACAGTTTCTGCAACAATGAAAAAAAATATAGGTAGTATGAAGTCAAATAATATATTAGGACTATTAGACACTGCAAATGCCAAACCATGGATCTATGTGCTTTTATAATGCATTTTTGTAATACAATATTCAACCTTTTTGCTACTGATTGTACTGTATCTCATCCCCTGACGGTTGTGTTTGTATGTTCTGTGTTTTCTGAATAAATATTAATGAAAAAAGTCTCTAGCTTGCTTTTTAATTTATTCTGTGTTTTCTCTCTCGCTTGAAGTTTTATCCCTCACAAATCTTTCTGTATTTTATATCTTGTTTACTGCCGTTTTTTTTTTTTTTTTTTTTCCTGTATGGCTTGTAATGTTAGTCTTACAATTATTGAGGCAATTTTTTGTTCACATTGCTCTTCTTCACTCAGACTTCTTAATGCATGTTTTTTAAAAATATACACATATATATTGTTCTGCACTATTATATTTATTAAAATAAAAGTTTATTATTTTTAAAGGCCAGTGTGAAAATCTCAAGCGTCTTCGCATGGTCTGTAAACTTTGTCCGTGTTCTGTTGCTTTAAATATTGCTGCCGTAAAGGATTGTCGTCAAAGCATTTTTAGAATTCATTCGAACAACCTATCTTCCAAGTAGCTACTTCCGGGTAATCTCGCTTGGGTAGGATAGGAAAGGAAAGTTCCTAACCAAAAGCGAGAATCCAGAGGCCCACAGATCCCCTACTCACAGGAATACTTTTCAGTGAGAGATCTCTTTCACACAAAGATCACTCAGCAATCCCATTCAGTCTAAGGTCCCTTGCACACAGAAATCTTTTTCACACAGCAATCCCATTCACATAGTGATGCCTTTTACATGGAGATCCCTTTTGTGTGTGTTTAGGTGGAACAGTTCAAGCAGGACCCCAACCCCTCAAAGTGTCTGCACTCCATGTTCAATGTGGACACAGGTGACGAGATCCACACCTATGACCAATACCACCACCTGCAGGTCAGTTCAATAAAAGCACAATCAAAGAAACGTCCCAATACCTGGGCTGGAGCCACCCTATATGTATTCTTTGAAAGCGAAACCAGTGGAAGCACTCTTAGAAAAGCCATTTTGAACCTTGTTAATTGGGACAGTGGAGCAGTCGGGATACTTCCTGGTCACGGTGCTAGGTGGCTCCATGCTAGCATTACTAACATATTTTAACTGAAATTTAAAGATGCTTTGTACCCCAGCATTGAAATGTTTTAGTGAAAAGAAGGACCACATTTCAAGGCTGCTTTTTTGCAGGCTGTGTGGCTACGTGTCAGCATTTCTAACGTCAAAATCAACAGAAATGTTAAGTGGTTGTGCTTGTGTGGTTGCCGCAGATCGACGCCGTCTCCCTGTTCCTGCTCTACCTGGTGGAGATGATCTGCTCTGGCCTGCAGATAATCTACAACACTGACGAGGTACAGACTGACTAGGCCATTTACCTGGTTCCATGCCGCTGTTTTGGTTAGCAACAGAGTTCAAATGCGCTTAGCAGGTAACTCTTAAATGTCCATGTCCGAATGATGGCATCTATGATGTGAGATATTTTCACTTACGCTGGAGGCGTCTATTTAAGGTAGAAGTTTTATTTGGTGGTGGTGGTGTAGAGCCTGTGGTGCTGTTGTTTAGGTTAGCAATGGTGTTCAAATGCGCTCAGCAGTTAACTATTTCAAGTTAACGTTAACGTCCAGGATGTGAGATACTTACTACCCGGGAGGCAGGTATTTAAGGGAGTCTTTAAATAGTCTTAAGTGGATGTTTTACATTTATGCTCTTTGGTGCTGCTGTTTTGATTAGAAACAGAATTCAAATGTGCTCAGCTGTTAACTCTTTAATGTCCCTCTGTGTGAGCAATAGCGTCTATGAAATGAGATAATTACATTTAGTAGGTGTCTATTTTCGGGAGGTGTTTATTTTTCTTGAGTTAACATTCTTTATTGCTGCTCCCTGTCATCGGAATTGCGGCTTCATGTCTTGGACACTGTGGTGAAGAGAGGGGCGGAGCTGTCAGCTGATCACCACCCGGTGGTGAGTTGGCTCCGATGGTGGGGGAAGATGCCGGTCCGACCTGGCAGGCCAAACGCATTGTGAGGGTCTGCTGGGAACGTCTGGCAGAATCCCCTGTCAGAAGGAGTTTCAGCTCCCACCTCCGGCAGAACTTCACCCACCTCTCGGAGGAGGCGGGGGACATTGAGTCCGAGTGGACCATGTTCTGCGCCTCTATTGCTGAGGCGGCCGACCGGAGCTGTGGCCGTAAGGTAATCGGTGCCTGTCGTGACGGCAATCCCCGAACCCGTTGGTGGACACCACCGGTGAGGGATGCCGTCAAGCTGAAGAAGGAGTCCTATCAGGCCTTTTAGGCCTGTGGGACTCTTTAAGTTCTTTGAGTTCGCTCAACCAGTCTACATGTGTTTTGTGGACTTGGAGAAGGCGTTCGACCGTGTCCCTCGTGGAGTCCTGTAGGGGGTGCTTCGGGACTATGGGTTACTAAACCCCCTGATACAGGCTATTCGGTCCCTGTACGACGTGTCAGAGTTTTGGCCGCATTGCCGGCAGTAAGTCGGACTTGTTTCCGGTGAGGGTTGGACTCCGCCAAGGCTGCCCTTTGTCACCGATTCTGTTCATAACTTTTATGGACAGAATTTCTAGGTGCAGCCAAAGCGTAGAGGGTGTCCTGTTTGGTAGCCTCAGAATTGCATCTTTGCTTTTTGGCGATGATTTGGTTCTATTGGCTTCAACAGGCCGTGATCTCCAACTCTCACTGGAGCGGTTCGCAGCCGAGTGTGAAGCTGGGATGAGAATCAGCACCTCTAAATCTGAGACCATGGTCCTCAGTCGGAAAAGGGTGGAGTGCCCTCTCCAGGTCGGGGATGAGATCCTTCCCCAAGTGGAGGAGTTCAAATATCTTAGGGTCTTGTTGGGTCTCGACAGGCGGATCGGTGCAGCGTCTGCAGGCGGATCGGTGCAGCGTCTAAAGTGATGCGGACTTTGTATTGGTCCGTTGTGGTGAAAAAGGAGCTAAGCCAAAAGGCGAAGCTCTCTATTTACCGGTTGATCTAAGTTCCTGCCCTCACGTATGGTCACAAGCTGTGGGTGACTGAAAGAACAAGATCCGGGATACAAGCGGCCAAAATGAGTTTCCTCCACAAGGTGTCCAGGCTCTCCCTTAGAACGGAAAGTACGGAAAGTATTCAAGTGGGTACGGAAAGTATTCAGACCCCATTACCCTTAAACCTTTCACTCTTATATATTATATTGTGGAGGCACGGTGGACGACTGGTTAGAGCATCAGCCTCACAGTTCTGAGGACCCGGGTTCAATCCCCGGCCCCGCCTGTGTGGAGTTTGCATGTTCTCCCCGTGCCTGCGTGAGTTTTCTCCGGGCACTCCGGTTTCCTCCCACATCCCAAAAACATGCATTAATTGGAGACTCTAAATTGCCCGTAGGTGTGACTGTGAATGCGACTGGTTGTTTGTTTGTATGTGCCCTACGATTGGCTGGCAACCAGTTCAGGGTGTACCCCGCCTCCTGCCCGATGACAGCTGGGATAGGCTCCAGCACGCCCGCGACCCTAGTGAGGCGAAGCGGCTCAGAAAATGGATGGATATATATATGTATATATATAAATTTCACGTACAGTTTACATAATTATTTTTATTTATGTAAATGGGTTCATACACAAATGTTAAGGTAAAACATTTTTCCATTCCAGTGTTGATCAGGTAGGCTTTCTGTTAACAATTCATTATAGTTTAGCCATGATTTCAAATACAAATTCACCCTGTATATAAAATAATTGACCTGTGTTGTCAACCACTGCTTGTTGGAGACAAACTTCGTGTCTACTATTCATCAGCATGCATGGTCATGCTGTACCTCCCCAAAAACGGGTGCGACCAAATCATGTGCTAGTGTGGTATGTCTTACCAGTGAAAAAGTTAGTGTATAGGCTCCCCCACACCAACCCCCAAACCACACAGCTACTTGCCGGCCAGTGGGGTGATTCTTCTTCTTTTCCTTTCGGCTTGTCCCATTAGGGGTCTCCACAGCGTGTCATCCTTTTCCATGTAAGCCTATCTCCTGCATCTTCTTCTCTAACACCAACTGCCCTCATGTCTTCCCTCACTACATCCATCAACCTTCACTTTGGTATTCCTCTAGCTCTCTTGCCTGGCATTTCCATCCTCATCACCCTTCTACCAATATAGCCACTATCTCTCCCCTGGACGTGTCCAAACAATCGAAGTCTGCTCTCTCGAACTTTGTCTCCAAAACATCTAACCTTGGCTGTCCCTCTGATGATCTCATTTCTAATCCCATCCAACCTGCTCACCCCGAGAGAGAGAACCTCAACATCTTTATTTCCGCCACCTCCAGCTCTGCTTCCTGTTGTCTCTTCAGTGCCACTGTCTCTAATCCGTACATCATGGCTGGTCCCACCACTATTTTATAAACTTTGCCCTTCATCCTTGCAGAGACTCTTCTGTCACACAACACACCTGACACCTTCCGCCACCCGTTCCAACCTGCTTGGACCTGTTTCTTCACTTCCTTACCACACTCACCATTGCTCTTGAGCCCAAGTATTTAAAGTCCTCAACCATTGCTATCGCTTCTCCCTGTAGCCTCACTCTTCCCCCTCCACCCCCCTTATTCATGCACATATATTCCGTCTTACTTTGACTAATCTTCATTCCTTTCCTTTCCAGTGCATGCCTCCACCTTTCTAACTGTTCCTCCACCTGCTCCCTGCTTTCACTGCAGATCACAATATCATTCGCAAACATCATGGTCCATTGGGATTCCAGTCTAACCTCATCTGTAAGCCTATCCATCACTACTGCAAACAGGAAGGGGCTCAGGGCTGATCCCTGATGCAGTCCCACCTCCACCTTAAATTTCTGTGTTACACCTACAACACCCCTGCCTCACCACTGTTCTGCTGCCCTCATACATGTCCTGTATTATTCTAACATACTTCTCTGCCACTCCAGACTTCCGCATGCAGTACCACAGTTCCTCTCTGGTTACTCTGTCATACGCTTTCTCGAGAGCTACAAAGACACAATGTAGCTCCTTCTGACCTTCTCTGTACTTTTCCAACAACATCCTCAAGGCAAACAATGCATCTGTGGTACTCTTTCTAGGCATGACACCATACCGTTGCTCGCAAATACTCACATCTGTCCTGACTCTAGCCTCCACTACTCTTTCCCATAACGTCATTGTGTGGCTCATCAACTTTATTCCTCTATAGTTCCCACAGCTCTGCACATCACCCTTGTTCTTAAAAATGGGCACCAGCACACTTTTCCTCCATTCCTCAGTCATCTTCTCAACCGCTAGAATTCTATTGAACAACCTGGTCAAAAACTCCGCAGCCACCTCTCCTAGATGCTTCCACAACTCCACAGGTATGTCATCAGGACCAACTGCCTTTCCATTTTTCATCTTCTTTCATGCCTTTCTAACTCCACCCTTCCTAATCATTGCCACTTCCTGGTCCACCAGACTTGCCTCTTCTACTCTTTCTTCTCTCTCATTTTCCTCAATCATCAACTCCTCAAAGTATTCTTTGCATCTATCCAGCACACCAGTCAACACGTTTGCATCTCTATCCTTAATTACCTTAACCTGCTGCACATTCTTCTCATCTCTGTCCCTCTGTCTGGGCAACCTGTCGAGATCCTTTTCTCCTTCTTTAGTGTCCAACCTGGCATACATGTCATCACATGCCTCTTGTTTCGCCTTTGCCACCTCTACCTGCGCCCTTTGTTGCATCTCAATGTATTCCTTTCTCCTCTCCTCAGTCCTCTCAGTGTCCCACTTCTTCTTAGCTGACCTCTTTCCTTGTATGATTTCCTGTACTTTGAGGTTCCACCACCAAGTCTCCTTCTCCCCTTTCCTTCCAGAAGTCACACCAAGTACTCTCCTGACTGTCTCTATGACAACCTTGGCTGTAGTGGTCCAGTCTTCTGGAAACTCCTCCTGTCCACCGAGAGCCTGTCTCACCTCTTCCCGAAAAGCCGCACAACACTCTTCCTTTCTCAGCTTCCACCACGTGGTTCTCTGCTCTGCCTTTGTCATCTTAATCTTCCTCCCCACAACCAGAGTCATTTTACACACCATCCTATGCTGTCGAGCTTCACTCTCCCCTACCACTACCTCACAGTCAGTAACCTCCTTCAGATTACATTGTCTGCACAAGATGTAATCCACCTGCATGCTTCTACCTCCGCTCTTGTAGGTCACTTTATTTTCCTGCCTCTTGTAGATAAAAGTGTTCACTACAGCCATTTCCATCCTTTTGGCAAAGACTACCACCATCTGTTCCTCCAAGTTCCTTTCCTGGATGCAAACTTACGCATCACTTCTTCATCACCTCTGTTTCCTTTACCAACATGTCCATTACAATCCGCACCAATCAAGACTCTTTCTCTCTGCCCGGGATGCTCAGAACTACTTCCTCTAGCTCCTGCCAGAATTTCTCTTTCACCTCTAGGTCACATCCTACCTGTGGGGCATAGCCACTAATCACTAATTTACATAACATCCTCAATTTCAAGTTTCAGTTTCATCACTGGATCTTTTTTCACCTCCAAGACATTCTTAGCTAACTCTTCCTTTAAAATAACCATCTACACCATGGTAAAATAATTTAAACCTTGCCCCTAAACTTCTAGCCTTACTGCCTTTGCACCTGCTCTCCTGGACACACAATATGTCAACCTTTCTCCTAATCATCATGTCAACCAACTCGCAAGATTTTCCTGTCATAGTCCCAACATTCTAAGTCCCCACATTCAGTTTGAGGCTCTGTGCTTTCATCTTCACTTTCTGCTTAACAACCTGCTTTCCACCTCTACATTGTCTTCGACTCACAGTAGCTGAATTTCCACCGGCGCCCTGCAAGTAACGGCGCCGGTGGCAGACGTTGTTAACCTAGTCCATGCCTGATCCGGTGTGAAATTCTTTGGATGAACGCTCATATTTGTTTGGCAAAGTTTTAAGCCAGATGTCCTTCCTGACACAACCCTCTGCATTTATCCGGGCTTGGGACCGGCCTACAGTTTGCACTGGCTATGGCTGCATAGGTGGGCTCAACCCAGTTTTGGTAATTTCGTGGACTGACGTACTAGTACATTTAAAATGGGACGTCTGCACTGGTCTGGGCTTCACCACAGCAGACTTCAATGCTCTCCAATTGAAGTGGGTTATTTCCTCCCCTTTGAAAGCAGCGCAAATAGTCTCGCATGGTGACGCCACTATAAGAAAGAGGACACGGCGACCTGTGCGTGACTGGAGCATTGAACGTTAGTGGTATACCTTTATTAAATACAGAATGAGCTGGTGAAAAAAACACTGGTGACATAAATGTGCCCGCGGACCTCTATATCCCATCCAACAATGATCGTTCGTTTCAACCCTCCTAACCCCGACACCCATAGTGGCGTGCCAGCCAGTGCATTGATTTAAAACATGTAGTAATCCGAGGAGCTCGCCTGACTGCATGCATGTACACCCAGCAGATTCACCAGATTCACCGTTCGAGGCCCTGCACCAAAACTTAGATTTGGTATGAGAAAGGTCTAAGTTTAAACAGAATTTCTGACACCAGAATCCCACTTCAACAAGTGCATCTCCAAGGCCACACTCTCGCTGTACTGACACCGCCCAGCTTGGCACCAACTGCCTTAGGGCTGCACGATTAATCGAACTTTAATCAGCATTGTGATTGGCTGTCAAAGAATGAATAAATGAGCCTGGTCGTCGGCGATTATTTTATTTTTTTAACATTTAAGATGCGGGTGCTGCTGCCTATGAAAGTGCTTCATTTGGAGCAGTGCCTGCAACCTAGTCAGCCATCCAGCAGGGGCCGAAAGCACAGTTAACCCTTCATTCAGCTCCGGCACTGCGCTCCGGCGCCGACTTCAAAATAAAAGCCCAAAATCGGATTGATGTCCAATGTAGTAATACAGTAAGCTTTTATTTTGAAGTTGGACCTCTCAGCACGTTGGTGGAGAGGTGGTAAGACACAATTGACAATTGTTGTAACGGCTTTTTTGCAGTTTGTGACCATGCACGACTGACCAATGGTCATGCAGAACAACTGAGTCGTACCGTCTTTGACAATTCACTATCATGACGACTGGTTAGAGCGTCTGCCTCACAGTTCTGAGGACCTGGGTTCAATTCCCAGCCCCGCCTGTGTGGAGTTTGCATGTTCTCCCCGTGCTTGCGTGGGTTTTCTCCGGGCACTCCGGTTTCCTCCCACATCCCAAAAACATGCATGGTTGGTTAATTGACAACTCTAAATTGCCCGTAGGTGTCACTGTGAGTGCGAATGGTTGGTTGTTTGTATGTGCCATGCGATTGGCTGGCAACCAGTTCAGGGTGTACCCCACCTCCTGCCCAATGATAGCTGGGATAGGCTTCAGCACGCCCGCGACCCTAGTGAGGAGAAGCGGCTCAGAAAATGGATGGATGGAAGGGAGTGCTTAGAGGCTAATGTTATTGCCATCTATGTATAAACTGTATTTGCTTCCTTTAAGTTGCAATTTGTGATTGCACTTTGTAATAGCACACTTATTCAGTTCGCCCTTGCCAAAGTTGAATGTTTTTGGATACATTTATTTTTTTATTCATTTTTATTCATTTTGAACTCAAAACTGTTAAAAAGTTTGTTTGTTAAAAAGTTAGATTTTTCCATAATGAGGAAAAATCTTGATTAATAATCGTGATTACAATATTGATCAAAATAATTGTGATTATTTTGGCCATAATCATCATGCCCTATTCTGCCTCTACTTCTATTATACTGCATATCTTACAGTAGCCCTCAGTGCAGCATGTTGTGGAAGAATTTGGACTTGCCTATACAGTATACTGGACTGTAAAAATCATTAAAAACAATTATAAATATGTGATAGAGCGGCCGTGCAAAAGGTGAACCGCAATGTAGTGGGGGTTAACTGTTAAATGTGTTTAAAACATGAGATGGGGTATTTTAAGGCTTTAAATTATTTTTTTAATGTTTTTTATATGCTCTCTCTATATGATGGACTATATCGTGGATTTCCTACCATCTCGGTGTTATTGCAGGTGTCCTTCATCCAGAATCTGGTGTTCTGCGTGGAGAGAGCCTACAGGGTGCCCGACTATGGCATGTGGGAGCGAGGCAGCAAGTACAACAACGGCAGCACCGAGCTGCATTCAAGGTTAGTCAGAAAACAGGTTTACCGCTGATAGAGGAAGTGACTTTTGGCTCAGTTTTCATGCAGGATACCCTTCTTGACCCAACCCACCTGTTTTTAATCAGGGCTTGAGATCGGCAGTGGCTGGGTATTGGTGCACTGACCGGGAATCAAACCCGCGCTGTCAATATTAAAGGCGCCAGCATGTACCGCGATACTAACATTGCAAGTTTACTATGATAATGAGGAGAAAATTCATATTTAATAAATGTCATATTTAACAAATGTCCAACCCATTAAGACATTTAAAGCATAACTGTTTTAAATGTTTTTTTAAGTCACATTGTCATACCAGTGTAAAAGAAGTTAAACACGGTTAATGAACAAAACATTCTAATGTTTTTCTGTGCAGCTCCGTGGGCCTGGCCAAGGCTGCTTTGGAGGCCATCAATGGCTTTAACCTGTTTGGAAACCAGGTATGCACTATTTGATATTGTATACACCTCTTTACATCATATTTAATTTCTCTACACCTCTGTTGTACCATATTTATACAACCCCAATTCCAATGAAGTTGGGACATTGTGTTAAACATAAATAAAAACAGAATACAATGATTTGCAAATCATGTTCAACCTATATTTAATTGAATACACTAAAAAGACAAGATATTTAATGGTCACACTGATAAACTATATTGTTTTTAGCAAATAATCATTAACTTAGAATTTTATGGCTGGAACACGTTCCAAAAAATCTGGGACACGTGGCAAAAAAGACTGAGAAAATTGAGGAATGCTCATCAAACACCTGTTTGGAACATCCCACAAGTGAATAGGCTAATTGGGAACAGGTGAGTCCCATGATTGGGTATAAAATGAGCTTCCCTGAATTGTTCAGTCATTCACAAGCAAAGATCAGAATCAGAATAAGAATCAGAATCATCTTTATTTGCCAAGTATGTCCAAAACACACAAGGAATTTGTCTCCGGTAGTTGGAGCCGCTCTAGTACAACAGACAGTCAATTTACAGAACACTTTGGAGACATAAAGACATTGACAAAAAACAACAACAAACAACAATTGTGCAAAAAGATGCAGAGTCCTCAGTTCGAATGGCTAATATCGCAATAGTCCGGTGCAATGACCATTGTGCAAAGGGCACTGAGACTTCAAGGAGTGTATGCGGTTTAAAGTGACGAGTACTGCGATAATCTGGGACAATGGTTGTGCAAATGGTACAGATACTCCTCAATCAGTGTGCAAATGGAGCAGATGCTACTCTGGCATGAGTGGCCACTATATGCAAATAGTGCAGCACGGCGAGACAACTACAGTGAGTTCACGAGTAATACATAATACAGAAATGTGACAACGAACTCAAGTCAAAAAATTGCCAGCTTGTTGTAATGGAATTGTAAGTTAGCTGTTCAAGAAGTTGATTGCAAGAGGGAAGAAGCTGTTGGAATGTCTACTAGTTCTAGTTTGCATTGATCGGTAGCGCCTACCTGAGGGAAGGAGCTGGAAGAGCTGGTGACCAGGGTGGGGAGGGTCCGAGAGGATTTTGCACGCCCTTGTCTTAGTTCTGGCAGCGTGCAAGTCCTCAAGGGTGGGTAGGGGGGTACCGACAATCCTTTCAGCAGTTTTGATTGTCCGTTGCAGTCGGAGTTTGTCCTTTTTTGTAGCAGCACCAAACCAGACTGTGATGGAAGAACACAGGACTGATTCGATGACCGCTGTGTAGAACTGTCTCAGCAGCTCCGGTGGCAGGCCATGCTTTCTCAGAAGCCGCAGGAAGTACATCCTCTGCTGGGCCTTTTTGAGGACGGAGTTGATGTTGGTCGCCCACTTCAGGTCCTGGGAGATTGTAATTCCCAGGAACTTGAAGGTCTCGACGGTTGACACAAGGCAGCTGGACAGCGTGAGGGGCAGCTGTGGCGAAGGATGCCTCCTGAAGTCCACGATCATCTCTACAGTCTTGAGCGTGTTCAGCTCCAGGTTGTGTCGGCCGCACCACAGCTCCAGCCGCTCCGCTTCCTGTCGATATGCAGACTCGTCACCGTCCTTGATGAGGCCGATGACAGTGGTGTCATCTGCAAACTTCAGGAGTTTGACAGTCGGGTTCGCTGAGGTGCAGTCGTTCATGTAGAGAGAGAAGAGCAGCGGAGAGAGGACACAACCTTGGGGCGCCCCAGTGCTGATGCTGCGTGTGGATGAGGTGGCCTCCCCCAGCCTGACCTGCTGTGTCCTGCCCGTCAGAAAGCTGTAAATCCACTGGCAGATGGCAGGTGAGACGCTGAGCTGGAGAAGCTTGGATGAAAGGAGTTCAGGGGCGAGGTTCACCTCTTTGTGAACAAGTACGTGAGAAAATAGTTTAAGGACAATGTTCCTCAACCTACAATTGCAAGGAATTTAGGGATTTCATCATCTACGGTCCATAATATCATCAAAAGGTTCAGCGAATCTGGAGAAGTCACTGCACTTAAGCGGCAAGGCCGAAAACCAAGATTGAATGCCCGTGACCTTCGATCCCTCAGGCGGCACTGCATCAAAAACTGACATCAATGTGTAAAGGATATCACCACATGTGCTCAGGAACACTTCAGAAAACCAATGTCAGCAAATACAGTTCGGCGCTACATCCGTAAGTGCAACATGAAACTCTACTATGCAAATCAAAAGCCATTTATGAACAACACCCAGAAACGCCGTCGGCTTCTCTGGGCAAAGTGGGAAAGTGTTCTGTGGTCCGACGAGTCCACATTTCAAATTGTTTTTGGAAATTGTGGTCATCGTGTCCTCCGGGCCAAAGAGGAAAAAAGCATCCGGACTGTTATGGATGCAGAGTTCAAAAGCCAGCATCTGTGATGGTATGAGGCTGTGTATGTGCCAATGGCATAGGTAACTTACACATCTGTGAAGGCACCATTAATGCTGAAAGGTACATACAGGTTTTGGAGAAAAATATGCTGCCATCCAAGCAACGTCTTTTTCATGGAGGCCCCTGCTTATTTCAGCAAGACAATGCCAAACTTCATTCTGCACGTAGTAAAAGAGTGCGGGTAATAGACTGACCTGCCTGCAGTCCAGACCTGTCTCCCATTGAAAATGTGTGGCGCATTATGAAGCATAAAATACGACAACGGAGACCCCGGACTGTTGAACAGCTGAAGCTGTACATCAAGCAAGAATGGGAAAGAATTCCACCTACGAAGCTTCAACAATTAGTGTCCTCAGTTCCCAAACGTTTATTGAATGTTGTTAAAAGAAAAGGTGATGTAACACAGTGGTAAACATGACCCTGTCCCAGCTTTTTTGGAGGAGGATATCACCATGTGGGCTCAGGAACACTTAAGAAAACCAACGTCAGTAAATACAGTTCGGCGCTACATCCGTAAGTGCAACTTGAAACTCTACTATGCAAATCAAAAGCCATTTATCAACAACACCCAGAAACGCCGCCGCCTTCTCTGGCCCCAAGCTCATCTAAGATGGACTGATGCAAAGTGGAAAAGTGTTCTGTGGTCGACGAGTCCACATGTCAAATTGGTTTTGGAAATTGTGGACGTCGTGTCCTCCGGGCCAAAGAGGAAAAGAACCATACAGACCGTTTTGGACGCAGAGTTCAAAAGCCAGCATCTTTGATGATATGGAGCTGTGTTAGTTCCAATGGACTTTTTCATGGACCCCCTTGCTTATTTCAGCAAGACATTGCCAAACCACATTCTGCACGTGTTACAACAGCGTGGCTTCGTAGTAAAAGAGTGTGGATACTCGACTGGCCTGCCTGACCCACAGTCTTTTGCTCTTTGCATACCTTGCCAATTTGACTAAAAGCCCTCCGTCTGACACTCTTTTCAGAGGGAGGTAGACAATGGGCCGTGTCGCCAGTAATCATCCATAATGCATCTGCGCTTGAATTAGAAAGTGCTTCGCAGGTGGAGGTAGTGGAGTTTTTGTTTTTTTCCATTTATTTTTTATTTATTTTTGTTCGAAACATTTTGACCACTTGCTAAGTAGAAAGGACTGATGGTGAGGCGTTTAAGTGCATGGGGCGTTTTGGAATAATGGGATGACTTTTGACACACTGCTGTTGGAGCACTCCCACGCTGCGCTTCAAATGTGTATATGTGTGTGTGTGTTTGTGTGTGTGTGTGTGTGTTGTGTTTGTGTGTGTGTGTGTTTAGGGTTGCTCCTGGTCGGTGATCTTCGTGGATCTTGACGCCCACAACCGAAACAGACAAACGTTGTGCTCCCTGCTGCCCCGAGAGTCACGCTCTCACGTGAGTGCACCCACACTGTTACGCCGACTACCCACTGACAGTCATGTGGCAGGGAAAATAGATGTGGATTATTTCCAGCCGTCATGTTTATTTCTGTTGTAAAAGGTGGTGGTTATTATGAATAACTGACTCGAGGAGTGAGCGCATTAATCAGATGACTCATACATTGCACGTGCCCACATGCGGCCAAGGGTGCTGTGGACTATTTTTTTACTCTTATTATTTCTAGTCATAATTATTTCAATTATGCAAGGGGGGTTTTATCATGAATAACTGGCGAGAGGGGCGATTCCGTTATTTTATGTACGTATCTATGTACAATGCCAATGTACATTACCTGTGCATAACCGCATAGTGTTTTGACTGTGGATTATTTCATTTTGTGTATTTATATTGTGCAAGGTTAAAAATAAATTCTGAGAGGAACCATCACAATAATCATATGACAAGTACTGTAATTTCTCGTGTATAATGCGCATTTTCCCCCCCAAAAAATTGGCAAACGTCAATAGTGCGCATTATACATAGGTATAGGGGCAAATGAAAAAAACTTTCACATATTATAAATGTATGCCGCCATCTAGTGGTTATAAAAAACTGTACACTTTCATTCCAACATGCCACCGTCACCTAGTGGTTATAAAAAAGGTGTAGCCTTCACTTTCATTCCAATATGACAGGGGGTATGTATGACTGCATATATGCACATTTATGCTCCGAAGTTTACATACCCTGGCAGAATTTTTGAAATTTTTTCATTTATTTATCTTTTAATATGACTGATGAATGAACAACAACCATCATTAATTTCTTTATGGTTATGTTTTGTTTAATGATAATGCTCTTCTGAACTGCTTGACCATTTAATTTGAATCCCATTAAAATTCAATTAAATGTGTTTCGCCTGGTCCATGTTTTCTTTAAAGAATTGTACCCATCTTACAACTACATCTTCTGCCTGGGTAATCAAACATATAAGTACAACTGTGTGTTTTCTAATTTACTAAATAAAAGTAGGCGGCACGGTGGCCGACTGGTTAGAGCGTCGGCCTCACAGTTCTGAGGACCCTGGTTCAATCCCCGGCCCCGCCTGTGTGGAGTTTGCATGTTCTCCCCGTGCCTGCGTGGGTTTTCTCCGGGCACTCCGGTTTCCTCCCACATCCCAAAAACATGCATTAATTGGAGACTCTAAATTGCCCGTAGGCATGACTGTGAGTGCGAATGGTTGTTTGTTTCTATGTGCCCTGCGATTGGCTGGCAACCAGTTCAGGGTGTACTCCGCCTCCTGCCCGATGACAGCTGGGATAGGCTCCAGCACGCCCGCGACCCTAGTGAGGAGAAGCGGCTCAGAAAATGGATGGATGGATAAATAAAAGTAGGGCTGTGAATTTCAAAATAAGAGTCAGTAAATTAAAAAACGATTACGTGTTCAAATAAAGTGCTTAGCTTCAGAATAAGTATTTGAAAAAACTAACAAAATACAGATAATACTTCATGTTTTGATCATATGGGTAGAAGCAAAATCATGCATTGGAAAAATGCACTATACATAGGTAGAAAGGTTTTCCAGAATTTTTAGGTAAACTTTGGGGGTCCGTATTATACATGCGTGTGCATTATACACGAGAAATTACGGTACATGTTCCAGGCACAGGCTACTGTATGGTTTTTAATGACTCTGTGGATTATTTCTAGTCTAGTTCTATTAGTTATCATGAATAACTCGCAAAAAAAGGAGCAATTGCATTAATCATATGACACATACATTGTGCATGGCCAAGCATGCAGTGGGCTATTTTATGACTGTGAATTATTCCTAGCCATTATGTTACATCTATTGTGCAAAGTGATGGTTATCATGAATAACTGGTGAGATGAGTGGTCATTTTAATGATATGACACATGCATTGTGTGTGTGCCTGTGCATGATCAAGTGTGCCCTGGACTATCTTTGGACTCTATTTTTACCCATGTTTCAGTTTCTAATGTGCAAGGTGGTGGTTATCATGAATAACTGGCGGGAGGAGCGATCACATTAACAATGTTACACATTCATTGGACATTTGCTCATGTGTGCCCTAGTGTGCTGTTGACAGTTTTTTGACTGGATTATTTCTTTTTGTTCAGTTTAGTTCTATTTTGCTAGCTGGCGGTTATCATTAAAAACTGTCAAAAGACTCTTAAGGACAATTGTCCAAAAATGACACCAAAAGGATTATGAGACACATTTGCTACATTGCTCTCCCAATTGAACCTTTAAATTTGTATTAACTATATAATACAAGGAAGAAAACAATGACACCTGTGTCTGTTTCAAATGAAAAGACTTCTTAATACAAGATGCATAGCAAAGTGTGAGTGTGGAGGAACAAACGTGGAACCAGTCATCGTGGGAGAAAGGAGTACAGGGGGCTGTGGATTTAACAACTAAACGGACTTTGCAGAGATACGGCTGGTCTCCGGGGGGCTATTAATTAGCAGATGTTCGACTGAGCTGATGAACTTTTCCCCTACGATGAATCCTGGGGCATTTTAGTCCTGAATGGACTCAAAAAGCTGAAGTGCTTCCTCCCGGAGGCGTCCTCACTTCCCTTTTCGGAGCAGCTGTGATCTTAATCCCCTCTTCATCTTCTTCATCCTCCTCCTCTTCCCTACCGTCAGACTTGGAATAGAAGCCTCGTGACGACGGCTATTAGAGGCTCCTTGCGCACATCAGACAAACGTCAAGATGCCAACGGGTGTCTCGAACTCAGCACCACGCCTCAGTGTTAGAAAATGGAAGAAGAAGATGAAGAAGAAGGAAAAAAAACAAGCCCCAAAATAACTAAAATATCAATATGACATCAGGACCCCTTGGCCTGTAACAGAGGATTGGAATTCAATATTTCATTTCGCTCCACAATCGACCACCCGCCTCGGGAATGGAAAGACACAACCCAACAGGAAGAGCCATGGGCTATTTTTCTTTTAACGCTGGTGATTGTTCCTTGTTGTTATTTATATGACATGTACATTGCACATGCGCATTTGCCTTTTTTATTTATTTATTTTATTTTATTTTTACTCTATACACTATTTTGAGTGAGTCTGTTTATTTCTATCATGCAAGGTTGTGGTTATCATGAATATCTGCCGAGAGGAGCACAAGTACATGCCCATGCCCAATATAGCGTCAAATGAATAATTTTATTGCTCCTCTTACCAGTTATTACCTATTCAAAACTAAAGTCCACGGCTCAGTCTGTCGTGCAATGTCCGTGTTATATGTTAATGTGATTGCTTCTCTTGCAAGTAATTAATTACACCCATCTTGTACAATAGAAATAAACACAACAATTGGAATGAACACATAGTCAAAAATTATTAAGACATGCTCGGTCACATGTGTGCAATGTTTGTGCCATAATTAATGCTATCTCTTCTGTTACCAGTTAATCATAACCCCCATCTTGCACAATTGAAATAAAAAAATAACTGGAAATCATCCATCCATCCATCATCCATACCGCTTATCCTTACTAGGGTCACAGGTGTGCTGGAGCCTATCCCAGCTATTTTTGGGCAAGAGGTGGGGTACACTGAAGTAGTCACCAGTCAATTGCAGGGAACATATAAAGAGACAACCATTCGCACTCACATTCACACCTACTTGCAATTTAAAGTCTTTAATCAACCTACCATGCATATTTTTGGGATGTGGGAGGAAACCGGAGTACCCGGAGAAAACCCACGCAAGCACGGTAGGACATGCAAACTCCACACAGGCGAGGCCGGATTTGAACCCCGGTCCTCAAAACTGTGAGGCAGATGTGCTAACCAGTCGGTCACCGTGCCGCCCTGGAAATAATCCACAGTAGAAAATAAAGTCCAATGTACTCCTTGTCATGCAATGTAAGTTTTGTTATTCATTTGATCGCTCTCACTAGTTACTTATGTTAACCACCATCTTGCATAATAGAAATAAATAAAATGACAAATTAAAAATCAATGAGTCTGCAACATACTCATTCACGTGTGCAGTGTTTATGGCATGATTATTGCAATCTATCCCCTAACCAATTGATGATAACCACCACTTTGCACAATGGAAATTAACAGGACTAGAAATACCCATAGGATAAAATAATCAGGCCACAGACTGTAGTTAAATCATTTGGCAACACTTATACATTTAAAAAAAAATAATAATTGTTTTGCTTGGTAGAACACGGACGCAGCCTTACTGCCAACCATCAGCTACCCTGCCTTCGCTGTGGATGACGACGCCCTCTACAGTCAGACGCTGGACAAAATCGTCCGCAAGCTGCGTGGCAAGTACGGCTTCAAGCGTTTCCTCCGTGACGGATACCGAACCTCCAACGAGGACAAGGACCGCCGATACTACAAACCTGCTGAAATGAAGGTAGTACACAAGTTGTTTTGTATTTGTTAGTTGGATTAAAATTTCACTTGGTTTATAGACAGGGGGGAACAACCCCTAAAAAACATAATTTGAAACCTTCACCCTTGTTTGAAGTTTCTAAAATTCTCATCTATTCACTATTTTTTGCTCAGGCCAGAGCAATAAAAGAATTGCATAGGTGCCATCTTCTGGAATCTTAATGTTGTTAAGTTTAATAAATTGATAGCGTTTTTTTTTTTGTCTGCATTTGCGATGTCCGGTTTTGTTGGTAGTCCTTGAATGCACCGCATGCAGTCAAATCTGAAACTGAAAGTGCCTTTCTGCTTCTCCCTCGCCACAGTTACTTTTTGCCTATCTAGTCTGCTTTTCCGTTACAATTTGCATGCATTCCATAACATGCGGTCATGATTCTGTCCATGCTAGATGCATGGTGTTGATGCTTTATGATCATCTCCTTTTAAAGTCCTCTGCTGCCATCTTGTGGCATACATGCACATTTACAAACCCTTTTTTTGGGGGGGGGCGCTTATTTTTCACAGATATTCGCTGTTTGTGGCAAGGCGCGATCCCCACGAATAGCTTGACTTCACTGTACAATATTCCACAGTTATGCAATTTCTTCTCTTTCTGCAATGATATTAGCAGCCGATGAAAGACAAAGTAGTCCGAAGCCGTAGATTAGGAGGGAAATTGTCAGCATCTACTGTGTAGATTAGGAGTGAAGTTGTCAGCAGCTCATATGATCCACAGTTTAACCAATCAGACAAGTCCTTCGAGCGCAAAAAAACCCAAAGACCTCCATGGACGTCGGGCTCGAGCTCGTCTCTTCTATCTCTTCCTGTCACCTTCTTCTCCATTCTTTTATGTCACCTCTTAAATCCTCCTCAATCCTCGACGACCTCTTATCACTGTACAAACACATTTAAAAGACACACATGGCTGCACCTTCACGCCAGGAAGTAACATTAGAAGAGCAGGGGCGTTGGCCATATGAAGACCTTAATGCGGCTCCCTGTGTTACGGCATGAGGAAATTGTCATTATAGTGTATTGTGGATAGAATTTGGAAGATAAAAATGTATGTATTATATATATGAGAGCGAGAGAGAGAGAGAGAGAGAGAGAGAGAGAGAGCCCTATTCAATCTGGCGCCTTAGGCGAGATTTCATTTGGCACCCCTGTCCATCAGCAATTTGTGTACGCTTACAAAAGAAATCGAATACCATTGTTTTAACCATTTAACCATTCATATCATATATTTTTTTCTGATATGGATATTCGATTAGATACAGTACTACCCGTCTTATTTGCAGAGATGGGAGTAACTTGCATATGTTCAAGTCGCAAATAAACCCCAAGTCTTAACCTTCAAGTTTCAAGCAAGTCCCAAGTAGTTACTGTGGCAAAAATCAAGCAAGTCAAGTCGAGTCCCCACTAAATTTCAACGAAGTTGAGTCAAGTCATTTGTCAGTCAAGTCATCAGAATCAGAATCATCTTTATTTGCCAAGTATGTCCAAAACACACAAGGAATTTGTCTCCGGTAGTTGGAGCTGCTCTAGTACAACAGACAGTCAATTTACACTTTGGAGACATAAAGACATTGACAAAAAACAATTGTGCAAAAAGATGCAGAGTCCTCTAGCACTTAGAGCAGTTCGAATGACTAATATCGCAATAGTCCGCCGGTGCAATGACCATTGTGCAAAGGGCGCTGAGACTTCAAGGAGTGTATGCGGTTTAAAGTGACGAGTAGTGCGATAATCTGGGACAATGGTTGTGCAAATGTTACGGATACTTCCTCAATCAGTGTGCAAATGGAGCAGATGCTACTCTGGCATGAGTGGCCAGTATATGCAAATAGTGCAGCATGGCGAGACAACTACAGCGAGTGCACGAGTAATACATAATTGGCCCCACAGAAATGTGACAACGAACTCAAGTCAAAAAATTGCCAGCTTGTTGTAATGGAATTATAGGTTAGCTGTTTAAGAAGTTGATTGCAAGAGGGAAGAAGCTGTTGGAATGTCTACTAGTTCTAGTTTGCATTGCTTGGTAGCGCCTACCTGAGGGAAGGAGCTGGAAGAGCTGGTGACCGGGGTGGGGAGGGTCCGAGAGGATTTTGCACGCGCTTATCTTAGTTCTGGCAGCGTGCAAGTCCTCAAGGGTGGGTAGGGGGGTACCGACAATCCTTTCAGCAGTTTTGATTGTCCGTTGCAGTCGGAGTTTGTCCTTTTTTGTAGCAGCACCAAACCAGACTGTGATGGAAGAACACAGGACTGATTCAATGACCGCTGTGTAGAACTGTCTCAGCAGCTCCGGTGGCAGGCCGTGCTTTCTCAGAAGCCGCAGGAAGTACATCCTCTGCTGGGCCATTTTAAGGACGGAGTTGATGTTGGTCGCCCACTTCAGGTCCTGGGAGATTGTAATTCCCAGGAACTTGAAGGTCTCGACGGTTGACACAAGGCAGCTGGACAACGTGAGGGGCAGCTGTGGCGAAGGGATGCCTCCTGAAGTCCACGATCATCTCTACAGTCTTGAGCGTGTTCAGCTCCAGGTTGTGTCGGCCGCACCACAGCTCCAGCCGCTCCGCTTCCTGTCGATATGCAGACTCGTCACCGTCATCGATGAGGCCGATGACAGTGTCATCTGCAAACTTCAGGAGTTTGACAGTCGGGTTCGCTGAGGTGCAGTCGTTCGTGTAGAGAGAGAAGAGCAGCGGAGAGAGGACACAACCTTGGGGCGCCCCAGTGCTGATGCTGCGTGTGGATGAGGTGGCCTCCTCCAGCCACACCTGCTGTGTCCTGCCCGTCAGAAAGCTGTAAATCCACTGGCAGATGGCAGGTGAGACGCTGAGCTGGAGAAGCTTGGATGAAAGGAGTTCAGGGATGATGGTGTTGAACGCTGAGCTGAAGTCCACGAACAGGATCCTCGTGTAGGTCCCTGTACTGTCGAGGTGTTCTAGGATGAAGTGCAGTCCCATGTTGACTGCATCATCCGCAGATCTGTTCGCTTGGTAGGCAAACTGCAGGGGGTCCAGCAGGGGACCTGTGACACTCTTGAGGTGGTCCAGCACGAGACGTTCAAAGGACTTCATGACCACAGATGTCAAAGCGACAGGCCTGTAGTCATTCAGACCCGAGATTGCAGGTTTCTTGGGGACTGGAATGATGGTGGAGCGTTTGAAACAGGATGGAACTTCGCACATTTCCAGAGATCTGTTGAAGATCTGAGTGAAGACTGGAGCGAGCTGGTCCGCGCAGACTTTGAGGCAGGATGGGGACACGTGGTCCGGGCCTGCCGCTTTGTTAATCTTTTGTTGTTTGAAGATGCGTCTCACATCCTGTTCATGGATGGTTAACGCAGAGGTCAGAGGTGTGATTGTGGTCGCGGGTGCGGCCGGGTGGGTGTGTGGTGTGAAACTGTCCTTTTCAAATCTGCAGTAGAAGGTATTCAAGCCGTTGGCTAGTGTGCTATTGTTCTCAGCTTGGGGGGATCGTCGCTTGTAATTAGTCAGCGATTGGAATGCATGCCAGACTGATTTAGAGTCGTTTGCGCTAAACTTATTTTCCAACTTTGTTGTACAGATCCTCTTTGCAATGTAATCTTGCTTAGTCACAACATATACTGGACTGATACTAAAATCTTTTTTCAATAATCATAACACAAAAAAAGTACATTTACGTGTACAAAAGCTAAATGATTTACGTGTACAAAAGGTAAATGATCAACACTTAATTATAATATATACAAGCATACATGTTTTTTGTAAACACATTTGCACGAGTGTTTACAGCTACCAATTTATGTAACACTAGCCTGGTTTACATGCAGACTTTTTTCATTCTGATTGAAATCGTTGCGATTGAAGAAATCAGGTCAACTGTTTACATGTGATGTGATCTATTCTGATCTGGTGTATACATGTGCCACTGCTGTACATTTATGCAGAACACCTGTTTTACATACGTGTGAAATGTGCCGAAATACGTGAACATCGCGATTTATCAAGATGGAGATCAGTCCTCTATTTAGCATAGTAGTTGCGATTGTGTTTACACTTTTATTAAAGTAACTGCTTGATTAAAAAAAGTTACAAGTGCAAACCCCAATTCCAATGATGTTGGGACGTTGTGTATAAGGTAAACGAAAACAGAATACATTCATTCATTTTCCGTAACGCTTATCCTCACTAGGGTCGCGAGGGTGCTGGAGCCAATTGCAGGGCACATATAAACCAACAACCATTCGCACTCACATTCACACCTATGGCCAATTTAGAGTCCTCAATTAACCTACCATGCATGTTTTTGGGATGTAGCAGGAAACCGGAGTACCCGGTGAAGGCACAGGGAGAACATGCAAACTCCATACAGGCGAGGCCGGATTTGAACCTGGGTCCTCAGAACTGTGAGGCGGATGTGCTAACCAGTCCTCCACTGTGCCGCCAAAACATAATACAATAATTTGCAAATTAAATACAAATTGAATACACTCCAAAGATAATATTATAAATGTTCAAACTGATGAACATTATTGTTTTGTTTTGTTTTGTTTTTGCAAATATTCACTCATTTTGAATTTGTTGCTTGCAACATGTTCCAAACAACCTGGGACAAAGGCAGGAAAAGACTGGGAAAGTTGGGAATGCTCAAAAAACCACCTGTTTGGAACATTCCACAGGTGAACAGGTTAATTGGCAACAGGTGAGTGTCATGATTGGGTATAAAAGGAGCATCGCCAAAAGGCTCAGTTGTTCACACGTAAGGATGGGGCGAGTTTCACCACTTTGTGAACAACTTTGTGAGCAAATAGTCCAACTGTTAAAGAAAATGTTTCTCAATTTACAATTGCAAGGAATTTAGGGATTTCATCATCTGCGGTCCATGATATCATCAAAAGATTCAGGGAATCTGGAGAAATCCAAAAACCAACAATGTTGCCAGAGACCTTCAATCCCTTAGGTGGCACTGCACTGAAAACCAGCATCATTGTGTCAAGGATATTGCCACATAGGCTCAGGAAAAGTTCAGAAAACCATTGTCAGTTCATACAGTTCAACCTTTACCATGCAAAGTCAAAGCCATACATAAACAAAACCCAGATACGCTGCCAGCTTCTTTGGGCCGGAGATCATCTGAGATGGAGGGACGCAAAATGGAAAAGTCTGCTGCAGTCTGACGAGTCCACATTTCAAATTGTTTTTGTAAATCGTGGACACCGTGTCCTTTGTGCCAAAGAGGAAAAGGACCATCCAGATTATCGGCACAAAGTTCAAAAGCCAACATACAGTGGGTACGGAAAGTATTCAGACCCCCTTAAATGTTTCACTCTTTGTTATATTGCAGCCCTTTGCTATTTTAACTAAGTTGTTTTTTTTTCCTCATGTACACTCCTACACCATGTAGACTCCTACACCTAATGTACACTCAGCACCCATATTGACAGGATTTTCCCTGTCAATATGGGTGCTGAATTGTTGAAATTTTTGAAGATTTATTAAAAAAGACAAACTGAAATATCACACAGCCATAAGTATTCAGACCCTTTGCTGTGACACATATATTTAACTCGGGTGCTGTCCATTTCTTCTGATCATCCTTGACATTGTTCTACACCTTCATTGTAGTCCAGCTGTGTTTTATTATACTGATTGGACTTGATTATGAAAGCCACACACCTGTCTACAGCTCACAGTGCATGTCAGACTAAATGAGAATCATGAGGGCAAAGGAACTGCCTGAAGAGCTCACAGACAGAATTGTGGCAAGGCACAGATCTGGCCAACGTTACAAAAAGATTTCTGCTCCACTTAAGGTTCCGAAGAGCACAGTGGCCTCCATAATCCTTAAATGGAAGACGTTTGGGACGACGAGAACCCTTCCTAGAGCTGGTCGTCCGGCCAAACTGAGCAATCGGGGGAGAAGAGCCTTGGTGAGAGAGGTAAAGAAGAACCCAAGATCACTGTGGCTGAGCTCCAGAGATCCAGTTGGGAGATGGGAGAAAGTTCTAGAAAGTCAACCATCACTGCAGCCCGCCACCAGTTGGGGCTTTATGGCAGAGTGGCCTGACGGAAGCCTCTTCTCAGTGCAAGACACAGGGACGTCTGCATGGAGTTTCCTAAAAAACACCTGAAGTACTCCAAAATGGTGAGAAGTAAGATTCTCTCGTCTCATGAAACCAGACTTTTTGGCCTGAATTCTAAGCGGTGTGTGTGGAGAGAACCAGGCACTGCTCATCACCTGTACAATACAGTCCCAACAGTGAAGCATGGTGGTGGCAGCATCATGCTGTGGGGGTATTTTTCAGCTGCAGGGACAGGACAACTGGTTGCAATCTAAGGAAAGATTAATGCATAATGCAGGGATATCCTGGACGAAAACCTTCTCCAGAGTGCTCAGGAGCTCAGACTGGGCCGAAAGCTCACCTTCCAACAAGACAATGACCCTAAGCACACAGCTATAATAATGAAGGCGTGGCTTTAGAACAACTCTGTGACTGTTCTTCAATGGCCCAGCCAGAGCCCTGACTTAAATCCAATTGAGCATCTCTGGAGAGACCTGAAAGTGGCTGTCCACCAACGTTCACGATCCAACCTGACAGAACTGGAGAGGATCTGCAAGGAGGAATGGCAGAGGATCCTCAAATCCAGGTGTGAAAATTATTGCATCATTCCCAAAAAGACTCATGGCTGTATTACCACAAAAGGGTGCTTGTACTAAATACTAAGCAAAGGGTCTGAATACTTATGGCTGTGTGATATTTCAGTTTTTCTTTTTTAATAAATCTGCAAAAATGTCAACAATTCTGTTTTTTTCTATCAATATGGGGTGCTGTGTGTATATTAATGAGGGAAAAAAATGAATTTAAATTATTTTAGCAAATTGCTGCAATATAACAAAGAGTGAAAAATTTAAAGGGGTCTGAATACTTTCCGTATCCACTGTATGTTACGGTATGGGGGTGTGTTAGTGCACATCTGTTAAACCACCATTAATGCTGAAAGGTACATACAGATTATGGATCAACATATGCTGCCATCCAAGCAACGTCTTTTTCAGGCACGTCATTGCTTATTTCAGCAAGACAATGCCAAGCCACATTTTGCACGTTTCAACAGCATGGCTTCAGACTAAAAGACTGAATACTAGACTGCCCTGCCAGCAGTTCAGACCTGTCTCCCATTGAAAATTTGTGGCGCATTATGAAGCGCAAAATATGACAAGGGAGACTTTGAACTGTTGAGCAACAGAAGTTGTACATCAAGCAAGAATGGGAAATAAACTACAATATTCCAACCTAAAGGTAGTACTAAAAAAGCTTTGATTGCATTTTCACATGTAGAGGCAGCACTTTTCACACCACCACCAAATTACACTCTGTCAATTAGTGTAGCGAATGACATCACGAAACCAAATTCCCACCACCCCCACATGGACAACTTACCTGAGAATTCACGTTTGTGCCGCTTATCAGAAGCTAACACTGGAAACACTTAGCTAATGCTAATCTTTTTTTAATACTGCATTACTGCTTATCTTTTGGCTTTGACCTGATGGTGCTTCTGACCAGCCAAGCCAACCATTTGGAAATCGTGGATCTTGGAGCCGATCTGCCCAATCGTGGGCGGAAAACTCTGTTAATCTATGTTATGTAATAATTGAGACGTCACAAAACATCAGATTTCACAATGACTCACAAACACATTTTGCGATATTGGCAGCTCAAAAAAAGATACGTGATTGTTTCATTTCATACTTGGTGGCTGAGCGAGAGGCGATTTAGACCCTGGACTGTCGCCAGTAAATAGCAGGGCACATACTGGCAAACAACCATTGCCACGTACGGACACCTAAGGACAATTTGGAGTCATAATTAACCTAACATCCATGTTTTTGGAATGTGGGAGAAAGACTGATTACCCAGAGAAAACCTACGCAAGCACTTGGAGAACATCCTAACCCACGCAGGAAGCCCAAAGCCTGGATTCGAACCCCCAACCTCAGAACTGTGAGGCGGATAATAACTTTTCCCCAAGCCACCCAAAAACTTTTTATTGACATTTAAAATCAAATATAATGGCTTGAATATTTTCTTTTATGGGAAAATGCAACATTAGTAGCGTCAACTTGTCAGAGTTTAGGTTGAACTATACTTTTTTACAGAGGAGAGTTTTGGCATTTTTCACTCCCTGCCCTTCCCTAATATGTTCCATTTGGGAACTTGCAACGCCTCTGTATGAAACAGGAAAATCTAAATATCAAAATATTTACCGTTACACCCCTACAGTATACAGTCTGTGTTCTACCTTGATCCTTAAGCCCAAATACTCATTTTGTCCTCGAAAAGTTCAGCTGTCGGCCGCTTGAAAGCGGACCTTCTCACATCACTGAAATGGAAAAGCAATAAAACCTTACCCTCAGCCTCTTTTCTTTCTGTGTCTCCCGACAGCTCTTTGATGGGATCGAGTGCGAGTTTCCTATATTCTTCATCTTCATGATGATTGACGGTAAGCCTCCTCGCATCCACACCTTGATTGGGTAACAGGGAGCCCCGAGCTTGAGCCGAATGACATTCTTTTGTATGCAGGAATTTAGAGGACTTAACAAGGCGTGAAATTTAGTGAATGGCCTGGAAATACATTTTAAAAGTTCTCAGGAGAAATGTCATTTAAAGGATTATGTAAACCCTTTCTTGAATCCACTGATATTTAGACCTTGACATTTTATCTGGTTGACAGAGAAAGCATAAAAACATCCTCTGAAATCCAAATATTTGTGTGTGTGTTTGTTGCAGGGGTGTTCCGAGGGAATCAGCCTCAGGTGAAAGAGTACCAGGACCTTCTTGAGCCCATCATCTTTCAGTCTTATGAGGGCAAGTACACACAAGACAATTGTTGAGTGATATAATTTGTCAGATAAAATCCTTTTAGCTAAACTGATGACTCAATAATTTGTCTCTCACTAGGCCATGCCGTGGTGCCCAAGTACTACTATGTGCCTGCCGATTTTGTGGAGGCCGAGCAAAGCAAGCATGGCAGTCAGAAGCGCTTCCCCAGCAATTCTGGACGTGACGGCAAGCTCTTCCTGTGGGGCCAAGCCCTCTACAACATTGCCAAGCTGCTAGGTAGGCTAAATTACAGTAGATTGTTTGATAGCTGTCATAAGATTCACTGGTCTTAAAAAAATTGTGGCACATGCACAGTATTTCCTAATATCTTATAAGACACACGGTAGTCTCATAAGATCATTGAAAGAGTTTTGTCGAAGTCGTACAAGAGAGATATGCACAAGATTCGCTTATCATGTAAGTCTCATGACTTTTGCTGCAAGGTAATGAGATTCGCTGATTGCTGAAATTTTACAAGATTTGCTGAAGTCTCACGAGAGTCGCTCAAGTCACAAGAGGTTCGTTCAAGTTTTGCCTAGTGTCATGAGATGTGTGGAAGTCTTACGAAATTCGTAGAAGTCTCAAGATTCATGGATGTCTCATTACTTTTGCTGACTCTCACAAAGTTAGCAGAAGACTCAAGGTTTACTGAAGTTTACTGAAGTTTACTGATTCGCTAAAGTCTCACAAGATTTACTGATCAGTTGGGTTTCAAAAGACTTGAGAAAGTCTCACAAGATTAATTTAAGTCTTGCAAGATTTGCAGAATACTCACAAGATTTATTAATAGCTAAAATGTGACGAGATCCATGGGAGTCTCACGAGTTTTCTGAAGTTTTAGAAGATTCACTTGAGTTGCACATGATTTGCTGCTTGCAGAATTCTCACGAGATTCGTGAAGTTCCACGAGTATTGCTGAAGTCTCACAAGGTTAGTTGAAGTCTCACTAGATTCACGGAAGTATCACAATATTCACAAAGATCTCATGGGATTTGCTGTAGTCTCACTAGATTCATGAAAGACTTGCAAGATGCGCTGATGCCCTAAGTCTCAAGTTTTGCAGCAGTCTTACAAGTTCTGCTGAAGATTCACTGAAATCTCACAGGGATTTGACAAGATTCAGTGAAGTCTCACAAGATTTGCTGAAGTCTAACAAGATTTACTGGTGTCTCAGAATGTTTACTGAAATATCATGAGATTTGGTAAAGTCTCGTACAGATTCACTCATATCTCACGGAGATTTGCATTAATCTGACAAGCTACAGTGAAGTCTCGCAAAATTTGCCAAAGTCTAACAAGATTCGCTGCCTCAGAATGTTTACTGAAGTATCACAAGATTTGGTAAAGTCGCACAAGATTCAGTGGTATCGCGTAAGATTTCCTGATTGCTAGAGTCTCGCAAGATTTGCAGAAGTCTCACAAGACGTAACGGAAGCCTCACAGGATCCTTGGTAGTCTCACAAGATTTGCTGGAGACTTACAAGACTTACTGATCACTTTAGTCTAATTAGGTTCGGTTAAGACTTACAAGATGTTCTTGAGTCTCACGAAATACACTGAATTATCCCAAGATTGATTGAAATGTAGATACAGTAGGTAGGTCTAGGTAGGCTTCGTAATTCAGCATCGCCCATCTGTCTCGCATACCTGCTTCTGATTTGGGTGAATTCTCTAGTCTATATAGTATAAGCACTCAAATTTGCCCAAAATGGCTGTCTTAAACCAAAATGACTTATTTCTTGTAAACTTTAGGGCATGATTCCTTGAGACTTTTTCTTGCATCCAGATATGATAGAAATATCCAACCAATTTGGTTTGGTGAAACTCGTGCAGAGGTAATAAATATACAGTATGAGTAGGGTTGGGCATCGTTTGAATTTGAGCGATTCCGGTCCCGATTCCGGTTCCTTATTTTGATTCCAATTACCAACAATTCTCGATTCAGATTATTTTAGTTTGCATGGTTTAAATAAAGGGTATCCAAATTATGAACATCCATTTTCTTAGCAGCCCGCAGCATAGACTAAAATGAACATTTGACTCGGGGTTCTTTTATAACCAGTATCAATATCAAACCTATGAACTAAAAGGCAATGTGTGTGGATCTAACCCAATTGACTTCATATTTATTAATTAATGTTTCAGATAAAATTTAAATATATCATTGTTGAAATTGTTATTTGGGACTGTTTTATCATGTCAAATATATTTATATGTGCAGGTTTTTACTTGACTTTCTGTTTTAAGCTTGTAGCCTTTTGTTTTGAAGGGTACGCACCAGAACTCAGCATTTTGGCTCGAAAAGTAACTTCACTCTGCACCGGTGATTTTTATTTTTTTAATGGATGCTACAAAATGCTATAAAACGTTGATTCCTTTCCTTACCCACCGATGAGGCACGAGGTTAGTGTTTGTGATACTGTGAGACGTTTATGTGAATTTTGTCCCAATTCATTGTGAAGTAAAGTTGGGGTTTTAGCTCAATGTTAAGGTTTTTTTTCTGTCATCGGCTCTTACGTTGGTTTGAAGAACTAAAAGAAACGCTAAAAACCATTAGTGCAATAGTGCAACCAAAAGTTTACCTTGTTAGCTGTCTCAGTGTTGGCATCTAATTGACTGAGAGTTGACTTCAGCTCCACACGGTGTAGGCTGAGGCTCAGAGCGCGTCAGACGCTACACATCGTGAAAGCCTCCTTTGCACATCCATCCATCCATTTTCTGAGCCGCTTCTCCTCACTAGGGTCGCGGGCGTGCTGGAGCCTATCCCAGCTGTCATCGGGCAGGAGGCGGGGTACACCCTGAACTGGTTGCCAGCCAATCGCAGGGCACATAGAAACAAACAACCATTCGCACTCACAGTCATGCCTACGGGCAATTTAGAGTCTCCAATTAATGCATGTTTTTGGGATGTGGGAGGAAACCGGAGTGCCCGGAGAAAACCCACGCAGGCACAGGCGGGGACGGGGATTGAACCCCGCACGTCAGAACTGTGAGGCTGAAGCTCCAACCAGTCGCCCACCGTGCCGCCTCTCCTTTGCACAATACAATCTTATTCCAAGTGTTGCACTGATGCAACTAGTCATTAATTTTAACAAAGTTAAGACACACTTTTGTTCAATGCCGCCGCCGTTGGACACAAGTACGTCTTCGTGTGCATTCGTCTTCGTTGGTTTTCACCGCTTCTTCGTTGGTTTTCGCCACTTCTTCTTCGGGGCCGGCGAACTAGGCATCGAAACTGGGAACCGAAATTTTTAAATTTGAACGATTCCAGGAGAACCAGAACGTTAGTCCCGGTTCCAGTCGGTTCTCGATTCTCGATGACCAACCCTAAGTATAAGATAAGATAACCTTTATTTGTCGCACAAGGGGGAAATTGCCAATTTGTATAATAACGGTTGGTATTTTTTTTATTTTATAAAGTGATATGATAAGATAGTATGGGTGAATGTGGGTCTGTTTCTGTGTGTCCCAGTTGATGAACTGATAAGCCCCAAGGACATTGACCCCATCCATCGCTACGTTCCTCGACAGGACCAACGCAACGTCAGCATGAGATACTCCAACCAGGTCAGCCTCAATGCTTTCACTGTTTCCCAGAGTTTTCCCTGTGAAGACTACATTTTTGCTAGTCAGATCTGCAACCTACATGAAAACCAGGAAGTGTACATAGTCCTCATAAAAAAAAGTGTACATATTCCTCATAAAACACTAAAACAGGTGCAGACTCATGCCATGTTGAAAGCAAAGAATAAAAATGAATTTTAAGATGAGTTTTAAAAAAAAAATGGACACAACACACAACAAAGACACAGCACACAGGATAGACGCTCATCTCAATAGTAGCCTCAACAAGAGCTACTTAGAAAATAAGAGAGACTTGTTTAATTCCTATACATTTAACAGTGGTAAACATCTTTTTAAGCTTTTGTTTTTTTTTTTGTTTTTTTTATCGGCCACCATGCAACCACGGTAACTCAGGAAATGCTCATTTGAAATATGATGACACGGCACATATATCCTTAATGTACTACATAGATAAGACTAATTAAATTTGCATCATCCAGGGTGAAGTCAATGTAAGGTCGTTTTCATATTGGAGAGTTGGTGCGTATTAATCCAGTGGGCCAACGAGGAGCACACATTTAGTATTAATTGGACGTCATTAAATTCCTCCGCATGAGGAAGCAGCAACACCGCCAACCACACGCGCACGACAGCTCACATCCATATTGGCCACTCGATGAATTATCTGAGTGAGATAAATGGATCCGTCCCGTGTCGCTCAGTGGCCCTCGTCAAAGAGGAAAAATGGTTCAAGAAAGTTGAGGTGGTGCCTGATTGGACGATATTGAAGGCGTGCAGATGGTGGGCTGACAACAAGGTTGATGAGTGAAGTGGAGATATATATGCTGCTAATTTTGAAATTGCTTTAATTCTCATTGTTTTTCTTTAACATTCTTAAAAACTCACAAAATTTGGCAACCCGTGTATACAGTACTGATGATGTATTATACGGGTCCCAGATGCAACCCCTACCTATATTAAATATGTATTCATATGTAGGTGTGAGGGCGGAACAGTGAATGACTGGTTAGCACATCTGCCTCACAGTTCTGAGGACCCGGGTCCAAATCTGGCCTCGCCTGTGTGGAGTTTGCATGTTCTCCCTGTGCCTACGTGGGTTTTCTTCGGGTACTCTGGTACATGCATGGTAGGTTAATTGAAGACTCTAACATTGCCTGTAGTTGTGATTGTGACTGCGAATGGTTGTTTGTTTATATGTGTGCTGCAATTGGGTGGCGACCAGTTCAGGTTGTACCTCGCCTCTCACTCAGAGTCAGCTGTGATAGGCTCCAGCACGCCCGCCATCCTAGTGAGGATAAGCGGTTACGATAAATGATCAATGTATGGATGGAATTATGTATAAAAATATACATGGGCAAAATGTATGTATTTCTGGGGTCCTGGGTGCCTCGCCTTAAAATTGCCTTCGTAAAAAAAGAAAAAAGAATTGCAGATCGACAAGAAATTTGATGGTCATGTTCATTACGACAGGACACATGAGAAGTAATGAAGTCATCGATCAATACTATGAATTGCAAAGGTAGTCCACCATTTTGTTTTGAAGGTTCAGCTTTTCAGATTTAATGTATTGCCTTTTGAAACATACTCAGAAACTCAACACCATTTGCCACTGCTTATGTCCTCGCGACAAATAGACGTTGGTATTTAAAGGGTCCCGGATGTGACCCCCAAGAATTGACTCGCTAGTGCCCGCTGGTAAGTGAAAAACATTGGTCAGTGATGGACACGAAATTCAATAGGCCCCATTTAGGATGGAGGGATGGATTGATAGATAGGTAGGGAGGGAGGGAGGGAGACAGACAGTTAGTTTATTCGTCTCATGAGGGAAATTAGATTGTCACAGCAGCATTATTCACAATTAGCAAAATAGGAGCAAGTAACAAAGTGAAAAGAAGAAAAAAACAAATACAAAAGCAGCATTTGAGAGGGTGCAGGAAGAAAAGGAGACAGATATTTAAGGTGTTGGTTGATGGTCCGTGGCAAATAATACAAGTATAAATTTTGTCCAATTGTGCCACAGCAGTAGCCATACAATTAGTGCAAAGGGAAACTATCATAGTGACAGTGATCTATAATGACATATTGATGAGTTATTATGCATCCAGTTTACTGTACTGTATATTCTGCATACATACATGTATGCATGTACATATTGCACATTCAAGTCAGTTTGAACACCAAGTACAGGAGTCATGGACATAGATGGTGGAAACAGTTTCTAGTGTATATGTTAAAATGCAAACTCGTGATTGTATATGTGAAATATGTATGTTATTATTGCACACCCAGTGGGGAATTGTTATACAGTATAAGTGAACAGTGAATGGTATAAAAGATTATCTTCACCGTTGTTTCCGACAGCTAAGATAAATAAGTCTGTTTGAGAAAGAGGTCCTCCTCTACTACAGAATGTCATGGAGAGGATGTGAATGATTGCCCTAAATGGAAAGAAGTGTGCTCAATGATCTGTGGTTGACAAGACGCATGGGAATGTCTCAAGTACCCAAAGCATGAAAATGAACAGTACCTCGGCCGTTTTGTAAGAAGCTGCAATTTTAGGGCATTTTGACCATTTGTATAAAATCCGTGTTTATAAAAAAAAAAAAAAAAAAGTGGTATCTCTGACTTCAAAAGGGAGTCAATGGATGTTTTTGAGGCCCACCACAGCATTTATATTACCCAGTAGGTGTCACTGTGTCTTGTTATATGACACGCTGGATGCATCAGCAATAGAGATGATTGGTGTGTGTGTGTGTGTGTGTGTGTGTGTGTGTGTGTTTGAGTGAGAGTGAGGGAGTGAGAGAGAGAGAGAGCGAGACAACGCGCGTGCCTGCGTGGAGCTCAATGTAATGTGTTCCAGTCCATTTAGCTTGAGGGGCGTCGATGCGTTTCATGGAGTGGCGCATAAAAAGGCCGCTGTGAGGAAATAAAGTGATCGCACATGAAGGCGTAGTCATCTTCATTTTTCCGTGTGCCGCCACGTGTTGTAAATAACATGTTCAGAACACTGTCACATTGTATCACATAAATGGTGTAAAAAATGGCATATAAGCCATTGAAAATAATAGCGCTGTAAAACTAGCAATCGCTCTTCCTCGCGCGTGATGCTTACTGATTCAATTGGATGACCAATTTTATTTTGTGATGCCAAACGACATATAACACCCTCCCTCCCACGTAATAGACCCCATACCTCAAATAGGTACCTCCTTTTTATTTATCCCTCAGGAAAGAAACACTGTGCCTTTTCCACATTTTATGTTACAGTCTTATTCTAAAGTATTGCGTAAGGGCTGTTGATACTTAACCGTACATGTGATTACTTGTTTGTTTGTCTATTTTTTCCTAATTTTTCAAAAACTATAAAAACATGCTATTTTCACATTGTCATTGTTTTTTGTGTGTAGAATCTTGAGGAATTTTTTTGTTTTGTTTAATCCATTTTGGAATAAGGCCGTAATAACAAAACGTGGAAAAGGTGAAGCGCTCGCAGCGCTACTATTTGAAAGCATTGAGCAATGCATACATATGTACATGTGATTACTTATTATATTATTATTTCATAATTTAATAATTCTCTTTGCAAGCCCATCGTTAAAAGTACACTGCTGATTAGATGTGGCTGTAAACCTGATGTTTATGGTGGAATTTAAAGACAAAGATAAAAACAGTTTATTGTCCTCTGATTGGTTATGCTTATTAGTTTTTTTCTGTGTATTTCAATTTTGAGGTCATTTGTTTTGCACAAGAAGGCTGTAATTGGTATTAGTCACCTACTGTCAATGCATTGCCAGATTAAAGCAAAACGCTGCCTTGTGTTAGCAACATGCAACACCGGAAAAAAACATACTACATTATGTAGTGTCTTACTGTACATATTCATGCGCTACATCCACATGTTGTCTTTAACGCCAGATGCTCTTGAACACGTCATGTGTTTTGAAATTCATGGCGGCACCTACTGCAATTTTGTCCTTCCAAGCTGTGGTCCACGCCATGATAGATTTTGGCCCATCTTGTTTTTTTTCTGTCGCCCACCTTCGACTGCCTGCATCGTCGCCATGGTTACAGCTCACAGATCGCAGTGTTGCCAGTGGCAGAAAATAATTGCACACATTATTCATTCACACCCTGATGGTGGTAAGCAGTCTGACGGAAGCGTGACTGCCATTCTACGCCTTCGCCCCCTATGACCAACACTAAACATCCAACCACATTCATTAATAGGCAATCTGGGTTTAGTGTCTTGCCCAGGGACAAGCCATGGTTAGGTTTTTCTAATTAGAGTATCAAGTCTATGTTGTTTTCCAACAAGGGTTAGTGTATCAAAGTGGGGTTTCAAGCCATAGTAAGGGTTTTTAGCGAGGGTTAGGGTTTCAAAGTAGGGTTTCAAACCAGGGTTGGGTTTTTAAGTTACAGTTTAAAAGTCAGGTTTCAAGCCAAAGTAAGGGTTCCAAGTTAGGGTTTCAAATTAGGGTCTGTTAAATAGTCAAGACCAAGCAGGTTGGAACGGGTGGAGGAATGTGTCAGGTGTGTTATGTGACAGAAGAGTCTCTGCTAGGATGAAGGGCAAAGTTTATAAAACAGTGGTGAGGCCAGCCATGATGTATGGATTAGAGACAGTGGCACTGAAGAGAAAACAGGAAGCAGAGCTGGAGGTGGCGGAAATGAAGATGTTGAGGTTCGCTCTCGGAGTGACCAGGTTGGAAAAAATTAGAAATGAGCTCATCAGAGGGACAGCCAAGGTTCGATGTTTTGGAGACAAAGTTAGAGAGAGCAGACTTCAATGGTTTGGACACGTCCAGAGGAGAGAGAGTGAGTATATTGGTAGAAGGATGATGACGATGGAGCTGCCAGGCAAGAGAGCTAGAGGAAGACCAAAGAGAAGGTTGATGGATGTCGTGAGGGAAGACATGATGGCAGTTGGTGTTCGAGAGGAGGATGCAGGAGATAGGCTCTCATGGAAAAGGATGACGCGCTGTGGCGACCCCTAACGGGACAAGCCGAAAGGAAAAGAAGAAAAAGAAGAAATAGTCAAGACTTAGATAATTGAATTTAAACAGTACATTTCTCTGAGGAGTGATCAGGCCTCTTTTTGTCTCACAGCAGGAGTGTCTATGTACAGTATATGACTTGGGTACAATACATGGATATTTTCTACGAAAATATATTTTATGTTCACTGTTGCTGCGTCACGCTTAAAGTTTCTTGAGTGTGGGATATTCCTCTTCCATCTTTTACCGACTCTACAACTACACAATCTCATCCTACGATCCCTTCAACACATCCCCAACAGCGCCATTCCGCCGTCCCACCTTCCATGACTTAACATTTCTTTGATGTTAAACCTGTGATATGTTCAAATGCCCTCATCAAAAATATGAATCTCTGTGCGCCGGCACGCAGCTGCCGGGAGCATAAAAGAAAGGGGATTATATTTCATTTCACACGGAGATGGAGAGAGGGGGTGTGGGAGAAATGGGGGTGCGTTCTCTTTCATCAACTTTGTGTGAAAGTATTTTTTTATTCCTTTGTGATGCCACGCATACATACTGGGAGCCAACGTGACCTTGAAACAGAGACGCACTCAAATGCAGACTTTTCCGTTGCAAATCATGCAATGATTGAAGATTGCTGCCAAAAAGTCAGGCTTTTTCAATGGCTGTCGACTAACACAAGACGACAGGAAACAAACCCAAAAAAATAGAAGATATGATATGAAAATAACTTAAACAGTAGCAGTGTGATGTCTCCGAGCAGAACATTTACATGAACTTCTCGCTCTGGAGTACAAGCTAAGGTAGAATTTCAGATGAGTTAGGGTTTCAAATTTTGTTAACAAGCTTGGTTAAGGATTTAGGTTTTCAAGCCAGGGTTAGGGTTTCACAGAAGCGTATCAAGACAGGGCTAGGGTTTCAAAAAAGGTTTCAAAGTAGAATTTCAAGCCAGGGTTATGCTAGTCTTAGGGTTTCAAATTAGCCTTTCAAACCTGTATTTTAGTTTCAAACGGGTTAGAGTTTCATGTTGAGGTTTCAAGATGGGTTTAGCGTTTCAAATTAGGGTTTGAAGTCTGCATTAGGGTTTAAGGCGAGTTTTACGCTTTCATATTGGAATTTCAAGCCAGGGTTACAGTTTCAAAGTAGGGTTTCAACACATGGTCAGGGTTTCAAATATGGATTGGGGTTTTCAAGTAAACTTTCAAGACATTTCCAAAGGTATATTTCCAAAGATGCTATTGACATGAAACTTTCACCAGATGTTGGGAACAACCCGAGTAATCCAATACATACAACAAAAAGTAGAACAAATAAGATCAGAAATTAAGTAGTGTGTAATAATTTGAAATGACACAGGGAAAAAGTATTGGACACATGAAGAAAGGGAGGTGCAAAAATGCCTGGAAAGCCAAGACAACTCCTAAAATATATCAATAATTAAACAGCAATCCAGCCCCTTGTCATTGCAAATCAATATCAGCTGGTTCAGTCCTAATTGGTGGCCTACAAAAAGGTATCATTGCCAAGGTGTGAGTCAAGACACATCTCATGATGGGTAAGAGCAGAGAGCTGTCTCAAGACCATCGCAAACTAATTGTTGCAAAAACGATGGCATTGGTTACAGTCGCATATCTAAGCTTCTGAATGTTCCAGTGACCACAGTTGGGGCCATAATACGTAAGTGGAAAGCCAATCATACCCCCATAAATTTTCCTCGATCGGGTGCTCCTCGCAAGATTTCTGACAGAAAAGTGCAAAGAATAATCAGAAGAAATGTCCAAGAGCCAAGGACCACCTGTGGAGAGCTTCAAAAAGGCATGGAATTAGCAGGTACTGTTCTCACAAGGAAAACAGTGAGTAATGTACTCTGCCGCTCACCACGCAAGACCCCATTGCTGAAAAAAAGCTTGTCAAAGGTTGTTAAATGTTTGCTGAACAACATTTGGACAAGCGTTGTGTGCTATCGTTCCATGCTGTTGTTCCCATCCTTATATATTTGTTGTTGCATGATTTAGCGATGTCACGATGGTTTATTGTGTGGCATTTGGTTGTACAAATGGTTCAGGCAGTGGAGTTTTTTTGGCTTTCCTAGTGAAAAAGTAATACGTGACCTGTTGATGGGGAAAGTCAATCGACAGGGGAAGAAGCGTGGTCAGCTTTGGGTGCATAGCAAGCATTCCAAACTCTGTTCTGATCACTTCGAACCGGCGTGTTTTGAGAAAGACTTAGTAGAAAGCGTTGGATACAGAGGTAGAGGCTGAAATCAGCTACGGTGGCAACTATTTTTCCTACGGCCATCGAGACCTCAACCGCCAGCAAGAGAACTAAATCTCGCCGCGGCAAAGTGGCGCAGACAAGAGGTGAGGATTTCCTTGTATATACCTACGACTGTATTATGGTTACTATGCACTGGGGAGTAGGAAAAAAACACCCACGCAGTTCTTTTCAGTACTGTCGTCTGTACTTTTGCCGATATGACAAACCAACAGGCACAGCAAAGACTTTCTGTGCAGCGTGTTAGAACGCTACTCGAGCGAGGGGCACACAATATACAGGAATACTGAATACTATGTACTGTAAAAGCTTGTGCCGTGTCACTGAAACATATATGAATATTATTATATCCTCACCTCTTGTCTGCACCCTAAAAATCAGCGAAGTTCGGAGGTGGGAACATGGTGTGGGGCTGAATTTCAGCAAATGGTACTGGTAAACTTCACATTATTGAAGAAAGTATAATCTACAAATCTACTGAGACATTCTTGACAAAAATCTGCTGCCATCTACGAGGATGATGAAATTGAAATGAGGGTGGACATTTCATCAGGATAATGATCCAAAACATACTGCCAAGGAAACTCTCAATTGGTTTCAAAGAAAAAAGAATATAGCCCAGCCAATCACCTGACTTGAATCCAATCGAACATCTATGGAAAGAACTGAAACTCAAGGTCCATAAAAGAAGCCCACGGAACCTTCAAGATTTGCAGACTGCTTGTGTGGAGAATTGGGCCAAAATCACACCAGAGCAATGCATGCGACTAGTTTCTCCATACAGGAGTAGTCTTGAAGATTTCATTGCAAACAAAGGTTTTTGTACAAAGTATTAAATAAATACCTGTTGGCATGTTCAATACTTTCTCCCTGTGTCATTTGACATGATTACACACAACTTAATTTCTGATCTTATTTGTTCCACTTTCTTTGTATGTATGGAATACTTGGGTTGTTCCCAACATCTGGTGAAAGTTTCATGTTAATAGCACCTTTGGAAATATATTTAGTGAGAAAGATGGTGACATGTTAAATACTTATTTCAGCCGCTGTATCTCACTTTTTTATAAATTGTCTTTTTTTCAGATTTATTTTTCTTACCATTTTCACTTTTTGGGGTATTTAACTCTTTTCAAATGACTTTCACCGTTTTTTGACAATTGTCAGAGTTTTTGACCAATGTTCAGCATTATAAAACCTCCTGGGAAACAAAAGTCTCATGCTGAGTCTTGTGTCTCTGCTTCCGATGTGAATCACTCACAAGAAACGTTGGGAAAAAAGCGGAATGAAGTGATTGTCTGGCTCGCTTTCAGGGCTCAGGTGCCTCCACACTGGCTAAATCACTTGTTTGTTTGAACAGATTTACTACTGGCCACAGATTGGTCGCCAGAAAGGGGAAGGCAAATGAAGCGCCAGAAGAATGGATCTTTTCCTTTTTTCCCCACCCAACATCTGATGAAGGTGTGAGAATGAGGAAGGACAGAAAATTTGTTAAAAAGAAGAATGGGAGTGGATTAGAGAAGAAAAAAAGGTGGAATTTGCAGAAAATTTTATAATTAGGACAAAATCCAACCAAGGAAAAGACAAGAGACCAGGAAGCTTAAAACAAAATAAAGAAGTTTCTTGTTGTAGTGAGTTTTTAGCTGCTAGATACTTCAAAAAGATTGACTATAGGGAACATGCCATGCCCGAATCTGTATCTGTTGTAGTATCTGTTGTTAGTAGGTCTCGGACTACACCTCTAAATCCCAATTCGCTCTTCGTTATGAAAGTAACAAAAGACTTCCGAATTAAAATCAAATCATTACTCGCAGTATTCTGAAATAATAGTCCAAAAATGAAAAATCCTATTTGGTTATTTGGACACTATCTATTAAACCAGAAAGTGAGTACACTGGTGCATTTTGGCTATTGTGTTTTGGCTGTTGCTTTTCACTTTAAAAAAGTTTTTTGTTTTTAGTTAAAAATGGCTACCTTTAACCAGGATTTCTTACCATATGGTAGCCAAAGGTAGAACCTGAGTTGGTCTTCTGCCTGTCGGTGCCGTAAATCCTCGCTCCCTTGGACCAGCTGCCTCGTTTCTAGCTAGCCGACTCTCATAATCTGCCACAATGTTTTGGATCAACTTTTTCCCATTCATTTTGCCGTGGTCGCAGTCCACTTTGGCGATGGCTCCTTTTCGGCTTTGGTTGTGGTACTGCCATTATTATCCGTGCAGCTCCTCTGACTCGGAGATCTAAGTGGAGGGCTATAGGTACGATTGTGTACATGCACAGAAACTATGCGCAGTAAATCCAAATGGCATCCGCCATATTTTTCACATAAATGCAGCATAGCAGCAGTTGCAGCTCTTATAAGAATAAATTAAGTAGAATGCTATTATTTGATACATTGTGAATCGAATCCGAAAAGTCTGATTCGGCGTTAATTTTTTTCTTGAATGTTAATTTGACTCACCACCGATCCGTGAACAGCCCTTGTTGTTAGTGTCAACGTTTTAATGAGGGGACCTCCAGCTGACACTGAAGTCAGTAGGGGGGTTTACATGGAGCCTTGTATTCCGAATATAATCAGTTTAGGAGCCCAAACCGAATGAAAATCCTCCACATAAATACCTCAATCGGAATAAACAGGCCAAATCTGAATGGAATTTCATTCAGTTTTAAAAGGGTGGAATATTCCTTTTACCAAACCGATCAGGAGTAGATTTTCGCCATGTAAACCGTCATTCAGGATAGAGCCAGAAAGGGCTCTGTCTGCGGATCCTTCGTCTTGACGTAAATGCGCAGTGACGTCATCATTTACGCATGCCGCAAATATGGAGGCCCCCCGACAGAGCTTGTATGCGACAGATATCTTGTTTTTAAACAATAACATTAGCCTCTAAGCACCCACTTCCATCCATCCATTTTCTGAGCCACTTCTCCTCACTACGGTTGCTGGCGTGCTGGAGCCTATCCCAGCTGTCATCAGGCAGGAGGCGGGGTACACCCTGAACTGGTTGCCAGCCAATCGCAGGGCACATACAAACAAACAACCAGTCACACTCACAGTCACACCTACGGGCAATTTAGAGTCTCCAATTAATGCATGTTTTTGGGATGTGGGAGGAAACCGGAGTGCCCGGAGAAAACCCACGCAGGCACGGGGAGAACATGCAAACTCCACGCAGGCGGGACTACGGATTGAACCCGGGTCCTCAGAACTGTGAGGCTGACGCCCTAACCAGTCGTCCACCGTGCTGTGTTTTTAAACTACTGCTAAGTAATTTTTATGAAGCGAAGTTTTTTTCCTACCTACCCTACTTTTGTATTATTTCATAAAAGACACAAGATCATGCCGGTTATAAATGGCTCAGTAATGCCTTCAGAGGCACAAGGCAGCATTACAAAACAGAACAGTGCCCTGTTACATCATCCTCAGTTGCTTGTTCAGGACTTACATCTCCATTTCACCAGCATGGAGGTTGCACTATACCTTCGTCCACTGTCAGCTTGTGTGTGATGAGTTGAGCTGAATTCTGATTTCAACTCACATCAATTAATCTCCTGCAGTGTCAAAGTCGATTTACTTCAAATCAATTTACATTTTTTCTGCACTTTTGTTGTCATGCACCCCCGATGCACGGAAAAGAGAGTGCAATAATCCATGGGACAAAACAGATGGTGAAACAGGAAAACTAAAAAAGCAGAATTATAGGAACCAATTGACGAGTACAGATGTATGCCTTGGTGTCTGTGTCACTATTGTCAGTCTGACAGGTCCTCTGCACGAGTTTGAAAGCTGTTCCTTGTGATTTGAAATCAAACAGTACGAAATGTTGTGTTGAACAATAAGCAACCGATCTGCCACGACCAAAGTTTAAACAATGATTCTATGCGTGAGAGTACAAAATTGGGAGTGTTTTAGATTAATATGATTTTAAACCCATTTGATCAAATTTGTAGACAAGATTCAGGCTGATGGGTGTGGTCTTCTCCGAGTTGGCAATCCCTCTCGCCCACGACCCAACTATGGGGTATTTAACTCTGAACTCACACCTTCCTCCTCTAGTCTAGTCGTGTTTTTTTCCACTCCTCTTACCTTGCTGGCAACTCGCCGGACGGGCTGGTCATCGGCCACCCCTCCCCCGTTTCCCTTCTTTTGTGCGGGCACACGGCTTGGTAAACGCGAGCCGGGACAGGACCGACATGGCTTCCCAGCCTAAAGGTGCGGGCCTCCGCTAAGCGATCAGAGCCGCTACTACGAAGGTACCGGGTATGCTCCCAGCCAAGCGGAATCGCTCTGAAATTGCCAGTGAGCTACAAAAAGAGGCAGGAAGAGAGAAGTCCGGTTCTCCCAAGAACGCGTGATGACCAGCCATTTTTCTTCCCCCACTTTTTTTATCTTGTTTTTTGTTTTCCTACATCTTTTTCATCTGCAACCAAATCTGTCGCCTTGTTTCTGAGCCACTTCCAAAGACAGACTACCACCCACCAGCTGGAATTTAAAGTCGTGAGTAATCGCGGCAACTTTGCCAGACAACAATATTAGTCCTAATAATTTCGAGAAAATCACTAGCTTGAGACAAAATCTCAACTTTGTCATCTCTCTCCCGTCCGCAGTAAACGCTCACGTTTCCAACTTTAGTCCAACACATGACGTCCTCTTTTCCATTTTCGTACGCCTAATTTTATTTATTTATTTTACCATTAGTGTTATTTTCTTTTTTTAGTTTGTAGTTGTAGCTGTGTGTTTCCTTAGATGTCATTAAATAAACCATACAATTCCACTCTTGGTTGTATTTTGTGTGTGTTCTGAGTTTTATGTAAACCTCTGTCATCTAAAACTGAACATTTCATAAAAGTGTAGCAACCTTCAGATTACGAGACTGATAAAAAGGTTTCTTGTCATTTCTCCTAAAGTTTATACTTATAAAAAGTGACGTGGTGCCCTATCTGAGACATTAGTTTGATTTTAACAATTAAACTTAAAATTACGATAAACCGGAAATAACGCAAGCGTTGCTTCCGGCTTATTCTTTTCTCCTAAATTAATAAAATTTTTATTTGACCAATATACGCTACACCAGCTATCTACCTACCCAACCGATGAACCAATCCACCTACCCACCCACCCATCTACCTGCCCAACTACCTATGTATTATTGATCAATGGAGAAGCTGGTGATGCAGTACATTTAAAGTCCCTGAAAAGTGACACTAAAAATACATTCTTGTGGTGTGTCTTATACATTTGACACACCACGGAGAAGTGTGCTGGTAACAAACCTGCCAAATTTGAATGAATGAAAAAATTACAGCGAATATAAATTGATGCTCCAAAATCGTAAAAACTAGAGATATCCTCTCTGCTCTCGGGCGCTGTGGGCGTGTCCGCTGAATGCACTGAGTAGAATAGAATCATCTTTATTGTCATGAACCTGCATGCATCCATGCAGATGAAATTTGTTCTCTGCATTTTACTCATCACAGTGAATAAACATACTTGTTAGTGGACCACTCTGGAGCAGGGGGCAACTTAAGTGCCCGGGGAGCAGTTCGGGATATCAGTCTCTTGCTCAAGGACACCACAGCCATGAATCCGGGAGATATTGGTGGATGGTCCGGTCGGGGTCTTGAGTCTACTTCACGCACGGTGGCAGGCGATGATTTTAACCATAGGGCCACGGCTGCCCTTGAAAAAAAGTTTCACTGATGGAGGTCTGCCTAGTGCCTATTTTGGCCGTATCAAGTTTCAAAGCAAGTGTGGTGTCAATTGACTTATAGAAAGACTCAACTGGCCAATCAGTGAGATGCCTACACAGACATCTTCCCATCACCATCATCTTCTTCTGAAAACATGCCTCGTATAACTTTCACGTCAGTCGTATACGTTAGTACGTCTAGCATATGCCTACACATCCCTATATGTTTGAGCCGCAAAAATATATCTGCTTAAGCCCTCCGGTAGCTGCAATATATCGGGCTTTTACTGGCCACGAGCTCGCTCTGGCTAACAGGCTTCTTGACACCGTGGACCAACGGCAGGCTCCTCCAATATGTCACCTCCTAGCTTGGTGTTGTGCCAGTGTGTGGGGCCACATTAAAAAAAGAGATACTTCAGGGAACAGTAACTGTTTATGAAACACAGTGGCACATATTATTCAGCCTGTGGATCACAAAACATTAATAATAATCATTTTATTTAAAGGTGCCTTTCAAGCCGGCGGCACGGTGGGCGACTGGTTAGAGTGTCTGCCTCACAGTTCTGAGGAGCGGGGTTCAATCCCCGGTCCCGCCTGTGTGGAGTTTGCATGTTCTCCGCGTGCCTGCGTGGGTTTTCTCCGGGCACTCTGGTTTCCTCCCACATCTAAAAAAAAACATGCATGGTAGGTTAATTGATGACTCTAAATTTCCAGTAGGTGTGAATGTGAGTGCGAATGGTTGTTTGTTTCTGTGTGCCCTACGATTGGCTGGCAACCAGTTCAGGGTGTACCCCGCCTCCTGCCCGATGATAGCTGGGATGGGCTCCAGCACGCCCGCGACCCTAGTGAGGAGAAGCGGCTCAGAAGATGGATGGATGCCTTTCAAGCCACTCAACTTAAAAGCAATCAAGCAATACAATTAAAAAAAAAAAAAAGCAAACACGGTCGGTCAGTATGATTCCAGTTGTCACGTAATTGGGCTGCATGTAAGATTTCAATGAGTTCATGTATTTTTGGGATGTCGTCAAAGTTCTAAGAATCCTTTGTTGACAATCTGTATGTACAGCCCATAATTCAACACGACACTACCATTTATTAATTAACCAAAATAAGTGTGAATAACCCGATAACTCGTGGTTGGCTGTTGACTTCCATAGGCTTTCTCCCAACCGAGCCACCACATGACTATTTGGTGACGACACGGCGGACGCTCCCATACATAACACCGAGCTGTTCTGTAATTTGTAGCATCGAGGGATGATGCATTTTTAGGGTGTAGGGATTGCTAACTAACTAACTAAATGCACGCTGTAGTGGTAGAAATTTGCCAAGTAATTATAACTCAGTAACTCGCAATTGCGCTGGATAGCCACTTATAGAACGAAGGTACTCAAATCTTATATAGTTGGGGAGGAGCGACTTATGTTGAAAGGCCAAGTGCGTACCTGGGCTCCGTTTTAGCCACACCCCAAAAATCTGGCAAACTGAAATGGTAAAAAACAGTTTAACGCTGTACCTCCATATTTGTGTACCACAGAGTTCTCAGTCTTTGCAGATTTTCAACAGTTATCTTCAAACATAATGTATTGCTAAACAGGGTCTTTAATGTGACATAAACCTCACAGGCTTTTTATTTTTGTCCCTCACAGGGCCCCATAGAGAATGATGTTGTTGTCCACGTGTCACTGATAGCTGAAAGCCAGAGGTATAGTTTGTGTGTTTGTGTGTGGATGTGTGTGTTTCCCAAAGTCCTGTTCCTAGTCACAATCATACGTTTGTGATCACGAGGCAGCTCTCTGTTTAGTATACTGTATGTGCTACAGTAAATGAATGAATACAAAATACAATTTTAAGTGACCGTATTGTGTAAGAATTATTATTTTATGTCACATTTTTTTTTGTATTTGTGTGTAGACTGCAAGTGTTCCTGAACACATACGGCATCCAGACACAGACACCGCAGCAGGTGGAGCCTATCCAAATCTGGCCTCAGAAGGAATTGGTCAAGGTAATGCACGCATGCGCACACACACACACACACACACTGTTCATTTCTTTCTTTTAAGTTTTCACGTTAACCCTGAAAACAGCAGATTTGCGATATAATGGCCAAGACATCTAATTTCATATATAAAGTGGGTACGGAAAGTATTCAGACACCCTTAAATTTTTCACTCTGTGTTATATTGCAGCCATTTGCTAAAATCATTTAAATTATTTTTTTTCCTCATTAATGTACACACGGCACCCTATATTGACAGACAAAAAACGGAATTGTTGAAATTTTTGCAGATCACACAGCCATAAGTATTCAGACCCTTTGCTGTGACACTCATATATTTAACTCGGGTGCTGTCCATTTCTTCTGATCATCCTTGAGATGGTTCTACACCTTCAATGGAGTCCAGCTGTGTTTGATTATACTGATTGGACTTGATTAGGAAACCCACACACTTATCTACATAAGACTTTACAGCTCACAGTGCATGTCAATCAAATGAGAATCATGAGGTCAAATTAACTGCCTGAAGAGCTCAGACAGAATTGTGACAAGGCACAGATATGGCCAAGGTTACAAGAAAGATTCTGCCGCACTTAAGGTTCCTAAAAGCACAGTGGCCTCCATAATCCTGAAATGGAAGCCGTTTGGGACGACCAGAACCCTTTCTAGAGCTGACTGTCTGGCCAAACTGAGCAACCGGGGGAGAAGAGCCTTCGTGAGAGAGGTAAAGAAGAACTCAAAGATCACTGTGGCGGTGCTCCAGAGATGCAGTCGGGAGATGGGAGAAAGTTCTAGAAAGTCAACCATCACGACATCCCTTCACCAGTCGCGGCTTTATGGCAGAGTGGCCCGACAGAAGCCTCTCCTCAGTGGAAGACACATGAAAGCCCGCATTGAGTTTGCTAAAAAACACCTGAAGGACTCCAAGATTGTGAGAAATAATACATATTTTGAAATAATAAATATTTTGGCCTTCATTCTAAGCGGTATGTGTAGAGAAAACCAGGCACTGCTCATCACCTGTCCAATACTGTCCCAACAGTCATGCTGTTTTTCAGCTGCAGGGACAGGACGACTGGTTGCAATCGAAGGAAAGATGAATGCGGCCAAGTAGAGGGATATCCTGGACGAAAACCTTCTCCAGAGTGCTCAGGACCTCAGACTGGGGAGAAGGTTCACCCTCCAACAAGACAAAGACCCTAAGCACACAGCTAAAATAACGAAGGTTTCAGAACAACTCTGTGACACTGTTCTTGAATGGCCCAGCCAGAGCCCTGACTTAAACCCAATTGAGCATCTCTGGAGAGACCTGAAAATGGCTGTCCACCAACGTTCACCATTCAACCTGACAGAACTGGAGAGGATCTGCAAGGAGGAATGGCAGAGGATCCCCAAATCCACGTGTGAAAAACTGCATCATTCCCAAAAAGACTCATGCCTGTATTAGCTCAAAAGGGTGCTTCTACTAAATACTGAGCAAAGGGTCTGAATACTTATTGCTGTGTGATATTTCAGTTTTTATTTTTTAATAAATCTGCAAAAATTTCAACAATTCAGTTTTTTATGTCAATATGGTGTGCTGTGTGTACATTAATGAGGAAAAAAATGAACTTAAATGATTTTAGCAAATGGCTGCAATATAATAAAGAGTGAAAATTTTAAGGGGGTCTGAATACTTTCCATACCCACTGTATCTATATATATACTCTACTATTTGGCAGACATATCTATCATGAGTAGACCCACGACAAAGTCTCCAGAACCCAAGCATGAAAAGACACGTAAATGTTGTCATTTGGACATTTACCTTCAAAAGCAAACTTGAAAATTCTGCTCCAGAGGCCACTTTCACTTAACAACATGAATTTTGGTAAGCATGTCTATCAATGAGTAGACCCACAAAAAATGAATTCCTCTGAGAAATGTTCTCTGATTGCTACCGAATTTGTACCATTAACACTCATCAGATTGGCGACGCTAAATTGCAAGACATTTGCGTTTTTGTCATTGCGGATGGGCACAGCATGGCAGCAAAGTTTGATGACTGGCTATAAAACACAAAACTCTATTCTAAAAGGTCAGATCTTGACTAAACTTGTATGTGATGAAGTTTCAAGTTTTTGCTTTCTTTAAGGCAAATATCAAAATAAATGTTTATTTGCCCAAAAAGCCAACAGTCTTGAATTTCTTTGCTATATAAAAGTCCATACTTTTCCTATTAATCATCATTTGATTGAAACAGCCATATTTCAATTGTGCTCTTAAGGTTTTAATTCCTGTACTAACAAGTAGAGACAAACATGTCTTCAGCCCTCGAGTAGTAAACAGTGTTAAGTGATTGCCTTCCGTCATCATGTGGCGCTAGTAAGTTAGCATCACTAAGCTACTTCCTCTTTGCTTTGCATTTAATTGGAGGAGTTCTCAAAAAATAGCATCGACACCACTGCAGAGGTAATCAATGTTTCAATCAGTTAGATTGCATGTCGGTAGCTTTTCCTCATCTTGATTGTCACATTCATCAAAGAAAATGCTGTCAGCTCCATAACATTGATGCCCTGAGTGCTGCTGTACTTAACCACCATTGATCAGCATAATGGCCCAACTGGTTGCTGTCGTTCCCCACCGCCGGATGTTGTAGTTTGATGCTCTACCAGAAACAAATGTTCCATGTAATGTTAGAGTAAATGTGAGCCTGGCAACACACAAGGACAGACAACAAACACACACACCTACATCACGACGCATTTAAGAAAACAGACACATACATGACAATACACTTGACAACACATACATGACAATAAACTTGACAACACACGCAAATATCTGAACACACTAAACAACACACAAGTGCAATTTACAACACACACAAACACACTGTACAGTGGGAGGAAAAAGTATGTGAATTTCTTACATTTTTGTATAAATTTGTCATAAAATGTGGTCTGATCTTGATCTAAATCATAAGAATGAACAGTCTGTTTAATTAATATTTGAATTTAATTTCTGTGTTGCTTGCGTTATACCATAGACATGCAGTATATACGAATTATCTACAGTCTATGTCATGTCTATGGCGCCACACATTGTAGTGTAGGACTTTTACATATGAATGAATATGCGTTACATTTAAGCCCTTGTCAAATCAGTTACACAGAAAACTCATCCGAATTTGTTACCCCACATCACAAATATTTATTACATTAATTTAGCTGATTTTCCTAAAATGGGTTAATTAAATGTATTTTTTCATTTGACTTTGTATTAGGTGGCACGGTGACCAACTGGTTAGAACACCTGCCGCACAGTTCTGAGGACCGGGGTTCAAATCCGGCCCCACCTGTGTGGAGTTTGCATGTTCTCCCCATGCCTGTGTGGGTTTTCTCCTGGTGCTACGATTTCCTCCCACATCCCAAAAACATGCGTGATGATTGAAGACTCTAAATTGCCCGTAGGTGTGAATGCGAGTGCAAATGGTTGTTTGCTTATATGTGCCCTGCGATTGGCTGGCGACCACTTCAGGGTGTACCCCGCCGCTCACCCGAAGATAGCTGGGATAGGCTCCAGCACGCCTGCGACCCAAGTGAGGATAGGTGGTACAGAAAATGGATGGATGGATGGATTTTGAATTAATTTCTTTCATTAAATTATTTTAAATAATTAAATGAACTGATTTTTTTCCTGTAAAATAAACTTACATTTTATTCATTTTTATTTACTTTTTATTCATTTATCTAATGAAATAACTGGCTAATTTATTTATTGTAAATAAAATGAAACACAATTGTTAAACAACAAATTATTATTTCATGATTAAAATCAACTATTTTTTGACACACATGAACTATTTATGTTTACCTCATATAATGACCTGGCCAATCTGTCCATTTCAAAAATCCAATGTAGTCCTTGAGCACAAAAAGTTTGCTCACCACTAGTCTAATGACTGCCCACAATGGATATAAAAGGTCTACACACCCCTGTTTAAATGCAAGACTTTTGTAATTAACAAATGAGACCAAGATAAATAATTTCAAAACTTTTTCTTTCAATAATGTGACCCATAAACTATGTAACTCAATTGAAAAAGGGAATCTTACTGGGATGTAGCTAGTTCAAAATTAACTAATCACATTGTTGCACATTAAATGGCAATCAGCACATACAAAATACATTTTCCAATAAAGTTCAGCTGTTATAGTAGGCCTTTCCAGACATGTTTTTCTTACTACCAGAAGCCTAAAGGTTTTGTGCTAACAGTGACTGGTATTTGGAACTGTACATAATTCCCTCCAATTCCCTTAACTAAGGCCCCAGTTCCATCTGAAGAAAAAAAGAACAAATGCATTATGCTACCACCACCATGCTTTACTGCAGCTATGGTGTTCTGATGACCAGTGTTGTGTACATACAGGAGAACATAGTCAAACCTAGACTTGACTCACCTCCATCTCTTTCTGTTTTAAAAATGGTACTGTGGAAAACTACCTCACTCAACCATACCCAACCTTACCTTAACAACCTTAATGACCCACCCTACCTAACATACCTTTCTTACTTTACCTTACCCTAGCTACCTACCTACTTACCTACCAACGAGTGTTGTTACGATTCATTCATTATATCCATCCATCCATCCATCCATTTTCTGAGCCGCTTCTCCTCACTAGGATCGCGGGCGTGCTGGAGCCTATCCCAGCTGTCATCAGGCAGGAGGCGGGATACACCCTGAACTGGTTGCCAGCCAATCGCAGGGCACATCGAAACAAACAACCATTCGCACTCACAGTCATGCCTACGGGCAATTTAGAGTCTCCAATTAATGCATGTTTTTGGGATGTGGGAGGAAACCGGAGTGCCCGGAGAAAACCCACGCAGGCACGGGGAGAACATGCAAACTCCACACAGGCGGGGCCGGGGATTGAACCCGGGTCCCCAGAACTGTGAGGCTGACGCTCTAACCAGTCACCACCGTGCCGCCCCATTCATTATATCGATGTATATATAAATTAGCACTGTCAAGGCTACTTTCTTCTTCGTCTCTTCTTTGCTTCCTTTTTTATGCCCAGTGTCTAGTCACTCTAGACACAACAGTATGTGTATGTGTTGTTTTTAAGCACTTTTTTTTAAGTTTAAGATGTCCATCTGTCTGGTGGATGGCAGGTGAGAAGGAGGCTAGTGAGAAATTATCATTAAGGATGTGTGTGTGACTTAAGGCAAATCGGCGTGCACTTTGAAGCCTTTCAAGCTGGTTAGCTTGGCCTAGTTTGCTAGCCGCTAACAACGATAGCAGAGTACCCTTGAGGGGAAAGTCGGGTGAGCAAGAGGAGAACCAGCGACAATGTCAACTACTGGATGCTGTTTCAGGCTCACGTTTTTTGCTCCAATACCTCTCCTCCTTTACCTCTCACTGTATTATTAACACTATTTCTAAAAGATTTTCCTCATGAAACTCTCACAGTTGCTTCGTTTCTAGCCATTAGTATTCAACTGTTTAGAACAGGGATTCTCAAACTTTGGGTCCAGCTAGGGACACCTTACAGTGGAGACATTTTTCCAAAGACCCCCTCGTAATTCTAACATTGATTAAATATCTTTGTTCAAGGGGGAAAAAATGGCCCAACAATAAAATCATAGCTCAAATAATATAAAAAACAATAAGTTGCTGGTTTCTCCTTTTATTTTTGCAAAACAATACAATCAATCCAACTTTTATTCAGCACTCATAGTCCATTAGAAAACATAGTACAGTGCACAATATGACACATAAAAGAAAAGTAGATCAGCAAAATCTTCATATTTAATGACCATAATTAATCCAACTGATTCCCTTACAAGAAACAACAATAATCTAAGAAATTTCACCTGCACTGTCCAGTATGCAGGTATTTATTTCACTGTCATGCTGGCTGAATTTTTGGCTAAAAAGTTACTGAATAGATTTCCAGCCACTGAATTGTTTCGTGTCATTCTAAATGAACCAATATCGTCTTTGAATCGATTCGGCAACCACGAATTGTGCTACGAATCAAATAAAATGAATCGTTACACACCTACGACCTACCTAACTTACCTTCCTTAGGCTGCTATGTTCTCTGTGGCCACGGCAGCCTCGTTTGACCGAAACATAGTGTGCCATAGCATTTTGCCCTTTTTTTTGGTCTACATTCAAGTCAACTTTTCAATTGGTCTATCACACAGTATTTGTGACGGGGCATGCATGTCTCAAAAGCGCACTACATTTCGGCCCGCGGTTTAAGCAGATGGCAGTACGTTGCCTCCCGGCCTCTCACATTCTGGTTAGGTTCCTCACGTTTGTAACGTACTGTCAAGGGTTTTTACATATGGATGGCTGGGGGGCACATGTAGTGTGTACTGCTACACACTACTCAGCTCTCTCGCTCTTTCTTTCACTCTCTCTCTCTCTCTCTCTCTCTCTCTCTCTCTCTCTCTCTCTCTCTCTCTCTCTCTCTTGCGGTCTCACTCACACACTCAACATTTAGGGTTATAATAGGTCCTGTATTCCACCGTGAGCATTTTAGGTAAACTAAACAAATGGCTTTAGAAGAGTTGTAGATGGCGAGTGTGAGATGCCGGAGAATTATTATACTTCCCGTCTCATTACGAACTGCCTCCAAGTCGTTTTATAATTACGCCCTATTACTTACTGCCAGGTTTAGTTGCATGCACCTGGTTTTACTACGGTTAGGTAGGTTTCTCATCTTCACCGTGACTGCTGTGGAAAATTGTGGGACAGTTTAAATATCTTACTGGGCATCCACAGCAATCATGGCCTGTCATGTTTGCCCATCCCGTACTGTCCATGCTGGCCTGAAATAGGGCTGCCCTGGCTGTCAGGAACATAGTGTATAACGTAGCCTTACTCTCCCTTACCCTCCATACTTATCTAACCTTCCTCACTCTACCTTACCCTCCCTAGTACCTACCATACCTTACCTTACATTAGCTACCCTACCTTCCTACTGACCCAAACCTATCAACCTACCTAACATCTTTAACTACCGCCCTTAGCGTATCAACCTCCAGCCCCCCCCAATTACATGACTTACCTAACCTCCAGCCCCCCCAACTACATGACTTACCTACCTTATCTACCTACCGTACCCTAAGTACTTTAACCACGGACCTTACCTTACCTACCTTCCGTCCGAGCTGCCAAATGTTACGGAACATCTGGGTTTTGTTTCGAAAATCACTGAACATTTACTCGTTACGGCCGTAACACTGATTGTTCCGGATATTTGGGGGGAAAAAAATAAAATCTAGCATCTGACATTACTGGCGCCTTTTGATCTGGGAGTGATTTTTTTTATTTTATTTTTTATCTCGGTTGGTAGCTCTCCCTATGCTAACAAACTACAACCCCAATTCCAATGAAGTTGGGATGTTGTGTTAAACATAAATAAAAACAGAATACAATTATTTGCAAATCATGTTCAACCTATATTTAATTGAATACACGACAAAGACATTTAATTTTCAAACTGCTACACTTTATTGTTTTTAGCAAATAATCATTAACTTACAATTTTATGGCTGCAACACGTTCCAAAAAAGCTGGGACAGGTGGCAAAAAAGACTGAGAAAGTTGAGGAATGCTCATCAAACACCTGTTTGGAACATCCCACAGGTGAACAGGCTAATTGGGAACAGGTGGGTGCCATGATTGGGTATAAAAGGAGCTTCCCTGAATTGCTCAGTCATTCACAACCAAAGATGGGGCGAACAAGTGCGTGAGAAAATAGTCTAACAGTTTAAGGACAATGTTCCTCAATGTACAATTGCAAGCAATTTAGGGATTCATCATCTACGGTCCATAGTATCATCAAAAGGTTCAGAGAATCTGGAGAAATCACTGCATGCAAGCGCCAAGGCCGAAAACCAACATTAAATGCCCATGACCTTCGATCCCTTAGGCGGCACTGCATCAAAAACCGACATCAATGTGTAAATGATATCACCACATGGGCTCAGGAACACTTCAGAAAACCAATGTCAGTAGAAGAAGAAGAATCATCTTTTATTGTCATGAACATGCATGCATGCACACGAAATTTGGTCTCTGCATTTTACCCATCACAGTGAACACATACACATGTTAGTGGAACACACTGGAGCAGGGGGCAGCTGAAGCGCCCAGGGAGCATTTTGGGGTATCAGTGTCTTGCTCAAGGACAACACAGCCGTGAGTCCGGGGGATGTTGGCGGATGGTCTTGAACCTGGGTCCCCCACGGTGGCAGGCGAAATACATTACATACAATACAGTAAATACAGTTCGGCGCTACATGCGTAAGTGCAACTACTATGTAACACAAAGGCCATTTATCAACAACACCGAGAAACGCCGCCGGCTTCTCTGGGCCCGAGCTCATCTGAGATGGACTGATGCAAAGTGGAAAAGTGTTCTGTGGTTCGACGAGTCCACATTTCAAATTGTTTTTGCAAATTGTGGACGTCGTGTCCTCCGGGCCAAAGAGGAACAGAACAATCCGGACTGTTATGAACGCAAAGTTCAAAATCCAGCATCTGTGATGGTATGGAGGTGTGTTAGTGCCAATAGCATGGGTAACTTACACATCTGTGAAGGCACCATTAATGCTGTAAGGTACATACGGGTTTTGGAGATACATATGCTGCCATCCAAGTAACATCTTTTTCATGGACGTCCCTGCTTATTTCAGCAAGACAATGCCAAACCACATTCTGCACGTATTACAACAGCGTGGCTTCGTAGTAAAAGAGTGCAGTTACTAGACTGGCCTGCCTGCAGTCCAGACCTGTCTCCCATTGAAAATGTGTGCCGCATTATGAAGCGTAAAATACGACAACGGAGACCCCGGACTGCTAAACAGCTGAAGCTGTACATCAAGCAAGAATGGGAAAGAATTCCACCTACAAAGCTTCAACAATTAGTGTCCTCAGTTCCCAAACGTTTATTGAATGTTTTTAAAAGAAAAGGTGATGTAACACAGTGGTAAACATGACCCTGTCCCAGCTTTTTTGGAACGTGTTGCAGCCATAAAATTCTAAGTTAATGATTATTTGCTAAAACAAAAAATAAGGTTTATCAGTTTGAACATTAAATATCTTGTCTTTGTAGTGTATTCAATTAAATATAGGGTGAACATGATTTGCAAATCATTTATTCTCTTTATGTTTAACACAATGTCCCAACTTCATTAGAATTGGGGTTGTACCTTACCTCACCTTACATTACTTTTTTTTTACTTTACCTACACTACCTACCTTACCTCACCAACCTTACCTTACATGACCTACATGGTGTTAATAGCATAGTCTTACATCAAATATATTCCTCATACTCAGAACTCTCTCGTAAAGCCACACACTCGTGTAAATTAAAACACGCCTTGACCAGCTGCCTCATTACTATTCTCCACAGGGGATCAGAGTCGGGTGCAGAGGTTGTCCTCACCTCCCTGTGTGTGTGTGTCTCCGTGTGTGTGTGTGTGTCTCTGTTTGCGCACACATTTGTAATTCTGCTTTATCCTCAATGAACAGCTGCCTCTTTTTTTGTTAATATAGTGTCCTGCTCTTTACTTACTTTTAAGTGTGTTTTATTTTAATTGGAACAATCTTTTAGCCGGCCTTGGTCGTTGCATCCGAGTTGCATCGGAGGACCACAGTACCACCTTTTGACTGATTTGGTGAACTGCAACTCTCCTGTGCATCAAGGGGGAACTCTCTGGGAACATTTTCAGGGGACATATAATGGTAAATTTAATTTTGAATTGCTTTTATATATATAGCCACTTTGGAGTGGCTGGCCACCTATCAGGTGAGAAATTTAACACAAGTTTGAATGTGAATGATGGTTAATTCTGAACGCAGGCACTTGTCAATTTATAAGTGGCTGTGCACACTTGTGCAACCTCACTATCTCAGTTGCTTGTTTTTACTTCCCCTCTCGAAAATATTTAATTTAATTATTTTTTTTTAACAATAGAGTAGTACAAGTTATAGGTCACACTGGTGGAGAAAGTTTTGAAACGATTTATCTTGCTCCAATTTTTTTTTGCATCACTAAAAGCTGACATTTTAACAGGGGTGCGTAGACTTCTTACACTATATCCACTACATACATACTGTACCTACCTATCGACCTACCTTAAGTTCTGACCCTCTCTAAAAGCCTACCTTCATACATACTTTCTCTACCTTACCTACCTACCCACCGTACTTTACTACATACCTGCTCCACAATAGTACTAACCTACCTACTTTATCGACCTTAGCGACCTACCCCACCTTATTTTGACAGCCGGTCTACGCGTAAGCACCATAATGTCAAAGCCAAAATCTAAGCAGAGCTGCAGTGTTGGTTCACACACAGATAAGCATTCGGATCTTATAAACGGCACATAAGCACACACTATATCAATTTTATTTTATTGTTTTAAAGGTATGGACTTTATGTACGCACCAACATACAAAAGATAGTTTAAATGCAAGGAAAATCCATTTTCTAAAAACTACGTCTGCTTTAAGCATTACATTCCAAGTCCATCTCAAGGGCAAAACCGGCTGATGTATTCTGCTCACATAGCAGGTGAGGATTTTACACCCCTCTTCTCCGAGCTGGGGGGGGGGGGGGGGGGGGGGGGGGGGGGGGGGGGGGGTGGTTGGAATCAATGTCCATCTCGGCTCTCTTTGCATCTTCCAAAGTGGCGCATTCAGACAGCCGATGACACAAAAGCGTTTTTTAGCAGGAGAGGGGAAACACTGCTCTTTGCTCTCCTCTACACGACGTCTTTAAATGCTCAGAGCCACGTTAAAGAAGAAGGCCACCACCTTTTGCCCCTGCTTTCCCCATTACAGCCTCGTAATTGCTGATGCACTTAGTCGAGGGGTTATGTTTGTCTAAAACGTGTGTTGACGGCCAGAGCTTGCCCATGCCTACCTACAGTTTCGCAGTGATGGTGGCAAAAAGAGTGGCCCAAATACAGGGAAGCAGGGAGGCAAAATGATATTTAATTTAAAAAAACAAAACAAAGGCAAACAAGGATCATGGAGGCAAAGCATACTAAATTAGCAAAGTCCAAAAAAAACAAGGTTCCAAGTAACAAAGAAACACTAGGGGTAAACTCACGACATAAACCATAAAAAGAAGAGAGAAACGTGACTCACATCAACAGACTACAAATGACAATGAACCAACAAGGACTGAAAGAAACCAGGGAACTAAATAGAAGCAAACTGAGGAGACAACGAGGAACACCTGGACAAGACACGAGTGGCTGGAGAGAGCTGATAGGTTGACACAAGGTAGAGGTCTGACAAGAATAGGTAAACACAATAATTAAATGAGCACACAAGACATGAACTACATGGGGCACAGGAAAACGTCAACAAAAACACAGACCATGACACATTTGGCCTTAAGCAAAATTTGATTTTGGGGCCCTCTATCTCTGCCAATAATACTGATTGATCGTTCATTGTTGAATTTCCCCTTGAGTAATTATAATATTATGGTATTATAGGTTTAAGATGTTTTCAAAAATTACACTACAAGGGCAGACTGGGGTTGGTGTACACACCATTCCAAGTGATGAAGCATTACCTGGGATACTGAATATCATCAACTAGGCCTACTTAAAGTAACACCAAAAAACAACAGTATGCTATGCAGTTACTTTTGTGTCATCTGGTTTGTTATTTTTGTTTTTAAAAAAAACTGCAACAGCAATTAGCAAAAATAATTTGTCATGAAAGAACAATAATAAAGTGCAACAAACAAAGGGAATCATTTATAAGACAAAGAAAATAACTTGAAATGTACAAAAACAGAGTAGGAATGAACATAAACAATAAATTAAACAATGATGTAACTGAACAGTAGTGATGGCTTTCAAAAACAAAATTGAATTAGGTCTTAAAACTATGTAAAAATGTGCAAAAGATACCATTAAAAATAAATAAACATAAACTACCCTACCTTAATCCAAGCATTTCACTTTTTTTGTCATTCTGATTTTCAGCAATAAAAATAGAAAAGAAAAGAAATCACCTGGTAGCCTCCTTGTGGTCGTAGGGCCCTAAGAAGGTGCTTACTTCACTTATGCCTTGGCTCAGCTCTGTTGACTTCTCTTCCTGCCATTGGTCAGGTCCAATTAATTTCTTCATCAAACCATTTGGAAAATAGTGTATTCTCCTCTCTAATACAACTTACCTTCATGAATCACCAGATTCATGGAGCACATCCAATACTGTACATCCTCCTGTTCTCCTGGTGTTTACTGTAGTGCCTTTCGTGCTATGTTCGTGCCCTCCAGAGGCATTTTTGTACATTTTTGTCACTTTTTTCTTTTGTGTTTTTGGGAGGGTGATAATTTTTGTTGTGTTGCAGCTTGTGGCATTTTTTTTCTCTCTCTTACGATTTTTATACAACCTCTGGACACCTTGGTGTTATGTAACTATCCTAATACTCATGCCCACCCTAGACACTGCCCACCAATTGAGCAGAGCGGTATGCATTATGGAACATACGCAACTGGATACAATGTCAGAGGAGGGCGCAGAGTGAACAATTCCCATGGGCCATATTTTAACAAATTCTTGCTAGTTATCGAGTACTCGCAGAACACTAAAACGCTCCAGTGTGTTCTATGCATCCCCAAAAAGAAGCTTGTGTCAACCTCTAAGACATCCAGAGCAAATGTAAGGACACGCATTGAGGTATGTCACAAAATTAACAGTAATCGACAGCTAAGCTAGTTATTATGACTCAGCAAACACCAACCGCTACCATAGTACTAGCTACTAACATGTTTTTGGTCGCAATCAGAAAAAATTGTACAGGGTATTTGTGTCTTTGTGTGTGACAGGAGGGGGTAGGAAAAATGAGAATACAAATGAAGCTGAAAAGTACAACTGGGGAATGTTAGATGTATTATTTGAGCAGATAAATGTTTCTACAAAACCATGTTGTTGTGTTCGATTTAAATTGATATTTGTTGACTTAAAAACGCTCAATTTAATAGCGGAGAAGGATGACCACGTCTGTAGCTATCTTACATTTGTTTAGTACACACTGTTCAGTTATGTTAATAATAAGACAGTGGTGACACTGCAATAGTACAAGACATGATATTGCTGTGGTAGTAAGAAGTATGATTATCCAAAGATTTTGAGAATTAAGTGTTAATTTTACTTTTTCTTTTTTTCTTTTAGAGGTGCCAACTGAAGCAGTTTTGCTGTAGTTTAGCTACTTTTGACATTTAATTGTCGCTTAGCTTAAGTATGAACACTTCTGTGGGTTGCTTACGTGTAGTTGAGCCACATTTAAAGTAGAATAGCTTGTAGCAAAGCTCACTTAATTTTTCCAAGGACCTTGCCAAACACTGTCAGATAGATAGATGTATAGTGTTGTCAGCGACAATTGCTTTCAGCACAAGATAGCGTCGTCTCAGGTGTTAAACTTAACACCCTGGTCACATGACAACCTCTGATATTACGTCGGGGGCCAGAATATTTGCGGTTCATCTCAGTCACTCGGAACTCGACCTTGGAAATGACACTGGTGACAAACTGCTTGCTGCTTTACCTAAAAGACATGAAAGAAAGAAGAAACGGAAGTAGAGGTTTCCTTACATCACCTTTCAAGCATCGTGCAAAAAAATTTTTATTGATTGATGGAATTAGCTCGATTGTCATGGTTGCACCAGCAACAGGATCCCTGGAGGTTTCCCAAGCTCCATCTGTCAACAGGAAACAGACAACTGCTTGAATTAAACTGTCAACAAGTTCTTCTGGTACAATATCAGAACATTTGCATCCCTTCATCTGTTTGTAGCTTTCGTAACACAACACATTGTTTTTAAATAATAACAATTATCACCTCTTCAACATGTATTGTTAAACAGTATAGGTTAGGGTAAGGGTAGGTTAAGGTTAGGGTTTCTAGTAGGGTAGGGTTATGACTGAAGTGGACAGTTGTGGAAAAAAAACACAGTCAGCAACACAGACCCACACATGAGGCAATTGGCCCGGGCACATACTGGATACCAACTATCTGCAACAAAAAAACCTGTGATCACTTGTGTTCTTATAGGGAAATAATGTTTTAAGGTGCCAGATATCCTCCGCTGTGTTCTTTATTTTATTGAACCAGAAATAGCATTGCACAATTGTCAAGGAAGACACTATAACGATATAAAGAGAGAAAACGGGAGAGGAAAACATGGAGACAGCTGGGATTCAATGGAGGCTTGTATTACAATTGGAATCGGGTTAGAAGCCCACACTGAATAAAAATGCTCCATATAAACACCTCAGTCGGAATGAAGAGGCTGAACCCAAATGGAATTTCATTAGCTATCACAGGGGTAGCATATTGCCTTCCCCAAACCGATCAAAACTCATCTGTATATATGGTTCAGTCGGAATAATCAGCCTGCGTTTTGTCTTTGCATGCTCTGTCTTGACGTAAATATGTAGTGACGTCATCGTTTACGCACTTGAAGATATGCTGGCTTCCATACAAAAGTGGTCTGCGATGGAGAGCTTTTTTTTTTTGTCCTGTTCGGTTGTTAGGTCAAGCAGAATGGAGGATCTGTATCCCTTTGCTGCCGGAACGGCTTTACTGTGTCACAGTGGAGTTTGTGTGTTTGTTGGAAAGGAGGGTGGATAGGGGCGGCCGACAAGGGAACGATGGTGCCCCCCCCCCCCCCCCCCCCCCCCCCCGCAGGGCTAGAGAGCTTATTTTTAATTGTAACTTTTTTTTAATCAAGCTGTTGCTTTTAATAAAAGTGTAAAAACAATTGCAACTACTGTGCTAAAGACGACTGACCATCTTGATAATTCATCTGATGTTTACATAGATATGGACATGTCATGTCTGTAAAACGGCTGTTCTGATTGAATGCTGTGGCACGTGTGAACACCAGATCGGACTATTCCATCTTCTTAATGCCCATGTGCAGACTTGATTCAGGAAGACGTAGCAAAGCAAACTTGTTGGAGCGGTTGTGAGGAAAATAAAGTGGCAGCTGCAGTCTGTGCATCCTGAAACCGTTCTCAAAATGAAACCCCTATATGGAAGATATAGCTAATGTTAGAAATTTAACAAAACGAAACGGGATCAAATTAATAAAGGAAAATCAACGTGAGAGATGAAACATCCGCTTGAAGGAAACCAAATGGATTGGGTCAATGAAGTGTTTTAGTCTCTTTTAACGAATCCACCATTCCACGTTACATATCAACAGTGTGTTGTTGCTGCAACTCCTTAAGCCCCATGGGGGTCCACTAAGGACACCACTAATAGCATGGCGGAGACCTTTTCATTTGCGCCGCATCTCATTAGCACTAATGATAATAACAATACTGGTGGGTGGTAGTGCTGCCGCACGAGGGTAATTTCTTCAACAACGGGAATGTCTCGGTTGGGGGCCAAATTACTTCCCCAACCATCACGTGTGTTTGTGTGTCTTCCTACAGGCGTACCGCTTTCTGGCCGTCAACAGCAAGCTGGGCCTGAGTGGGCGTCCGGATCGACCCGTGGGCTGCATTGGGACCTCCAAGGTATACACGTGAGAACACAAGCTCACATGTATGTTGTGCCCCCAGGCAGCGTATGGTTATCAACTGCTTCCCACACGTCGAAGCGTATACGAGCGCTCGGAGGCTGCAGCCAAGGGAATCCATGCGGGCCGCAATGTGAATTCATTTTCCAGGGTCCATGTTGGTCTATGTCAGATTGATTTAAAACGATTATAAAGACCCTGTCAGGGGAGTTTGCGGTGTTAAAACTGCTATCAAGATTTGAATGTAGCCTCATTTCAATTATGACAATTATTTTTCTATTTTTTTATTTTACATTGCAAACTCCCCTTTAACATAGCATAAAACCTTCTAGCTGGAAGTCATGGCTTAAGTGCCACTGCCTCGATGGGAATGTATGGATGAAAATAAATAAAATTTTGTATCCATTCATAAAAAATTGTGAATAACAAAAATTAAACATTCTTTTGCATAAAGGTGTAATATCAAGCAAAAAGTTAATTTTATAGCTAAAAAGTGAGCATTTTGTTGACCAAACGTCTTATATTTTTAAGTTAAAAAGGTGTTATATTATGAGAACGAAGTGAAATAAAAATAGATAAGTAAAGACAAGTTGATAAAAGTCGCAAATCATTTTAAAAAAGTCGCTTTTTTGAGAATTATTTTTAAAGAAGATCAAATGTCATAATTTACAACAACAAAGTAGTATTTTTTCAAGATAAGGTGTGTATTTTCAAGAAAAAAATGTAATGTTAAATAATAGTCGTATTTTTTCAAGGATAAAACATTTTTGATTTCAAGATAAAAATGTGAATATTTTAAGAAAAAAGTCAATAATATCATGAGAATAAAGTCATATTTTTCCAATATCAGGTCATATTGTGTAGAGAATAAAAAGAGGGGATAACAGGCAGCTTTACACTGACAAAGACCACTGCCCACCAATGAATCACGACTCCCCCAAACTCGTTGCAAAGACAATATCATAATGGAACATTTATAGAGTGAGGACGGCTGCCTGTCAGAGGGCATTATCATCGTGTGTGGGGCGGGGGGGGGCGCACGTGTGTGTGTGAAAGGAGGTGTTGTATTCAGTATGTGTGTGGGTGTGAATGTGTTATCCTGTGGGTTCACTTTGTCGCAAGATTGATGGCTAGTTTTGTATGCTGCCCACAATAACATATACGTGAGCATCCATCTTTTTGTGTGTGCGTGTGTGTGCATGCGTATGTGTGTTGCAGATTTACCGCATCCTGGGCAAGACGGTGGTGTGCTACCCGATTGTCTTTGATCTGAGCGATTTTTACCTGTCTCAGGATGTCATGCTGCTCATTGACGACATTAAGGTACGCACATCGGTGATCATAAATGGCCGCCCGCTGCCAATATATTCCGACAAGATGACGTCTGTGGCCTTCTCCCCAGCTCTGATAGGTCAAAATGGTAAAAATGTGCAAGGTTTACAGTGTGCTAACTGGTCGTAAACCTTTATTAAAAGACAGGCTCGCCGCTAAAACTATTATGATCGCACCAGGGATAAAAATACACGGTGCGCCAATGAGCTGTTATAAAGGTGCACATCAAATTGATGACAGCGAATGCATCTCTGATTAACAGCCAATACTGACAAAAATAACGTTGATGCTTGGATGTACGGTGGCCTAGAAGTGCAAAACAAGATAACAAGTTGTGAAACACTTACATTTCAGAAAACAAGTGAACAAAAGCTGAACCTAAATTGCCCGTAGGTGTGTATGTGAGTGCGTATGGTTGTTTGTTTATATGTGCACTGCGATTGGCTGGCAACCAGTTCAGGGCGTACCCTGCCTCCTGCCCGAAGATAGCTGGCATAGGCTCCAGCACTCCCGCGACCCTTGTGAGGATAAGCGGCTCAAAAAATGGATGGATGGATGGATGGAAAACACTTTTACATTTCAGAAAACAAATTAACAAAAGACAAAACACATTTCAGAAAACAAATTAACAAAGTGTGAAACACTTTTACGTTTCAGAAAACAAATTAACAAAAGCCAAAACACTTTTATGTTTCAGAAAACAACAAAAACCGAAACACTTGTTCATTTCAGAAACAAATGAACAAAAGACGAAACAAATTACAATTGACACAAACCAGAAAGGGATTCCCACATGCGTTCTTAGGATTCCCACGCATTTTCCTGGAAGGACACGCCCTGCTCTAATATTACTGGCTCCAGGACACGTGCTGATGATTGGCTGCTGTATCGCGGTAGAACACCCTCTTCTGCTTCCAGACGGTAAAGAAAGTATGTGATTTATTAAGTGTGGCGGCGTTAATATAATTTCCATTAATGAGCAACGTGGTCGAACCCGACTGAACCGAACCGTGGCATAAAAATAAGAGTTGCCGACGCACCCCGCACATTGAATGACTGCACACATTGACGCCCTGAACACCGAGCCTGTATAGGCGTTTGATGCTCTAATATACAAATTATTGTACTTGATCACATTTCTTAAACGATAAAAAGACAGATAATAATAGTAAGGAAGAAGCAGTTTGCTAAAGAGAAAGGATGTTGGCGAGAGTTAAAGGGAAAGTGTGGATACTTGAAAGGAAGCTTGCAGTCTCCATTCATTTGAACGTACCAAGTGGGGGCTCTACCTTGCATACATTCTGATCACAAGCTAAGCTTTTTCATCAACAGGCACATTATACATTGTCAATACATTTTTAGCATTGATGTAAAGCAATATTTGATGCTCTACGTACTATTTATATGGCTTAAGCCGAGGCGACGCGGCGGCACAGCTCCCAAACACAGAAATGTATTTTCACTATGAGGGAACGCTTCTGTGCATTTTGATTGAATGTAAACTGCGACCTTAAGATGCCATGCAACGACGATTCAAATTTTGAATAGCGGCAAAACCAGTGGCTGACCGATCGGCCACTCATGGAAACAGTGACCAAACCACGCACACTGCGCCATAGTTCAATTGGCTTCGGTGGCGGCGCTTGGTCTGCGCCAGCCTTAACCACCATAATCCTAACCTTAACCCATCCTAAACTGCCTTACCCCAAACCCTAGTCTTAAACCTAACCATAACAAAAAATATATTTTTTTAACGTTATTTTGTATATCTGTGATACATATTTGGATATCACGTTCATCACGTAGCCTACCACCCCAGAAATACATACATTTTGCCCATGTATATTTGTATACATAATTCCATCCATACATTGATCCATTATCTTAACCGCTTATCCTCACTAGGGTAACGGGCGTTCTGAAGCCTATCCCAACTATCTTTGGGCGAGAGACAGGGTACACCCTGAACTGGTCCCCAGCCAATCGGAGGGCACATAGAAACAGACAACCATTCGCACTCACATTCACACGGACGGGCAATTTAGAGTCTTCAATTAACCTACCATGCATGTTTTTGGGATGTGGGAACCGGAGTACCTGGAGAAAATCCACGCAGGCAGAGAGAGAACACGCAAACTCCACACAGGCGAGGTCGGATTTGAACCCGGGTCCTCAGAAGTGTGAGGCAGATGTGCTAACCATTTGCTCAACATGCCACCCTTTTGTTAATTTGTTTTCTAAAATGTCAAAGTGTTTCGTGTTTTGTTAATTTCTGAAATGTAAAAGTGTTTTGTTTTTTGTTAATTTGTTTTCTGAAATGTAAAATTGTTTCACAATTTGTTATATTGTTTTGCACTTCCAGGCCACTGTATGGATACAGGATACAATATGGTCTTTCATTGCATTCTCAGACATTGTTCCAAACCTTCTTTGGTCTAACTTTTAAAGTTTAAAGAAGAAAATTACACCCATCAAAGCATTAACAAAAAACACTGTATTTTATTTTTTAAATAAAAATTTGCATCACCAAAAGAAAAACACAGTATATTTTTTAGAAATAAGTTGCATTACTCTGAGATATTTTTTTCAGCGAAAAGGGTTGCAATATAATGACATTAAGTAGTTTTTGTTTGTTTTGTCGAAAGACAATGAAGTAAAAAAAAAAAAAATCTCCAAGAAAAGCTATTTCTGAGAAAAAGTCTGAATGTTATGAGAATAAAGTTAGATATTTTCAAGAACAACGTGTTTATATTTTGAGAAAAAGAGAATATTATGAAAATAATATAAATAATAAAAAAAAGGGCATTACATTACGGAAGTAGTTTTTTATATATATAAAATGTTTTTTTTTTTTGTTTTTTTTTTTAGAAAAAAAGCCAGATTCTACCTAGAATAATTTGTTTTATTATTATTATTGGTATTGTCGGCGGCATGGTGGACGACTGGTTAGAGCGTCAGCCTCACAGTTCTGAGGACCGGGGTTCAATCCCCGGCCCCGCCTATGTGGAGTTTGCATGTTCTCCCCGTGCCTGGGTGGGTTTTCTCCGGGCACTCCGGTTTCCTCCCACATCCCAAAAACATGCATTAATTGGAGACTCTAAATTGCCCATAGGCATGACTGTGAGTGCGAATGGTTGTTTGTTTCTATGTGCCCTGCGATTGGTTGGCAACCAGTTCAGGGTGTTCAAGTAAAATATTATTGAGGGAAAATGTCATATTAAAAAAGAATGTATGCTAGTTGTATATTTTCAAGATTAAAAAAAAGGTTATTTTGAAGAGGAAAAATGTATGACATCAATTTATTTTGTTTGACGGAACATTTTGAGCGATAAAAAGCTTTCTTTACTACCTCAACATAGGAAAATGTTCAAATGTTCTTCCAAATGTTATTTCATGTTGCAGAACGCCCTACAGTTCATCAAGCAGTGTTGGAAGATGCAGGGACGACCTCTCTTCTTGGTGCTCATCCACGAGGACAACATCAAGTAAAATATAGTACACGCTCTCCTTGAGGGAATAAAGTTGATACAAGAAATAAAGCCATAGTTTAAAGAAAAAATGGTAATATTGCGAGATAAAAGTTGAGGTATAAGATAAAAAGTTGTAATATTACGGAAATAAAGTTGTACTATTTGGAAAAAAAACTCATAATTATTTGAGAAAAAAGTCGTAATCTTATGACAAGTCATATTTTTCCCAAGATTAAAAGAGAAAAGTTGCAATATGACAATAAGTATATTTTATAGTAAAAAGTTTTTTTTTTTAACACTAACCAAGGTCAAAGCTTGTAAGAAAATTTGAATAATATAGGAATAAAGTAAAAAAATAAATAAAAATAAAAGTTAATAGATAATTAGTTGTATCTTTCAGAGCAGAAACCGTTGTAATGTTACAAAAATTTAGAAAGATAAAAAGTCATAACGATGTAAGATTGACAAAACAGCTGACTGCAACTGATCAATTGATTATTGTTTTTGGCACTGCAATGATTGGACGTGTTGTCTCTTCAGGGGAAGCCGCTTTAATCCGGTGTTGGACATGCTGGCCTCCTTTAAGAAGGGCCACATTGGAGGAGTCAAAGTTCACGTGGACAGACTTCAGGTTTGTGTGTTGTCTTGCGCATGTGAGGATGATGAACCAGCCAAAACACATTGTCACAAGCTGTATTTCTTTCAGATAAAAAGGTGTATATTTACAAAAAATAATAATAATTTACAAGAATACAGCCATATATTTTTGAGATAAAAAGTCAGAAGGTTATGAGAAGTTATTTTACTTCCAGATGAAAATGTGTATATTTTTTGAAAAGTTATTTTTTCAAGATAAAAATTGTTTCTGAGGGGAAAAAAAGTCACAGTATTATGAAAAAAAGTCTTTTTTTCAAGAGAAAAGGTAGTATATTTTGAGGCTAAATGTAGTAATATTGAGAGAATAAAGTTGTACAGTACTTGTTTGAATAGAAAGGTGCATATTAACAAGAAAAAAGGTGATATGGACAAGGCTAAAGCAGTATATTTTCAAGATAAAATATCTCACAATTAAGACAATAAAAATTATATATTTTTAGATGAAAACATCTATATTTCTGAGAAAAATAGCCATAAGTTTGAGTATTAAGGCGTATTTTTTTCGATATAAAAATCTGCAAATGTGTAAAAAAAGATGTAATCTTCCAAAAGTAGTATTTTTTTAAAGCTAAAAGAAGAAGAGTCATAATTTTATGAGAATCAAGTTGTATTATTCTTTAGATAAAATTTTGTTTATTTTTGGTGGAAAAGGCACTTTTTTATAGTAATGTGTTCAAATGTTTTAATGCAAATATATTTTCAAGGAAAAAAACAACTTTATTCTGTGAATAAAGTTTGCAGGGCAAATGTCCAAATACCACTAATACGAGAATAAAGTTTTTTTTATTTTTTATTTTGACAAAAAGTTGTATATATTTTGATGGGAAAAAGTCATAATTCAAGAATTAAGTTGTTGTTTTTTATATATATTTTTTTTTCCTTTCATGGAAAGGGTTTAATAATATGTGAATACGATATTTTATATATATTTTTTATACAATGTTGTGATAATACAAGACTAAAGTCGTATATTTTATAACTAAAAAGTAATTTATTTTTTGTAATTTTTCAAGAAAAATAAATTGTCTTTCAAAGAATAAAGTGGTAATATACGAGGATCAGAAGTTGATGATGATGGTGACGACGATGATGATCATGATGATGGTAATGATGACGATGTCGATTATGTGCCACCCAGACGCTGATTTCGGGAGCCGTGGTGGAGCAATTGGACTTCCTGCGTGTCAATGAGGCCGAGTAAGAACCATAATTCGCACTGTACGCACTTTATTCACATCCACTTTATTTGGTATGCTTTATTTACATACAGTACATGTGTTTCTGTGGTACACAAAAACAAAAGTATCCCGGAGTTCAGGAGCTTCGAGGAGCTGGAGCTTCCCAAACACTCCAAAGTCAAGCGACAGACGAGCACACCCAACGCCTCCGACTTGGAGCAGCAGCCTGAGATCAGCGTGGACGAGTGGCTGCACAAACCCACGAACGAGATCCTCCAGAAGTTCCACGTGAGTCCACACCTGCGGGGGCACCCCGTACAAGCCAAACTAATCCAAGCCACACAGTCACTAAGGTAAAAAAAAAAAAGATATTGTCCCTCTGAAAACGACCCCACATTCATCTTAACATGTTAATGCACGGCGGGTGACTGGTTAGAGCGTCTGCCTCACAGTTATGAGGACCGGGGTTCAATCCCCGGCCCCGCCTGTGTGGAGTTTGCATGTTCTCCCCGTGCCTGCGTGGGTTTTCTCCGGGCACTCCTGTATCCTCCCACATCCCAAAAACATGCATGTTGGTTAATTATAGACTTAACATTGCCGTAGGTGTGAATGTGAGTGTGAATGGTTGTTTGTTTAGATGTGACCAGCGATTGGCTGGCAACCAGTTCAGGGTGTACCCCGCCTCCTGCCCGATGATGGCTGGGATAGGCTCCAGCACTCCCGTGACCCTTGTGAGGATAAGCGGCTCAGAAAATGGATGGATGTTAATGCACTCCTTTATGTTAAGATTTGGATTTGGACTTCTGGCTTTCAATTTGTAATAGTTGTCCAACATCTATTTTTTTTTCCATTCAACACATGCAACAACATTTGACACTTTTTACTTGTTTCCGCAAGGGTGCCTTGCCACTGAAATTGTAATGCCAACGTATTTATTTATTCAAGAAAAAAAGTTGTAATAATCAGAATCAGAATCATTAGGGGAATAAAGTCATTTTTGAGAGGTCAAAAGTTTTTATGTTTTAAAGAAGTTGTAGAAGTTGTAACAATACGAGAATGAAGTCAGAATTTCCAAAATTAAAATATATTAATCTATATTTTGAGAATCAGATTTTTGGTTTTATTATTATTTTACGGTTGTTGGTTTTTTGGCATTGTAAAGCAGTAATATTATGAGAAGAAAGTTGTATTTTTTCAGAGGTTAAATGTATGTTTTGGGAGAAGAAAATCATAATATTACTAGAATAAAATCTTATTTTTTAAAAGTTGGAACATTACGGTTGTACCGTGTCTTACAAGTTGAAAAGTTTTTAAGAGAAAAAAGTCAAAGCATTTGAAGTCAGTTTTTTTAGCCATTAAAAAGTCATAATATTAATGAGTATCGTATTTTTCCAAGAAAAAGTTGCATATTTTTGAGATTTTAGTTACTGGAATGAGTGTGGCTCTAAAAATGTATCATATTAACTGATGTTGGATAACGGTGTGTATGTAAACAGTGTGTCTCTTTTTTCGTGGAAGTCCTCGCTCTGCCTTTTTCAGTCATAGTGTTTAAACCCTTAAGTATGATCAATATTTGACTTGCATATTTGAGCCTAAAGCAGTTTAAGACTGATTCGTTTAAAGTGGAAAAATATGAATATATCATATTTTTGCATCAGTTTTTACCTCTCTAACAATGTCAATCAAAGTTTTATGTAGTAAGTATCTTTATAAAGGCACAATGGATTGTAATGGATCCCGTGTACCTAAGGAAGTGTCCTGTTGAGAGTGTGAGCAAGCAAAAAGTTGAGAGCTACTTCACTGTCGTTGTGCATGAGAATGCCTTTTTTTTCTTCCCCGTTTCATGCATATTCTTCATTTATTTCCCATGGAAATGAGGCGATACGCGCTATTATCCATTATCGTCATGCAAAACACTGAGTGGCCTCATTAGAATTTCCTGGCAGCTCTTCACGAGTGGGTAAAAATGTGCAGGTTCTTTTTGCATTCTTGTATACACAATATGGATTAACTCCATCTTGTGTGTGTCATCATTCAGGATTGTGACTGCTTGGCCAGCCAGTCTCAGCTCGCCAGAATCCTGCTCAGGAGGGAAGGCTCGGACTTTCTCACCACGGAAGGTAAGATGTATGCCAAGATTGGAAATCCTTTTTTTTTTTAAACTTGTTTTATTTTATTTGGTACGTTAGTAATGATCGCACAATCTAAAATCATCCAGTACAAAAGATGTCATACATTTTTCAAGAAAAAGTGATTTTCAAGATAAAAAGTTGTATATTTTCAAGACAAAATGTAATAATATAAAGCCAACAAATTTTTAAAAAATTCAACAAGAAAAAATTGAAATTGTAAGTGAATAAAGTCGTTTTTTTGTTTTTTTTTAAGATGAAAATTCATACATTTAAAAAAAAAAAAAAAAACAGAGTGGATGACAGCTTGTTGTTGAACTTGCAGAGAACCTGATGGAAGAGTTGGAGAGGATCTACCGACAAGCTGGCAGCCGGAAGCTTTGGTCTGATGTTTGCTGACACACACACCAGCATGCACACACACATACACACACGCAAACGCACACGTACAGATTTAACAGGTTGTTGTGTTTAAATACACGCAGGCTGGCGGTGCGCCACGCCGCCGCCATCCTCAAGAAGTTGGCCAGCTCAATCGCGCCTCACATTACCTCCATACTGGTGAAGGGCAAGCAGGTAATGGGGTCCCACCAGAAAAGGCGGAGTCTGCATGTTCGCTGTTAGCAGCTGGCTTACCTGCGGGCTAAGTGGCTACTTTCAAAACAGCCGTCGAGATTAATACGCCATTTTGTCAGAGTAAACGTGCCCAAGTGAGTTTGGCCGAGCGAGCTAGCTAGCGAGTTAGCTTGCTTTCATCTCATTAACCATCACGCAGCGGCGGCCACTGTTGGTTGTACACTCCAACGACAGGGAATTTAACTTTTTTACAAGTAGAAGACTTTTGGAACACGTACAGGGGAACCTCTAAAGTTGACCCGGGCCCTCCCCAAGGTTGTAGATGTCAGAGTTAGGAAACATTGCCTGTGTAGTTTTACAATGGCGACAAGTTGAGCCTGGAACACATCCTTCATTTTAATTTACTTCTAAATGTGAATGTTCTTTTATATTTGCATTTTTTATAGTATGAACAAATGTATTATTTTTTATTTATAATATTTGATGTCATTTTTTATTTAGGAATACATATAATTCTATTTACATATATTTTATTTTATTAACAAACGTTTTATTCATGAAGTTGATTGTATTTTACTTTACAATGTTACATTTGGCGGCACGGTGGACGACTGGTTAACAGAGTTATGAGGATCCGGGTTCAAATCCGGCCTCACTTGTGTGGAGCTTGTATGTTGTCCCCGTGCCTGTGTGGGTTTTTCTCCGGGTGATCCGGTTTCCTCCCACATCCCAAAAACGTGTGGTAGGTTGATTGAAGACTCTAAATTGACCGTAGGTGTGAATGTGAGTGCGAATGGTTGTACGTTTATATGTGCCCTGCGATTTGCTGGCGACCAGTTCAGGGTGTACCCCACCTCTCGCCTGAAGATAGCTGGGATAGGCTCCAGCACGCCCGCAACCCTAGTGAGGATAAGCGCTATAGAAAATGGATAGATGTATTTCTTGATACATATTTTGTCTTAGTCCAAAATATTTTTTTTCACATTTTGTTCATTATTTTATTTGATTGTAAATATTTTATTTTAGTTATATATATATTTTATTTATGAGTTATATTTTATCCATACCTTATGTCAAATTATTTCATTTATTCATAGAAATAAAAACATATTTTAATCATAAATGTTTCATATCTTAGTCTTAAGATCTCATTCTATTAATAGTTTTTTTAAATAAATATTTTATGCATACGTGTTAGACTTTAGTTCTAAATATTTTAGTTTTATTATATTTATTTTAACCATTTCTATTTTATTGTCTTAATACATGCATTCATTTAATTTCTCATTATTCCCTGTGCTCCAAATGTCCAAGTCCTGCTAAATGTGAGGTCGACCAGCATTCTTCCTTAGAGGTTCTACTGTACAGCAAATTCAATTCATTCTAAATCATACTGACCTGACTCACTTTAGACCAAATCCAGTAGACGTGTGTATTAATATGTGTGTGTTGTGTGTGTGTGTGTTGTAGTCTGACTGACAGTGACAACTTTTCCCTGTATGCTGTTTGTATTAATTGGCTGAAGGCGTATTTGCACACACAGCAGCGAGATGTGATTATGACAAAGAGAGAAGGGCAGGAGAAAGCCCCCGGGCTGTTTTTTTTTTCTTTCTCGCGCCCTGCTTGGAAATGGTATCAGCGCTTCGGGTTCAATTTACTTTCTCATTTCCCTAACATTGGCCAGCAAGTGAAGCTTGAAATAGGTTGGCCAACAAAGCGTCGGCGGATTGACACCACATCATGCCTCATAAATGCCGAGGCTCTGTTGCTCTTCATTCATCCGTGCACTTTTTTCTGTTCCCGTGCTGAATACCTGCACACAAACACACACATTCATCACTTATCCTGGCTTATTATTGTAATGATTTAATTTCTTCTGTGAGGATGGCTTTGGCTCCACCGTTGCCAGTGGCAACGTGTGCTGCTTTTCACCCTCAGAGGCAGGCAAGAGGAAGCACACGTGAAGATTAAAATATGAAGTATAAAAAGTGATCTGCTTTACATGAATAAATTGAGAAGGCTGGTTGACTGTGTTATTCATGTTTTCAGCGAGGATGAAAAATTATTTTAACCATTTCTCTTAGTTGATTTTCCATTTTCAGGGAGTAAATAAGGAAATGGGACAGAATTTTGAGAATTTTTTTGCTACACTTGTAAAAGTTAAAAAGGTCCTACAGCATGTTTGCTAACCAATGAGCACCCCTCCACATTGTCCTATAATGCTACATTCACACCTGATGCAAATTTAACCATTCACGCAACGTGATTACATATTAAGTCAATGTAATTCATGTGAATAGGCACGAATCCGTGCGGGGCAACACTTTGATGCAATGCGAGTAGTGCAAGCACGCAAAAAAATTGCTTTTTTGCCCATTCGCTCGGGTTGGAAAATTTTAACTTCAAGCCGCAAATTGTGTCGCGACAGCCAGTCCGCTTGGAGAATGGTGAAGAAAGGGCCAGCCAAGGGGACGGAGCATCCCACTGGCCGCCGTAGTCACTCATAGCGCACCATCGTCCTTCGTGAGAGTCGCAGGATGATGGGGCTAGAATGGGGAGCAGACCTGGGAAGGAAAAATAAAGAGACCAGCTGGGGGACATGTCGTGCTTGCCATGGCCGCGCAAAGCACACCGTCGTCGGACGCGAGCGCTCTGACTACCTGCTGAAGAGGACCGAGGTGGGAGGAGCATATCAAATGAAGCGCATGCACGTTCAATGTGTGTAATTAACTCCTGCAATCAAACTCATGCGAGAGACTTTCGCTTCGCGTCTGGTCTGAACGTAGCATAATGGCAAGCTCATACTCCATGACTTTTCTTGTCGTTCACGATGGTCACTATGTCAGATTACAAGACATGATGTCATAAATTTGTTCTGTCTTGGACTGGATGAGTGGCTACAGTGCAAGTATGACACCGACCAGACCCTGCCCGATCATCGTGTGCTGTCGCCAAGAGCACGTTACGATGGCACAAGTCTTCGGGGAGGCAGGACAAGAAGAAAGAGCCCTGACAACAGGGAAACAGTTTATGGGCATGCAGGACCACGGGACGGAAGTGTGTGAACCACGGGGTTAACCGGAGCTCGGCTCCGCAGGAACGAGTGAATGGCACGCACTCCCGACTTCTGCGCTTCTGGGAGAAAAGAGAGAGAGAGGGAGAGAGCAGGGACTCACAGGTATTCAGGCGCTCTGTCACACTATTGGTCAATGTCGAGGCCCCACTATGCAGAAAAACAAAAACAATTCTGACACGTCAGAATTCCTGTGTCATGGTCATGAGGCGTCCTAAACGCGAGATCGTCAATCATTGATTATGTCACACTATACGAGTCAACGACGCTGGATCAGGGAATCATAACTCAAATGATTGGCCACGACATTGAACGTGCCGAGTGTGAAGCGGCTGGGATGAGAATCAGCACCTCCAAATCTGAGACCATGGTCCTCAGTCGGAAAAGGGTGGCGTGCCCTCTCTGGTTCAGGGATGAGATCCTGCCCCAAGTGGAGGAGTTCAAGTATCTTGGGGTCTTGTTCACGAGTGAGGGAAGAATGGAACAGGAGATCGACAGGCGGATCGGTGCAGTTTCTGCAGTGATGCGGACTTTGTATCAATCCGTTGTGATAAAGAAGGAGCTAAGTCGAAAGGCGAAGCTCTCGATTTACCGGTCGAGCTACGTTCCTACCCTCACCTATGGTCACGAGCTGTGGGTCGTGACCGAAAGAACAAGATCCCGGATACAAGCGGCCGAAATGAGTTTCCTCCGCAGGGTGTCCGGGCTCTCCCTTCGAGATAGGGTGAGAAGCTCGGTCATCCGGGAGGATCTCAGAGTAGAGCCGCTGCTCCTTCACATCGAGAGGAGCCAGATGAGGTGGCTGGGGCATCTGATTCGGATGCCTCCCAGACGCCTCCCTGGTGAGGTGTACGTCCCGGAAACCCGGGATCGACCCAGGACACGCTGGAGAGACTACATCCTTCGGCTGGCCTGAGAACGCCTCGGGATCCCCCCGGAAGAGATGGATTAAGTGGCTCTGGGGAGAGGAAAGTCTGGGCGTCCCTGCTATAGCTACTGCCCCCGCGACCCGACCTCGGATAAGCGGTAGAAAATGGATGGATGGACATTGAACGTTTGTCTGTGACGTGTCTGTCGGGTCCAAATCCAACTACATTTGTCTAGTCTGAGCTCGACATAATCGTTAGGTGTGTTCACACGGGATGCAAGTTGTACCATTTACGCGACGTGATTACATATCAAGTCAATGCAGTTCGCTTGAACAGGCGCGAATCCCTGCTCGGCAGAGCGGATGACTTGTATGACGCAACGCGAGTGGGGCAAACATGCAAAAATTCGCTTCGTCTATTTACTTGGTTGGGAAATTGGAACTTCAAGCCACAAATCGTATCGTAACAGCCAATCGGCTTGTAGAATTGTGAGCAAAGGGCCAGCTGGGGGGGATGTGGCATCACGTTGACCGGTGTGGCCGCTCACAGCGCAGCATTACCGTCCAAAAGAGTTGTTGCAAAGTGCTGGTCCTGGAAGCAGAGAAGGAATGAAAGAAAATAAAAAAAGGTCAGCTGAAGGGCCTCTTCGCGTCCTCCAATGTGGAAGGAGCTTATCAATGTGGTATAAATGAAGCGATTGCGCATTCATCCATCCATCCATTATCTGAGCCACTTATCTTCACAAGGGTCGCGGGAGCGCTGGAGCCTATCCCAGCTATCATCGGGGAGGAGGCGAGGTACACCCTGAACTGATTGCCAGCCAATCGCAGGGCACATATAAACAAACAACCATTTGCACTCACATTCACACCTAAAGGCAATTTATAGTCTTCAATTGACCTACCATGTATGTTTTTTGGATGTGGGAGGAAACCGGAGTGCCCGGAGAAAACCCATGCAGGCACGGGGAGAACATGCAAATGCCACACAGGCGGGGCCGGGGATGGAACCCCAGTCCTCAGAACTGTGAGGCAGACGCTCTAACCAGACGGCCGCCAAATGCACATTCAATGTTCATAAATAACTCCCATGATAGAACTTGTGAAAGAGGCGAGGTGAAAGTTCACTTTGCATCTGTTATGAACGCTACATTAGGGGTATACACAAAACTGATTACGATAATCCGGTGTATGCATAACCTACTTCCACATTCGGCCATACGGGTCTAAGCACTTCCTCCCGGTTCGGGTGATTAGCGAAGGGGGACAATGCAAAAAGCGACCGTAGGTCCTTTAAATTTCAAAATGTCTTTTTTTAACACAAAATGTCATCACCGAGCCACCAAAGATTACAATATTTGATGTTTAGGCTGTTTACATGTAGTATACCATACCATATTTGTATAAATAAATGATATACAGGTATTTCACTTTTGTCTGAAGACCCCAGCCATAAAGAGAACACATTTTGCATGTTTGGCTTCAAACAATCATGCAATCAAACCGTAGTCATGCTCTTTAGCGGAGCGTACACAGGAAGTCAGCTGTTCTCCTTTCGGGGTCTGGTCATGCGATGTTCCACGTATAGCGCGGATTAATAATTAAAAATGATAATCATCTCAATAGGCTGACTTCCCTTTTAACTTTTGTTCTTTTTCACTAAATCAAACACATTCACGAAATCAAACACATTTTTATTATTTATTATTAGCTAAAATCATTTCACATTCAGTTTTTCCATTGTGCTTTACTTACATAATTATTTTAATTAAATTCAGTTTATTATTAAATTGTATATGATATTAAAATGAAATTTTAATTCATGAAATTGTATTATATTGAGTTGTATTCTATTAAAAACATTTAGTTTTTATTTTATTACATTTTATTTGTTATTTTTAAATCATCATTTCTTGTTATTCATTCATTCATCTTCCGTTCCACTTATCGCCACTAGGGTCGCGGGCGTGCTGGAGCCTATCCCAGCAATCTACGGGCGAGAGGCGGGGTACACCATGAACTGGTCACCAGCCAATCGCAGCATTTCTTATTAGTTTTATTTTATTTTAGTAAATGGTTTTATAGTATATTCAATGTTATTTTAGTTTACTAAAATACTGTGGCACATCTGTGATTTTCCCTCTATTGGTAGACATGTAGACCGGCCAATACTTGGATGAACAGTTACCAAAAAGCTGGACAATGACGTTACAGTTATGCCGTGGTAATAGACCAGAGGACCAACAGAAACTCAAGTGGCGGAAGAATATATGCAGACTCAGGTTCATAAATCCCAGTCATACAACCAAAATTGCCCAGGAAAATGAAGGCATCTGTTCACTTTTGGTTTTTTTTAGTGCAGGGGTTGGTGAATAGGCTGCCGCCTGTTGGTTTGGAGTGTGACGCTCGTTGGTTAATAAACATACACGTAGCTAATTTTAAGATAATTTTTTTCCTGACATCCATGTGTGGCCATAAACATGACAAACTCTTAGCACCTCACTTGTAAGCTCCTATGATGCAACAGCAGGACCTGGGTTGTTTGTCTGACACCCGATTTCTTTTCGCCCACTAGGTCCGTTGTCCGTCATGCCGCCAGTCTGTTAACTAAGCTGGTGGACAGCCTTGCCCCCAGTATTACTAGTGTTTTAGTGCATGGCAAGCAGGTAAGTTGACACACAGGCACGAGGGTCACACTGGAGAAAAAAAATATATGTTTAATCACGAGAATGAAGTGGTTATGTTATAAGAATAAAGTAGGATTTCATGGCTGAATTTTTTAAAATGTAAACAAAAAATGTTTGTCTTGAGACATGCCTTACATATATTCTCCCATTTGCACGTACTATAAGTCTTTTTTTTCCCGCACCTGGGCTTGCGCACTTTTCATCTCGGCGTATTCCCCCGTCCAGACTTACTCACCCCACCACATGTAAACTGAGAATGAGTGCACAAACACCAAAGAGGCATGACTCATTGAATTCTGAGGCTGGAAAAACATGTATGGAGTTTTCCTGAAACTTGAGAATGTCATTGAAATCCAAGAGAAATAATTAACACACTTTCAATATGAAAACACCTTATGTAGTGTATGTGTTGCTGGCCAGTCAGCTAAAACACAAACACTTTGAAGGTGAGCATGTTTTTTTTTTTAATATTCTGTAGTAAATAAATCCAATAAAAGTAATTGAATCACATAACTGCTTATGACTGAATGCATCTTTAGAGATCTATAAGTAAAACAAAGCGGGTGTGCTGGCCGTTACGTAGATCAGCGGTCCCCAACCTTTCTTGCGCTATGGACCGGCAGAGTCACTTTATGACAGACATATTTTGATGACTGACATAGAAGCAAATAAAAATAAATGATTAAATATCTAACTTACCATTGCAGCATCACGATGGCTGTAGGTGTTTTAATAGTGGGAGCCCTGCACTTTCACAAAACTCCAAAGGCTTGTCTTTTAATGTCAGCTGCTGGTACCATGTTTGAAGTGGACCCGTTCGTCAGTATTGGAGGGGGGAAAATGTGTTGGCGCCGATAATCTTCTCCAATAAATATCACTACTAAAACGCTGTGATGGCCGACTCATAACGCCTCTTTGATCAGCTCAATAAGATATATTTTGTTCAGTCTCTCCACATTCATTTAATAGCTTTCTGTAAATTTCTTACAAATGTAACTGAATGCACTGAAAGTCCAATCTGATGTTTCACCTACCCTTGCCGCTGGGCACTTACTACAGCCTCTGGGAGTGTGTCAGAAGGATAGGGCTTAAGTCTGCACAGTCAGACAAGCGCACAGTTGTGTGCCTTTTCCCTTTTACACACATGGGAGAATATGGCATGTCAGCAATATCGTTGGATAGTTTTTAAATATGTTTTCGGTTGATGAGGTGTCAGAAGAGATGATTGCTGTGCTGTCTTTGTGCGTAAATCTGCTCATAGCGCTGACAAACTCGTGTATAGTAGATGTGCTGAAAGATTGTTATATTTTATTTATTTTGGCAGTTTTGCATTTGAAATTGTGTTTTTATCATTGTTATTATTTTTATTTACACTGCATTTTTAAATATTATTTTGTTGGATTTAATCGTTCATTTTAATTTTGGTTTTTATATATTTAAATTTGTCTTACATTTGTACTGCATTTTTTCGATTTTATTCTACTTTTTTGTTGTCTTTTTATTTTATTCATTCACTTGTTGTTTTTCGTCTGATAGGTTGCTTAAATTTATTGAATACAATTTTGTTGTTGATGGGTGTATTAAGGGAAGACAGGAAGCAGTTTGTGTTGTAGAGTAGGATGCAGACGATAGGCATACATGGGAAAAGGATGAGGCACTGTGATGAACCCTCATTGGACAAGCCGGGGAAAAAAGCCTGTTTCGTATTTATTTTTATCTTAGCAACAGTTGCTACAGTTTTTTTGTTACTTTTAAAAAATATATATTTTATTGTTTTTATTTAGTTTTAGCCCAAATTAAGGACTTTCCCACACTCCAAAGCACACCAAATTTGTCGTGCTTATTCATCAGTATTCAGTTGGTACATGTGTAAGGGTTGTTGGGTAGCTCATTAGCCGTTGCGTCTTTTGCTTGTTGTTTTTTTCCTCAAAAATGAAATGACTTTATTCTCAAAATGCGTTTTTTTCCCCCCTGTGAGGCCCAAGTACAACAAAGAGGACTGATTGGCTCTATGATTATCCTATTATTAATTTTAATGTTCACTAAGAAAAGAAAAAGGATCAAATCATGTTGGAGCTCCTCGTGCCACTTCCTCCTGCAGGAACGACTGGTCACCGCATGTGCGCTTGGTATTCATCACGTCTACTCGCCGTGCATGTTCCCGCCGATCCTCCCACAACCACAGAGAGAGCGCTTCCACTGTTGCCATCGTCTGGCATCTCAAGTGTTTCTTGGAGATTAGCCGCCTCTTTTCGAGAGCCTCGCTTATCTCACCTCATTTTTCTTTTTTTTTTTTTTATATATACCCGTGTGAGCACTTTTAGCCTTTCATCATGCTCAAGTGGCTCAAGGTGTGCATCTGCATATAGATTGCCTCAACACAAGCTTCTTGCAAATTTGGAGATCTCTTGTTTTAGTTCTAATCCGGTACTCCAGCAGCAGCATTTGAATATTCTCTGTCAACAGAAAGACGCTCCTGCCAGCTAAAAATGTTAGTTTTATGATGCTGGTGTCCATAATGCTGCTGCCTGAGTACCAGCTTCAACCAGGAGAAAAGATAATATTTTTAAAGAACTTTATTGAACATACACAAACAATTAGACACAAGACTGGTTGCTAAAAACGACAAAAGAGAAAATCACAAAACAAGATGAACACAAAACAAACAAATAGAAGGCAGCAGTAGATTTTCGATACCAATGTACATGTAGTTCAACCTGCGTTTGACCACATTTGCTATTCAATGTTCTCTTTTGTCAACAAGTCTTCAGCTGGGCTAAAATTCTGCTGCCTCAGATCTGACTAGAACAGATTATTGTTCTCCTGTGTTAGTTTTGCTGCACTGCATTTGCTATTCAGTGTTCTCTATTGATGTATCAAAAGGTTCTCTGAACAAATGCATTTGTAGTCAAGCCAGTGCTTAAGAACTATGATCTATTCTCCTACTTCAAGTCAGAAATCAGGCAGCAACTTTTTTTCACTAAATAAAGTCTGTCAAAATGCACGCTATTAACATACTGTAGAACATTGAAGAGCAAATGGATTGAAGAGACGCTAGCTCTGGACACTGATCTTCTCTTTTAAGTACTCAGCCAGCAGCATTTTGGGCCAGCTACATAGTCTTTAGACACTTGCTGATATTAGAGACAGCGAAGGCAAAATGCAGTTCTGCACAGCTAGTACTGGGAAACTATGATCTCTTCTCCTAGTCCTCGTCAGTACTGCAAAAAGCAGTATCAAATGGAATCATTGGAAATTGATTTAAATAGACTACTGTACCTTTCAATAGAAATGCAGTGAAAGTAGTACTGCAGATGACAGATGGGTTATGACCCCTTTAGATTCATAGTGACCCCGATCCATGACCTCCACTGTCCTTGCAGCAGGAAACGAACATCTCCAGTAAAACAGAAGAATAATGTTCTGTTTTTTAGACAAATTTACATTGGAGTGTGCTTTAAGCATGACGTTTGTGTGCTACGACTAATGATGCGTTCAAGTTGTACACGAACGTTGGAACATTAACATTATCCTCCTGGACTGCAGGTATTTCCTGATGACAGTGAGAAAGGCCTTAGTCAGTCATGAAAGACTGCCAAGGATCAGCCCCAATAGAGAAAGAACGCATGAGGAATGAGAGGCAGAAGGAATCCAGAGATACTGTAAGAAGCAGGGACAGGACAAAGAGGCACAGGGGGCGATGCGGAGGGAGAGGAAGTTGACATGATAATGTAATAAACAAAGCCAAATCAACCTGACCCTAAAGTTTTGCAAAAACAACTGCTCCAGGATCTCAAATGAAAATTCTGCAATTAATTTTTACGGCAAATCATTGGCCCTTAGGCTATTGCGAAAGTACTTGAGTGCTAGTTAAAACCCAGATTACACAAAAATACCTTGTTGAGTTTAAATAATTTGCTGACAGCTTGGGCCCCCAGTTAAAAAATCCCATCTGCGCTCCTGACTGCATGACTATAATCGCTTGTCTGATTATGGTCAGTACTCAGGCAGGAGCATTTTGGATCAGCTGGAGAGTGTTTTGTGGCTTATTGGTATGAGAACACTGAAAAGCAAATGCAGTGCAGTGTAGCTCGTGATGAAGAACCATGATCTCTTCTCCTACTTTGAGTCAGAAATATTTTTGGACCAGCTGGAGAGTCTTTAGGCATTGGCTGTAAATGGAAAACCTTGACGAGCAAACCATTCAGTGCGGCGAAGCTAGCGCTGAAGAACTATGATTTCAACTATGATGATCTGACAGCAACATTTTGGAGAGCTACTGAAATTCTCATTTGTTATCATCCCCTTTTCTTTTGCAAACTCATTTATTTCTGTATTAATGGATTTCATCAGGACAAATCATGATCGCTCTAAACATAGGAACAGTTCTGAGGTGGATTTGGCTCACAACACATGTACAATGCATGGAGATGGCTGGGTGCACGTGGCATGAACCAGCCCCCCTCCCAGGATATTCGGAGAACTTTCTAATTCTAGGCGGGTCTTTTCCCAGGTGACGCTGGGTGTGTTTGGCCACGAAGAGGAGGTGATTTCCAACCCGCTGTCTCCCAGCGTGATCCAAGGCATCATTTACAGCAAGTGCTGCCCAATAGGGGGCGAGCGCGAGGCCGTCCTGCAGCAGGAGCTGGTCATCCACATCGGGTGGATCATCTCCAACAGCCCAGAGCTGTTCAGTGGCATGCTCAAGATCCGAGTTGGGTTGGTTCTATGATCTCATCTACCAGTTCTAGTCAGTACTCAAGTAGCACCAATCTGAACCAGCTACAGATTAATTCGAGATGTCCTGTTAATGGAGAACATAGAAGAGAAAATGCAGTGCAGTAAAGCTTGTAATGGCTAACTTTAATTTCTTCTCCTAGTTCTAGTCAGGACTCAGGCAGCAGCATTTTGACCAACCAAAGAGTATTTCAAGATGTGCTGCTAATCAACAAGCCCATACAGGAGAATTAGAATCTTTTCTTGCCAGTACTCTTCTTGTTTTAGCAGCATTTTTCACCAATTTGTCTTTCAAGATGTGCTGTAAATTAAGAATATTGAAGAGCAAATGCATTGTAGCAAAGCTAGTACTGAAGACTATCTTCTCTGATTTAGCTCTTTCAGTACTCTGGCAGCATCATTTTGGACCAGCTTCAGAGTCTTTAGTCATTAATAAAGACATTGAAGACCAAATGCAGTGCAGCGAACCTAGTATTAGGAAACTATGATCTCTTCTCCTAATTCTAGTCAGTACTTGGGCCGTGACATATTTGACCAGTTAGAGAGTGTCTCAAAACTTGTGTTAATAGAGAACATTGAGGAGCAACTGCTGTCCAGTAAAGTTAGTACTGAAGAACTTGTATCTTTTCTCCTACTTGTCAGTGCTCAAACAGCAGAATTTTTGACCAGCTAGGGAGTCCTTAGAGACATGCTGTTAATAGACTGAAACTAGTAACAGAGAATTATGATCTCTTCTCGCTGTACTTAAGCAGCAGCATTTTCGACACCTGGGTCTAAGTAAAATATGTAATCTTTGTCGTGATTAGCTTGATTCTGATGTCAATGTGACACTCCTTAGTGTTCTTCCTCATGTGTGGGTCCACAGGTGGATTGTCCAGGCCATGAAACAGGAGCTGAGAATCCGGGCGGGAGACATGCCCTGCCAGGACATCTACCAGCTGTCCCCCAGCGACATCAAACAGCTCTTACTGGATGTGCTGCAGCCTCAGCACACGGGCAGGTACACATATGTGGACATTATCCATGCTGTGTTCCTTATCTGAAGCCTTACTGTGTAATCCTCTCCACTTTTAATTATTTTCAACTTGTCCACATCCAACTTCTGCTATCTACCGCAGCCCTTCTGGGGATTTCAGTAAACTTTTTTTTTTCTTTTTATCTTCCCTAATCAAATGCGTGTCAACTCATGAAGACAATTTCCTCAGCTCGGCCTGGTTTCACTTCCCGCAGGTCATGGCTACACCGCCGCCAAATCGACGGCTCACTTAACAGAACGCCTCTGGGCTTTTACGACCGGGTCTGGCAGATCCTGGAGAGGACCCCTAATGGGATTCTGGTCAGCGGGACACACCTACCGCAGGTACCTCCTCCAGGGACTCGGTGGTTATGGTCCTGTAAGGTGTCTCCTTGGTGGAGCACTTAGACCAATGAGTGATTATTTCTTATAATTTCATGCATTTTTGTAGCAACCTACGCTGTCTGACATGACCATGTACGAGATGAACTTCTCCCTGCTGGTGGAGGACACGCTAAAGAGCATCGTCCTGCCGGAGTACAGACAAACCATCGTGGAGGTAAGTAACTAAAATGGATGCTAAAGTGAGTGAGTTTTTAATTTAAGACCAAAGAAAACATCCACATTTTCTATGTGATGCAGCGGTAAAAAAATAAATAGACAAATAAAGAAAGAAAGACTGAAATTTATAGTATATATGAATTACTAAATTTAAAAAAAGATCAGTCAGATTATATATTGTTTAAATTCATGTTTTTATATTTCTTTTTTATTTAGATTTTATATTAATTTTTTAATCACAAATATTTGCAGTTGTGAGGTCCTCTTTATTTAGGTGGTTTAATATTTAATTTTAGAAGTCAAATAAAAGAGCTTAATACATTTAAAAAAAAGATTAAATCACTGTATCGCTGATTATACATATTTAAATTAATTAATGCAAATGTTTATATGTATTCCTCATTACTATTTATTTTTGACTTTGACAAAAATGAAAATGGTTGTCTGTGTCTATATGTGCCTTGCGACCAGTTCAGGGTATAGTTCGCCTTTCGCCCAAAGTCAGCTGGGATAGGCTCCAGCACCCTGCAACTCTGAACATGATTAGCGGTATTGAGAATGGATGGATGGATGGATACTGTACTGTAAATTAAAAAATAAACATTTTTAGTAGTAGTTCTCAATGTATTCTATTATCTCTCTCCTCTGTGCGAGCAGCTGCTGATGGTGGTGTCCATTGTGCTGGAGAGAAACCCGGAGGTGGACTTTGCCGACAAAGTGGACCTGGACAGTCTGGTGAAGGAAGCCTTTGCCGACTTCCAACGGGATCGTAGTCGCTCGGAAGGCATCGAGAAACAGGTATGAATTTTGATGAACGTTGATTTTTTTTTTTTTTTTTTTCCCTTTTAAATTCACAATGTTCCTCTTGGACATCTTTTCAGGATGACATGCAGGCCTTCTACAACACGCCACCTGTGGGCCGGAGGGGCACTTCCAGCTACCTGACTAAGGCTGTTATGACCCTGTTGTTGCAAGGGGATGTGAAGCCCTGCAAGGATGACCCGTGTTCTGTTAGCTAGAAGCCCCGACGCAGTTTCTGTCACCTCACTCGTTACATTGCTTAATTCGCATGCGTGCTAATCGCTGGGTGGTTTTTAATAGTGGTGGTACACCACATGGTTGATGGAAACCTGAAAAGTAGGGGCTTCTGACAAGTAAGTCATTTTGTTAGTTATCTCTCTCTTGCCTAATTTAGCATAAAAGAAAGGAAGACTGAGAATCTTTAGATTACAGGCAGCTAGTGCATTTTTTAGTCCTTATACTCAACACACGGCAGCCATCTCAGAAACGTTTTGGGACGGTCAGCAAGACAAGGTCTTAAGAAATTGCTCTTTGATTGGCATTTTGTGTTCAAGCTCCTTCTAATCTGAGTGTGAAACAACAAAATGGGCCAGATAAATCACGGTACGTAGCAAATTTTCAGCAGATGTTCGGTAAACTAGCTTGTCTTGCGCTAATGTAACGCAAGCTAAGCTATGCCTAGACGCTTGTGATGGTAGCGGATAAAATCTTCAGGACAAGTTTGAAGGATGTGTGGAAATGGCTAAAATGACCCTAAAACTGCCTCTTTAAACTGAAATAACGGACCTGGTGTTTGTTTTACAACATGGGTCTTTTGAGACTTTTTTGTGGGTCTACTCATGATAGATTTGTCTGCCAAAATTCATGTGCCTAAACTGGGGTCTTAGTTAAAAAAAAAAAAAAAAAAACGAGTGGGAATTTTTTAATAGAATGGTGAAAATGACCTTGAAATGTCCTCTTTAAACTAAAATGGCAGACCTCCTGTTAGTTTTACATTATGGGTCCTTGAGACTTGTGGGTCTACTCTTGATAGGCATGCCTGCCAAATTTCCTCTTGCAAAGTGTAACTGGATTCAGGGGCTGGATTATTAAATTTCAATATAATAATACCAGAGACTGCAAAGTTATTCGAATTTTGTTTTTTATGGCAAGTCACCAAACCTTCATCGCTCTGCTGATAACTAAAACTAAAATCCTTCCCAAATTAGCATCATCCATTTGTGTAGTATATGTACTTCCACTTTGGTATCGATCAGACAAAATCTCTTGGTTAAGTTAATTTTTTTATGATGCCTGGAAATAGCCAAAACAACCCTAAAATGGCAGACCTCCTGTTAGTTTAACAGCATGGGTCCTTGAGACTTTTTTGTGGGTCTACTCATGATAGCCATGCCTACTAAATTCCATCATGCTAAATGAAAATGACTTTGGGGGCTGAATTATTGGATAATTTCAGGGGCAGTTATTTGAGTTTTGTGTTTTTTGGTGAGTCACCAAACGCCGTTCTGCTGCGCCCACATACAATGATGAGAAGAAAAATTGTTTTACAATTTAGCGTCATCCAGCTGTAGAGTATTTGAAACTTTTTTTGTTCATGCTCCAAATTTCAACTTGCTAAGTAAAACTGGCTTTGGGGGCTGAATTTTCAAAAATGTCTCAGGGAATGTTTACATACGGGATGGGTTCTTGAGACATTTTTGGCAGTAGCTAAGTTGTCAATCGACATACTTCCAGACAACTACATCCTCTGTGATTTTACAGAGCAATGGTAGCTGTTAGCCAGTGTCATGTTAATCTAAAGCAAGCTAAACCAAGCCCTTTTTAAGTCCTTAATTCATCATCACAAGGTCCTGCTCATGGTGCCTATGATTTTCAGAAGCATGTTTTGCTGCTAATCCAATGCCAAGTGATGTTTAGAAATCACTTACTTTGAATGTGAATTGCATCATTGTGTGTGGATACATGCTAAATGCTTAACGTCATGTTTGCATGTACAATATTATTATTTTTTTTTTTTTGCTTAATGACAGCATTACAAGAAGAAATAAAAACTTGTTTAATTTTCTTCTTTTATATTGTTTAATATTTTAAGTATCTCTGTAATCAAAGCTACAAGCAGGACAAAGGACTTGAGGCAAATCAAGCTCTGACCTTGTGGAGTTACATTATTAGAATTATTTTATTGATGAGTCATCAAACTGTGATGATGAAAACTGAAATGTTCAAAATTAGGCGTCCAATAAAACTCCGACAGCAACCGACAATCAGTTCTGAAAAACAGTATTTATTAAAAAAAAAAAAATCCTTCAGCCAGACCAAGCTACTAAATAAGATGTTGCCCACGCTCGACGTCCTGGAGGGAATTTTTAATCAGCGCTTTAATTGACTTTTCTTCTTGTAGCTAATGGGCTGTGCACCTTGAAACAAAGATAATGTTATTTGTAGGAGCGAAGGCGCCCTCCGGCAAATGGTGGGGATCCATAATATTGAATGCCGTTAAGCTGCAGAAAATCATCATCGTCGGGGGAGTGTGATGGGCGCGCTTTCGCCAAACACGTGGCAAATACGAATTCATCATGCAGGTCTTGTTCCCTTTCAGTCATATTGTTCAGCACTCAATAATTGTTGTCAGGTCAAGATCCCTATTGATTTTGGGGGACATCTCATACAAGATGATTAAGGTACATGCAGTATATTATCATATCAGTACAATGAAACTGTCATAGATTGATTAACAAGTAGGTCAAATCAATGGTGCAAACATTTCTGAGATGAATCCCAAAGGTTGGGTAACGATCTGATTGATGGATAGACAGATGAATGCATGGACGGAAAGGCGGACAAACAAATGAATGGTTAGATGGATATATACTTTAATAATCTCACAAAGGAAATCTTAGAAGTGGTTACACATCAAAAATGTGAAATTCCAGAGACGACAACTCAAGTGGATTTTGTATTGACAGATGGATTAAAAGATAGGTGGATGGACAGAGAAACAAAGGGAATGTGACAATCCTGAGGCAAAACCTAAAAGTGTTGAATGGATGGAAGGACTGACAAGTGTTGTATGAAATTTGTATGAGTTTGATAAACCCACAGGAAATCAAGAAGTAGCTACCTTTCCAAGATGTGAAATTCCTGAGGCAAATGGACTGATGGATGGATTTAAATTGTCCAACAAATGAAATGAAGTTGTAGCTAAATGTCTGTGAGCAAAATTCCCAAGGCAAATCCCAAAGATTCCATTGCGTAGCGATCTGATGGATAGGTGAGTAGACGGATGGGTGGACAAACAAAGGAATGTTTGGATGGGTGGGAACTTTAATCATTTCAAAAATGAAATCAACAAGTAGCTATCCATCCATGATGCAAAATGCCTTAGGTGAACCTTAAAGATTCCATTGAGACATGTATGGGCGGAGGAAAAAAAATAATGCTTGAGTGGGTGTACACTTTAATAAACCCAAAAAGGGATGTTAAGAAGTGGCTATACACCCATGGTGCAAATTTCCTGAGGTAAACCCTAAAGGATGAATGGATGAATTGACTCAAAGCTAAGGTAGGGAGGAATAATTGGTTTAAGTCTGGTTTAAGTCTACACACCCCCATTCACAAATGCCAGGTTTTTGTGATGGGGGGGACCATGATAAATAATCTCAAAACTTTTTCAACTATTAGGCTAATGTGGCCTGTACAACTCAGTTGTTGTTGTTGTTTTTTTAAATCTTTTAATAGGGAAAAAATAATCTATCAGTGTGGCACAGTTTGAAGTGGCAGTATTTGCCCACTCTTCTTCGCAAAAGCACTCCAAATCTGTCAGATTGCGAGGGCATCTCCTGTGCGCAGCCAACTTCAGATCACCATGCTGATTTTCGAGCATATTATCAGGTATGCACTCTGGCTGGGCCATTTCAAAATGCTTAATAACTAACCTTTTGGAATTATGGCCATGTAGCTCGACTTAAGATTTTTTTTTGTCTTGCGACCCTACCTCATAGCTCTCACATGTGAAGAAGACGGGAGATGGTCATACATCCAGTACTCGCCATAAATTTATGAGCAGCTTCCTTCACTAGTTTTCTTTTTGTCATTTTGTTGATTTTGGCGGGACGTCCAGTTCTTGGTAATGTCACTGTTGTGTCTTATTTTCTCCACTTGATGATGATGTCTTTCTTGTGTTCCGTGAGATATTTAATGCCTCTGAAATTCCAGCTGAAGCGCCCGGGGAGCACTTCGGGGTATCAGCCTCTTGCTCAAGGACACCACAGCTGTGAGGCCGGGAGATGTTGGTGGATGGTCCGGTCTCCTGACGGTGCCGTAACTTCACATCCGGTCCAAGGTGACACCCATTGATCAACGTGTCATATTAGGGACCATAAAAGCGCATCAGTTAGCGACGCAGCTGTTTACCGCTTTCGACCTTGTTGCAACTTTTTTCGTCCATGACAATGGTGTAGGAGGAGCATTGGGTTGCCATGGCAACAACACATTAATCTCCTATTTAACACTGATTCAATTCAGCAAGGGCGGCACGGTGAACGAGAGGACGACTGCTTAGCACATCTGCCTCACAGTTCTGAGGACCCGGGTTGAGATCCTGCCTCGCCTGTGTGGAGTTTGCATGTTTTCCCCGTGCCTGGGTGGGTTTTCCCCGGGCACTCCGGTTTCCTCCCACATCCCAAAAACATGCATGGTAGGTTAATTGGCGACTCTAAATTGACCGGAGGTGTGAATGTGAGGGCAAAAGGTCTCTGTGCCCTGCGATTGGCTGGCGACCGATTCAGGGTGTACTCTGCCTCGCCCAGAGACAGCTGGGATGGGCTCCAGCACGCCACGACCTTAGTGAGGATAAGCAATACAGAAAATGGATGGAGAATTCAAATACTGCTGGCTCCTACTACATGTCCTGGTGGCACTATGCTAAATGGAAGCAAGTGTATCTAGTGGCATCTAGTGGCAAAATGTGGAAGTGCGACAAACCTGTGTAATACTGTGTAACTAATAGGATGCCAAAAATATTAGGAATAGTTTAATGCAATTGTCCAATACAGTATACCAAATCAACAAAAATAAACGTATTTTTCAATTAGTACTTTTCTGTGACTAAAATAAAATGAAATAAACATAAATAATAATAATTACAATAGGTAATATTTCTACCCATCCATTTTCCTCCATTTATCGGGTGGCAGCAGCTTAAGCAGGGAAGCCCAGACTTCCCTCACCCCAGCCACTTCATCCAGCTCTCCCGGAGGGATCCTGAGACGTTCCCAGGCCAGCCAAGAGATGTAGTCTCCCCAGCTTGTCCTGGGTCATCCCCGGGGAACACCTCATCAGGCAGGCGTCCGGGAAGCATCCGAATCAGATGCCCAAGCCAACTCATCTGGCTCCTCTCAATGCGGAGGAGCAGCGACTCTACTCTCAGTCCCTCCCGGATGACCGAGCTTCTCACCCTATCTCGAAGAGAGAGCCCGGACACCCTGCGGAGGAAACTCATTTCGGCCGCTTGTATCCGGGATCTTGTTCTTTCGGTCACGACCCACAGCTCGTGACCATAGGTGAGGGTAGGAACGTAGATCGACCAGTAAATTGAAAGTTTCACCTTTCGGCTCAGCTTCCTCTTCACCACGACAGACCGATACAGAGTCCGCATCACTGCAGATGCTGCACCAATCCCGCCTGTCGTTCTCTTATTCTATTCTTCCCTCACTCATGAACAAGACCCCAAGAACTCCTCCACTTGGAGAAGGATCTGCTCCCTGACCCGGACTGGGCACTCCACCGTTTTCTGACTGAGGACCATGGTCTCAGATTTGGAGGAGCTGGAACCTATCCCAGCTGACTTTGAGCGAGAGGCGTGGTACACCCTGTACTGGTCGCCAGCCAATCACAGGGGACATACAAACCATTCGCACTCACATTCACACTTACGGACAATTTAAGAGTCTTCAATCAACCGACCATGCATGTTTTTGGGATGTGGCAGGAAACCGGAGTGCCCGGAGAAAACCCACGCAGGAACGGGGAGAACATGCAAACTCCACACAGGCGGGGCCGGATTTGAACCCATGTCCTCAGAACTGTGAGGCAGATGTGCTAACCAGTCATCCACCATTCCACCTCGTGAATTAATATTTTAATATAATTAATATATAATGGCGGCACGGTGGCCGACTGGTTAGAGCGTCAGCCTCACAGTTCTGAGGTGCGGGGTTCAATCCCCGTCCCCGCCTGTGTGGAGTTTGCATGTTCTCCCCGTGCCTGCGTGGGTTTTCTCCGGGCACTCCGGTTTCCTCCCACATCCCAAAAACATGCATTAATTGGAGACTCTCAATTGCCCGTAGGCATGACTGTGAGTGCGAATGGTTGTTTGTTTCGATGTGCCCTGCGATTGGCTGGCAACCAGTTCAGGGTGTACCCCGCCTCCTGCCCGATGACAGCTGGGATAGGCTCCAGCACGCCCGCGACCCTAGTGAGGAGAAGCGGCTCAGAAAATGGATGGATGGATAATATATAATGAAATAAATAAATATATGAATGGAGTTTTTTTTCATTACAAATTAAAATAATATAAACAATTGTAGGTGCAATTGTATAAAAAAATACAACTAAATAAATAAATACCAAAATCATTGTAATGCCGTTGTCAACCTCTGTAAACGAAACAATGAATACCTTGCTGTGACTTAATAAAATGAAATAAAAATGAATACAAAAATGCATTACGACTTAAAAACAATATATTAATCAGACTTTTTTGACATTTTCGGAATATGAAGCTGACCTCGGGCCACCTACACCCTGGACTGGTTGCCAGTCATTCACAGGGCACATATGGAGACAAGACAGCCATTCACTCTCACATTCACACCGTCACTGAGTGGGAAGTCAAGCAAATGTTGAATATTAAAAGTAAAAAATCAATTCAACAACAAATGTATTTATTACAGTTGTCCACCACTGTGAACTAAAGCTATAATAATAAACATGTTTAATTAATACCTAACAGAGACAAAACATAACAAAAATAATTATTTCAGTTTAAAGTAACAAGTAACTCGATTAATAACAGTAAATTATTGGCATTTTAACTTTTTTTTCCTCACGATTAGAAATAATAAGTTTAAATTGTTTGATGAATAACTCATTGAGACGTAATATAACAATATATTGGGCGGCATGGTAACCGACTGGTTAAGCACATCTGCCTCACAGTTCTGAGGACAGGGGTTCAATCCCCGGCCCCGCCTGTGTGGAGTTTGCATGTTCCCCCGTGCCTGCGTGGGTTTTCTCCGGGCACTCTGGTTTCCTCCCACATCCCAAAAACATGCACGGTAGGTTAATTGAAGACTCTAAATTGCCCGTAGGTGTGAATTGTTGTTTGTTTGTGCCCTGCGATAGGATGTCAACCAGTTCAGGGTGTACCCGCTTCTCGCCCAGAGTCAGCTGGGATAGGCTCCAGCACGCCCGGGACCCTAGTGAGGATAAGCGCTATGGAACATGGATGGATGGATAACAATATATTATTGGACTTATTCTGATTAGCGTATCATGGATTTAAAAGACAAATGGGGACTTATTTGAAAGAAAAAACTAACCCTGCGATGGCGTCCAAAATGAGAACAGTATGGAGTTTTATGATAAGGATGTTAAAAGAATAAAAAAAATTTAAAATGCGAAATTATAGCACTTTCTGAATTACATTAGTATGGTGCATTGGAGAGAATGGTTATTGGTCTATATCTGCCTGCCGATTGTTTGGCGACCAGTACCAGCTGTACTCCGCCTCTTGCTCAAAATGGATAAACACGAGCTCACCCATGATCCAAGTGAGGATAAGCGATTTGTAAAATTATTGGATGGATGGTTGGAGAGATGGATGGATGGGAAAATTGTTGGATGAATGATGCTATCCCAAGACTATATACATCGCATCAGGGGATGACTGTGATATGCTGTGATACAGTATGTATTAATAATTATGTGTTCGTTTTGTACATGCAATTTCTAAAGCGAATTGTAATTTAGCAGCACAACAGAAAATGGATGGCTGGATAATCCCAATTGTTGTAGTACCACGTGAAGCCAACAGATGGTAGTAAACAACTATTGATGAGGTCCACATAATCTGTTTTGGCCCTTTGCTAAACCTCCAGTTTGTTGGACAAACCCATTTTACCCCTTTGGGATGATGATGATGATGATGATGATGGATCCATCCATCCATATTCCAAGCCGCTTATCCACTCAAGGGTCGCGGGCGTGCTGGAGCCTATCAAAGCTATCTTCGGGCAGGAGGCGGAGTACACCCTGAACTGGTAGCCAGCCAATCGCAGGATAATGATGATGATAATAATAATTCATTTTATTTATAGGTACCTTTCAAGCCACTCAAGGTCACCGACCACCTTACAGACATTTAAAATAAATCAAGCAACCCAATAAAAAATCACAGAACATAAATCATCAATTAAAATGGCAAATGTGAAAGTATATAGGCAGTCCGGAATAGGTGTGTCTTGATTTTGGATTTGAAGAGGGTCAGAGAGTCTCTGTTTTGGAGGCCAGGTGGTAGTGAGTTCCAAAGATAGGGGTCCTTGTGATAATACAGGCAACAGAGTTCTGGAGAAGCTGTAGTTTTTGTTGTGGCTGGTAGGGGAGACCAAAGAGGAGCGAGTTGCAAAAATTCAGGTGGGAAGTGACGGGGCAATGAACAAGGCCGGCGGCAGCAGTGTGTGTGTGTGTGTGGGGGGGGGGGTCAGCTTCATGTCACTTTAAACATCAAAGACAATTTACAGTCTTCACTGAGCCCAACGTTTGTTTTTGTTAAGATCAAAGACCATTTTGAATCTTTATTCAACCTAACAGGTTTTCGTGAACATCATGTGGTGGTTCGGCCAGCCTCGTCTTATTTTGGTGGGCTCATTTCCTGCACCACACTGCTTGTAGTTTGCTGTATTGTTTCAGGCTGGGCTGGGCAGCTTCTGGAGAGACACTCATTCTTGCCCACCTCCAACCAATCCGCAATCAACTGGGTTTAAAGAGCCTGCCGGCTCGACGAGCAGGCGCCAGATGATTTCCGCTTCTGCTTTCCAAACTTCTCGTAGTCGTGTCCCTCGCCCAGCCTGGCTCCACGTTGTCTCAAGTCTCTCTTCTCCTCAACCGACCCAAGAACCACCTCGGCCCTCGTGATCAGCTTTCTTACCTCGCCCCAGCAACCCACCCAATTGCTGCTCGCCCGGTGACTATGTTCATGTAATCCCCCCGACATATTAAACAAAACATCCACTCTAACCATACGCATCCTGTTCGCTTTTGGATCCACATCTGCAGCACTAAAGACACCCGTAACACATCACAGACAATTTTGTCTTCACTTAAATCTAAGATGTTTTTGTAAACGTCAATAACCTTTTTTATTTCACTGAACTACCCTGCCTCTCGCCCGAAGATAGCTGCGATAGGCTCCAGCACGCCCTGGTGAGAATGAGCGGTTCGGAAAATGGATGGATGGATGAACCTAGCATACATTTTTTTTTGTGAACATCAAAGACAATTTTGTCCTTAGTGACCCTACATAACATAGGTATTAGTAAACAACAGAAAATGTTGTCTTCCAGAAAACTAACAGATATGTTATGGTAAACTATGAGGGAAATGTAAAGTTCAACCGACCGAAAAAAGTGTTTTAGAAAACATGAATGATAATTTAGTCTTCAATGAACCTGACGTACGCGTTTTTGTGTTTCAGTCAATAAAGCTAATGTTTGTGTTTTTGTAAACATCAAAGACAATACATTCTTCAATAAACCTAGAGTTCTGGTTTATATGAACAACAAAGACCCTTTTGTTGTTGCTAAACCTTTAATCCTATGTTTCCTAAACATTCATTAAAAAATGCCTTTAATGATCCTAATGATGATTTTGCCTTCAATGAAACTAACATTTTTCTAAACATCAAAGATAGTGTATTTTATTCATTTTCATCACGTTTCACTTGACGTTCTTCTCGACTTTCCCTGTTGAGAAAGTATGACTCACCCGCCGCATTCCCCCCCAAAACAAAATGTTGTTCCTTGTATGTCGACACGTCCTAAATGTTTGCTTCAAAGTTGCGTCCCACATACCAGACGATGCGGTAACACAGGGTGGACTCCATGATGAAAATTGCATGGTTTTAATGTTTTTTCCGGGCCCGTGTGGCAGGATGTGAACAGAAGTTAAAAACATGTTTGTAAACAATAATGACCTCTCGTATACAAACAAATTGTTATCGTAAACCATCTTTACAGGATTCTCAGTGAACTACCATCTTGTTTCAAGTTTGCTTGATGATGTCGGCGGTTGCTGCATGAAATGAGTAATAGTATGCATACTAAAGGCATGAACCTAACATATGTTTTCATAAGCATAAATCTTGCTCTTGAGTCTTTGATGAACCAAGCGTTAAACATCTAAGATGATTCAGTCTTCAACAAACCAAATATCCTGTTCTGATAAACATCACAATGTCATCGTCAATGAGCTTGCGACTTTTCATAAACATCACCTATTTCACCTTTAATGATCATAAACATGAGAGTTTTGTGAACATCAAAGACAGTTTTCATTGGTGCCAACATGTGTTTTGGGAAACATTGCTAACCTAACAAATGAGGGTTTTTTTTAGACATGAAGGACCATTAGGTCTTCAATTAAACTAATGTACCTGTCTTAGTAATTATCAAAGACGATTTATAGAATATGAACCAAATGTTTTTATTAACTTCAAAGACAATTTAGTTTTTAATGTACCCAACACGTGCTTTAGTGGACATCAAAGAGGTTTGTCTTGTTTTAGTGAACATCAAAGACGATTTATTTAATCTTTTGAACCAAATGTGTTTTTGTAAACGCCAAAGACGATTTAGTCTTTAATTAATCCAACTATCAAAGATGTTCGTCTTGTTTTAATGAAAAGTAAAGAAAATAGTGTTTTGAATATCATTAATTATTATTAGAAACATAATTAACGGTAATTTGAACCAAATTTCTACTGTTCATGAAATTGGTAGCCCTTTGCATTAATCAACACGCAAGAAGTAGGTTTCAGTTTTAAAAGGTGAGGGACCACTGCCTTAGATCATTCTGACGTTCCCAAATTCAATGATCTTTAATGAATGAATGAATGAATTAATTACTCTTTAATCTTTACAGCACACTTAGCATTCACCTGTAAAAAACACTGGTGTTCACGCCCACAGATTTTCACGCCCTCCACATCCAGACTTCAACATTCTTAGGAAATAACAATGTCCCATCAAGGATGAGAGATTTTTAGAACAGCCCTGCCAGCAACCCATGTGGTCCTTGGGGGCAACCTGGTGCCTGAGGACACCATGTTGATGAACCTCATTATAAGGGCCGACTTGGAGCCCTTATCATGCCATATCACCGATTACTGCATTACCTTGCATCTGGGTCTTTTCAGTGCACAGAAGCAATTCGTGCTGGCCTCTCCCAGAGGAGTTTTTCCAGGTGTACTGTCCCAAGTTTTGAACGCAATATTATGCAGGCATAGGGATAGGCATAGGGCGGCGGTCTACAACACTTTTACACCTGATGCCAATTGCGACACAATCTTAGTACCATTATGTGCGACAGGGCCCACCAACAGCACATGCAATTTAGCACCCGCTATTTTGGATCTCAGTAAATCAGGCCCTTATCAGAGTATGAACCTAACATAAAGGTTTTCAGGAACATCAAAGATGATTTAGAGTCTTCAGTCAACCCAGGGTAGTTTTCAAAACATCAAATACATTTTAGTATTAAACGATTGCACGTTTTAGTAGATATCGACATCAGTTGTCGTAATACAAAAGCATTTTTTGTCAACATGCATCAAGCCCGAGGTGATGTCACATCTCCGGCTGTGAGAGAGTCTTCGTGAATCACTGAGCCAAGCAGTCACTGCCACTCAGCTGAGCCACAGAATGCTTGCTCATTCACTCCAATCAGGGCGGAAAATTGCGAGACAAGAGCCCCACCGCCCCACCCCACGTACACCCAGGAGTGCTCCCCCTTTGCACTCCCTCGCACTCTGCTGCCTGGATGACTAGCTTCCTGTGGGCCCGGCGGCGCTTGAAAGTGGTCGGGGGGCATCAGACGAAACAAGTCCGGCCTCTATTGTCGGCTTTGAAGCAGCCCGCGTGGAGGGGGGGGTCTTTGATGAGCTCATGTGCAATACTCTGGCTGTCATTATTTAGCGCCGCCGGTGTTTGGTCGCGCTGTCATGCAGCCCCCTTTTGTGCCCATGAGAATGCGCGCAAAAAAAGTGGTGCCCCCGTCACACGCCATTAACGTCATGATGACAAGTCAGAGGCCGCCATTGTTCTTCGTAACGTACTGATCGCAATCGTCGTCGCCAAAGCAGCGCAGCGTGGCCACAAGCCACGACAAGTATCTAATAAAGGCTAATTTGCATGGTCACTCGCCCCAAATAAGAAGAAAAGCGCATGAGATGTTTATACACAATTTGTATCAACTTGTCTTTGATGTTTCCTAAAAACACAAGCGTGAGGATCGCTGAATATTAAATTGTCTTTGCTCTCTGCGAAAACACAACTTTCAGGTTGACCTGAAGACTACTACTAAATTGTCTTTGATGTTTACTAAAACATATGCTAAGGTAATTGAAGATCAAATAATATGTCAAAATAAAGATGTGGACTATCTGTTTTAGTAAACGTCAAAAAGAACTTAGGCGTGCTCCACACCGAGCAATGCAGCCCAACATGACTGAACGAAGTGAACGCGGTTCAACTGGTTCTCACGAGTTGCGGATCACTGGGCCACTGGTTCGATCACTGTTGCACGATGTAGCAACGTTGCAGATTAGAGCCAGTCAAAATGCACTTACAGTAAATGTTCACACACGCCCAAATCCATTTAAAATAGCAAGACCCAGCCGGCTGCTGCGTGCCGCTGCCAAGCCAAGCAAATACAGTATATACAGTATACATACATGTACTGTATTGTGTTTTACAACAATACTTAACTATATTTACAGTATTAGGGGTGGAACGGATTTGATGAACGTCAAACAGTTCTCTTCGACTATTTTGTTTTGTTTTGCCTGTTCTATTCGGCATGCACAACCATTTTTTTTTATTATTGTTTATTCTTGAGGCGAAGCCGTGCACAGTGTGGCGCTAATGCTGGCCAAGATGTCGACGTGCATGGTTGTGGCACTGAGTTGTCTTCCACTTGAGTAGTCGACACCATTTGTGTCATGTTCTTCCAGCGATGCATAATCATGCTGCAGTGGCATATGGCTCGCTTCTTTGGTGGACTTTTTGTAGTAACTATTCCCTTGCTTGTTTATGCAATATTGGTTCTGCATACATTAGCTATACCTGCCAGGACTTTAAAGAGACTGGTGACCGGCACCGGATACCTGTTTCAAGTGCCTTTCATTACTCGCATAACATCCCAAATGACAGCAAGACCAGCATACTGAGTATGTATCTCTCGTTTGCTTTATACACCAGAGATTTTGTGTTGGTGATCGCTATGTTTGTACAAACATGTCAGTCTACGTCCATCATATAAGACCTACGCCTATTTGAAAAATGTCACGGTTAACCACCAAACAAAAATATAAAAAGTATAAATACTGAAATGATCTCAATTTAGTCACAAATGTACTGACTCAGTGTGAACTCTGGGCATGTTTACTTGAACATGAAGCTAATATATTTGCATGGAACCATGACTTATCCAGTTGTATGAATGGCAACAGCTGGATAAACTGGTTTATTGTACCTTTTGCCATCCAGTGAAAGCGCAGTTAATTGTTTGCCTGTCACTTAATGCTGCTGGCTTAGATAGATGAACAAAGATATACAGTATAATTAAAATAATAATATTTCAAAATATACAAAACAGAATTGTTTTTCTTCAGTCAACGTGGAGTACCGAGCCGAACCGCAAACTGTCACCACAAAATCGAGATATGCAGCGAATCGTGGATCCTGTGAACTGTTCCACCTCTAAAATTTCTCATTTCATATTTACACTACCTGTGGATGAAAAAGCGAATTTCGCAGCCATTCTTGTCAAAATGCACGCGAGCGATGTATGTAGTGCGCTGGGTACATTCAAGTGAATAGGGGCAATCGGGACTCGGGAGCCTCACAAAATCCCCACTCCCACTTTAATTGTCGCCCACGTCCCCTCTTTGTAGCAACCCACTTGTCCCTTGATTGTCACTCTTTATATCATTTAATAAAAGGGATATAGTACAATATACTGTGTGTCGATCCTCAGAAGCCTCTACAGACTCGGAGTTTAACGCAGGGCGTCTTTAAACGCAGGGCACTAATTGTGCGGGTGTGACTCACCAACAACTCATTTGATGGTTCCTTCCAAATTGGGTTCGGCCGCATTGCACTGCGCTTCAAATAGCAATCTGGGAGTTATTGTAACCATCAAAGAAAATGTAATCCTCAACAAACCTTAACATACAAGTTTTCTGGAACATTTATCCATCCATTTTCTAGACGGTGAGCTGGAGCCCATCCTAGCTGTCTTCGGGAAAAAGGTGGACTACACCAGTCAGTCACAGGCCACTTTCAGGAACATCAAAGACGATTTAGAATCTTCAGTGAACCTCGTGTAAGTGTTTTATTAAAGTATAGAGACTATTTACGGCCAATCCCAATTCTAACATTTAGCCCCTCCCCTTTGTTTTACCCCTTCCTCTTAGCCCTCTGTTTGGAGGGCCAAGATGAAGGGGTAAAATAATGCACCTAGGAATCACTTGAATACCCTGCTGCTGCCCCCTGCTGGCTGTGTCATAGGCAGACACAACAATTGTTTACATTTCCAAGATGCCCTTGTGTCAAATGAATGTTACTATTATGAATTGTTTTTTCTCTAAATTTGTCTGGCAGTTTATGGGTATATGCATTCTAAAGATGACTATTATTTATGTATTTATTTTAAATAATAATAGATGTTTCCTACTAGGTGGATCGGTGTAACTGGTTAGCACATCTGCCTCACAGTTCTGAGGACTGGGGTTCAAATCCCAGTCCCGCCTGTGTTGCGTTTGTATGTTCTCCCTGTGCCTGCATTGTCATGGTCTGTGTTTTGGTTTGGGTTGTGTTTAGTTTTGTTCCATGTTTTCCTGTGTTCCATGTTTGTCACGTGCTCATTAGGTTGTTGTGTCCACCTGTTTTCGTCTACCCTGTCGACCAATCAGCTCTCTCCAGCCACTCGTGTCTAGTCCAGGTGTTCCTCATTGTCTCTTCAATCTGTTTGTATTTAGTTCCCTGGTTTCTTTCAGTTCTTGTCGGTTCATTGTTGTTGTCACATGTCTTTGCCATGTCATAGTTGTTGTCGTTGCCATTGTGGTATGCCATTGTCAGGTGTCATTGTCCCTATCTGTTCCATGTCTTACTCACAGGTCATAGTTTGTTTCCAGTTTTAGATATTCAAGTGTCTCTTTGTTACTTTGGTTTGGTTGTTATCTGTTGTGGGACTTCGTGTAGTTTTGCTTTATCCAATATCCTTGTTTGCCCTTTTTGAAAGATTAAATATTATTTTTTGGAGACTCCTGCCTTGCCTCCCTGCTTCCCTGCACTTTGGTCCTCCATGTTCTTGCCTTGCGTTCCTTGCCTTCGATCTGACCCCGTACGTGACATGCATGTGTTTTCTCTGGGTACTCCGGTTTCCTCCCACATCCCAAAAACATGCATGGTAGGTTGATTGAAGACTCTAAATTGCTCATAGGTGTGAATGTGAGTGCGAATGGTTGTTTGTTTATGTGTCCTACGAATGGCTGGTGACCAGTTCAGGGTAAAGCTCACCTCTCACCCGAAGATAGCTGGGATAGGCTCCAGCACGCCAGGATAAGCGGTACAGAAAATGGATGGATGGATGTTTCCTACCACATGGTAAGGTGCATCCATTTGTATATTTCCTTTTTATCTACTCTAGGAACACATTTTCATAAATACATATACATATACTTATTATTATTATTATTAGTAGTAGTAGTAGTAGTAGTAATTAGTAGTATTATTATTATTCACATTGAGTCACTGATGGTGTAGCGGGACACTTGCCTGACTTTGGTGCAGGCAGCCTGGGTTCAGTTCCCACTCAGTGTCAGTGCGAATGGTTGCCTGTGTCTATATGTGCCCTGTGACTGATTGGTGACCAGTTCAGGTTATAGTCCGCCTTTTGCTGGGATAGGCTCCAGCGACCCTGAACAGGATAAGCGTTGTATGGCTGGATATTCACATTTGGGAGAGTTTTTTTTTTGACTAGTTGGGTTTGCAGTTCTGGAGAGCTGTGTGCTGTTGTAGAAGACGTGTTGTCTTGTGGTGGTCTCCCTATGAAGGAAGATACGTCAGGTTATTACGGTGGCCTCAATTGTGTTCCCATGAAGTAAAACGAACGGCAGACAAGGATCTTTCCAGGTAACAGTTTCATAATGATGAAATACTGCATTACATATACTTCAGTTTAACTATATAAAAAGCGAAGTACTCAGAAGATGCTACATTTGCTTCGAAGCTTCTGAATGTGACGTAGCTGTTTAATAATTCTGTCTAATTGTTCATAATATGTAGTAAATTGTAGTGAAGTACGTTGGCTGTGAATTTGTCACCGTAGTCTGACGGTAGACTACCGATTCGTGAAGTCGTTATAACGAGCCGTTTAACAACAATTCAAAACATGGCTAGTATTTACATTGATAAAAACATGACTGTCATCAGTATGAATATCGGTAATTATGCTTACGTACAGTACATTTATATACAGGAACTTCCTTGCCCGTTCCGTCGAGTTGTAAGCAAGCTCTTCGTCAGTCAGCGAGGGCAGAGTCCCATACCCCTCGCTTTCAAGTGAGCTCTAGGACCTCACTTGGTTTCAAGGGCTATACAGACCTTCGCCTTAGCGCTATCCCGTCACCTTACGGAGAATTGGGACACTGCTTTGTTCTTGTGAACATGAAAAAACAAGGGCTAAGGTGTGAAACGAGGGGAAATGGGTGAAATTAGGGTTGGCCCTTAGTTTGTCATGAACCTACCGTACTTGTTTTAGTAAACATCAAAGGTAATTTAGTCTTCTCAATAACAGTCTACAAGTTACTTTAAACATCAAAGAAAATATAGTCCTCAACAAACTTAACGAACAAGATTTCAGGAACATCAATGACGATTTATGTACTCATTACGGAACATTGTGGTTGTCTCTCAGCATGCGTTTCTATCCATCCATCCATTTTCTGAGCCGCTTCTCCTCACTAGGGTCGCGGGCGTGCTGGAGCCTATCCCAGCTATCATCGGGCAGGAGGCGGGGTACACCCTGGACTGGTTGCCAGCCAATCGCAGGGCACATACAAACAAACAACCATTCGCACTCACATTCACACCTACGGGCAATTTAGAATCTCCAATTCATGCATGTCTTTGGGAGGTGGGAGGAAATCGGAGTGCCCGGAGAAAACCCACGCAGGCATGGGGAGAACATGCAAACGCCACACAGGCGGGGCCGGGGATTGAATCCCAGTCCTCAGAACTGTGAGGCAGACGCTCTAACCAGTCGTCCACCATGCCGCCCATGCATTTCTAGTTGTGAAAAAACATGATGGGCTGATTGTGATTTACGGAGCAGCAAGAGACACTTTGGATTTGTTTGAAAATAATCAACCTACACGGTGAAAACCGCATACCGTACATACCATCTCCAGTCTTATAGACACACAAAGGTTTTACATTCATGGTCCAAATTACACATGAATTGCTTTCATGCCCATTGGTGTATGTTACCCCTGCATTCACGCCTCAATGAAGATTTATTTTCCTGCCATCCAGGAAGTATGTATTTTTTCTCATTTGTCAGATTTTTTTTTTCTTTCCATTTGCATGACAGTGGAACAAAATAGTGTAATCTTGTTTTCATACACCAATCTGTTGTGAACCAGGAAGTAGCCAAGAAATGGACAGAAAAAAATATTTTCATTATTTTATGTTTAAGGAGTTTCTTAAACATTTTTTGGTATTTGAGTCACAATGGAACCACCAAGACGTGTAACTGATACGATTTGAGGCCAATCCTCTATGAACCAGGAAGTAGTAACATGCAAAACACCCAACACTATATTTTTTTTTTACTTGTACTTTTGTCCAAAGTTCAACATGTAGTGGCCAGTGGGCATATATTGGCATCCATCCGAAATAGTCCCTAGAGAGTCTAAAACCTTCATTTGTTATGTTTCTTTCCTGCTCATGTTTGACTTTGCTTCAGTGCAAACTTTGAGAAGCTTCCGTTGTTGGCCTTGAGCTTTAAGCTCGTCAGCACATTTGAGTGCATGCTGCTGCAATATCCTGCTCCATCAGGACAATGAACATTTGTGTCCACTGACCTCCCTCTGCCATTGCTTTGCTCTCTGTTGTGTGGAGAAGAAAGAAACGTCAACATGGGTCACAATGATCTGTCCTTGGAGGAGGAAAATCGATGGGTTTTCCCATTGTCATTTCATGGAGACGTTGGGAGGGTTTTTGTCGCCAGGCAATCAGGCCTTTGGGGGTAAGAGTTATTTGATGTCAAAGGGTCAACTAACAATTTTCTTAATCAAGGCCATGGGTGTCAAATATCTTGCCTCTCAGAATCCGTTCCATCGACATTGTTAATGCTCCCTAGTTCACATTCCTCCATATTGTTGCGGTCCCTTTTTTCCCTCTTTAGTCCCCTAGATCTCAATCAATCAATCAATCAATCAATCAACCAATCAATCAATCACAACCGTGGTTGGCTTTCGCTGTCTCTATTTAATCTTTTTTGTGTCATTGGTAAACATGCCAAGTTTAGCAGAAACTCGTTTGGGTAGTTTTTTGCGTAATTCTGACAACTAGCTAACGACCCAACTGAAAATAATAAGAAAAAAATGAATGCAATATACACACCTTTATCCAGACCCTCACCAAAATGTATCAGTTTTTTCCCCCCCAGAAAGTCCGTTGTTCCATTACTGGGAAGATTACTTTGGAAATGTACAACCCCAATTCCAATGAAGTTGGGACGTTGTGTTAAACATTAAAAAAAAACAGAATACAATGATTTGCAAATCATGTTCAACCTATATTTAATTGAATACACTACAAAGACAAGATATTTAATGTTCAAACTGATTAACTTTATTGTTTTTAGCAAATAATCATTAACTTGGAATTTTATGGCTGCAACACATTTCAAAAAAGCTGGGACAGGTGACAAAAAAGACTGAGAAAGTTGAGGAATGCTCATCAAACACCTGTTTGGAACATCCCACAGGTGAACAGGCTAATTGGGAACAGGTGGGTGCCATGATTGGGTATAAAAGGAGCTTCCCTGAATTGCTCAGTCATTCACAAGCAAAGATGGGGCGAGGTTCACCTCTTTGTGAACAAGTGCATGAGAAAATAGTCGAACAGTTTAAGGACAATGTTCCTCAACGTACAATTGCAAGGAATTTAGGGATTTCATCATCTACGGTCCATAATATAATCAAAAGGTTTAGAGAATCTGGAGAAATCACTGCATGTAAGCAGCATGGCTGAAACCTAACATTGAATACCCATGACCTCCGATCCCTCAGGCGGCACTGCATCAAAAACCGACATCAATGTGTAAAAGATATCACCACATGGGCTCAAGAACACTTCAGAAAACCAATGTCAGTAAATACAGTTCGGCGCTACATCCGTAAGTGAAACTTGAAACTCTACTAAGCAAAGCAAAAGCCATTTATCAACAACACCCAGAAACGCCGCCGGCTTCTTTGGACCCGAGCTCATCTAAGATGGACTGATGCAAAGTGGAAAAGTGTTCTGTGATCCGACGAGTCCACATTTCAAATTGTTTTTGGAAATTGTGGACGTCGTGTCCTCCGGGCCAAAGAGGAAAAGAACCATCCGGACTGTTATAGACGCAAAGTTCAAAAGACAGCATCTATGATGGTATGGGGCTGTGTTAGTGCCAATGGCATGGATAACTTACACATCTGTGAAGGCAACATTAATGCTGAAAGGTACATACAGGTTTTGGAGAAACATGCTGCCATCCAAGCAACGTCTTTTTCATGGACGCCCCTGCTTATTTCAGCAAGACAATGCCAAACCACATTCTGCACGTGTTACAACAGCGTGGCTTCATAGTAAAAGAGTGCGGGTACTAGGCTGACCTGCCTGCAGTCCAAACCCGTCTCCCATTGAAAATGTGTGGCGCATTATGAAGCGTAAAATACAACAACGGAGACCCCGGACTGTTGAACAGCTGAAGCTGTACATCAAGCAAGAATGGGAAAGAATTCCACCTATAAAGCTTCAACAATTAGTGTCCTCAGTTCCCAAACATATATTGAATGTTGTTAAAAGAAAAAGTGATAAAGGTTTGAGAACAGAGCACTCAACAGTTTGAGTGCTCTCTTCTCAAGCCATCTCGGTCATCTCGGTGTCATTTAACACAAAAATAAAAAAAAATCTCATTGTTTCGACTTGCCCTCGACTTCACGGTGCATTTCCCAAGTGATGCGTATTTTTATATATATATATACACATCAAAGTATGGCCCTTCCCTTCCAAAGAAGTCACAAATGAAGAGGAAGAGATTATCCACGAGAAGATGCGTTCTAAAAACAGCCTCATCCCCGTCGCGGCCTGATGAACCTGCTGGTTGCCGCGTGTATTTTTACACGGCATGTTTATCCTCCATCCTGTAATTTGGCCTCGTCCGTCTGTCTCTCTGCCCGTCTGTCTGGAGAAAAGAAAAAGAGCGAGAGAGAGCATGTGACCGCCGACCACTACCATGGGGATTCTGTGAGCCCTGACTGCGCGAGGCTTCTCGACAGAGTTGTCAGGATTACCGCTGGATTTTCTCCAGACTTTCAGAGGCTGTTTGTCCCCCTTGTCCCAGCAAGAGCCCTGTTGATTTTGAATGATGACTGATGCAGAATGCTTAAAGGAGGGGCTCTCAAACCTTTTGGGTTCAGGGAGAAATCTTTCCAAGGACCCCCTTATAATCCTTATGCTGATTAAACATTACCATGTGTACCCCTAAATGCTATAGGAATCAAAAAGTTGCCAATTTTCAAGAATAAAGTGGTTAACAAATTCAGATATTTTAGAGAAAAGTTGTGATGTAATGAGAATAATGTGTTTAATGTTTTTATTATTATTTTTTTGTTCAAGCTAAATCAAGACCAATTCATAATTTTAAAAAAACAATCCAAGAGTCATAATTTTACGAGAATAACGTAGTATTTTTTTCAAGAGTTATAATAGTCAACGTTTAACAAGGGAAGAAAGTATAATTTTAACTAGTGAATAAAAAAATACTTCATTCTTGTAATATTACACCTTTTATTCTGGAAAAGACACTTTTACTCTCTCTCTGAAAAAATAACTGTATTCTTGAAAAAATACCCATTTTGTTCTTGGAACATAGAACTTTATCCCGGTAACAAAAAGCCTTTTGTTATTGAAAAAGAAGAAAAAAGAAAAACCTGACAATTCATGCAGGGATGTGAGATTTGTGTGATGGTGTCACAATCATATCAGAGCTCCCCATATGTAGGTTTGCTCTTTTTGAAGGGATATAACATAACTAATTGCAAATTATTTTGTGGATCCACAAGGTACGGTTCACAGACCTCTGGGAGTTTCGGGACCCAGTTTGAGAACCACTGGCCTAAAGTATGAGAGGTGTACAATGCTTTTTCTGTGTATCTTCACTGGCTATGTGTTAAACCCATCTACAGTAGTGCCTTGGGATACGAGTGACCAGACTTTAGAGTTTTGGAGATGCAAGCCGTTATTCTGAAACACACACAAAAATGTTAGTTTTTTTTTTTTTGGGGGGGGGGGGGGGAGGGCTTAATAGTGGCATTTCATTATGGAAAGATGATTTGAGGTATGAGTGTTTTAAATTACGAGGATGGTCACAGAATAAATTTAACTTGTATCTCAAGGCACCACTGTACTTCCACATTTTCAAGGGTTATTTAGGATCAAGGGTTAAGGTTTGAAGTTAGGGGTTAAGTTAGGGTTAGGCATTAGGACCACCAACGGTATATCCATCATTCAAATCTCGCTTTTGGGTTGAGCCAATAATCTCAATTAGACTGCGCCGTGAGACAAAAGAGGCAGGACAAGCGTCAATTAAGCACTGCCACCACGGGGACCTGCTCTCTGTCACGTCCCCCCAAGGATGTGGGTGGGATCTGGGGGGAAAAGTTGGGTTGTCCCCCCCTTCTGCTGGGATAAAGCCAATAAATATGTGGCACGGTGTGTGTTGGCTGTGATGGATTTGGGTTGGATGTGGTAGGGTGTGTGTGGAGTGGGGGGCATTTTGTGGTACTTTGGCAGGCGGTGAGTACTCAGTTGTGTTTGTGGCGTGGTGAAGAACACAAGACCGAGGAGCTCCTAGCTCAAACCTCATTATCTCATCACCTCTGAAGTGAGTCACTGAGGCTGAGATGGAGTGGAGATAGGCGGTCGGCGGGCTCTTTGCGGCGTGTCCCGCTGGCCTTGGTCGGCCTGCGTCGACAACTTTTCGCGGCCCATCGAGCTCGCTGAATGGGCGACCAGTGCCGTCGGTGAGAAAGATCGAGCATCTGATCTGATGGAGCGAATCGGAGCACGAGATGTCAAGCGAGCGAAGCGGTGGGGCGAGGGGAAAAGGGGCACACCATTTTTGTCACATTGGTCAACCTCTGACGGGTCTCCACATGAAGTATCATGGGTGTAAAGTGTCAAAAGCACCATGGGTCAACCCACCAAACACCATGTCTCAATACACGAAGTATCATGGGTCAAAAGAACTATAGGTCAACCCACAAAGCAAAATGGGGCAACCCAGGAAGCAGCAGGGGTCAACCCACAAAGCATACTGAACCAAAAGCCCCATGAATCAACCCACAACAGATCATGGGTCAAAAGCACCATGGGTCAACCCACCAAGTACCATGGGTCCACCCAGGAAGTACAACCGGTTAACACACCAAGCACCACTGGTCAAGCCATAAAGCACCATGAGTTTACATACCAAGTGCAATTCTTTTTAACCCAAAAAGCAGCTCAAGTCAACGAACCAAGCGTCATGGTTCAATTTACAAAGCACCATGGGTCAATACATCAAGCACCCCAGGTCAACCCACAAAACATCATCAGTTAACCCAAGGAGCGACAATCAATGGTCAATCAATGAAGCAACAAATGGAAACAACAAATTGTGTTTTGTACCAACCTGTATCACTTGGTTTTGAGTTTCCTAGGCGGTTTCTTTGTCACGTCGCCACCTGAAGGCTTCTGCTACTAGCAGTTAGCCTGGCCTACTAACTGTGTGGAGATAAAGCAGGAGCGATCTGTGGGCTCTAGAACTTCTGTATGTGAATGCAAAATTGCTGACCAGTGGGACACGGAGCCTCGTTTTATCACTTGATACCTGACACCTGCAGCCCTTTAGAGTACAGCCGTCAAGCTGACACAAACCAAACGCTCCCTGTTATTCTGTAGTTGCTACACCCCCCCCCCCCCCCCCCCCCCCCCAGGAAAATAAGGTGAGGTCAAGCTGCGACAAGTGACGGTCATTATAAATGTACTCCTGTGTTCCCCGGCTCGATCGCAGATTTATATGTGGAATGTATCCATAGCATCTGTCACGGAAATCCCGCTGCATCAGAGAGATCTGTGGTTTAAAGTGATCTTTTGTGTGTGTGTGTAAACTTCATTTTTAAAGTATACCTTATCTGACATATATGAAACGAGAAACACAGTCAATTATGCACTTTTCAGCCTTTTCCTGAATGCCAGGAGAACAGTAAAACACATAAACACAATGATCACATTCACGCAGCAGCTGCTGTCAGCCCCAGCTCACGCCCAGACATTCACATGTAGACTCGCCGACTTCACACACCGCCCTAGTAGGACCCGCCTCTTAAAGGCACAAACCTGACACTGCAGTACATACAGTCATTTCTACGCATTTTATGCTTCCACGTTTTTGTGTGTGTGTTCAAATAATGTATTTTTAACAAAGTTTTTATGTGGTGTCTCTATACTGTATGACAGAACTATCGCAGGTGGGTATGTAACGTATCCCCTGCAATGAATGGGGGTTCACTGTAGATAGGATTGTGCAACATAACTCATTCTTGACCAGTGTGGAGGTATCTAGCGTCAAACTTCCCCTTGCGAGTGGTAAATATTTGGGTCAAATAACTGGCATGTAACCCAATTACTGTATTTCTAAAGAGTCTTGAAAGTCAAACATTTCTGAAATTTTCAAGAAGAATGCTGTTCTAAACCTGTACAAAATAGCCAAAGTGGCCATTAATCATACAGGACTTCCAAGAATGATATCCCTCAAGACTTCCGCTCAGTGAGCATTAAGAAGGATTTGTGCTCCAGGGCCAAAGTAGATATTTTTTTTTTAAAGCAACAGATTTGTTTTCTCCAGGTACTCTGGTTTCCTCCCACATTCCAAAAACATGCATGATAGGTTAATTGAAGACTCTAAATTTCCCATAAGTGTGCATGAGAGTGTGAATGGTTGTTTGTTTATATGTGCCCTGCGATTGGCTGGGGACCAGTTCAGGGCGTACCCCGCCTCTCGCCTGAAAATAGCTGGGATAGCCTCCAGCACGCCTGCGACCCCTGTGAGGAGAAGCGGTCCAGAAAATGGATGGCTGGACGGCTAATTACAATTCACTAATCAGTTACTTCAGAATATATTGTCGTGATTATAAAATTAAAAAAACAATTACGTTTTAGTTTTTGGAATTATTTCAAATTGTACTAAAAACATAAAAATCAGTTGCAATGATAATGTTACTAAGTACTAATAATTATGTTCATGCATCTCTATAGTCAACTGATTCATCATGTTGATATGTCCAAAAACAAATATTTATTTAAGTGTATTCAATAAAAAATAGATTTGTTTAAAATAATTTTAATTGTTTTTTAAACTAAAGTTAGTCATGTTTTTTCTTGTGAAAATACTATTCATTAAGAATAAAAATTCACATTTCTTTGTAAAAATATCAAATAATAATAATAATAATAATAAGCATCATAATAATCTTAATAATCATAATAATTTGTGCTCCATGGGTGAAATATTGTGTCGAAATATTGTGAGAGCTGTGTATTTGTAAATGAAATACTGCATCACGACCGTAGGGGGGAGCGCGGCTGTTCTCATTCCTTACGGCTTTTTTTACACTGAAGAAACCACCTGTCAAACAAACTTGTTGCCTTTTTGGCAGCCCTAACATCTCATTCCAGCAACACAATTGTTTTGTTTACCCCAAACCGCTGTCATGAACTTCATCTTTTTCTCGACTTCATGTTCTATTTTTTCCCCTGTGAAGAAGCACCGAGCATGTGAAATATGCGATTTCGGGCCTTGCGTAAACAACTGAATTCCTTTACATTTCACTATTAATTTAGCGTTTGCAATTAAATGTACTACTCACAAAAAGCTTTGAATAAAATTTTAGGATGAACGTCAAATGCACCACTTTACCACAGAACCTAATGTGACCTTCTCTAAACTTTTGAATGCATCTTCACAGTTCAATGTTTCAGTACTTTTTGCTGTCCTATAACAAGGAATTGAACGGCAAAATTCACAACAGATGTTTGAGCCACAAATGGATCAATACATTTCTTGGTTCAATTACAATTGGCATTTAAACAGTCCTCTTCATCACACTGTTCACATTTTGACATCATGAGACCAAAACCACACCTAATATTTCCTCGACCGCACCTCGCCATCCTTAGCCTTCAAACCGGGTGTTCTCAAGGGAAGTGATCGCTGAGCTTTGAGTGTCACAGAGTGTCATCAGCAGGTTGCAACAGAGAGACTGGAGGAAAAAGCATAAAATAAAACCATAAAAAATATCTGTTGTAAAGTTTGCCATTCAGCTCATAGATAGAGCAGGAGATAGGTGAACTCGTAGATAGAACATCCATCCATTTTCTGTACCACTTATCCTCACTAGGGTCACGGGCGTGCGCTAGAACATGCAAACTCCACACAGGCTTGGATTTGAACCCCGGTCCTCAGAACTGTGAGGCAGATATGCTAACCAGTCTCCCACGGTTCCAGCAGAGAACATAGAACAGTAAATTGTGCAAAAAAATACTGAACCATTGATCGGATGTGCAAATGTTTAGAGTAGGTCAAATTCAGGTCACCGGTAAAGGTAATAGTGCCACCCTAAAAGCCCAATATCCCTGACATTTTGTGAGTCGTGTGTATTTTCACAATATTTTTTAATGTTTCCTTTCTTAAAACATGGTGTTGCCGGTGTATCATGCTTTAATCTTCCTAGCGCCAAGCATATAGCAAACACATATCAGTTCACACCTCGGCTGTGATGTCATCAAAAGGTGTCGACGGGTACAGGAACCTGTCACCTGACTGGTAACGGATGACATGATCACCACCGTGCCCCCACCTCCCTTTCACTTCAAAGACAAAGAGCGGGGTAATCCCAAAAAGACACACACAAACACACAAAGTTGGCGAGAACCATCAGTCGTCTCATCAGTTTGAAGGTGTCGGGTGATTAGAGCGACTGTTTCCTCTGCGGTGAAATGTTCTTTGAAATCCAAAGTCGTCTCCCGTTCACACTGAAATGGAAAAATGATGAGAGGGGGAAAAAAAGAAGACAAGTTATGAGAACAAGGTTGCGAATTGCAGGAGTGAATTTGTGTTTTTCTGAGGAAAAAAAGACAATCTCCTGAGAATTAAGTCAGACATCTATGAGTAAATGTCACAATTCCCACACAAATCTAGACGCAACAGAAACATTTACACAATCACATTAAACTATTCCAAAGCTCGTAATATGACACCTTTTTCTTTTAAGACTGGGTTAGGGTTTCAAGCATGGTTTTATGATTTCAAATGAGGTTGTCAAGTCATGGTTAGTGTATCAAACAAGTGCTGCGGTTTCTAATTAATGTTTCAATCCAGGTTTCAGGGTTTCACGCTAGGCGTAAGGTTTTAGAGTAGGCTTTCAAACTTTTCAAATAAGGGTTGAGGTTTCAAATTACTGTTTAAAGACAGGAGTAGGATTTAAAATGAGGGTTATATGCCTTGGTTTAGGGTTTCCAACAAGAGTTAGTCTTTCAAATTGGGGATTCAAGCCTGGCATAGGGTTACGCTTTCAAAGTAGGGTGTAAAAACCAGGGGTTAGGTTTTCAAAGTAGGTTTTTAATCCAGTGTTAGAATTTAAAACAAGAGCTTGGTTTTCCAGTTTGGGTTTCAAGACTGGGTTAGGGTTTCTAATTAGGATCCCAAGCCAAGGTTAGGCCTTCGAGGAGGGGTTTCAAGACTTGGTTATGGTTTTAAACAAGGAATAGGCTTTACTTGTAGTACTACATTTATATTCTCGTAGCACAGTATTTTGACTATAGTGTCAACATTACAACTGAATTCGCTGAAATGTATGACATTATTTTGATAATATTGTGATTATTATTATTATACCACATGTGGAGGGACTTAACAATGGACAAAACAGCCTGGTTCCAGTAGTCAAGTGCATAGTAGGACGTCTCTTTGGAAAGTTCCTCATAAAAGTGGATACTGCCTGAGAAGCACATGAATCCTCCCAATGGTCTCGGTAGAGTCATCCAAACTAAGAAGGCCTCAACATAACTGAGAGCACAGATGCTGCCTCACAACTCCACACGGAGCATCTGTGAGCTTTGCTATCGAGTTTCGCGATTGGGGTTTGAGATGGAGCCAGGCCAGAATGCGCAAACAGATGAGGTCCTCAATGATAGATAACAAAAATGAAACACAGCAAAACATAGCGCACCTGCAACTTGCAACAATACTGTATGGTAAAAAAAAACAAAAAACAACATAGAACACAGCTGCATGTCTTCATATGCCACGTTTAGGCTGTTAAAACAGAGTTAGGTTTCAAATTAAGGTTTCAAGATAAGGTTAGGGTTTCAAATTCAGGTTTTAAGATAGGGCAAGGCCTTAACAGTAGGGATTCAAACCAAGGTTAGGTTTTCAAATTAGGATTTCAAGACACAGTTAGGCTTTCAAGACAGGTTTAGGGTTGTGAATTACAGTTATAAGACTGGATTGAGGTTTAAAAGTAAAGTTTCAAGCCAGGGTTATGGTTTCAAACAAGGGTTAGAGTTTCAAAATATTGTTTGAAACAACGAATAGGTTTTCCAATTGCGGATTCATACTACTGGATTAGGGTTTCGAGACAGAGTTAGAGTTTGAAATTAGGGTTTCAAGCGAACAAAATTCATGTTAGTGTTTTAAACAAAGGTTAGGTATTCAAAGTAGGGCTTCAAACCAGAGTTAGGGATCAAGCGAGGCTTAGGTCCTTAATTTGAAGACGTAACCGGGGGTAAGGTGTCAAACAACGCTTGGGGTTCAAGCCCAGGTACATCGTAAGATTTCAAGCCAGGATGAAAGTTTCAAATTAAGTTTACATGTCAGGGTTTAGTCTTTAAAGTGTGGTTTTAAGACAGGGCTAGAGGATGAAATTCTTCTTTCAAATTAGGGCACCACTGGTGTGTATTATCTAAATTCACGCAGAGGCAATTTGAGAATGAGAGCATGTTTATCGTAGAATTTCCGTTGCAGATTTGGTTGCGTTTGCATATCGGGTCACCACACTCGTCACGTCCAAACACTGCGGCACAAATCATATTTTCAGCCACTCAAAGCAACACCTGACGCAGGAAGTGAGCAAATCATGAAGAATTTAACTTGCCTGCCAGGGCCACTCAAGTATGACATGATATCATATCATATGATATAATATCCGACGATATGATACGGAAAGATGAGTGTCAGGGTAACACGTCTGCCGCTACAGAAAATAGTCCTGGAAGGATCAACAGAAGGAAATAAAATCTCTTCAGGGATCGTTTCCATGGCACACTTTACAACACAAAGCAGGAATATACAATGTTTTCCAGTTGTGCAAATGCTAAAAGCTATACTATTCTGCATCAAAATTCTTCATATTTATAATTATAACTCCTTGCAGTTTTCCGACACGCAAAGCCTTCCACATTGCTCAACCAATTCAAACCATTCCAACTTCAAAATAGTTGCACAATTCAGGACATCTAGGCCATCATTTTTCCACAATCCTGAAATCCCTATTTGACTACTTGAGAATGCTTGACTCTTAAATGCACGATTTCAGTGTGAACGCTTACTCTGTTTGCAGTTACTCCATAAATCAGTGGTGTCCAAACTACAGCCTGGGGACCATTTGCGACCCACTGTCCATTTTTTTTAGCGGCATATACAAAATAAATAACATCTGACGTTGCTCGCAATCCTATGGGGTGTACTACTACGACGACTACTAACTAAATTGCTTTTATATACAGCTTTTCAACATATGCAAAGAAACCATTTACAACTAAAATAGTAACACAATTCTCTTTATTAATACCTAAAGAATGAAGATAATCTGCTATATGTGGAACATTCCATGACCAAACCCAGAAAACAGGTTAGTGGACTTCCTGCGCTAACAAACATAACTACGGGCTGATGACATGATGGTTTAAAGCCGAACGTGATAATTATTATTATTGTTTTTTTTTTAATGGTTGGTGTCTTCTGACAAAGGTTAGATACATGTATGTCCTTTATTTATACACATATGATATTATATACTCTGCGTAAACACGAACGAAGCCTGAACATCGGATATTGTCATGTTTGGTGGCTTTGTGGTGACGTCTTACATTAAACAACATTTAAAGTTACTACGGGTGCTATGTCCTTATCTCTTAAGGCTTCTTTATGCTGACGTCACTGCGGCTGTCCCGCGTGTAGTTTGCCTTAATACTCGAGCGCAACCCACGCGCGCAGTTTTGAAAGTGCTTTCACCTGTTTTGCTGAATGCGGAAGTTGGTAGCGGGTATACCGAATTCTGTTTCAGAAGCAAAAAAATCTTTTCCTCCACTTTCTGCTCTGTGTCAAGGTCTGATTTGGGAATATAGCAAATTAATGATCATTATCCTCAAATGAAGACAGCTTATTACAGACTGCAAAATGTTCTGAATTTGAAGATCCGCTCAAAGCGGGGGTGGATTTACTCTTGTGGGATACAGGGCTGCGGCCCACACCAAAAGTATATGCCTTATCGCTTTTCACAGAACGCTGTGGTGCAGCAGTTTCTCAAAATAACTATACCGTATAATTGCTTGATAAATTGGTTTTAGCATGTTGAGCAAGTCAAAGAATGTCAAAGTGGCCCTTGCATCATTCCATTTTTCTGTATGCGGCCCTCGGAGGAAAACGTTTGGACGCCGCTGCCATAAATAATTGAACCTCGCAGTTGCATTCGCGTGAATGCTTGTTTGTCTCTCAACATTCAAACTGAATTCCAATCTGTATCGAGTTCAGTAAAAGCTTCCGAGATGAACCCGCTGACATTATGCTCGTGTCAAGCGGGGGTACGGGTTCCAAAATAGGGTTTCAAGGCAAGTCTTAGGCTTTCAAGAATTAAGGTTTCAAAATACAGTCGGGCTTCCAGCCAGGTTTCAGTTTCAGATTAGGGTTTCTCGCGTTTGTGTGTGTTGACCCGGTGGAGACCCTAAACGTGTCAGTGAGCCTCTTCCTTCCTTTCTTTGACCTTAATACCTTCCTTCTTTCCTTCCTTCCAGCCTTTCTTCCTTCCTTCAACCTACCTTCCTTTCATATATTGAGCCTTCCATCCTTTCTCCCTTTCACCAAGCCTGGCTTCCTCCATCCCTCGCTCCCACTTTACTCCCTTTATACTCTCCTTCCTTCCTTCCTTCCATTTTTGCTGATTTCCTTGATCCTTTCCCCCTTTCATACATCCCTTCTTCCTCCCTCCTTCCACCTCCATGCTATCCTCCCTTCCTTCCCTTAAATATGTGTATGCCACCTTGTATTTGTAATGAAGTAATGCACTCGTGGCAACGCTTGTCTCAGTACCTCGAACATGCATTGTTGCGAGTGCTACTTTTGACACACAACATTACAGCGCATGCTTGAAGGCAGATGCAAAGAAAACCAGCATTCGTGACTCGTGCGCGTCAGCATTGGCACTGCTGTATTTTGGACTGTATTGAGTCTTAATGGGAATCGCAAAGCGCTTTACGCATGAAGTGCTCAACATACAAGCACAGAGTTGACAAAATGTGTGTCGTGTCACGCCAGCTGCTCTCGTGACGTCCACGCGCACGCGACAAGGTACGTGTACGAGCTTGCACGGCCTGGTGTGGGGGTTTCGAGTGCCTGCTCAGCTTTCCACGCGTGCTCTTGTGATGCTGCGAGCTGATTGGGCCAAATGCGCACGACAGGCTCTCCCACCCGGGCTCACTCACTTGCATTCACTCATTCAGTCAGAGTTGGACTACCTGCGTCTCACTCACTCACTCACTCACACGAGTGGACCTCACCTGAGGGGGTCCACGATGCGCGCGCACTGCGTGATGATGGCAATATTTGGCGCGCGTTTCGATCTCGTGCGCACTACGAGAAGTGGCGGGGAGGTGTGAGCTCGCCTGTACCCACCACCGTCTCGACCACCACCATGGACTGTCTGCTGCTTCTCATTTGGACTCTACCCATGCCGCTGGTCGGCTGCGCCCCAGGACGGCTGCTCTCCACCCTGCTGACCTGGAGCCTCACCAAGGTATTCATTTAAAAATCCATTGCACATTCGTTTATGTCACTCATCTTAGGGGTTCTCGTACCTTTCCAGTCCACGGACTCCTCACAGAGAAGTTTCCCAAGGACCCACCTCATAATCCTAACGGCAATTACGCATAATACCACGTGCACGGACCTGAACCTGAAACACCGATTCATGTCATGTATGCATCACCTGTTGTTATACCCGTCTTTTATTTTTATTTTTTGCAGACTTTGAACACTTGCTGCACACACGCCTCCCTGCACACGGTGTCAGACGGCTACTTTTCGTCTTTCTCCTCTTCTTCCTCCAGTAGCCACGGTTTGAATCATGGTGAGTGTTCCACTTGTCATTGTCGTTCAGATGGCATGCATGCTGGCTACAAGTTGTCAGCGAGAAATAGAAAATCACGGATGGAAGAATATGAATGGAAACTCGACTCCTGGTATTCGGGTAAAATAACCCCAAAAATACATAGAATTAAAAAATGCATTTTAAATGCATTTATTATTACACTGTTAGACATTTCTGTAAATTCCACATTTTTTTTTAAACCACATACCTTACAGTAAAATACTTTATTTTTTCCAGTAATTGACTACAGTTTCCACTGAATCATAGGATTTGGGTTGACGTCACACAGAGAGTTAGTTTATTTTTTACCACGTAGCAGAAGTGTAAAATCGTGTGCTCCCAGCATGCATTGCGCCATGAAATAACGAATAAAACAAATGTCAAAATATATATTTGAATTGCAACATAACGGCTGCGCAAGTGCAAAATAACAATTAAAGTTCGATTCATTTTTTTCCTTCTGTCAGTATATGTGAGAACATCATTTGCTTTCTCCACATGTGCGGTAATACACTTGAACTTGTTGCAAGTGGGGTTCAGTTTTATTGACAATCGCCGTTCTTGCTGTGCACGTCTTGGCCTCTGAGGGGCAGTGTGATCCACGCAATGAGATACACTCTCGCAGTAACAGAGAAAGAAGAAGAAGTCACGGTCGAATATTGTTATCATATCACGTTTTTTTTCACAGAGTTCGAAGAATATATGCCAGAGTATTGTTATATTGCCTGTTTGTATGTGTTTATACAGCGTTTGTGTACCAATATTAATTATTTTGAGAGTTTAGTGCGAATTTTCGTTAGCTCGTCTTTCATTCATTGTGTTTTAGCTTTGAGCTAGCGATTTTTGTCAACAAAAAGGAAGAAAGAAACAAAGGCTCTTATGTTTTTGAACATTCAATAGGGGTGATTCTTTTGTTTAGTGAGTTTAGTTTTACAGTGAACTTAAACTGGAGTGTCAATAATGGACTTTCAAACAACATTCATTCTCACTCCTTGCTACTATGTTAGCGCCTTAGCAACCTGTTGTTGTGATCACGTGGGCTCTGCATGCCGTCTGGGTGCTCCTGGATAGAAGTGCTGGAGCTGAGTGTGGAATGAGCTGTTTGTATAAGAGTGGTAAAATCCAAGATTTTCGAACCAGTCTGACCTGATCCGATACTCGTTTATTTTGCTGACATTGGACCGATTTCCGAAGATTAAAAAACACCCCTATTTAAAGTACACATTTTTTTCGCTTTTTCTTTGCTTACTGTGGTCACTTATGCTTTTGTTTGGACATAAAAAAATCCATCCATCAAACCATTTTCTGTACTGCTTATCCAACACTGTGTATAGTGGGGATGGGGCGCTGCTGACCTCGACTTGGGACGTTGTGAGTCGGTGGGGAGAATACTTCGAAGACCTCCTCAATTCCACCGACACGCCTTCCCATGGGGAAGCAGAGTGTGGGTTCTCTGAGGCGGGCTCTCCTATCTCTGGGTTTGAGGTCACCGAGGTAGTTAAAAAGCTCCTCGGTGGCAGGGCCCCGGGGGTGGATGAGATTCGCCCGGAGTTCCTAAAGGCTCTGGATGTTGTGGGGCTGTCCTGGTTGACACGCCTCTGCAACATCGCGTGGACATCAGGGACAGTGCCTCTGGATTGGCAGACTGGGGTGGTGGTCCCCCTTTTTAAGAAGGGGGACCGGAGGGTGTGTTCCAACTACAGGGGGATCACACTGCTCAGCCTCCCTGGTAAAGTCTATTCAGGGGTGCTGGAGAGGAGGGTCCGTCGGGAAGTCGAATCTCAGATTCAGGAGGAGCAGTGTGGTTTTCGTCCTGGCCGTGGAACAGTGGACCAGCTCTACACCCTCGGCAGGGTCCTCGAGGGTGCATGGGAGTTCGCCCAACCAGTCTACATGTGTTTTGTGGACTTGGAGAAGGCGTTCGACCGTGTCCCTCGGGGAGTCCTGTGGAGAGTGCTTCGGGAGTATGGGGTACCGAACCCCCTGATACGGGCTGTTCGGTCCCTGTACGACCGGAGTCAGAGTTTGGTCCGCATATCTGGCAGTAAGTCGGACTCGTTCCCGGTGAGGGTTGGACTCCGCCAAGGCTGCCCTTTGTCGCCGATTCTGCTCATAACTTTTATGGACAGAATTTCTAGGCGCAGCCGAGGCGTAGGGGGGGTCCGGTTTGGTGGCCTCAGTATTGCATCTCTGCTTTTTGCAGATGATGTGGTTCTGTTGGCTTCATCAAGCCGTGACCTCCAACTCTCATTGGAGCAGTTCGCAGCCGAGTGTGAAGCGGCTGGGATGAGAATCAGCACCTCCAAATCTGTGACCATGGTCCTCAGTCGGAAAAGGGTGGCATGCCATCTCCAGGTCGGGGATGAGATCCTGCGTCAAGTGGAGGAATTCAAGTATCTTGGGGTCTTGTTCACGAGTGAGGGAAGAATGGAACGGGAGATCGACAGGCGGATCGGTGCAGCGTCTGCAGTGATGCGGACTTTGTATCGGTCCGTTGTGGTAAAGAAAGAGCTAAGCCGAAAGGCGAAGCTCTCAATTTACCGGTCGATCTTCGCTCCTACCCTCACCTATGGTCATGAGCTGTGGGTCGTGACCGAAAGAACAAGATCCCGGATACAAGCGGCCGAAATGAGTTTCCTCCGCAGGGTGTCCGGGCTCTCCCTTAGAGATAGGGTGAGAAGCCCGGTCATCCGGGAGGATCTCAGAGTAGAGCCGCTGCTCCTTCGCATTGAGAGGAGCCAGATGAGGTGGCTGGGGCATCTGATTCGGATGCCTCCCGGACGCCTCCCTGGTGAGGTGTTCCGGGCATGTCCCACCGGGAGGAGATCCCGGGGACGACCCAGGACACGCTGGAGAGACTACATCCTTCGGCTGGCCTGGGAACGCCTAGGGATCCCCCCGGAAGAGCTGGATGAAGTGGCTGGGGAGAGGGAAGTCTGGGCGTCCCTGCTGAAGCTACTGCCCCCGCGACCCGACCCGGATAAGCGGTAGAGAATGGATGGATGGATGGCTTATCCTCACTAGGGTCGCGGGCGTACTGGCACCTATTTCAGCTAACTCTGGGCGAGAGGGGGGTACACCTTGAAATGGTCGCCAGCCAATTGCAGGGCACATACAGTATAGACAAACAACCATTCGCACTTACATTAACACCTACGGACAATTTAGTCTTCAGTTAACCTACCAGGCATGTTTTTGGGATGTGGGAGAAAACAGGAGTACCCGAAGAAAACCCACGCAAGCAACATGCAAACTCCACACAGGCGGGGCCGGATTTGAGTTTCACAGTGAGTAACTTCTTTTTTGTCTGTGCAACTGATAATGTTGCTTGAAAAACATTGTGAAGTTATAAATGGTTTTAAAACGACGACAGATTATCCTATAGGAAATTTTTAGAGGTTTCACAGTAAATGACAGGAATAACCTCTGGAATGGCTCAAGTATGGTAACGTTTGGGAGTCCTCAAAAAGCAAATTAGGAGTGTGACAATGTCAGGGTGCCCTGGGATTGGCTGGCGACCGGTTCAGGGTGTACCCTGCCTCCCGCCCGAAGATAGCTGGGATAGGCTCCAGCAGCCTGCGACCCTAGTGAGGATAAGCGGTAAAGAAAATGGTTGGATGGATGGACAATGTCGGGGTCTAGAGAGTCATGAGTTCCCAAAAAAATGTGCTGCGCACACTCTGGGATTCCCTCTTGGCCAAGTTGCCCTGTAGGGACTATTTACAAGCGTTGATTTATTAGGGGCTTGGCAGAAAAAGACGGCGGGCTTCTCCCAGCATTGGAGCGTGACAGGAAACAGTGAATGAAGCTCACTGTAACCTAGCCATTCATTTGAAACCTTTATTTGCTCTGACAAGCACTGGAATTGAAGCTATTAAATCGTTTTGCTTTGTTTGTTTTACTTTTTTTTAACTGAATCTGACATACACAAAGTGTTATACTGTATATCGATGAGTCAGCCATATGATTGGTGGAGGCGGTAGCTTAGTACATCGCGACTCAGATCAACTCTTTGTAATATATGACAACTTTATTTTATTTTTTTTCTGAATTATTATTATGACATCTGATTGCCAGGGGCTCAGTTGCACTGTATTTGTTTACAGCAGTTACACTTCCTGTCCTTCACTCAATTTGTTCCATGTGGGAATGTTCTGGACAGAAAAATCTGAATAAGACTACATGTACCGTACACCAGTAGTATAAATCTAATGTCATAATTGATTACGATTACAGGAATCCCGTGTACATTTGCAGTCCCCGATTTAAAAATTCTATTTGCCTTTTTTCCCTGTGGAAACCAATGAATTGGATTGCAGCATTAAATCCATCCATCCATTTTCTGAGCCGCTTCTCCTCACTAGGGTCGCGGGCGTGCTGGAGCCTATCCCAGCTGTCATCGGGCAGGAGGCAGGGTACACCCTGAACTGGTTGCCAGCCAATCGCAGGGCACATAGAAACTAACAACCATTCGCACTCACAGTCATGCCTACGGGCAATTTAGAGTCTCCAATTAATGCATGTTTTTGGGATGTGGGAGGAAACCGGAGTGCCCGGAGAAAACCCACGCAGGCACGGGGAGAACATGCAAACTCCACACAGGCGGGGACGGGGATTGAACCCCGCACCTCAGAACTGTGAGGCTAACGCTCTAACCAGTCGGCCACCGTGCCGCCCAGCATTAAATCATGATGCACAAACTATGAAATACTTTACATTCTATTTTATTTTGCTATTGCGCTATGATTTTACAAAGTACAATATTATAATGTTCCCTGTTAAAAAAACCACACACATACACAAAAATGTGTTTTGAGGGAGGCTCGAACAGATTAATGACATTTCCTTCATTTCAATGGTGAAAGATGATTTGAGGTACAGGTATTTTGAGTTACAAGCAGAGTCATGCAATGAATTTAACTCAATTCTCAAGGCACCACTGTACATATATTTTTCCAAGCTAATCATCTGTAAGCTATTATTTTCAAAGATGAAATTTTAAGATGACTTTTAAATGGTATTAAAGTGTTTTGTAATCAAAGGTTTTGGTATAGCGTATTTGGGCTTTAAGCTGTTAATATAGGAATATATAAATATTTTGTGGGGGCATCAATTACTCACGGTTTTTCGGTATGCAGAGCAGGACACAATCTCTCTCCCCTGCTATTTGCGGACGATTACTGTAATCCTAAAAAGGAAGTTGACTTTATAATGTTTACAGTCAGTACATATGACTGACCTGCCATACCAATACACAATAAGTGTTCAGGGTCACAGGGAGCTGGAGTCTATCACTATTGATAACAGGCATACCACACCCTGGATTGATCGTCTGTCAATCACAGATCCACAGAAGTGCCACCAACAAGGGATAAATAGCACCAAGGTGCAAAACTCCCCCAAAGACAAGTACCACATAGATCCTTAGAGGACATTATTGAACCATAGAAAAGGTACAGTTTGTCTTGAGTCCAATTAGTCCAACGGGACCTACGGTATGTTTCTTACACTGTGGTATTCTGGTCTTTTAAAAGGGCGGTATGTGCTTTCTAAAGTCCTTTCTTCTGCTACAAGGGACAAATAGCACTTATGTAACCCCCCCAACCCCAAAGGACTAGGATATTGTACCTTTGTCAACAGGATGGCACCCTCGAATGTACTGTTTTTGTTCCCTAGACCTTCACAGTTTAAAAAACATACCTCTTGGTTTTGGCCCCAGAAAAGTATTTCTGACGGTGCACATGACTTCCTGTCCTCTGTCTCCCTCAGACTATGCCTTCGCCACCCCGGTGGAGGTTGACTCTCAAGGACGGTACCTGAGCCACGATGTGAGCCGCCGCAGTAGGAGGTCCGTGTCGCACTCCTCATCCGTGCACTATCGCCTCACTGTCTTTGGCCGGGACGTGCACCTGGACCTGCAGCCGTCCTTGGTGGTTGGCCCGGGCTTCACAGTGCAGACGCTGGGCTCGGGCGGCATCACCACAGTAACCGGAGGCGAGGGGTACCATGACTGCCTCTATCAAGGATTTATCCGGAACCTGTCGTCCTCTTCGGCGGCCATATCGACGTGCTCGGGGCTGGTAAGTCTGCTACTGTTGTTACATTCGACCGGTCATTGCTGCTCTGTTGCGTTTAGAGTTACACTGCCAACTAGTGGCGTGGCATGTACAATACAGCTGAGGTGACTGCAAGTCATTAAGTCTCAAGTCATAGACTACAAGTTTCAAGCAGGGCACAAGTTACTGTGGCAAATTTCAAGCAAGTCGAGACAAGTCGTTATTTGGGTTGAGCAAGTTATAAGTCAAGTCATAGGCTTTGTGCCTGGACTTGTGTTAGTTAGTTGTACGACTTAAGAAGAAGAAGAAGAATCATCTTTTATTGTCATGAACATGCATGCATGCACGCACACGAAATTTGTTCTCTGCATTTAACCCATCACAGTGAACACATACACATGTTAGTGGAACACACTGGAGCAGGGGGCAGCTGAAGCGCCCGGGGAGCATTTTGGGGTATCGGTGTCTTGCTCAAGGACACCACAGCCGTGAGTCCGGAGGATTTTGGCGGATGGTCCAGTCGGGGTTTTGAACCTAGGTCCCCCACGGTGGCAGGCGATGATCTTAACCATTGGGCCAACACATTCACAATCACATATTCTCATGGTTCCAAACTTGTCTCCGTACTGTCTGTAACGTTATTGTCCTCACATTAAAATGCATAACCAACATGCAGCTAGTTCATGTTTGAACAGCGATTGGTTAGCTAAACTGTGACGTTAATGTATCTTACCTGACTCTGGGTTTTATAGTAATGGATGATGTTACATGTTGTAGTTTATATATGTTTATTGAGGACTGGTCACCCTAAATTACAGTATGATTCTGAACATCTGGTCACCCAAACTTAAGTATGATTCTCGACGTCTGGTCGCATTAATTTAGGTAGGTTTTTGGACATCTCGTCACCCTAGTTTTGGTGTGATTCTGGATGTCTGGTTACCCTTATTAAGGTATGCTCCTGTCTAAACACTGTAGTTTAGGTATGCTTCCTGACCTCTTATCAACCTAACTTAGGTATGATATATGATATCTGGGTAACCAAACTTAGTTATGCCTCTGGATGCCTGGTCGCCCTAGTTTAGGTATGCTTCTGGGTATTTGGACACCTAAAATGGACTTCAGTGTTTTCATATCTCAGGCAGAAGTTCCAGAGATAAGCACTGAATTAATATAACTATCTCACTCTCTTTCTTATCCCATTACCACGGACCTATGACTAGTGTGGTATTTTTTGATAGGGGCTAGTGCAGGGGTATTCAATAAAACATCTTGAAGGGCTAAAAAGATTTTGTACAGTGAGTCAAAGCTCAATTATTTTTAAGTCAGTCAGGCATCATGTGATAATACTGTAGTATTCAAACCAAATGTCCTTTCCTTTCAAAATAACAACAAAAATACAAAATAAAATAAAATAGCATTTCCATTTTGACATGCATTAAAATAAATAGTTGAATAAAACAAACCCCTGTCATGAATCCAAAACAAATACATCAGGAATGGGTTAAGAACAAATTTCTTTTGAAATATAAACATGAAGAACCAAAAGAAAGAAGGAAATATGCATTTCTGTCCTATTACTCAGCAGCTTCACACTTCGAGTGTTTGCCTTTGCGTATGTGCGTGTGTGTGCGTGTCTGTGTCTCTCTGTGTGTGGTTTTCCAAGAGAGGAAGAATGACCAAACACAGATTGGTAAGCAAACCAAACCATATGAGAAATTAAAATAATCAAATAAGTACACTTATAAATAACAGCTATTAAGAATGCTGTTAAGTTCAACATTTACACAGTTCGCATAGCACTTCCTGTATTATGCTCTTGTTCTGAAAGACAGAGGGCATCAGTTATGATGGCAGATTTCTGCTGTAACTGTCAATAATTAACATAATATAAAATCACTAATATCACTCATCAGTCAATCAATCAGACTCTATTTCTATAGCACTTTTCAAATAAATAAATAAATAAATAGCACAATTGATGGCTAATTCTAACACGGCACTTATAGTAAACTAACTTTGTCATTGATACAACAGCTGAACAGCGGCACGGTGGCCGACTGGTTAGAGCGTCAGCCTCACAGTTCTGAGGACTCGGGTTCTATCCCCGGCCCCGCCTGTGTGGAGTTTGCATGTTCTCCCCGTGCCTGCGTGGGTTTTCTCCGGGCACTCCGGTTTCCTCCCACATCCCAAAAACATGCATTCATTGGAGACTCTAAATTGCCCGTAGGCATGACTGTGAGTGCGAATGGTTGTTTGTTCCTATGTGCCCTGCGATTGGCTGGCAACCAGTTCAGGGTGTACCCCGCCTCCTGCCCGATGACAGCTGGGATAGGCTCCAGCACGCCCGCGACCCTAGTGAGGAGAAGCGGCTCAGAAAATGGATGGATGGATGGACAACAGCTGAACAAACTCATAACCCGGTACACCCGACTGAGTCGCAACCTCTGCTTCCAGCCACCGTGACGTCACTGCCCATTCACAAACTACATGAACTGGATGGCTTGAATAACAAATACACAAAGGAACACAAAAGTAATAAATGCTTAAGGCGACTTGACTACAGAGATGAGCATATTTTCCAGAACAATGAATGACTTTGGGGCCTTTTGTACAGGCTGTCTGTGCATCGTTAGCATGGGAAGAAGTGCTGACCCAACCAAAACACGTAGTGAAGGCTTAACAGTTCGGGGGCCTATTGCCTATTAAGGGCCTATGGTAGGGGTGGGCAAACTATGGCCCGCGGGCCACATCTAGCCCGTTGATCATTTCAATCCGGCCCGCCGAAGATTGGCACAGAATTGCCCAAATCATATCAAAATCATGACTGCATTAATTTGACCTTGTCCTGTAATGCCGAGTGGTTCCACCAGTTTGTCCTGTAATGCCCAGTCGTTCCACCAGGTAGCGCAGTAAGTACAGTGATACATTGAATTGACTTTGGCTGTTTTGTTTTTACTCTGCTACTGCTCTGAACCCTTCTTCAACCATGAGTGGGCCAAAGAAAAGAAAAGTTGACAGTGAGTGCCGAGGGTTTAATATAGGATGGACTACTAAATACTTTTTCACTGAAGTCCGGTCAAAGGCTCTATGTCTAATTTGTTAAAAAAAACTATTGCGGTTTTAGAGGAATATAACATCAGCCGTCACTTTTCTACCAAGCATGCTGATTATGCTAACAGCCAATCAACGCAGGAACTGATGGCTATGGCTCAGCGGGTAAAATCAAGCTTGCAGGCTCAGCAAAACACCTTTATCTGACAAACTGCCATCCAAGATTCAGTCACACAAGACCTTGAAACAGCGCCACGGGAGCTTCAGATGGAACTGATTGATCTCCAATGTGATACTGTCTTAAAAGAGAAGTTCAACTTTCAAACTGGATGAGTTTTATACTTCATTAAGCGCTGACAAATTTCCAAAATTCCAGAAGATGGCACAGAGGATGTCGGTGGTGTTTGGCTCTACATATGTGTGTGAACAGACTTTTAGTGTGATGAACACCAACTAAACATCCTACAGATCCCAGCTGAGTGATGAACACCTCAGATGTGTTCTGAGAATAGCCTCAACAAAACTAACACTTTGATGCACTGGCAAAAAAAAGGTGATCAACCATACAACACTGTTCCCATTAAAAGTAAAGTATTAACACTACAATGCCTTTTTAATTTATTTTTTTTAATATGTAAGCATCTGGTCCTGGCTTGGCCCGCCTGTCAAATTTTAAAAGTCAATGTGGCCCCTGAGCCAAAAGGTTAGGCCACCCCTGGCATATGGGCTAGTAGGTGCTTTCGAAGGACATCCCAAAGATACAAGTTGAATGAATATTGACATCTCACTTTATCTTATTTTATCTAAGTACTATGGTCTGCATGTGTGTGGTGTGAGACTGGACTCACCCATGCTTTTATGCAGCTTTCCTACCAAGAATTTTAGGATTAAGTACAAAATAAGGAGCAACTGCATTCAAGGTTGCCGGAGGGGGGATTAAGGTGGGATTACAAACAATGCAGCAGAGGAAGAAAGACACATGAGAGAGAAGAAAAGAGGGTGACATCATGAATGGTGAGTGAGAGAGCACGAGTGAGAGAAAGTGTTGTGCAGGGATAATGTGAAGCCATTGTCCAGCCTTGGAAGCTCCCAGGGAGGCCGTATCATCTCTTTTGAAAGATGGACTGTTCATGTCAAAGGGCTTTAAGGGGGAACCAAATGGGCTGAGAGCAAGCAAAGAGGAGAAAGGAAGAATAAGAAACCCTCGTTCTTCTTGTTATTGTCTCTTAAAGAGGGGAAGTCAGCTGGGGCTTCTGGACTTGAACTAATACTCAAGCACTCTGGGCCAGGGGTCAAACAGATGGAAGTGTAGAAAATGAGACAGTATTAAGAGCAGCGCTAGATGATGAGGGATTTCATCCCCCAGGGCCTTGTTAATTGTGCACACTTTGTAATTATTTTCTGCATGTCCTTAAAGGCTCGGTACTTGAGTGACATGAACTTGTCAGTGGGGCTCTTGCGCAGAGAGAATGACGATGTTTAATCAACACGGCTTGCATGTTGAGGAAAAGAGGTTTTCTCATGTTCAGGTTACTGAGCTTGTTGAGCCCCAAACTGTAGCAAAGACTAAGGGGAGTGCATTGTATCAAGTCCTAAAAAAATCAGGGTCTGGTGTTTACTGATTTGGTTAATTAAGTTCAACATTTTATTTCAATTAGTTGGTGACGAATAGTATAAAAAACAAAAGATATTGTTTCGGACTACTACTACGACTACAACACTGTGTCATACACTCCAAAAAGCAGCAGAAACAGAAAGAGCAAAAGAGCAAAAGCTACAGAAACGACAACCACAACACACAGCAGTATTAGAAACAGCAGCAACAACAGAAACTCCAGAATAACAGAAATAACAACAATCAAAACACACAGTAAAATAGAATAAATAGCATAAAGAGCAACAGCAATCGAATAAACAGAAACAACAACAAAAGCAACAACATCATAAACATAAACAAGAGAAACATTAACAGCTACAACTTCCTATCTTTATTTTTAACAGGGTGATGAAAATATTACATTACTACGGCGGCAAAAAAAAATAAAAAAATAAAAATAAAAAAAAAGTCTTAAAATATAGGTCGGAAACCAAAGAAAAAGCGTCCTTTGATGTTTATTGCAGTGATGTCTCCAGTTTTGCCAAGAAAGGCGATAATTTGTGCTTCTTTTTTTCAACTTTAGGGTCATGTTTTTACCTCAAAAGGTTGCTAATTATATGATTCCTGGGCATTTCAATTTAGATATTCCATTGTAAAAATATCCCCCAAAAGCAAGCAAACAAAAAATTTCAATTTAGACCAATGAAAGTGCATTGTTTGATATGAAACTGTTTAAATGAACGTGATGCCAATACACATGGCATTACTGTGCGAATGCGACCTCTACCACCCTCCTAATGTCCTTTGTTACATGCTACATTCCCCCGCTCCTGTCGTTGACACGGTGCCGCAAGTTGCGACTTCAGCTAGGCACTCTTGTAAGATCACAGACTGCAACCTACGAATTACGTCTGCCCTTACCACGCACCCGACTCCCTGTGGTGTGCAGTGGCTTTTCCCACCGGCCCCATAGTGATGCTGGGTGTAGTGCAGTTTTCAGTTGCGGCGTGGTGGACAGGGACTTCAACATAGTGAAAACTGAGCAATATTTTAGACTATTTTTAACTCAAATTAAACATGTAGTAGAATTAAATAAAATGTTGGTCCATATGAACCCCTTTTATAAATATGTCATATTTTTCAACATATATTGTACATATTTTTCAGAGAGAAATGTACAGGATATTCTCAGAAAAAAGTTGTATATTTATTCATTCATTCATTTTCTGTAGTGCTTATCCTCACTAGGGTCGTGCGCATGTTGGAGCCTATCCCAGCTATTTTAGGGCGAGAGGCGGGGTACACCCTGAACTGATTGCCAGCTAATCGCAGAAAAAGCTGTATATTTTCAAAAATAGTCTTATTTTTCCTGATAGTCATATTTTCTTTTAGTGTTCCATACAAATACTTAATCCTTTGCCAAACACAAATGCACAAATCCCTTTGAAATTTGCCTTCCCGGAATAATGGGAATTTGGCTCATCAAAGGCGTAATGGTACTGTACATGCGGCATGGCTCAGGGGTGGCATTGATCATGTCGTTGATTGGTCGTCTCCCAACCTGAAGGTTGAGGGTTTGATCCTGAGGATGTTTGACCATGCCAGTGTCCTTGAGCAAGATACTATACTTTCACACATATCTCAGGTCTAACGGTAGTTATTCCCCGCCCCGAGTCTCTTTGGGACAGAGCTTCCCGATGTGGGACATTGCCACATCTGCATAGCTGTAGTGACCACTAAGCAATCTTTTTTAAGTTTTTTGTTTTTGTTTTTTGTCTTCCATACATATAATAATGCCGCCGCCAAACACAACAGACAAGCCTCCTTCACAGTGTCTTCCTGGGAACTTTCCACAGCTCGGATGCGCCAGTGTGAAAGGGGTTGTACACTAAAAAATAAGAAGTAAATTTGATCATGTACTTCGGTTGCACATGATTAAAATTTGGTAAACGACATAATTTCTTTCCACTCTTCCCTCAAAAATCAATCATAGAATAATACATCTTAGTCCAACACATTTTAATCATGTGCAACTGATGTACTTGTTAGAATTAAATAATTTCAAAAGACTTTTTATTCATTGTACGATGTGTTTGGGAAAAGGGCTGTCCCTTTTTCTAGCACAATGTATAACAATTACTTTTGACGCAGAGGTGTGGGCAATGTTTGTCAGGTGGTCAACTTGGTAGTGGCTCGTTCCACCGTCTTCCGAAGTAGTACCGGAGGCGGAATGTTGCCTGTGTAAAAGGGGCTTTGACCAGAGTGTGAATTTAATCACTGCTTATGTCCCTTCGTGTTAAAATCCCTGTTGCAGTGATGTCGTCAAATGACTGTCTGAAGGTGCCAAGCCGCACTGGTTGGGTGAAGGCGGGCTGTCTGAATTGGACTATAAATGCCGGCTCCGTTAACCTCGAACCTTTACCAGGAAGTCAATATGAAAGGAGCTTGTGATTTGTGCGTGGAAGAGGAACAGCGACAATTGCTTATGACGCATAGAGGCATGGGAAGTGGGTCTCAGGTGTTAAACTTCACTTAAACTTCAATCTAGTCATGTCTGTACCTTACAACACAGGAAAGCGGCAAAATCCCCGAGTAAAACGGGCTTTAGTATCTGAAAAGTTCACCAGCAGAATTCTTAAAAACACCCTGGCATTCAAACTTTTATTGATGACTTTTTTTGCGGGGTGGGGCATCTGAGGAAGAACTCCTCATCCCACCCCCATTGGGTTCAAGTGACAAGTCAGTGACTGATTTCCGCCAAGCATTCGGCCCATTTGTACCTGTCTACTTTGTGTAGAGGCCAACAAATTGGGCCGTCCCCGTTCTCTTGGGCCCGGAGCCGCTCCCTGGTGGTCTGCATGCTGACAGTGATGTAGTGCCCACTGTTAGATGCCAGCTTGAGAGGAGGAAAAAGGAGGGGCTGTGTGGTTGGGTTCTTAGCATGGCTGAGGGAAGCCGTGTGTTTGTGTGTGTCCTTTGTCGTCTTTCTCACACAAGACTAATGGAGTCTGCGGAGGATTTCAAGTGGATGCAAACAGAATCCATATATCAAAACCTGAGCCACTAGTGTTGCCTCCATATCTACTACAGTAATGAAATAATGGCATTTGTTGGCCATGTTGTTAAATAAATTACAAAACTTTGTTATTTTCTCTCTATTAACGTGTTTGCACTGGCAAAAGCTTGTCCTGTTTCTAGTATCTGATCAGGACAAGTTCCAAAGGTGCTGAATCAGCAAAAAACACTGCTGGTAACACACATTTAAGGATACTAAGGCTAGAGATGACCTAAAAATAAACACACATGCTAACATTATCTTGGCGTGTTGCTGTAGTCCACAGCCTCGGAAGTCTTGGAAGATTCAGGCGACAGGCAGGCGAGGCAAACTCCAGAGAAACCATTGTGTTAAACTCCTCAAGGTGATGCGGAGAAAGGCCTTAAGAGCTATCGGCAGTGGTGGAAGTTAACATGTGATCAGCAAATCATGTATTAGCCATTTATTTTTATGGGTAATGTAAGATGGGTTTGAAATGATATAATTTTTTTGTTTGTTTGTTCTTTGTTTTATGATAAGAATTTGGGGTATATTTCGGGTTGTAACTATGACAGGCAATGGTTTTTTTTTTTTTTACAAGGGCATCCATTACGCATTTATTTTCGCTCAGAGCAAGGCTTCGCTGTACATGTCTTCTCTGGCTGCTCAGTACAACGTGGCTAAGTCAATAATAATAACGAAATCATGAGTTTTTCAGCTACATGAATAACATGTATTACGTTTACAGTGCTAGCATGCTAGACTAACATTACTCTACTGCAGTGCTCCCCCACTATATCGTGGTTTATCTTTTGCGCCCCTGCTACACTATATCATGGTTTTTTACATGATATTACTTTGTGTGGCCTAACTTTCAAGTTTTACAACTTACAAGCCACCACATGGTCGATTCTTTGCTTTGTGTTTTTGCGAGCCAAAATTTAAGTTACAGGGTGCTTCAAGCTTTTAGTGAAGTGAAAAAAGGAGAGCAACAGTTGCTGATGCACTTTCAGCTGCCATTCATTTCATGTTTTCGTCAAACACAAATACAAAATGAAAACACCTGCAAAGAGCTACAGTAAGCTTAACCTCACGTCCACTAAGACTTAGCGGCCATGTTCCTGACGTTACTCACCAGGCCGCACAACTCAAAGGCACACATAAGGGTCAACACTACAGCCGTTGTTGTTGCGAGTCTGCTTGTCCAAACATACAGCAATTACACTTAGAGCCACAGTTGTCGGTGCACTTTTCAGCCATTTATTGAACACCGGGAGAACAGTAAAACACATAAACACAATGAGCACACTAAAGGCTTCGTTATACTCGTGCGGGCGGCGACCGCGCAGCAGTCTGCTAGAACAAATGGACCTAAATGACCAGATGATACGTTTAATTATGCTGCAAAATCGATCGAGAAGGCGGCGGCGTAGGTGCTACGTGGAACTGGGAGGAACGCTCATTACATCATCACAGCATGTGACTAAAACGGACCAATCGCGAGAGATGATCTCCGCGGCATTCTACACGCAACAACAATTTTTGCCGTGTGTGCGTGTCAAGTGACACAGAGGGGCCCGCACGGGCCAATTCGTCGGTCACGTGATGCAATGAGGGCGTTGTCGGCCGCGAGGCCTTTACGGAGGAGCTGCTATCGGCCTCAGCTCACGCCCAGACAATTATACACAAGCCCCGCCTCTCAAAAACCACCCAACGACCACACAGAATTTACAATACATAAAGCATTGTATATAAATTGTATGCTTGCATTTTGTGTTTTTGTGTTCAAATATGTTTACAGTGTTTAAAAAGTGCAGGAGGAGTAAAACCATAAAAAAGCAGTGTTTCTTTGTCTTTTCTAACATTCTCTCTACATATCTCTCGAATCGGGTGGGTGTGGAACGTATCCCCCATGACAAACAGATTTTCGCTGTACTCCTGATGAGCATCACAATGAGGTGGAGTTGTCTTTGAGCGACCTGAGCGGGTTGATGTCGTGACACCCGCAGAGAGGAGCGTCAAAACATCTTCTGTTCCCCCCTCGTTATCCCATTTTGGGCCAGCAGGGGACACAGACCCATCCCTCTGGCCCATAACAAATGGAAAATACTGTCAATGCACTCTTGACTTTTCCACTTCTACACACAGAACTGGAAGTAACGCTGCAGCTGTGATGCTAATGGTGTAACAGTGTCATGCTAATGACGATTAGCTTCGTAATGCTGCTCAACAAATACTGAAGAATAGAGTCGGTAAAACAACACACCACAGACGTCATGCTGCTTGAATCAACTTGTAAGAGCTGAATGTTTGATTTGTTCACCTTGACTTGTTGCTGTTAGCTTCTGCCATATTATACTGTGCGCTGTGAGCAGCCAGGTCACATGCATGTACTGTTTTTGCCACTATGCTACCAGCTACATCATAATAAGTGACATTTCCTTATTGACTGGTAGATCTTTAATTACTGCGATTGGCTGGCAACCAGTTCAGGGTGCACCCCGCCTCCTGCCCGATGACAGCTGGGATAGGCTCCAGCACGCCCGCGACCCGAGTGAGGAGAAGCGGCTCAGAAAATGGATGGATGGATGGATGGATCTTTAATTATTAATTATAAATTATTTAATTATAAATTGGCGGCACGGTGATCGACTGGTTAGCACATCTGCCTCACAGTTCTGAGGACCGGGGTTCGAATCCCGCCTGTGTGGAGTTTGCATGTTCTGCCCGTGCCTGCGTGGGTTTTCTCTGGGTAATCCGGTTTCCTCCCACATCCCCAAAACATGCAGGGTAGGTTAATTGAAGACTCTAAAATGCCCGTAGGTATGAATGTGAGTGTGAATGGTTGTTGGGTGTACCCAGCCTCTCGCCCGAAGATAGCTTGGATAGGCTCCAGCATGCCCACGACCCTAGTGAGGAGAAGCGGAAAAGAAGATGAATGAATGAATAATTATAAATTATTAAATTATTATTGTCATCTTCTTTTTATTATTATTCTCAACCTATATATTGTCTTAATTATTGTTGACAAATATACCTTTAATCATCATTGTCTTTCATTTTTTGTCAACTTAGAAATTCATTCATTCATTTTCCGTACCGTTTATCCTCACTAGGGTCGCGGGCATTCTGGAGCCTATCCCAGCTGACTTCGGGCAAAAGGTGGACCACACCCTGAACTGGTCGCCAGTCAGTCACAGGACATATTATTATTATTACTATTATTACTAACACATATACTACTTTTGGAATGAATTCCTTTAAATGCAAGACTAACCCTGTAAAGAAAAAAGGGGGGGAAAAAAAGTATAATTTTCCTATATTTATTTTCTGTTTTCTGTTCTCTCGCACTGCTACCGGTCTCTTTGCTCTTCTAAATATAATATTACCACCTTGTGCTTCTTCCCCTAACAAGACCCATAATTCTTCTGGTCACATGACTCCCCACAGATGTGCAGTAATCACTGGTTTGGGGCTTTTGGCCACTCGGTTCCCCCCATGGCCCCACCTCCTCCCTTGTCTTTAATGGCGTGTAAGCACTTAGTCATTTGCGTCATAATGTCATGGTAGGAAACCTTAAAAGCAGTTTATATAGAGGCAAGTTTAGGATACTCAGTGAGAGAAAAAGTCAAGAAAACGACGACATTATTACCAAAGCAGATTGGTTACAAGAAGGAGCTGATAAACTTTTCATATTGTAGCCTCTTGCCTCTTGTTTGTGGCAGTCCAACCAATGCAAACAAAATATCCAGGGGACTTTCTAGCTGTCAATTAATCAAAGATCATAAGTGTAACTGTTTTGCAATATAATTGTGTTATTGTTCATGTTATTGTTGACTACCTACCTATCCATTCTACATACCTGCCTGCCTGCCTCCATCTACCTACCTACTATACCCTACCCCAGTGTTTCCCAACTTTTATTGGGCCAAGGCTCCCATTTTACATGAGAAAATTCCAAGGCACACCACCAAACAAAAATGTCACAAAAAGTATAAATTGTAAAATAATGACGATCTTGTCACAATTTGTCACGTTTACTTACTCAATTACTATTGTTGACTTTTACATCCTTTCTAATTTTGTTACTTATACATGCTCTTTATTATTGTCGACTTAGGCATCTTATTTAATAATTATTGTCAGCATATTTTTGTTGTTATTATTCAACTTCACAGTGTTCTCCCTCTATTCACAGGGATAGGGACAGAGCCCTGCTGGGAAAAGTGAAAATGAATATTTGATTTCCGACCCCCAGGTTTATGGCTATAGATGGCAGAAAATGTTAGGGAAGCACCATAAAAAGCTCCTCGACTCACGTCAACATAGTTCCTTGGTACCAAGAAGCCACAAGAGGGCAGTAAAGCACTGCTGTTATCTATGTAGCTCCTCAACTCACTTCAATATAGTTCCTCACCATCGAGATGCCAAAGATGGCGCCAAAGCAATTACGTTTATATTACACAGGGCTTTGGCCGCAGCACGCAACCAGCGAGTAGCGAATGAAAATAGATCATAATAGGTGCAAAATATTTAAAATATTTTTGTGCTCTTTCTGAAATGCCTTAATATGCCACCATTTAAAATAGGAATTGGTGTCGAGGAAGTATTTTTGGAGTGATACATGTCAGCTGAGAGACAGGCTTTGTATGTCTGGGAAGAGGTAGTTTTAGCATGGGTTACTGGAAGTTAAGAAAGGTCTTCACTGCGTGTGCTTGTACACTCACACTTCCAGTTCATTTTTTCAAAACTAAAACCTCCATCCATCCATCCATTCTCTACCGCTTATCCGGGTCGGGTCGCGGGGGCAGTAGCTTCAGCAGGGACGCCCAGACTTCCCTCTCCCCAGCCACTTCATCCAGCTCTTCCGGGGGGATCCCGAGGCGTTCCCAGGCCAGCCGAAGGATGTAGTCTCTCCAGCGTGTCCTGGGTCATCCCCGGGGTCTCCTCCCGGTGGGACATGCCCTGAACACCTCACCAGGGAGGCGTCCGGGAGGCATCCGAATCAGATGCCCCAGCCACCTCATCTGGCTCCTCTCAATGCGGAGGAGCAGCGGCTCTACTCTGAGATCCTCCCGGATGACCGAGCTTCTCACCCTATCTCTAAGGGAGAGCCCGGACACCCTGCGGAGGAAACTCATTTCGGCCGCTTGTATCCGGGATCTTGTTCTTTCGGTCACGACCCACAGCTCATGACCATAGGTGAGGGTAGGAACGAAGATCGACCGGTAAATTGAGAGCTTCGTCTTTCGGCTTAGCTCTTTCTTTACCACAACGGACCGATACAAATCCGGTCGTACAGGGACCGAACAGCCCGTATCAGGGGGTTCGGTACCCCATACTCCCGAAGCACTCTCCACAGGACTCCCCAAGGGACACGGTCGAACGCCTTCTCCAAGTCCACAAAACACATGTAGACTGGTTGGGCGAACTCCCATGCACCCTCAAGCACCCTGCCGAGGGTGTAGAGCTGTTCCACTGTTCCACGGCCAGGACGAAAACCACACTGCTCCTCCTGAATCTGAGATTCGACTTCCCGACGGACCCTCCTCTCCAGCACCCCTGAATAGACCTTACCAGGGAGGCTGAGCAGTGTGATCCCCCTGTAGTTGGAACACACCCTCCGGTCCCCCTTCTTAAAAAGGGGGACCACCACCCCAGTCTGCCAATCCAGAGGCACTGTCCCCGATGTCCACGCGATGTTGCAGAGGCGTGTCAACCAGGACAGCCCCACAACATCCAGAGCCTTTAGGAACTCCGGGCGAATCTCATCCACCCCCGGGGCCCTGCCACCGAGGAGCTTTTTAACTACCTCCGTGACCTCAAACCCAGAGATAGCAGAGCCCGCCTCAGAGAACCCACACTCTGCTTCCCCATGGGAAGGCGTGTTGGTGGAATTGAGGAGGTCTTCGAAGTATTCTCCCCACCGACTCACAACGTCCCGAGTCGAGGTCAGCAGCGCCCCATCCCCACTATACACAGTGTTGGTGGTGCACTGCTTTCCTCTCCTGAGACGTCGGATGGTGGACCAGAATTTCCTCGAAGCCGTCCGGAAGTCTTTCTCCATGGCCTCACCGAACTCCTCCCATGCCTGGGTTTTTGCTTCAGCGACCACCAGAGCTGCATTCCGCTTGGCCAGCCGGTACCCATCAGCTGCCTCAGGAGTCCCACAGGCCAAAAAGGCCCGATAGGACTCCTTCTTCAGCTTGACGGCATCCCTCACCGTTGGTGTCCACCAACGGGTTCGGGGATTGCCGCCACGACAGGCACCGACCACCTTACGGCCACAGCTCCGGTCGGCCGCCTCAGCAATGGAGGCGCGGAACATGGTCCACTCGGACTCGATGTCCCCCGCCTCCCCCGGAACATGAGCAAAGTTCTGTCGGAGGTGGGAGTTGAAACTCCTTCTGACAGGGGATTCTGCCAGACGTTCCCAGCAGACCCTCACAATACGTTTGGGCCTGCCACGTCGGACCGGCATCTTCCCCCACCATCGGAGCCAACTCACCACCAGGTGGTGATCAGTTGACAGCTCCGCCCCTCTCTTCACCCGAGTGTCCAAGACATGCGGCCGCAAGTCCGATGACATGACCACAAAGTCGATCATCGAACTGCGACCTAGGGTGTCCTGGTGCCAAGTGCATGTGTGGACACCCTTATGCTTGAACATGGTGTTCGTTATGCACAATCCGTGACGAGCACAGAAGTCCAATAACAGAACACCGCTCGGGTTCTGATCGGGGGGGCCGTTCCTCCCAATCGCGCCCTTCCAGGTCTCACTGTCATTGGAGTCCCCAGCGGGAGCGCTAAAAACTAAAACTAAAACCTCTGTAACTCATTTATTTTTAAAGGCAATGTTGTAAGCTTGCACGGTGGTGGACTGGTTAGAGCGTCAGCCTCACAGTTCTGAGGACCCGGGTTCAATCCCCGGCCCCGCCTGTGGGGAGTTTGCATGTTCTACCCGTGCCTGCGTGGGTTTTCTCCGGGCACTCCTGTTTCCTCCCACATCCCAAAAACATGCATGAATTGGAGACTCTAAATTGCCCGTAGGCATGACTGTGCGTGCGAATGGTTCTTTGTTCCTATGTGCCCTGCGATTGGCTGGCAACCAGTTCAGGGTGTACCCCGCCTCCTGCCCGATGACAGCTGGGATAGGCTCCAGCACGCCCGCGACCCTAGTGAGGAGAAGCGGCTCAGAAAATGGATGGATGGATGGATGTTGTAAGCTTAGTTCATAATGATATTAAACTGTATTGGGATCATAGTTTGCCATGTACTGATGGTTTCATATAGGCAATTATAAATATTTGGAGGGGGTGGACGTCAATTACTTGTTATGGTAGGCCTTTCCCCCTATAGGCAAACAAAAAGCAAACAACACTCAGTAAAATGTGAAAGTTTTCACGTTACTTTTGAGGCAAGGTTCTTTCCCATTGGTTACCAATTTTTTTCTCATGTGATTTTCATTTACCTTAACATACTCATTACTGAATCAACATCTAGTCTAGACTCACTTAAAACTCTTTGAAGTGTACAAGAAAGAAAAAGTTTGACAAGTAACTTTTGATATTTTAAGTTTTCCAGGTTGAAAGTTACTAATTGCACCTTGTAAGATGAAAAATGACATGAAAAGCAGTGCAAAGCAAAGACGACCGATACGGCGTGTGATATATTAGACTTCACAAGGTTAATTCTTTTGATGAAAAGTCACAAAGCATCGCTCGAGGGCGGGGGAAAGTTTCAGAGGAAGGACGACAGTGATGTCGCTTGATGAGGTATATGTTGTAAAAAACAGAAGGGGATGAAAAAATGAACAAAGAGAATGTGACTAATAAAAATGTGACCGCCCTGGCCCCTCTTCTTTGTTCCTCTATCTTAACTTTGACTTCTCTTCTATTTTAAGACACCACAGTGTTGATTTGATGTAGATCAGAATACATTGATGCATGAGTGTAGTGGAACTGGAATAAATGGATTGTTTGGTGGATGGATAGGGGGTCCGGTTTGGTGGCCTCAGTATTGCATCTCTGCTTTTTGCAGATGATGTGGTTCTGTTGGCTTCATCAAGCCATGACCTCCAACTCTCACAGGAGCAGTTCGCAGCCGAGTGTGAAGCGGCTGGGATGAGAATCAGCACCTCCAAATCTGAGACCATGGTTCTCAGTTGGAAAAGGGTGGCGTGCCCTCTCCAGGTCGGGGATGAGATCCTGCCCCAAGTGGAGGAGTTCAAGTATCTTGGGGTCTTGTTCACGAGTGAGGGAAGAATGGAACGGGAGATCGACAGGTGGATCGGTGCAGCGTCTGCAGTGATGCAGACTTTGTATCGGTCCGTTGTGGTAAAGAAGGAGGTAAGCCGAAAGGCGAAGGTCTCAATTTACCTACCCTCACCTATGGTCACGAGCTGTGGGTCATGACCGAAAGAACAAGATCCCGGATACAAGCGGCCGAAATGTGTTTCCTCCGCAGGGTGTCCGGGCTGTCCCTTAGAGATAGGGTGAGAAGCTCGGTCATCCGGGAGGATCTCAGAGTAGAGTCGCTGCTCCTTCACATCGAGAGGAGCCAGATGAGGTGGCTGGGCCATCTGATTCGGATGCCTTCTGGACTCCTCCCTGATGAGGTGTTCTGGGCATGTCACACCGGGAAGAGACCCCGGGGACGACCCAGGACGCTCTGGAGAGACTATGTCGTTCGGCTGGCCTCGGAACGCCTCGGGATCCCCCGGAAGAGCTGGATGAAGTGGCTGGGGAGAGGGAAGTCTGGACGTCCTTGCTAAAGCTACTGACCCCACGACCCGACCTTGGATAAGCGGTAGAAAATGGATGGATGGATGAAATGTTTTTTTGGAAAGGGTCTGTATGTGTGTGTGTGTGTGTGTGTACGCGCGTGTGTGTGTGCCTGTGTGGGGGTGCGCTGTCAAATCAGAGCATGTAATGCAACCACGTGAAATGTAGGCTAGAGGAAGTTTAGGTTCCACACAAATTAGAAACTCAGGCTCAAAACGTCCGCTCCACAGCAAGCACGGTCATGTTTTGACAACACCAGCCTCTCTTTTGTCGGTCTTCTGTTTATTTTGCAACCTGCTAGTCGGCTGTGTCAGACACACACACACACATGCACACACACACATACACACGCACACACACACGCGTGTGCGCGCGCACACACACACACACGCAAACACACACACACACACACACACACACACTAAGGCTAAAGCTCAGTGGGTCAGTGGGTCGATATGTGTGTAAACGTCGTCCAGTGTGTGCCTGCTCTACAATGCTGATGGGAATTAGTTGAAATAGACGATGTATTGCTGCCCCAACAACCCTAAATTTAACTAATTATCTGAAGCAGAGAAGCGCAATGGCAGGAGGCAGGGCTGGGCAATATGGCCTTAAAATAAATGTTTCACAAAAGATTGATTTCCATCCATTTATCCATTTTCTGTACCGCTTATCCTCACTAGGGTCGTGGGCGTGCCTGAGCCTATCCCAGCTATCTTCGGGCAAGAGGCGGTGTACACCCTGAACTGGTCGCCAGCCAATCGCAGGGCACATATAAACAAACAACCATTCGGACTCACATTCAAAACCTAGGCAATTTAGTCTTGAATGAACCTACCATTCACGTTTTTGGGATGTGGGAGGAAACCAGAGTACCTGGGGAAAACCCATGCAGGCACGGGGAGAACATGCAAACTCCACACAGGCGAGGCCGGATTTGAACCCGAGTCCTCAAAACTGTGAGGTGGATGTGCTAACCAGTCGTCCACCGTGCAGCAGATTTCCAATTTTAATATTTTTTTTCCCCTAAAAAAAAATGCAAATGACAATTATGTTATTCTAAAAACATTTGTCCCTTTTCTGTTTTTTCTTCATGGGATTTGCTTTATTTCTGATAGCAAAAATGTTTTCCCCTCCGCATTAACTTGCATCAACTTTCAGAATTTTGTTCTATTTTTTTCTTTACAGATAAAAAGAAAATAAGTGCTTCATTTTGGGAAAGATGTCCCTTTAGGGAAAACATGTATGTAAACACGGTCCTTAATAAATTTACATTTTAAACCAACTCTGTCATGCTCTTTTCTAATGTTGAGTTGAAAAGATGAGGTAATGCCACCTCGCAAAATGTTTGCAGCTTGGAGGCACATTCTGGTAAAAAATTTCTTGCATGTGGATAAATCACTGTCTTATTGATTTTTTCCCAGAGCTCAGTGCCATGAGACACATTAGGCCACAACTCCAGTTTCTGTTGTTTTTATGGGAGTAGGTGAGTGGCCTACTGCCCAACCCCATCACCTGATATTCATTGGTGGTCTCCCGTCCAAATACTACCAAGGACCGACCCTGCTTAGCTTCTGATATCAGATGCGATCGGGTATTCTCAGGGAAGTTCCCAGGGCAGTCACTATATTTGCAATGTATAAAAGGGCATCATGTCTGGCATTGTCCGTGATGTTTTCCACTGAGCTCCTTTCTTTTCCTGTGGAAAACAATTTATTTCAAAGTACTCGACTCATGTTGTCTATTTCTTTTTGGAGAAATAGCCAATGGATCGTCGTAAGTGTTGCTAATTTGGCAACACTGACTGTGCTGACTGTGAAACATGAATACTGTGCTACACAATTTTAGAGTATACGGAATCCGTAGCTTTGCGTGCACAGAATCAAAGTGGTACAGTCTGGTTTTCTCCCATCTTCCGAAAACCAGGAAGTAGTGTGTTAACAAACATACTTAAATCGAAATGCTTCCTCCATTCCAGAATCAAAGTGGTATGGCCTTTTTTCCCAAACAAACAAAACTTTGATTTCTACTTAATTTTCACAGCTGAACTTTGGCGGAGGTAATTGATTCTTTGCATTGTGTGTGTCACCCAGTCAGGTTTGATCCGTGTGACTGAGCACGACTACTTGATCTCGCCTCTACCTCAACATCTGGCCAAACATCACAACTACAGTGCGCCTGACGGTCACCAACCACACGTCATCTACAAACGCTCAGCTGAACACGTGGTCCGCGAACGGGCCGGCGACCCTTCGGGTGTCGGTCCGTCCACGCAGCACCAGGACCACCATCAACACCAGGATGATCTACATGGGAGCACACAAAAGCAACACTTCTGTGGGCGCCGCAAGCAATGTATGTAAGGGAACTTCCATGTCCTTCTACTTGTAATTTTTTGAAAGTACTCCAATGGATATAAAACGTTTACACACCCCTGTTCGAATACCAGGTGTTTGTGATATAAAATAATGAGAGGAAGATAAATTATTGTAAAACTTTTTCAACCATGAATGTGACCTACAACCTTTACAACTCAATTGAAAAAAAAAAGAAATCGTTTCGAGAGGGGAAGTAAAAATAATAATAAGACACTATATAAAATAATAATAAGACACTATATAAAAAGACTGGTTAGAGCGTCAGCCTCACAGTTCTGAGGTGCGGGGTTCAATCCCCGTCCCTGCCTGTGTGGAGTTTGCATGTTCTCCCCGTGCCTGCGTGGGTTTTCTCCGGGCACTCCGGTTTCCTCCCACATCCCAAAAACATGCATTAATTGGAGACGCTAAATTGCCCATAGGCATGACTGTGAGTGCGAATGGTTGTTTGTTTCTATGTGCACTGCGATTGGCTGGCAACCAGTTCAGGGTGTACCCCGCCTCCTGCCCGATGACAGCTGGGATAGGCTCCAGCACGCCCGCGACCCGCGTGAGGAGAAGCGGCTCAGAAAATGGATGGATGGATATATAAAAAGACATGCTTTTTTTCTCAGTCTGACATGAAATCAGACTAAACCTTTCCTGTTTTTGGTCAATTAGGATTACCAAAACGATTTCTATTTTCTGAATCCCAGAATAGTGAAATAAGGATTTTTCTTTGGACAATTTTTCCTTCCTTTCTTCAAAGTCAGAAGTTTACTTACATGCAGTAAGATTAGTATGGCTTTAAATAATTTTGGAAAATTCAAACAATGATGTCATGTAGTTGGACACTTCTGATAGGTTTCATTATCCACAGTGAAATAAGTACTGTACTGACATGGGCTGAAAGGCCACTCTGCCAGGGAGAAGCCATTACTCTCAAAGAAACATCAAAAAGCCAGATTACAGTTTGCAAATGCAAACAGGGACATCCATCCATCCATCCATTTTTTCGATTTCGATTCAACATCCCAACTTCATTGGAATTGGGGTTGTAATTTATTATTATTATCATTATCGATAAAGTGGAAGAAAAAGGGCAGCTTGCAAGCCTGAGAATAGCAACTTTAAAATACAGGGGTGGCAGCATCCTGTTGTGGGGTTGTTTTGCTTCAGGAGGAACTGGTGCACTTCACAAAATAGATGGCATCATGAGGAAAGAGCATTATTTAGAACTACTTGAGATGTTGCGTATCTCAAGACATCAGACAGGCAGTTTAAGCCAGAGTATAAATGGGCCTTCCAAATGGACAGTGACCCGAAGCATACAGCCAAACTGGTTACAAAGTGGCTTAAGAGTAACAAGTTTTGGAGTGGTCATCGCAAAGTCCTAATCTCAATCCTATTGAAAATCTAGGGGCAGACCTAAAAAGGCATGTGCGAGCAAGGCGACCTACAAATTTTGCTCAGTTCAACCAGTTCTGTCGGGAGGAATGGGCCATAATTCCTGCAAACTATTGTGAGAAGCTCGTGAAAGGATATCCAAAACCTTGACCCAATTCATAAGGTTTAAAGGCAATAGTACCAAATACTATGTAAACTTCTGACTGGAAAAAGGCATGAAAAATTGTCTAAAAAAACCTTCTCTCATTATACTGGCATTTAGCATATAGATGTAATTTTAGTAATCGTAATTTACCTAAAAGAGGAAAAGTTTAATCCTGATTTCATGTCAGACTGAGAAAGAAAAGCATGTCTTTTTATATAGTGTATGTAAAAATTTGGTTTCAACTGTATAAAGATGTGGCTGTGCGCCGAATTAACCAATCACATGCAAACTCATTAAATGAGAGTCAGCACACACCTGCCACCATTTAAAGTGCCTTTAATTAACCACTACAAAAATGTTCAGCTGTTCTAATCGGCATTTCATGACAATTGTTTTTAATTTTCTCTTGAACTCACCCTACCCCCTGGTAGGTGCTATAGAACATTCATTCATTCATTCATCTTCCGCACCGCTCATCCTCACTTGGGTCGTGGGCGTGCTTGAGCCTATCCCAGCTATCTTCGGGCGAGAGGCGGGGTACACCCTGAACTGGTCGCCAGCCAATCGCAGGGCACATATAAACAAACGACCATTTTCACTCACATTCAAACCTACGGGCAATTCAGAGTCTTCAATTAACCTACCATGCATGTTTTAGGGATGTGGGATGAAACCGGAGTACCCGGAGAAAACCCACACAGGCACGGGGAGAACATGCAAACTCCACACAGGCAAGGCCGGATTTGAACCGTGGTCCTCAGAACTGTTAGGCAGACGTGCTAACCAGTCGTCCACCGTGGCGCCCGCGATTCGTGTTGCTGATCAGTATCACTGCACTGCTGGAAAATGTGCATTGCTTAGTGACTTTGCATGTTTTACACATTTGTTTTTCATCAGTATTACCGCAGTCCTTTATGTTTACATCCCCTCTATTTTTCAATAGAATTGTGCAGGTTGTAGGTCACTTTAATGGTGGAAAAAGTTGTGAAATAATTTATCTTGGTCTCATTTTTTTACATTTGGCATTTGAGCAAGGGTGTGTACACATTTTATATCCACTGCACCTATCAACCTTCAATTTCTTTCCCTTCCATTATCTTACCTTCATTAGCTACACTGCCTTACCTACCTACGCACCTACATTAGCCCATATACTGTACTATGTTATTTCAGTCCAGCATTGCTTTGCTTAACCTCACATGATGACTATGCACCCTCATTATATATATGAAATGTACGTAAAAGAAGAATGACAATAACCATGCAAGGTCTATAAAGGCATGCTTGGTGTGGAAGATCACCTAGAACGGACATGGCGACCGCAAATACTTTTCTGGCTAAATGGACCAAAATGCTTCTCATCCTCACAGACACCCCCAAACCTCCCATTGAGGACCCTTTTCTGACGCCAGATGAGTTTGACACTTCTGACGACGAGGGCCCGGGAAGGCTAAAGCGGTCCCCTATTGACTCCAACCGGGTGGGAGGTCTGAATGTGGAGACCCTGGTGGTGGCGGACAGGAATATGCTGGAGAAACACGGCCGGGAGAATGTCACCACCTATATCCTCACCGTCATGAACATGGTCAGTGTCAAAAAAGGAAGACAGTCGAGGAAGTTTACTATAATTTGCTATTTTTTCACCAAACAGTACAGTTCTATACAGGTGTTGTAAAGAACTGGACTGTATTACAGCAGCTGGTATCCCAATGGAAGCATGCTGAAAAATGAAGACGGTACAGGTTGAATAATTTGGGAGTCTTAACCATGGAAACTAACAATCTACCTACCTAACTACCTTATTTGACCATACCTACCTGACCAACTTTACTTTACCACTCCTAACTTTACCTTACTTATTCCTACCTACCTCCCTTACTTTGTGTGCCTACCTACCTACCTACCCAGTACCTACCCAGTACCTAGCTACCTACCTACCCACCTACATACATACAGATACAGGTCAGATATTTTGAGACGATTTACAACAGAATTGCAGAAAAATGCTCACCTTACCAAAATGAACCAAACCGTATCGCTTGGTGGAAAATGTCTGTTGACAGACAAGGAGCAATGTTACCAGGTAGTTTGTTAAAAAAAAATTTGTGTTTCAGTCATAGGACTCTCAACTTAGATGAACTTTACTATCGATAGAATGTCATTTAATCTTACAGAAGGATCAGACTCAGAAGACACCAGTCATTACTCCTCACGGCTCAGACCATACCGTCCTTACGCTCTGCTTTTCGTTTTGAAAAATGTGGTTTTCGCAGTGCTTTCGGTGGCGCCGGTGGCTTCTTCCCATTCTTCTAAATGCAGCACTTGTTCAATCCCTAAGTCCATCAATGACAAAGTCTTTCCACATTTTCTTCTATGGTCGTCCTGTGTGTATTTGGCCGTGACGACACACAACCAGGCAAACACATGGCGGTAACTGATTTTAGAGTTGGCTCATTTGTTGAGTTAACAGCCACTTTTACTGCTCTTTTTTTCTTCAGGTTTCCAGTCTTTTCAAAGATGGCACCATCGGGACAGACATCAACATTGTGGTAGTTAGCTTGTTGCTACTGGAACAGGACCCAGTGAGTGCACTGACTTGTACTGTAACTCTGCAAATATACAGTAATCCGCTCCTATCCGCAGGGGATAGGGACCACGCCCCACTGTGAATAGTGAAAAAACGTGACTAAGTGAATCACCCACCAAATTTTTTTTTACTATTGCCTATATTAGTAGTTGAACCATAGATATAAATCAGTTTTTAAGTTTAAGTTTGACACAAATAAAAACACCACTAGGTGAATTGGTGAACAGCGAACCATGATGATGCAGGGGATTTACTCTACTTACTGTTTTTGCAAGATTCTGCTCATGTATTTCTCTTCAACAACAGCTGGGCCTGACCATCAATCACCATGCTGACCAGTCGCTCAACAGCTTCTGCCAGTGGCAGTCGGGCTTGGTGGGCAAAAGCGGTAAACGGCACGACCACGCCGTCCTCCTCACTGGACTCGACATCTGCTCCTGGAAGAACGAGCCCTGCGACACCCTGGGTAAGGCGGCCGGCCAAGTCCAACTTCCTGCTCTCTGTTTTTGGTTTTGGTTTGTTTTTACACCTGAATGTCTCGAACCAGTTTATGCTACTCTGCACACACAAGGTTGTGAGTTTTGGTTTCCACGTGCAAGTTGCTGACCTGCTTCTGTTGACGCATGACAGCAGCGTTCCCTTGGCTGCTCCACATTCATAAAAATGCTTGAATTTGAAATGTCGCACATTCAACAGTTTAAAAGTGCTTGAGGATTTTAATTACATCCTATCGAGACAGGTTTAGGGTTTCAAATTGGAGTTTCAAGCCAGGGTTAGGGTTTCAAGCCAACCGTGGAGTTTCAAATTCAGTTTTTGAGCCCAGGTTAAGCTTTAAAGCAAACGATAGGGTATCAAATTGGCATTTTAAGCAAAGGCTAAGGATTCAAATTTGGCTTTTAAGGCAGGGTTAGTTTTAAATTAGGGTTTCGGGCCAAGGTTAGGGTTTCAAGTAATTAAAGAGGACAATGGTTAGGGTTTCAATCCAATTTTAGGGTTAAAGTTAGTCTTTCAAATTAGGGTATGAAGACAGGGTTTAGGCTTTGTAGCCAGAATTTGTGTTTAGAGCCACAGTTCTGATTTCAATTTAGCAATTCAAAGATAAGGTTTAAAGCAAAGGTTAGGGATTCAAATTAGGGCTTCAAGACAGGTTTATGGTTTCAGCAAAGTTTAGTGATTCAATTTTGACTTTCAAGCCAGGGTTAGGTTTTCAAGCAAGTGTTAGAGTTTCAAGCTTGAAAAAAAAATAAGACTGCAAAGAAAATGTATACACACCCTAGATCGGATTGTTGCGTCCTTATTTCATGCATATTCATCTCTTATACTGCCTTGGTACTTCACATAGCTGGCGTGGCATCAAATCCCACTCAGCCGCTACCAGTCCAGGGTGTAGTCTTTTTTTTTCCATCTTTCCCATGTTACCCTCAAGAGACGGACAGATGGATGGATGGAGCGACCTCGTGTAATTGCTGGAAAGTCTTAACCGACCTACCCAGGGAGTCTCCCATGTCTGCTTGGAAGTCATTTGGGTCCAGACTGCGGTCCCAGGCACATTTTCATTCCTGTTATTTTGGTTTGGATCAAACTAAAATGTCTGGACTGGCCAAGCAAGGTGGATGTAGAAGTACCCTTGAGGAACACACATGGCATTGATGTCTGTTTACGTGTATGGAAAGCTAAAAAATGGTCAAAACGTTTGAACAAAATTAGCCCCTGACAGCAATTTCACCGATCAACAAAAGGTTTGGCTGACATGGCTATCATATTTGGACAAATAAAATAATTACAGAGACCCATGCTTGAAACTGAACACAAGGCCGGCCATTTTGGTTTAAAACAATCAAAAAGTTTGAAACAGTTAGTTCCCGACACCAGTTTCACCGATCGACACAAAAAAAGTCTCTCAGACCCCCGCTCGAAATGGAACAAGAAAGCAGGCATTTTGGTTTGAAACAGAAATTTGGGGTGAATTCCAGGGCTCCTACTTTAACAAACTCCGACGAGGGAATTTTCAAATTAGGGCAATTCAGAAGCAAGTATACTTGACAGCTGGGCGATGCAAACATTTTGTTTTTTTGCCTACACCATTTAATGTGGGTGGAGCATCGGGTTCAAAGTTGGACAATCATTCACCATGCAAACGAGGTCCAAGGAACGTTCATCACCTTTTGCATCTTAAATTTATGCTTGTTTTGCTTCTTCATTGTTCTTTGTGTTTTTTCTGTACACAGGTTTTGCTCCAATCAGCGGCATGTGCAGCAAATACAGGAGCTGCACTATCAACGAGGACACAGGACTGGGCTTGGCGTTCACCATTGCTCACGAGTCCGGACACAAGTATGTCTGTCGCGCCTGACAGTGACGATGTTTAGCAGCCAAGTGGCAGAACTGGAAGAATATGAAGCCTCCACGTTATCGACTGAGAGGGTCCTCAAATGTCACACACAGAGACACAAACGCGCATTGACCTGCCAACATTACGTCCAAATTCAACTGTTTGAAAGAATAGCCTAGGGCGGACACTGCTTTGTTTGTGTTCGCGTTTCCATCGAGATACAAGTTTGATTGGTTCAATTTACATTTTTTTTTATTTTTTTTTTTTTTATAGTTAAACTCGTCTGCCTGTCTGGCACTCGCCCAATACAAACCTTGAACATGTTTTCTCCTGCTCAACACCCGGCTGCTAAAGTGTCGAAAAAGCATAAACTTAACATTATGATGCGAAGAATACAGCAAGACCAGCCACAAATAGCAATTGCAATTAATAGATGCAACCCACTTTTTTTTTTCCTTTAAAGAATTGCCTATATTAATGCAATAATGCCCAACCTTTTTTGTTAAAAAAAGTAATTTTCACCCAAGCCACCCATGACACAATACTAATGAAGCTATTCAGCTTCTCTAACATCTTGCTGTCAGTATCTTATTTTTTATATTTAGTGAATGCCCTATTCATTTTCCGTGCTGGCCCAGTTGGTGGCGCACTCCAAATGACGGCACGGAAATGACTGCAGTAAAAATGTTGTAGAATCACGCACAAGGGGCATACCATGCATTGCCTACGTCATATATCTTTTGTTGTGATGAAGAATTCAAGCTTAGTTACATACTATAGCTTTAATAGTTTAAAACCCGAATAGACCCAAAACTAATGATCCCAAAACACTTTAATATAATTTCAAACTCATGAAATTTAGCATCGCTGTACTCTCAAAGATGCTAAATATGATATTAATAACTACACTTAACACTTAAAAAAATTGTTTTCTTAAAATGACTCTCATTTGTCCATCAATATTGTTAAAAATCTCTCGATCATAAAACCCCAATTTGAAAACTTAACCCTTTCTTGAAACCCTAATTTGAAACCCTAATGCAGGTTTGAAAATCTAATATGAAACCCTTACTCAAAGCCCTAATTTTAAACTTTGAACTTTGCTTCAAACCATAATTTCAAACCCCAACCCTTGTTTTCATCCCTAACCCTGGTATAAAAACACTAATGCTACCTTGAAACCCTCACTTCAAAGCTTAGCTTGTAACTGTGCCCCTAGCTTGAAACCCTTATCTGAATGCCTTACTTGAAAACCTAACCCTGATTTGAAACCCTAATTTTAAACCCAAACCGAGCCTTGAAACCATTTTGAAACAGGTTTGAAAACCCAACTTGAAAAGCTTTTTTTTTTTTTTTTTTTGCTTCAGTTTCGGGATGATACATGACGGTGAGGGTAACCCTTGTCGCAAAACCGAGGGCAACATCATGTCACCCACCCTTGCCGGCAACAACGGGGTGTTCTCTTGGTCCACCTGCAGCCGCCAGTACCTCAATCGCTTCCTCGGGTAGGCATCATTGCGAATGCACCGTTGGTTGGATGGTTTTGTCGATTGTAATCGTGATATTCGACGGTTTGTCCCCTAGGACGACCCAGGCGTCCTGTCTGGTGGACGAGCCCAGGCAGATAGGTCAGTACAAATATCCCGAGAAGCTTCCCGGGCAGCTGTATGATGGAGACACACAGTGCAAGTGGCAGTTCGGCTCCAAGGCCAAGTTGTGTAGCCTTGACTTTATTAAGGTATGCTCATAAAAATCTTCCAAACTTTACCTTATGTGGACTTCTAGTCATTCCTATACTAACCCTGTAAAAAGAGGGTTGGTGGTTTTGCTCAAGGGCACCTCAGCAGTAAACTATCTCTCTAACCAGTCCCAGTTCTCCATATGTTGGTCCTTTCGTGGTTCCTATGCTCTTTGAGTCTTTGGTCTGCTGCAGGATTATACTCTCTAGCACTTCCATTTCCTGAATCACATCCTTAAAACCGCAGCCAGACCCTTCTAAACGTCAACTTTACTGAACCCTAAGTCATTCCAACAAGTCTTCCTGTCTTAAAGCTTCTGCTTTTTGGGTCTACAGTGGGATTCTAAGCCTTTGTATTTTGGGTCCCCAAGGCAAATGCTGTTCAGAATGTTAAAAAAAAAAACAATAACAAAAAAAACCTAAAAATCACCAGACGAGGACCACTATGATCTAATATCATCCCTAATTTATCCCATATGAAGGGTTTAATGGTTTTATATGAGGGCACTTGAGCAGTACCCTCATCTCTCCAGCAACCAGTTCCAAATGTTCATGTTAATTGATTGCTTTTTTCATCTTTAGTCTGAAGTCTCTGCTTTTACAGTTCCTCAAGACAAATGATTAAAATCAAGTCCAGACCCTCACGAAGTACACCTTAAGTGGACATCAAGCCCACCTACACGAGTCCCACTCTGCAATGTTTTAGTCCGTTAATGTTTTTTTCTGCTTTTCTGTAAAATCTTCAGGACGATTTTAGCCTTCCAGTCCAGAATGTTTTGAATGTTACCTTATGTTGATTTTAAGACATCCCTGTACTAACTCGATATGGATTGGTAGTCTTTGGATCTTTGGTCTGGAACAGGATTCTAGCCTCTCCCCTTCTACTCACTGGGACAAATCTTTAAAAGCACCTTAAGCCTTTCCCACACTAGCTTCACTCTTTGCATTGAATGAAAAACATCTATAGAATAGTCCAGGTTTTTGTAGACCGGAACTATCCCACATCAACATGTCTTTGAGACCATTGGGAACCTCCAGTAATGAACACCCCCATCATACAGGGTCCAAGTATTGTCATCCTTACAGCGTCAATGATGTCTTGCTAAATGAGCACTTTATTAATCGCAGTAATCTTTGCCAAACAGCCCAAGACCCCCCCCCTGTGTTTTACCCCTGGTTTGAATTCCCCTCAATGGACAGGCCCCTTCTATCCCATTCGAACCCCGTGGGCTAGGTGAAATCTTTATGTTAGCTGTTATTCACATGGAAATGCTGCTTGGCTTCTAACCGCTGGGAAATAGACTAAGACAAATGTTATAGCTAGCGGATTAGTGCACAAACACTTCATCGTGGCTATTCAAAGATGTTTACGTGAACATGACCTGGTAAAAATAGGCTTTTTTTTTTGGAAAAAAGGAGACAAGGTGGAAAACGTAAAAATACTCGTCTTTTGTGTAAAGCACAGTGACTTTGATGCTAACCCTTGATTGAAACCTTAACCTTGGCTTCAAACCTTTGCTGTGGACCCCCAACCTAGCTTGAAATCCCTTATTTGAAACCCCAAATTTGGCTTGAAACACTGATTAGCAGCGCTAACACCCCCCCCTCAAAAAAAAAAAAAAACATTAAAATTGGAGATCCCCTTGTTTGAAACTTTAATGCAGGTTTGGTAACGTAATTTGAAACCCTAACTTGAAACCCTATTTTGAAACACTAACTTTTGTTTGAAACCCTAAATTACGCTTCAAACCCTATTTTAAAACCCTAATTTTTGTTTGAAACTCTAAGCTAGGCTTGAAACCCTAATTTGAAACCCTAACCTTGGCTTGAAACTCTCATTTGAGAGCCTTTACAGAGCTTAAACCATTGTTTCAAAGCCTAGCACAGGCTTGAAACCCTAATTTAAAAACGATAACCTGAGTTTGAAACCCTTATTTAAAGTCCTAACCCAGGTTTCAAACCCAAATTTAAAACCCTAACCCAGGCTTGAAACTCAAATTCAAAACGTTAACGCATGTTTAAAGCTGTAACCCTAGCTTGAAACTAATCCTGGCTTGAAGCCCAAAGCCTTGTTTGAAACCGTAGCCTTTACTTTAAACCCCAATCCGAAAACATAACCTGGTTTGAAACTTTGACTTTAAAACCTGATTTGAAATCCTTACCCTACCTTGAAAGCCGAGTTTGAATCCCTAACCTAAGCTTGAAACGTTAACTCAAAACCTAGCTTGAAAAACTAATTTGAAACCCTTAGCGAGGCTTGAAACTTTAACTTAAAACTTAATTTGAAAATTTACCCTGTCTTGAAAACCTAATTTGAAACCCTAACCCAGACTTGAAACCTAATTTTAATACTTTGTTTGCAACACTAACCCAGACTTGAAACCCTAATTTGAAACCCTAACGCAGTCTGGAAGCCTAATTCGCCCTGGCCCTCCGTCCTGGTCGCTTCCCCGTGCCCGGTGCAGCCGGGCCGGCTGCCAGCGTCGGCAGCCTGTCTCCCGATGTGAGGCTCTCCCTCTGTGCTCACTCACTCGCTCCATTTCTGTATTGTTGGGTCAAATGACACACACAATTATAGCCCTTTTCATTAAAGAAGTGCACTGATTAGGTTTGACATCCAGGCTTTTTTCAGGGGAGGCTCATTGTCGGGCTTATGGTGCAGGGGTGCGCCATAAACCCGACAACGAGATTCACTTCTGGCGCTGGCAGGGAGCTGCTGATGCTCGCTCAGCAGTGGTTGGAAGTAATGAAGTACAAATACATCATTATTGTATTTAAGAAGATTTTACGGTTTCTTTGAGTATTTATTTTTCTGGCGACGTTTTACTTTTATTCCCTACATTTAAAGATGTTGTCAAAAGAGGCTCGTTACTTTTGTCAATCTCCACAGATGACAACCGGATGCAAAAATGACGTAAAAATAGGTCAATCGAGTTTGAGATCTTGATTGACTGATTGAGATCTTGAGACTTGAAAAACAGGGGAAAGAACACAAACAATAGCGACATGGAGGAATGTGAACCAGGGAGCGATACAGTTGTTATCATTGGCTTATTTAGCATTATTTTGTATGCTGTCTTTGTTGTACTCATGCAGGACATGTTGTCAGTTCAGCCCTGATTATCCTGTGAAAATTTAGCTTGCAACAAAGCTGTGTCCAGTGTTTTTTTTTGTTTTTTCTTCTTCTTCTCAGTTCGAGCACTATGCAAGTTAATAAAAGAGGAAAACTATTGTGTGTGCAGATAACATTTTTTAATGATCAATTTATGAAAATGAGTATTGTTTACCAGATATTAAAAATGAATTTTTCCCTTTGTACTTAAGTACATTTCAGAATTTGTAGTTTTCACTTTTAGTATGGAAATAATCAGTACATTTACCAGAGTATTATTTTTTTTTTTTTTACACAAGTATCTACTTCATACCGAATAACAGAATGTAAGTACTTTTGCCACCTGTTGCACAGGGAAACATAGTAGACAACATCTTATTTGCATCCAGTTTGTTTGTCTCATCTCGCAGGACATCTGCAAGTCGCTGTGGTGTCACCGCACGGGCCACCGATGCGAGACCAAGTTCATGCCTGCCGCTGAAGGCACGAGCTGCGGCCCAGACATGGTGAGGAGGCTCAAGAATGGATATACTATGTGTAAAAAGTTAATTATTTTATTTGTTATATTCATTATAATATCTCAAGTGGAAGGGTTCGTGAGTGAAAGAGGACAGTGCTGCACCTTTTGAGCTGGAGGTTGGGGGATGAAGCCTTTCTCAAGGTCACATCGACAGTCGCCATTTTATATTTGTATACAGCAGGACTCGAACTGTGGCCCTTTGGCATCAAAGCTGAAGCCCTTACCGATGAGCTACTACTAATAACTACTAACTTTACACAGTACAAGCTTTAAAGTCGTACACAATCCACTCTGATTATTTCTAAGACATTATCCCCCATTGGAAATGTTGCGGCTTTCAGCTTGTAACTTTAGGGGTCACCACAAGTTATTCAGTTTGGTAACTCAGTTATTTTTTACAGGAAATAATATACTAAAACATTTGTTACAACAAGCCAATTATGTCACTTTAACATTTAATTTTAATAATCTCATATAATAAGTAATACATGCAATACAGCCTCACAGTTCTGAGGACCGGGGTTCAATACCCGGCCCCGCCTGTGTGGAGTTTGCATGTTCTACCCGTGCCTGCGTGTGTTTTCTCCGGGCACTCCGGTTTCCTCCCACATCCCAAAAACATGCATTAATTGGAGACTCTAAATTGCCCGTAAGTGTGAATGTGAGTGCAACTGGTTGTTTGTTTGTATGTGCCCTGCGATTGGCTGGCAACCAGTTCAGGGTCTACCCCGCCTCCTGCCCGATGATAGCTGGGATAGGCTCCAGCACGCCTGCGGACCCTAGTGAGGAGAAGCGGCTTAGAAAATGGATGGATGGATGCAATACTTGTATAATACATAATTATTGCTGATGTCAGGCCGAAACCTCCTATGTCTATATATGGTCAATTTTAGATTTATTTTCACAAATAGATACTATTGGTCAGTCCCCATATGGGTAGCCTGTTTTTACAAATTATTGACCATATCAAGTGTAAAAAATAGCTTGCTCTCTTGGACGATGCAATGTTAATGGATCAATGTTTTTTTTTTTTTTTTTTTTTTTTGGTGGTGGTGGTGTGGGGGTGGGGGTTGGGGGGTGATGATTTTGGAGATGTAAGGTTTCCACCCAACACCAGTGGTATGTACAATCAATATGCACATTAAAATGTGTACTATACACTTATATTCTATATTGTTCTATCCATCCATCCATTTTCTGAGCCGCTTCTCCTCACTAGGGTCGCGGGCGTGCTGGAGCCTATCCCAGCTGTCATCGGGCAGGAGGCGCGGTACACCCTGAACTGGTTGGCAACCAATCACAGAGCACATACAAACAAACAACCATTCGCACTCGCAGTCACACCTACGGGCAATTTAGAGTCTCCAATTTATGCATGTTTTTGGGATGTGGGGGGAAACCGGAGTGCCCGGAGAAAACCCACGCAGCCACGGGGAGAACATGCAAACTCCACACAGTCGGGGCCGGGGATTGAACACAGGTCCTCAGAACTGTGAGGCTGACGGTCTAACCAGTCGATCACCGTGCCGCCTATATTGTTCTATACACTCTAAATTCTAAATCTGTCTGTCTGTCTCACCATTATTCATCCATCCATTTATCGACCGATCATTAGATATAATGGCCATGAGTATTAATGCCTTTATTAATTGTTGAAATGTACATATACGACAAAATATGATCCTAAAACTGATATTTCAACATAACCATTAAAATAAATGACTTACAAATTATTTGAACCTCAAAAAAACAAAACATCCAAAACTGTGGCACATAGATACTAGGTGGCAAAAGTACTGTAGGTACACTTTTTAAAATGAACTTAAGGAAGGAAGCAAGGAACAAACAAACAAATTGACGAGCAAACGGGAGATGTGATGTTAGAAAAGTAAGGAAAGAAAGAAGGAAAAGAGGAAGGAAGGATGCAAGGTACGAAGGAAGAACCAAGGATTGTATGAAAGAAAGGAAGGAAGACAGTAAAGAAGGAAAGGAGTTAATAATGAGAGAGGAAGGAAGGAAGGTTTTAACTTTTGACATCTCCACCAGTTCAACACACACACAAACCCACACCTGGGGTGGAACCCCTTATCATTTTATATATATATCATTTATATATCATTTTTGTGTCGACACTTTATTTCGTTTTGAAGTTGAACTATTTTTTGCGAATTTAGCTGGCCAGCGAAACCGTATTTGGTTATCCACGTGTTTAAATCTTCTATTTTGAAATGGTTTTGTAGTTGAACATATTTCCAATCTTTATACGTTAGGTCTATTTTTTGATCCTGTTTACTGTTATTTATTCCCATTTTTGTGAATTTGGAAGTCAGTTCATTTGCACCTAGAGTGACCTAAATACTGACTTTATTCAAAAATGACAGGGTGACAATAAATGTCTGAGTTTTGGTAATTCTCAAGCTTCTACCCTAATTGGGGCGGAGAATTCTTGCCTTTGCTTCCAAACTCAGTTGTCACTTACAATCCCGTCTTATACATTCATACTTTTACACATACACACGATATTAATAACGTTTTTATAAACACACGAAAACACGGAAACACAGAAACACAGAAATACAGAAATAAATACGGAATTTAAGTACGTACAGGACTCCGCCGTCCCCACGGATTTTATCGGATTCCGTCCTCCATCTCACTTGCCAGTGACTAGTATTACACAAGGTTTGTTCTGCCGCAGACTTCTTCGTCGCGCAATTCACTCACTCTTTAATCCTTTTTTCCCCAAAAATTTTTTTAAAATTTAACTCACCACTCGTCTTCAATCCTGTGGATTGTCGTCAACCTTCAGATCCCAGTTGAGGAGGACGAAGACCAGTCCCGTAAAAGGGTCTTACTTGCCGTGGCCACGGTCTCTTAACTGGAAGTCGGCTCCACAACTGGAATCCTCGGGTGTGTTGACATCCGGCTCGAAGGACCAATTTAATGTTGGATTTATCTTACCCAACATTATAAAAAATAGACACAAAAGGAATGAAGACGCTGGTTTCTTTTTCTCATGAGGAGGGCGTATGGGAGATTGTTCAGATCACAGTCTCTCAACACGCTCTAAACAATCCCCCCCCTCGCTCCTGCTTTTATTTGAAATAGGAGGGATTTACAAATCATAATGTTCTAAGCAATAAGACACAACACAAAATATTTGATAATAAGAGGGTTTTTCCCAGACATAGTATTCTAAACAATAAGACACAACACATAATATTGAACCAACACCTGTCACGACCCGACCACATCCGATCACGTCCTTGGTCCAGGCGCCCTTCCATCGGATGATGCTGAGTCTTCTTTTTGAAGGCGAGACATCTAAAATTGTCCATTATACTAATGCAAGCTAAGCAAATAAATGATAACTTCTACAATTTATCTAACACTGACATTGTTACCCTAATTGGAACCCTTAACCCTTATTTAAAATCATAACCGTGGCTTGGAACCATGATATGAAATGCTAACTGGGAACCCTACCCTGAAATCCTAACCCTGGATTGAAACCCTAAAGTCTACATTGAACTTACGAGGTTGAGCTGTGTTTCATAAATAGAATTGTAAGAAATAAGTGCAATTGTAATAACATTTTAAAAACGTGGAGGAGTGCCTACCTGCTTTTGACCCACCCTGTATATCGTAACCTTTAGTTGAGCACTTACGTTGAGCTAATTTCACCACTGCCATAAGCGAGTCGCACATTTCTGTACATCATCAGACGTTTATCACCCTAGAATCTCCATCGTCAACCCAAGATAAGGAAGCTCACTGATTGATTCTTATTGTCTTATGTCAGTGGTGTTTGCGTGGCCAGTGTGTCAAATACGGGGACCACACCCCCAAGGCGGTTCACGGCCAATGGTCAGCCTGGTCCCAATGGTCTGAATGTTCCAGAACGTGTGGAGGTGGGGTCATGTACAGGGAGCGCTCCTGCAGCAGTCCAAGGTAAACACACGCACACACGCGCACATTCACATACACACACACAGACACACGCACAGTATACAGTAGATGGCATTCATCATGTCATCACCCAAAGAAACATGGCTGCTCCCACATCAGAAAATGTGCATGAGAGAACAGCTCCTTTATCCTTTTTTTTGGAACACCTGAATGCACTGTCTGCCAGGTAGCTGTCAGCACGCATGCACTCACACACACATGCACACGCACGCGCACACATTCAGTCAGCTGACAGTCCAGACAGCAAGACAATCTCTCCCCATGCTCCAGACGAGGGTGGAGGGGGGGAAACCTCCTTAAAACAGAGCAGTTAGCACCGAGAACTGCCAACGTCTCGCATCGCTACTCGCTCGCATAAACGTAATGCCGCGCATCCCACAGCCCATGACATCTCCGTTGGTTCGTCTCAACATGCACACGGGAAGCTTGTAGTTTTACAGTATAACACTATTGTTTTTCAAGGACATTTGAGCCCTGTGGAAATGAGTTATTAGAATTTTGTGTTTTATGGCAACTCATCAAACTTCGCCCTCATGGAATGACAAAAGCAGGGCTCATAACATAACGTCACCCATCTGTCTAGTATACTGTATGTGGTTCCAATTTGGTAGCAATTAGACAAAATTTCAAGATCAAATTTCTCTTTTAAAGATCCCTGGAAATGGCCAAAGTGAGCCTACAATAGTCGCTTCAAACCAAAATGACAGACTTCCTGTTTGTTTTTCGGCATGGGTTCTTGAGAATTTTTTGAAAATGTAATTTAATAAATTTCGTGTTGCTCAATGCTTCAGGCTTAGAAGAAAAATTCTATGGGATTTTTTTTCATAAAATTCCCAAAATGTTCAAATTATTTTTGTTCAATAAACAAGCCAAAATTACCATAAAATAGGCGTTTCAGTTCAAAATGGCAGACATTTTGTTGTTTATAACCTTGGTTGTCGAGACTCGTGATGTCCCTATACTAAATTTCATTTTGCTAAGTGAAACTGGCTTTGGGCACTGACTTTTCCAAAAATTTCACTGGGTGCTCCCAAGTCAATTTTTGGGAGTCATGCCTGCTCGGATATGCGAGTGATTTGCTCTGTGTTGCATAACCATGGGGGGATAGACAGAGGTGGGTAGAGTAGCCATCAAGTAAGAGTACTGTTACTTTAGAGTAATATGACTCAAGTAAAAGTAAAAAGTAGACCTCCAAATATTGACTTAAGTGTGAGAAAGTATTCAGTGAAAAAACTACTCAAATACGGAGTAACTTGTGGATAACTTCTGATTTCTTTTTATAAATCGCAAAATAAAATAACTAAATAAACTATGAATGTGCAAATTCAGGTATGGATGAACACTATCACTTAATTTAAAACATCCATCCATCCTTTTTCTGAGCCGCTTCTCCTCACTCGGGTCGCGGGCGTGCTGGAGCCTATCCTAGCTATCATCGGGCAGGAGGCGGGTACACCCTAAACTGGTTGCCAGCCAATTGCAGGGCACATACAAACAAACAACCATTCGCACTCACATTCACACCTACGGGCAATTTAGAGTCTCCAATTCATGCATGTTTTTGGGATGTGGGAGGAAACCGGACTGCCCGGAGAAAACCCACCCAGGCACGGGGAGAACATGCAAACTCCACACAGGTGGGGCCGGGGATTGAACCCCGGTCCTCAGAACTGTGAGGTAGACGCTCTAACCAGTCGGCAGACGTGCCGCCTAATTTAAAACATAGTTAATAAAATCTTTAAAATACAATCTTTGTAAAATAACATTAAGGCAAATTTAGCTCTAAGAAATGTTCTTATATTGTTTCTACTTGTTAAACAGCACAATACTGTAGGCCCACCTGTCAGATTACTAAAACGAAGAAGCTGTTTGCTGACCAGACTTATTGATGAAGTGTGTGTGTGTGTGTGTGTGTGTGTGTGTGTGTGAGAGCGAGCGAGAAAGAGAGACAAGAGAGATAGAAAGAAAACATACCCCAGAAGATGCATGTTTTACAGTTGTAACCATAAAATAGGGCTAATGTTGTTGTAAATGCCAAAACAACAGCAAAATCATCTGCAATTTACCGCAAGATGTTTTCTCAAGTTAGAAGTGGGCTGAAAGTGACAGTGGGCAGTGACAAAAACTATGTTGCATGTTAAAGCTGTTGTTTTTTGTGGTCTGTAATGTAATCACCAGTCGCACGCGGATGTCACGACTCACTTTGGCCCGCGAAGCCCATTAGAAGACTGTGTGTGGACTTGAGTTTATTGTGTCGTTTGATTGGTGAATATAAGTCAAACGTCACTGTGGGGATCCTGATGGATTAGACCAATGCTGCCCGATGCGAAAGTGGAAAAAGAAAGTCTAAAAATAGATCGCACACACAATTATTGATAAATTGATAAAGTAGCGCGTGGCATGTAGATTATTGTAACGGAGTAAAAGTACCGTTTTCCAATGGACATGTTGGTGAAGGAAACAGGGGTGATGAAGAAGTGATGGGTAAGTACGGCATCCAGGAAAGGAACTTGGAGGGACAGATGGTGGTAGACTTTGCAAAAAGGATGCAAATGGCTGTAGTGAACACTTTTTTCCATAAGAGGCAGGAACATAGAATGACCTAAAAGAGCAGAGGAAGAAGCACGCAGGTGGATTACATCTTGTGCAGACGATGTAATCTGAAGGAGGTTACCGACTGTAAGGTTGTGGTAGGGAAGAGTGTGGCTAGCTAGCATAGGACGGTGGTGTGTAAGATGACTCTGGTGGTGGGGAGGAAGATTAGGAAGACAAAGGCAGAGCAGAGAACCATGTGGAGGAAGCTGAGACAGGACGAGTGTTGTCCAGCTTTTCAGGAAGAGGTGAGACAGGCTCTCGGTGGACAGGAGGAGCTTCCACAAGACTGGACCACTGCAGCCAAGGTGATCAGAGAGGCAGTCAGGAGAGTACTTGGTCTATCTTCTGGCAGAAAAGGAGAGAAGGAGACTTGGTGGTGGAACCTCACAGTACAGCAAATCATACAAGGAAAAAGGTTAGCCAAGAAGAAGTGGGACACTGATAGGGCCGAGGAGAGGCAAAAGGAATACATTGAGATGCGACACAGGGCAAAGGTAGAGGTGGCAAAGGCCAAACAAGAGGCATATGATGACATGTATGCCAGGTTGGACACGAAAGAAGGAGAAAAGGATCTATACAGGTTGGCCAGTTAGAGGGATAGCGATGGGAAGGATGTGCAGCAGTTTAGGGTGATTAAGGATAGAGATGAAAATATGTTGACTGGCGCCATTAATGGGCTAGATAGATGGAAAGAATATTTTGAGGAGTTGATGAATGAGGAAAATGAGAGAGAAGGGAGAGAAGAAGAGGTGGACCGTGGAAGTGTGGTGGACCAGGAAGTGGCAATGATTAGTAAGGGGGAAGTTAGAAAGGCATTAAAGAGGATGAAAAATGGAAAGGCAGTTGGTCCTGATGACATTCCTGTGGAGGTATGGAAGCATCTAGGAGAGGTGGCTGTGGAGTTTTTGACCATCTTGTTCAATAGAATTCTAGCGCATGAGAAGATGCCTGAGGAATGGAGGAAAAGTGTGCTGGTGCCCATTTTTAAGAACAAGGGTGATGTGCAGAGCTGTGGGAACTATAGAGGAATAAAGTTGATGAGCCACACAATGAAGTTATGGGAAAGAATAGTGGAGGCTAGACTCGGGACAGAAGTGAGTATTTGCGAGCAACAGTATGGTTTCATGCCTAGAAAGAGTACCACAAATGCATTATTTGCCTTGAGGATCTCGATGGAAAAGTACAGAGTAGGTCGGAAGGAGCTACATTGTGTCTTTGCAGATCTAGAGAAAGCCTATGACAGAGTACCCAGAGAGGAACTGTGGTACTGCATGCGGAAGTCTGGAGTGGCAGAAAAGTATGTTAGAATAATACAGGACATGTACGAGGGCAGCAGAACAGTGGTGAGGTGTTCTGTCGGTGTCACAGACGAATTTAAGGTGGAGATGGGACTGCATCAGGGATCAGCCCTGAGCCCCTTCCTCTTTGCAGTGGTGATGGATAGGCTGACAGATGAGGTTAGACGGTAATCCCCGTGGACCCCGATGTTTGCAGATGACATTGTGATCTGCAGTAAAAGCAGGGAGCAGGTGGAGGAACAGTTAGAAAGATGGAGGCATGCACTGGAAAGCAGAGGAATGAAGATTAGCCAAAGTAAGGCAGAATATATGTGCATGAATGAGAGGGCTGGTGGGGGAAGAGTGAGGCTACAGGGAGAAGAGATAGCAAGGGTGGAGGACTTTAAATACTTGGGGTCAACTGTCCAGGGCAATGGTGAGTGTGGTCAGGAAGTGAAGAAACGGGTCCAAGAAGAAGAAGAAGAATCATCTTTTATTGTCATGAACATGCATGCATGCACACGAAATTTGTTCTCTGCATTTAACCCATCACAGTGAACGCATACACGTTAGTGGAACACACTGGAGCAGGGGGCAGCTGAAGCGCCCGGGGAGGCCAAGCAGGTTGGAACGGGTGGAGGAAGGTGTCAGGTGTGTTATGTGACAGAAGATTCTCTGCTAGGATGAAGGGCAAAGTTTATAAAACAGTGGTGAGGCCAGCCATGATGTGCGGATTAGAGACAGTCGCACTGAAGAGACAACAAGAAGCAGAGCTGGAGGTGGCGGAAATGAAGATGTTGTGGTTCGCTCTCGGAGTGACCAGGTTTGATGAAATTAGAAATGAGCTCATCAGAGGGACAGCCAAGGTTCGATGTTTTGGAGACAAAGTTAGAGAGCAGACTTCGATGGTTTGGACACGTCCAGAGGAGAGGTAGTGAGTATATTGGTAGAAGGATGATGAGGATGGAGCTGCCAGGCAAGAGAGCTAGAGAAAGACCAAAGAGAAGGTTGATGGATGTCATGAGGGAAGACATGAGAGCAGTTGGTGTTCGAGAGGAGGATGCAGGAGATAGCCTTACATGGAAAAGGATGACGCGCTGTGGCGACCCCTAAAGGGACAAGCCGAAAGGAAAAGAAGAAGATGCGTCACTAAAACTACTCTGACAAGTACTGTACAATTTATCCAAAATGTTACTTGAGTAAATGTAACGGAGTAAATATAGCGCGTTCCTACTCAGCTCTGGGGATAAATACAGTAGATAGATGGTGGAACTAATTGCCAGCGTTTGGCTTGTTGGACTCTTGGCGGATGAACATGAAGCAACAGTCAAGACAAATTTTATGGCCGACAGCACCTTTCATGTTTTTTCTCTCGCTTTTGTGTTTCGTCAAGCAAACACACATTTTCTTTAGTTTAATTGAAATGGTAGGCACCCACGATGAAGATAATTGTTGGTAATTGTATCTTGGGGGGTACAATCTTTCCATCGCTTCTTCTGAGACTTCGTGAAGCAGCATGCCTCATGATGCAAAGTTTTTTTGCCTAGCTTGGGCAACTAAGATTTTTTGTCTTGCATTTGTGTTTTATTAAGTAAACCCGAGTTTTATTGTATTGGTAGGCAGGTGGAATGAGGGCGAGGTATTGCATTTTTAAGGACACGTGGCTCACTATCTGAGGTTGTTATTGAACCCCCTATTCTGAGTAACTCTCGACAATTATATGTTTGGTATTACAAGGCAGTGACTAAACTGGGACCGCAGCTGCCGTGGTAATCAGAAGACTTTCTATACTCCATTCCCCACATTTTCTCTGTACAATTGATCTCCTTTGCAAGATATAAAAAAGAGTCAGTCAAAAAAAAATTAATGGCCGGCAGCACCTTTTGAGTTTTTCGGCTCACAGTTGTTTCATCAAGCGAACACGACCTTTGCTTAGTGTCATGGAAGACGAGATGTGGGTTGTGAATGGTGCGCAATTGCATATTTAGGGTTAGATCATCTTGTCACCAGGCTGTTACCCTCTAATTTCTGATTTTGTACCCTAAAGATATGACACTTGTCTTCTACTTTATCACATTCTTATTCTAACTTTTTTTTTTTAACATCTGAAATGGAAATTTACTACAAGCTAATACATTACAAGTGTTGATATAATCAAATTATCTTTAGACTTGGTGTAGCAACACATGCCTCATTGTCCTAGGTTATTTTTGGGACAGCAGCTGCAGAGTTAGTTCGGCCTATTACGATAATTACTATATCGTCTTATCGTTCGACAAATAAAACGGACATGATAGTTGTTCCGGACTTGATAAATTGTTGTGGTGAGCTGGCGCGCTAGTGAGCTCTTGGAATGTCGGCGGACCGGTGTTTGCTCCATCCAATACTTCACAGCCTTGCTCCATGTGCACCGCGTAGCACACTACAGAGACACTTAAGTGAAAGTTAGCCGTTTATTGTATTTTCTAGCCCACGAGTTAACAAGCGAGTGAGCTCAGGAGATAAACAGCTCACTCCACTGGCGACGTCGCTTAATATGTCAGTGACTCGGAGGACCAGTGTTGGTGCCGTCTAATACTCCACAGCCTTGCTCCATGTGCACGTGTAGCAAGCAACAGAGACACTTAAGGAAACGTGAACTGTTTCTTATGTTCATTAGCCCACGAGCTAACGAGTTAAGGAGCTAGACAGCTTGCTCCACTGTGGCGATGCTGTTTAATACGTCAGCGCCTCGGTGGACTGTTGTTGGTGCCATCTAATACTTGACAGCCTTGTTCCATGTGCAGTGTGAAGCACGCAACAGAGACACTTAAGGAAAAGTTAACTGTTTATTATGTTCGCTAGCCTGCAAGCTAATGAGCTAGCAAGCTAAGAAGCTAAACAGCTCACTCCACCACAGCAACATCGTTTAAAACGTCAGCGCCTCACTCCGAGTTGTTGTGCCGGTTAGTCCCAATTAACACACACATGGGAAAGTTAACTGTTTAGTAAGCCAAACCTCAGCAGCACACATTATTCAGCCAGTAGTTGACTATAGCGAACATATTTGATTGACAGTTGAAGGGCTTGTTTCCAGTGCCCTCAGCGGACCATATATATATATATATATATATATATATATTATACAGTAGCTAGTGTTTGTAAGTAGATTAGTTGGTGGGAGCATGATAGATAGACAACAGATAGATAGATCGATAGAATTGGGAAGGGATTAAAAGAAATATGAATCGACAGTATTCTAAACAAGAAAGAACAAGAAAACCCAAAGGATTTACTACAGATGTTTTGAGAGCAAAATATTAGCACAACAATGCTTTAAGAGGCTGCCAGTGCTAATGAACAGTTTTTTTCCAGCACTTCCTCTCAGGCTTTACAAAGTTTTCACCAGTTGCTCCCCCCCCCCCCCTTACAAACACACAACGAGGTCAGTTTAAATATTTGGACCATTCACTTCACTGGGCTCATCAGCGCTTACTTAACAGCCAGGCAGACACAGACGCAGCCGGCCCGTCTCCTAATCCCTCCCGCCAGGGGATCAAAGATGTTTTCTGCTCATATGATACACGTTACGCATATGCCGCGTTCGGCAGAGCAAGAAGGGCCCATGGAGGAGGCCCTTCGCAAGCAGGTTAGCTGTCTGGTTCGTTTATCATTCCTGCGGCAGTGAGGGAAGCGCTTTTACAGCAGCTATTGCGACTACGAGTTACGGGGTCAGTGGGACACCAGGAGGGAAAGGTATCCGGGTCTCTCGAAAGCTGGGGTGTCAAACACATTTTAGTTCGCGGGCCGCACTTACCCCAATTAGATCTCAAGCGGGCCGGACCACAATATTTGTGGCTTAAAAATCCATAAATAACAGCTACTCAAAAATTTTTCCCCATTATTTTGGTGCAAATAATTACAATTACTTTCAGAAAATATTCACATTTATTCATTATTATCGTGTTGTACATTTTGTTGCAAATCATTTGTACAGTTTGAAAATTTTAACCAAAAATGATTTCAACAGTATTATGAATCAGTGAGCTTGCACCATTTAGTTATGCATCCTTTGTAAATATATACATAAAAATTTAAGTTGTTGCAGTGCATGGAAAAAAACAACAAAAAAGTTCCAACAAACCAACCTCTTTTGAGGTGAAGCTTTTGACTGCAATTTTGTAATATTCAAACATTTCAACAGAAGGTATTTATTTTCACAGTGTGAACATGGCACACCATTTTATATTAGTGTGCTCCTGAAACTTGGCATTCTTTGGTCTTCACAAGTGCCTCCAGTATAAAATAATTATGTCACATGTTCTCTATATAACCCTGAGGGCACTGAATTGCGACTTCACTTGAACAGATTGTTCATGCAGTTGGTGGGCATGTTATACATGATATATGAAGATGCCGATATTTTACGAAGATCCCAAATAGTGGGTGCTAATGAGTCACTCACTCTGATTGCGCATGTTGTCAGCAACATGTGTAAAAACGGATGCAAAAACTAAACAGTGGATATGAGACAAGAGTGAATGATATGATATGAGCACAGCATTCAGTTTTTTTTCCTCTTTTCGTGGTGAGTTCAAGTATACAGTGTAAAACGCTTCAGAAAAGCAGTGAGTTCTCCTTGGACAGCTGACTTGTTTGTATTCATAACGTTACTTTATTAGAATTAATTGTAGACAAAGAGGACCACAGCCTGGCTTGTTGTCGCTGCGATGATGGTTTTGCGCATGAAACATCATGACAGCTAATTTCCCATGTTAAAGAGGTTTTCGGTCACGATGAAACCTTTGGGAGAGCGCGGCAAGCTCAAAATGAAGTTTTGAAGTGATGAAAATTTAAGTGGAAGAGGCAAACAACCATCATGCGCTAAATCAATTCCATCCATCCATTTTCTTTACCGCTTATCCTCACCAGGGTCACGGACTGCTGGAGCCTATCCCAACTATCCTCGGGCAGGAGTCGGGGTACACCTTGAACCAGTCGCCAGCCAATCGCAGGGCACACACACAACAAACAACCATTCGCACCTACGGGCAATTTAGAGTTTTCAATCAACCTAGCATGCATGTTTTGGGATGTGGGAGGAAACCGAAGTGCCCGGAGAAAACCCACCCAGGCATGGGGAGAAGATGCAAACTCCACAGAGGCGGGGCCGGGATTTGAACACCGGTCACCACAACTGTGAGGCAGATGTGCTAACCAGTTTTCCACCGTGCCATCAATTGTTCCACTAATTTTAGGGAAGCATATACTCCTCCAACAATGCGCAAAAATGAATTGTGACAATTTAGCGCTTTTTACAGATGCAATCGTGGCTCTGCCCAGTTAGATCAACTTCCACTTCTCATTTGCGTGGTCAAAAGGGTTTTCACCAATTTTTGTATGCACAAACCTTTAGTTCATCAAGCCCTTATTTTCGTTTTAAGACCTACGATGGCCCCCATTCGAATTTTGTCGTGAGCCTAAGTACCACAGGATTGTCCTTGTCTTTTCACCCTCTTGTCTTGTTACTATTTTTCAAATGTACTAACATTAAGTCTCCAGAGAGTGATTGTAATTCAAATTGTTACCCAAGTTTATATGTCAGTTTTGTTTGTTAAAAAGCCCATTAAATAATATAACCCCCTACAACCCACCCCTCTGTAAATCCAAAATTAAGCAACTATTATACGACTACTACTACTACTCCTAGAACTAATAATCCATCCATCCATCTATTTTCTGAACCGCTTCTCCTCACTAGGGTTGCGGACGTGCTGGAGCCTATCCTAGCTATCATCGGGCAGGAGGCGGGGTACACCCTGAACTGGTTGCCAGCCAATCGCAGGGCACATACAAACAAACAACCATTCGCACTCACAGTCACACCTACGGGCAATTTAGAGTCTCCAATTAATGCATGTTTTTGGGATGTGGGAGGAAACCGGAGTGCCCGGAGAAAACCCACGCAGCCACGGGGAGAACATGCAAACGCCACACAGGCGGGGCCGGGGATTGAACCCAGGTCCTCAGAACTGTGAGGCTGACGCTCTAACCAGTCGTCCACCGTGCCGCACAACTAATAATAATAATTATAATAATAATCCATTATATATAGTGCTATTAATGAAACTCAAAGACACTTTGCAAACGCATAAAACAAGCAACAACATACAAAAATAAACAGGTGAAATGGTTGATGGGTTATACAGGTTAAATGCTAATTGAAATAAGTAAGTTTTGACACTTTTTTGAATAATTGTGGTAACTCAAAGGCACGGCTGTGTGAGGGGAGACAGTTCCAGAGGGTGGTGGGGGCAATGGTGAAGGCGGTCTCTATTGTGAAACGTTCACCCTAAAATCTCACTGATTGACCCAAAATTGAAAATGTATATATTTTTAGTCTTTCAAAGTGCATATTTCTAAAACATTTGGAATTAAAAACAGATGGCGCCTTGGTTAGGTGCCCCCTGTAGTACTTTGTATGTTTTTTTTTTTTTTTGTCTTTGGAAACATTAAGAAGAATCATCTTTTATTGTCATGAACATGCATGCATGCACATGAAATTTGTTCTCTGCATTTAACCCATCACAGTGAACACATACACATGTTAGTGGAACACACTGGAGCAGTGGGCAGCTGAAGCGCCTTCATTCATGCTCGCGGGTGTCTACATTCCTCCTCAAGTTAACACAGATACAGCACTGCTAACGCTTGCTGAACAAGTAAACAAACTTGAAAAAAAGCACCTAGATTCATCCCTCATTATTTTTGGGAACTTGAGCTAAACTCAACCACGAACTCCCTAAATACAAGCAGCACATCGACTGTCCTACCAGGGAAAACAGCATTCTAGACCACTGCTACACCACGCTAAATGACGCATACCGTGCTATCCCCTGCGTAGCTCTGGGCTCTGCTTAATTAACTTAATACCAACATGCAGGCAAACACTTAGAGTAAATGTGTGAAGCCTGTGGTGAAAACTGTGAAGAAGTGGACCTATGAAGCAAAGTTTGAACTTCAAGACTGTTTCGACCGCACAAATTGGAGTGTCTTTGAAACTTCAACTGGCAGCCCTGGATGAATATAATGACGCTGTTACATCCTACATCAGCTTCTGTGAAGACGTGTGTACAAACAAAGACATTTTGCACGTTCAATAACAAGCCGTGGTTCACTGCCCCACTGAACCAACTTTGCCAGGCTAAAGAGGACTATCGAAGTGGGGATAGAGCCCTGTATAATTGCACTAGAAACCAGCTGACCAAAGAAATTAACATCGCGAAGAGAAATTATGCTGAAAAGCTAGAAAAACAGTTTACCGCAAATGAATCTAAGTCAGTCTGGAGTGGATTACAATCGCTAACCAACTACAAACGACCACCCACCCAAGCAGAGAACAACAAAGGACTAGCTGACCACCGACCACCACCACCTGACTCCCCCTCCTGTGTTGTCCATCCGCGAACAGGATGTGAGACATATCTTCAAACAACAAAGGATCAACAAAGCAGCAGGCCCAGACCTTGTGTCCCCATCCTGCCTCAAAGTCTGCACGGACCAGCTCGCTCCAGTCTTCACACCGATCTTCAATAGATATCTGGAACTGTGTGAAGTACCATCCTGTTTCAAATGTCATCATCCCAGTCCCCAAGAAACCTGCAATCTCGGGTCTGAATGACTACAGGCCTGTCGCCCTGACATCTGTGGTCATGAAGTCATTTGTATGTATCGTGTTGGACCACTTCAAGAGCATCACAGGACCCCTGCTGGACCCCCATGCAGTTTGTCTACTGAGCAAACAGGTCTGTAGATGACACAGTCAACATAGGACTGCACTTCATCCTAGAACACCTCGACGGCACGAGGATCCTGTTCGTGGACTTCACAAACTCTCTGTGTTCAACACCATCATCCCTGAACTCCTCTCCTTGACACTTTTCCAGCTCAGTGTCTCGCCTGCCATCTGCCAGTGGATTAACAGCTTCCTGACGGGCAAGACACAGCAGGTGAGGCTGGGGGACACCACGTAATCCACACGCACCACCAGCACCGGGATACCCCAAGGATGTGTCCTCTCTCCGCTGCTCTTCTCTCTCTACACGAACAACTGCACCTCAATGCACCCGGCTGTCAAACTCCCGAAGACGGCAGACGACACCACAGTCATCGGCCTCATCAAAGACGGTGACGAGTCTTCTTATCGACAGGAAGTGGAACGGCTGGAGCTGGCTGTGGTGTGGTGTGGCCGACACAACCTGGAGCTGAACACGCTCAAGACTGTAGAGATGATCGTGGACTTCAGGTGGCATTTCGCCACAGCTGCCCTTCACGCTGTCCAACTGCCTTGTGTCAACCGTCAAGACCTTCAAGTTCCTGGGACTTAGTCTCTCAGGACCTGAAGTGGGAGTTCAACATCAACTCCATCCTCAAAAAGGCCCAGCAGAGGATGTACTTACTGTAGTTTCTGAGGAAGCACGGCCTGCCACAGGTGCTGTTGAGGCAGTTTTACACAGCAGTCCTGTCTTCATCCATCACAGTCTGTCATGAACATGGTTAGGGCGACGGCGAGGAATGCAAGGCAAGAACATGGTGGACCCAATTGCAGGGAAGCAAGGCAGGAGTGCGGGAATCTCAAAATAATAATATTTAATTCCAAAAACAAAGGAAAACAAAGATCATGAAAAAGTCTAAATGCTAAATTAACAAAGTCCAAAATCTAAACACAAAGTAACAAAGAAACACTTGAGTGAACCCAAAACAAGAAACAAGACATGACTGGTGAAATACCTGAGCGACAATGACATGGCAAGACATGTGACAACGACAATGAACCGACGAGAACTGAAAGAAACCAGGGAACTAAATACAAACAAATTGACGAGACAACGAGGAACACCTGGACAAGACGAGTGGCTAGAGAGAGCTGATTGGTCGACAAAGTAGACGAGAACAGGTGGACACAACAACCTAATGAGCACACGACAAACATGGAACACAGGAAAACATTGAACAAAACTAAACACAACCCAAACCAAAACACAGACCATGACACAGTCTGGTTTGGTGCTACCATAAAAAGGACAAACTCGCTGCAATGGGCAATCAAAACTAATGAAAAAATTCTTGGTACCCCCCTACCCACCATTGAGGACTTGCACGCTGCCAGAACTAAGACAAGAGCATGCAAAATCCTCTTGGACCCCCCACATCCTGGTCACCACCTCTTCTAGCTCCTTCCCTCAGGTAGGCGCTATCGAACGATGCAAACTAAAACTAGCAGACATTCCAACAGCTTCTTCCCTCTTGCCATTAACTTCTTAAACAGTTAACTTACCCATTCCATTATAACATGCTGCCAATTTTTGTCTTGAGATTGTTGTCACATCTCTGTCGGGCCAATTATACATTATTCGTGCACTGACTGTAGTAGTCTCGCCACTCTGCACTTTTTCATATCTGTTGTTTCCCAATACTGGCCACTCATGTGCTTGAGAAGGATCTGCACCATTTGCACAATGGACACTGTTCCAGATTATTGCTCTATTAGTCATTTCAAACGGCTCTAAATTGCCAGAGGACAGTGCATCATTTGCACAATTGACAAAAAAAAAATAATAATGTATCGGCGTTACCACATTACTGGTAACCTTTCATTGCTCAGTGACTGTATTTTTATGTTTATGTCACACACACACACACACACACACACACACACACACACACACTCACTTGCCCCTCCACACCCACTTGGCCACAACTCCACAGAGCAAACAGCTGTTATTCAGTCCTTAAGTCATCGCTGGAGAAAATTGTTGTGGGAATGATTATTAAATACATGAAAACGTCTCACGCACAGGCACATTTGATCGAAGTAGGCAGATAACAAAATTACTTAATTTCACACTTCATAGGTGGGCAGGTACTCCTAAAAGGTCACTTTTACATAATATGTTCGCTTTAAGGTTTCATGTTAGGCTATACATTTAGGCACGTTAGGGTTTATCTTTAACACAAAACCCCACGTTTATCTCAGTTGCATGTTAGCAGTGGCAAATGTATTCAACTGTGGGAGCTTTTGTGTGAGTGTACGACTGTACCACACAGTTTGGCCTGGCCCCTCTCCTCTTTATCAGACCACTACCAGATGGATTAGTCTGAATCTGTCTGCCTGTCGCTAATGTCATTCACACCCCACGAACAGCTCCAAATCGACAGGTTTGCATGTCCTACCAAAATGACATTGAAACCAACTCACAGTCTGTAAAAGTATCGACACCATAGCATCACCATGCATCCACCTACAACAACAAAGGTGTGCAACAATTTTCAAGGTTAGCTCCTTTGCTATTTTCTTTGAAAACATAGCTCGTAAAAAGTCATAAAATAATGTTAAGGCACTATAACGCATAAGGTATTTACTGGGTCTTAAAATGAAAAACAATCAAGGGACCAAACCTTGATCCTTGTTGCTCAGCTTTTCTTTTTTTTTTTTTTTAAACAACGCAGCTTTGTGTTGTATGTGGATGCATGTGGTTTTTAATGGATTAGAAAGAATCTATATGTCTGCAGACCATGATTTGGAAGCACACCACAAACGGACAGGATGGTGGATAAATGGTAAGCACACCTCCTTCACAGTTTGCAGATCTGTGTTCAAATCTTCATGGGTTTACTCTGGGTACTATGGCTTCCTCCCACATCCCATAAACATGCATGTTTGGATAACGAAAGAGTCTTAAATTGTCAATAGCTGTAAATGTGAGCATGAATATTTGTTTGTTTATATGTGCTCTTCGATTGACTAGCGTCCAGCCTATGGTGTACCCAGCATCTTGGCTGGATGGACAACACAAATGATGGTTATCAGACATCTTTAACACCAGTCATCAAAATTAAGAAAAAGTCATTTCGGGAATCTGTGGACTAGGAATTGTCACGCTAAAAGAAATGTTAACAATTAAGCAATGTGCATCTCTTAACTGTGTGTGTGCGTGCGCGTGTTTGTGTGCGTGTGTGTGCGTGTGTGTGTCTTCATCTGTGGGCATAAAAACAAAGAAAGAGAATGCTTGTTGCAACATGTTTGCATCAGGTGACAGCAGAGCCTAAGTGCTTCAGTGGTAAGCAGTCATTGTCAAGTCTGCTTAATTATTGTGTTCTCTTTGTAGGGCTGCACAATTAATTGAATTTTAATCGTGATTACGATTTTGGCTGCCACGATTAAAAGGAGCCTGATCATCTGCGTTTTTTTTACATTTTAAATGTGGGCACTGCTGCGTATGAAAAGTGCTTCATTTGTAGCAGCGCCCGGAACCTAGTCAGCCAGCCACCAGGGGGCGAACATATGGTTAAGGCTTCATTATAGGGCCACCGTGCTCTGTGGCCAACTTCAAAATAAAAGCCTAAAATAAAAGATTAAAGCCCTTGTCGTAGCTGCTCCAAAGGCAGAAAATTAATCTTTTTGCTTTACCCCCACGTCCTCCACCTGCCTCCTCTCTCTGCTCCCCCACCACCGCCCCGTGGACCACCTGCCAGATCAAACGGAGTCTGCCCTAATCCTCGCCAACAAGCCTGGGAGATTAGGGTCACAGTCTTGACCTGGTTTTGACGGTGCACATTTTGTCACACACTCAATGTAAAGAGGAATGTAAAGACTGAGTGGTGCTCGGTATGGACTCCTATGTATAAGCCCCGTACTCTCTATCACAGTGGAAGGTCCTCCAGGTGAAGACCAGACATCAGCTCCTTCTGCTGACAGGCAGATTTCAAGGGGTTTTCATACTTCAGTCAGTTTTAATGGAACTGTAGTTGTTTTCCCCTTAGGTATGGTAATTTTTGACAGGTTTTAACATGGCAAACAAACTTTGGTTCCAGCCATATCAACCGATCTACTTGGTTGTAAACCTGAGGAATTACCATGTAGCTCCCGGGGACCAGATCCAGATCTTGTGTCAGCAGTTTGCTCAAAGGAACTGGCAGGAAAGTCTTAAAGGTTCATTTTAACAGTAGGAACATTACCCCCAAACTGGGTGGTTTCTTGAGGACCATAGCAACGGTTGCACAAATTTAGTTACAGGGCCAAAAGAGGACCTTACTACACAAAGAACTACTTTTTTACTTTTTGAACTCAAACAGAAACCAGGTAACAGAGGAAACTTGTATGCTTCGTGTTCATATGGTAAAAAAATGCAAGTGCACCAAACTGCATCAACATAAACCATGTCACACGCCCTCTCCATTTGTCTGTCGCTTGACATTTTGGACAGATGCATAAAAACTTCAATGAACAATATTTTCTTTTATTTTTTTTTTCGGGGTGGGGGGCACACTTTAATTGAACATTTCTCCAAAACCCATTATTATGGATAATAGTTTAAGAAAATAAATTGTTTGGAAATATAGTTTTCATCTATTTAGGATAAGCGGTAAAGAAAATGGATGGATGGATTTCATTCTTTTAAGGATGCTCTACAAGTTCTCAATACGATTGAGGTCAGGGGATGATGGTGACCACACCGGGAATTTTGGCTGACACTGAAGCATGAAGCAGCAAGGCCTCGAGGTCTGCGTCAACATAGGGGTGTTGATGCGGAAGGGAGGCTGAAACTCAAACCAAACAATCTGGCTCGTGTCTTGTTTTGGAAGTACATCGACAGTTGGGATGGTATCAAATGATCCGACTAACTGTTAAAGAGGAATTCTGGAATCCAAACTGCACTGAAGAAGGCCCCAAGTGGAGTACACTGTGTAGACCCCCGCCATAAGCGCATGACCATGTGTGATCATCTAATAATATCAAGCCCAATCGAAAGCACTCAGAATGCCATTCCATCACTCCTCCGTTAGATGGAATCCAGAATGATATTTCTTCATTCCGCACGCACACACTTTTCCCCCCGATATTCCTGCCCTCCCGTTGGGTTTCTGTTTCTAGTCAGCATTCTTCAGTACCCTGGCCAAGTTGAGCAGCATTACTGTTTTTATAAGAACAGCGGGATTCTTCCGGGTCCGCACTAGCTATACCCTTTTTGGTAACCAGCGTAAGTAGCTAAAGTTAATTTTCTCTGCTGGTGGTCATGCCAGAATGCCTGAGTTTAAAAGCTGTGGGTAATCCAAAGCTTGCTAAATGCCAACAGGCTTTCTTCAACATGTGGTAATTGATGCTGTTGTTTGCATCCATTCTCAATTGTATTCCGACTCTTGTATTGGATACAAAGGGTCCTCTTTTTATGACAGTTCCGTTCCTACGACGGTGTTTCTACACTGGAGGGTATTTCCGCAATTTATGCTAATAATGTAGTAAAGTCATATTTAGTCAATATTTGTATGAAAAACACTTCTAGGCCATAAATATAAAACCACTCACTGAAAAACATCAAAATGCTCTGAGCGTGTTTGCTTGTTCCGCATGACCACTTATTCTTACGCCACTGCATAAAACGACTGTGGTTAATTTTGCGGCATTCGGAAACCTCAACCAAGGATCTCCTGGTATATAAATCTGATTTGTGATGACCAAAGTATCAGAGGGCAAATGACAAATTAATATAGTGCTTCTGACTTTACACTGTTAAAACAAAATACATAAAATCATGTGTACTAACTACATTTGACAAAAGTTCACTTTTTTAACATTATCACTTTTTTTTCTGATTCTCATTATTTTATTTTTCTTATTTTTTTTTTTACAAAGCACTTTTTTTTTTTTTTTTACATTGAGTGTGCACCTAACCATTTGTACACATTTTGACAACATTTCCTCTTGTCCTCCAGGCCACAGCATAACGGCAAATTCTGCTATGGCCCCGGCCGCCAAAACCAGCTGTGCAACACCCGCCCGTGCCCGCACAACAGCGTGGACTTCCGGTCTCAGCAGTGTGCAGAGTACAACAACAAACCCTTCAGGGGCTGGTACTACAAGTGGAAGCCGTACACCAAAGTGGACGGTAATATTGGAAGCTTGTATTGAATATGTGGTAAAGCACAGGGCTGGACGATGAATCTATTTTATCAATAAATTCAAGTAAATAGATTTTTTTGTGGCTTCAGTGGTTAAAACTCAACATGTCAATGCTGGCTTGCACTGCTTACACTAACAACATGACTGCGAACAGAGAGGAGGGGGTTTACAAAAGCATAGCAAGTGTTTCCAACTTAGTATGTTTTCTATAATTAGTAAAGTTTCCAACCCTTCTAGCGACTACTTTTCAAAAAAAGGCCAACTAGCGAGTTTAGTTCCTGCTAAGAAACAGACAACATGAGCTTAATTATTTTGACATTGTTTTGAAAGAAGGCAATCATGAGCTTAATTATTTTGACATTGTTTTGAAAGAAGGCAATCACAAAGTCAACTGCACTGAAAATAGCCAAAGACATGGTGGCCATTTATATGTTGCAAAAGGAGTAATTTGTTCACGGAAACTTTTGACCCCAGATATGTACTTTCAAGTCGCAAACATTTTGCCAAAATCACCTTGTCTCACCTGTCTACATGAGAAAAAACAGTGGGATAGTCGGCAATGTGAACCAGCTGAGCCATGGGATTTGATGGCTCCTTTGATAATGTAAAATTGTTCAACAATTAATATTAATAATAATATATTATTTTTAAAGGATTGTGTTTACATACTTGTTTTTACAAAGGGTACATTGTCCCAAGAGGAATCACAAAGAGGGAAAAAAAAATTTCTGTCAGCTTTACTCAAAAATCTGAGATTTCTATATTAAGGTCATATCACCCAGCCCTCGTAGAGTTTATTCAAAACCGTCATGGTTGGTCTGTCCAATGTTAAGTATTTTCTTAATTAGTTCCTGGTAATTTAATCCTTGGGAATATTTTCAACATAAAGTGCAAGACCTACAATCCAATTGGCCAGCGCAGCACCTCTTAAATACACAAAGGAGTGTGTATTGCTGCTTTGTCTTGTCTTAATTCAGCTTGCTCTTCCGTATTCCAGCGCAGATCCCTTTAATGAGATTTTTTTTCTGCCATGCCTAGCTCCGTTTACTGCTGCTATGGCCCAAAAAAAACTGGAGGAAAGGATCACCCTGTGTAATATGCATGGAAGGCAGTTGTGGGAAGTTACAAATTGCAAATACTTTGTTACTGTTCTTGAGTGTAATTTTCAGGTATTTGTACTCTATTTGAGTAATTATTTTCAAGACGTACTTTTACTCCCTCCATTTATAAACAGATAGATGTACTATCCACTCCTTACTGAGGCAAAATAGGCTCATTACTTTTTTCAACCTCCTGAATTGAGGACACAATATAAAAAAGACAGAAATGGAGAGAGGTAAAGTTAACGCCGATTGATTGACTGATAAGGCAAAGCACTAACCAGGGAGCATTAACAACAATGATGCAACAGATTTGGAGATACAGTACATTCCTCATCCTTGGCCTTATTTAAGAGAATAATTTTATGTTAAAATCCAAGAGGTTCTGGCTTTCAAAAATTCTTTTGTTTTTCATTTTTGCGAAGTTATTAAAATGGCTACTGTATATAACTGACAGTGAAAATGTGTTGTTATGTTTTACTTTTGTACTTAAGTACATTTTTGAGTTTTGACCTTTTTTTCTTTTAATTAACCAAAGGAGTTGAATCAGTAGTTCTACTTTTACCACTCTTTTTCTTAAGTATCTGATTGTGAGAACTTTTGCCACCTCTGATGGGAAGCATGTAGCCACTTGCAAACCTTCGAAAAGATTTGAAAAAGGAAAGGAAAGTAAGGGGGAGGTACTGCAGTGAAGGACAGCGGTGTGTTTGGCCAGTGTCCCAGGCCTGTTTAAGCTCTTGATGAATGGAGGTTATGTAGGGAGGAAGACACTGTAAACTGCCTCGGGAACCTTGGGGCAAGTCACCTTCGCCGAGACTTGTCTGTGATTCGAAACAAGGAAGAAATCCCCCGAGAGACTTCATTGTCAGTCTTTTCCCGTTCAGACCAAGCTTGAATTAATAACACGACTGGTCCCGCAATGTCAATTTCACACTACCAAAGCCATAAACTGTAAACCGTGGATTACATAAACCTATTGCGTAGTTTTATGTAATCCACGGTATGTAATACCAGTGAAAAACTCACTAAATTGTGATGTTTTTTATTAAATTTTTTATTATTATTTTAAAATATTCACAAATTTTTTTGACTTTTCAAAAATATTTTGCAGTATGTTTTTTATTTGATTTTTAAAAATATTTTTCTTACTTTACAATAGCCTTTATGCCCCTAATATCAATAACATTTTCAATCCTTTTTTGCAAATTTCCACTTGACTAACTCACTAACTAACCTTCACTCATTTTAACAGTTTTTGCCATTTAAAAAATAATAATAATTTACTCCTTTTTGAATAAGTTTTCAACAATTTCAACTCATTTTGCTGAGGCAATTTTCACTCATCTTTAAAAAAATATATATTGCACCTGTTTCATGTTTTTTTTAGCTACCTTGTTTTTTTTCATTCTTTAGCTAACGTAAGAACAGCACTTTGTAAAAACGTTTGGCCTTGGCAGAGGTCTGCGGCCTGGACTGATTGCTTGCCTTATTGAGTGACTTTTTCTTCACAGATGAAGATGTCTGTAAGCTGTACTGCACGGCTGAGGACTTTGACTTTTTCTTCGCCATGTCCAGCAAGGTTAAAGACGGCACCTACTGCTCTGACCGCAAGGGCGATGTTTGTATTGACGGCGTGTGCGAGGTACAAAAAGTCTTCACTTAAGATTCATATTGCCATGATTCCCTTTTTGAGATACAAGCAGTCACTTGATTGATTTTTTTGCTTTGACTTGCAAGCAGAAATTTGAGATACAAGTGCTAAATAGTGGCAGCGAATTTCCCCCAAAAAAGGCCAAATGGTTGCTTTAAGCAGTTTATTGCCATTCCCAGTTGAAGTCAAACTGAACATAAAACAAAGAAAATTACACATTTGTATTAGGAAAATCTACTAATTTAATGCTAACACACGATGCAAAACGCCATAATGAATAGCATTGCTGTTGTGGTGTTATAACACTTTAAACAATGGTCATTTGAACACAAACAGTGCAGCAACACATGTAGACAGACACTATAACAATACTCACAGTCATATAGTCTTTATCTTCTGCAAAAAAAACGGCGACCATATTGTTGCAGCTTACACAGTCACTGTGAAAACCTTCTTTGTGTTTTCTATGTCTGTATTATGCAACCCCCTTCTGGCCAAGGCACTCACACCAGCCACGCAATAAATTAATTATGATAAACAAACTGTTTAAATCTTTACATTCTTTTTAATTATGTTATTACTGTCAGCTTTTATTAAGAACACTACTGTAGAGTGCTATTTTTCTTATTAACATTTTTCATGGTGTTTTGTGGGGGTGGAAACGGCGGGGCTATAGAGAATATATTGAGGCATGGAATTTTGGGAAATTTCCCTTTGTTCTTTTTCACATTTTCACTATTTTTAACAATTCCTTACATTTTTGAATATTTTTTTGTACAGTTTTTAAGTATTTTTACCACTACTGTTTGATAATTTTCTACATTTTTCTACACCATTTTCACTTGTTTTTTTAAAAAATTTGTAAAAGTTTTTTCAAGTTTTTTGTTATTCTATTTTTTGTTGACCAGTTTACTACTCATTTTTGCCATTTTCAGTCATCTTAGCTGACTTTTACAACCCCAAGGTTGCCGTCCGTCTGTATCGAGGGCATGTGCAAGGTACAAGTCTCTATCAGTGATTAATAAAGGCATGATTCCCTTCAAAAATATGCAGCACACCACTCCACAGTGTGACCGTCATTCAATCCTTTTCGTCCCGCTTTGACTTAAAGGTTGTTTTTTCACCAACTTTGGTAGACCTCAAGTGTCACCTTTCAGCAGCCGTCAAGAGCATATTTCCAAACAATCATTTCAAAACTGTGACCATAAGCTTAACCCAATTGTCTTGCGGTCCAACGCAAACCGACGCGTTGACACTTATTTTGTCCCATTTTCACATACGATGTTGCTTTTGGTGGGTGACCAAACGTTGGCTTTAATTGGCACGGACTTGTATTGCATGTGAAGTTCAGTACATTTATAGTCATTGTGGCATGCATACTGTACCGGGGCGAACCGTACGTGGCAATGTGATCTGCCAATTTGGACGAGGCGCTTGTGAATTAGCCTCATTGCGATAAATAATTACAGCTGTATGTCAGTTTCTAGGGAGAGGTTCAGGAGACTGATTGAATTGAACAGAGGAACGGGTTGAAACGTCAGTGTCAGTTTACTGCCCATTCTGCTCGATGTCATCTAATTGTTTTTGAATATGTATATATATATATATATATATATATTTATATAAAGGGCATTAGTAACAGCTGGGTTGAAATGCACTATAGTCTGCAATCCTGAAGCATCGCTTCATGGAATTTGTATGGATTTATTTGCAGTTATTCACTAAACTCTTACTAGTTACCATATATTTGTGTTCACCACATTGTTTTTTTTCCCATAACAATTATAATTATAGTTTTTTTTTATCATTTTCATTGATTGCTTAGGAATTTTTCATTCATCTTTGGCGATTCTTCACTGATGTAGGATATTTTAGTCACTCTTTTTTTTTTTTTTACCATTTTCACATTTTTTTCAAAAACATTTTAATACATTTTTGGACAACATTTCGCTATTTTTCACTATATATTTTTTTTGGCACTGTGAATTCTGAAACCCTTTGCACTATTATTTGATCAAATAAGCTCGAAATACAATGGAAATTTTAGGACAAAATGTCATCTTTTTCTCAACATTTTGACTTACATTGACATAATTTCACTAATTTTAACTCATTTTAAACCATGTTTCAACTTTTTAACAATTTCATTCATAATTTGATTTTAAATTTCTGACAATTTTCCCTCATTTTTATTTTTTTTTATTGTTTATTCCTTTTTGAGAATTCATCACTACCTTTGTTAACCATTTTTTCCTAATTTTTTAATAAAAATGTTCACTTTTTTCGCTTTTACATTCATTTTTGACCATTTTCAATTATTTTGGCAGTATTAGGAATTATATAACCTTCGGGGTTCAACTTTTTCAGTTGTAATCTCTAGAAATACTTTTGCTTCTATCCATGCATCGAAAGCCATGGCCATGTAGCCCGTGCTACTTTTCTGGATTTCTAAATTCCCCTTTTTTACCATGGTTTTGTGTGCAGGCGGTTGGTTGCGATCAGATTCTGGGATCTAAGGCCTCTCTGGATGCGTGTGGTGTGTGCAAGGGAAGCAACTCTACGTGCAAATTCTACAAAGGCACATACACGCTGCAACACAGGGCTAACGGTAAGTTTGTCCGATTTCACATCAGGAATGTCAGGACAAAAGACATCACTCTAATTCCATCTCTTTTCTCATTATTCAGAGTATTATTCCATGGTAACCATCCCCCCGGGTGCCCGGAGCATTCGCGTGGAGGAGATGGCGGTGTCTACCAGCTACCTGGCAGTGCGTTCTGTGAAGAGGAAGTACTACCTGACTGGCGATTGGACGGTGGACTGGCCGGGAAAGTTCCACTTCGGAGGGGCCACATTCAGCTACCAGCGCTCCTTCAGAAAGCCTGAGAGCTTGTACGCGGCCGGGCCCACCAATGAGACGCTGGTGTTTGAAGTAAGGCTGATGTTCAATATCTGCGTGAAAGAGACGGTTGTCATCTTATCATAGTTGTATTGTACTGAGCAGCCAGAACAGGAACATCTCTACCGTTTTCCGAAGTCATGAAAAAAATAGCTGAAAAAAAGCTGAATTTGTCCATTTTCACTCCATTTTTTGAAAAACTGAGTCTTTATTTCTTTTCATAATTTGTACTTATATCTGATAGATGTTTACTTTTTTAAAAACGTTTTTACCCCTGTAACTATTGTCACAAATACTGTATATGACACTTTTCCAAAAGTTTTACTAGTTCTCTATTTTCTTTCTGTAACTTTGCATTTTCACTCATTTTTATGAATTTTTTTGCAGAATGTAAGACATTTTATCACAATTATCAATCATTTTCAGTTTTCACACTCATTTATAATGTTTTTTTTCAGAATTTCTTTTGGCCATGTGACATTTTGTTCAGCCTTTTATTTAAATTTTTTAATTTTTAATTTTTTTTTTTTGTTAACCATTTAACACAAACATCTTTGATTTTCACTCATAATTTCCATCTATCACTTTGACATTTTCAGTTTTTGTATTTTAATTAAATTTTTTATATTCCTCTTTTTTCATCCATCCATCCATTTTCTACTGCTTATCCGGGTCGGGTCGCGGGGGCAGTAGCTTAAGCAGGGACGCCCAGACTTCCCTCTCCCCAGCCACTTCATCCAGCTCTTCCGGGGGGATCCCGAGGCGTTCCCAGGCCAGCCGAAGGACGTAGTCTCTCCAGCGTGTCCTGGGTTGTCCCCGGGGTCTCCTCCCGGTGGGACGTGCCCGGAACACCTCACCAGGGAGGCGTCCAGGAGGCATCCGAATCAGATGGCCCAGCCACCTCATGTGGCTCCTCTCAATGCGGAGGAGCAGCGGCTCTACTCTGAGATCCTCCCGGATGACCGAGCTTCTCACCCTATCTCTAAGGGAGAGCCCGGACACCCTGCGGAGGAAACTCATTTCGGCCGATTGTATCCGGGATCTTGTTCTTTCGGTCACGACCCACAGCTCATGACCATAGGTGAGGGTAGGAGCGAAGATCGACCGGTAAATTGAGAGCTTCGCCTTTCGGCTTAGCTCCCTCTTTACCACAACGGACCGATACAAAGTCCGCATCACTGCAGATGCTGCACCCATCCGCCTGTCGATCTCCCGTTCCATTCTTCCCTCACTCGTGAACAAGACCCCAAGATACTTGAACTCCTCCACTTGGGGCAGGATCTCATCCCCGACCTGGAGAGGGCATGCCACCCTTTTCCGACTGAGGACCATGGTCTCAGATTTGGAGGTGCTGATTCTCATCCCAGCCGCTTCACACTCGGCTGCGAACTGCTCCAGTGAGAGTTTGAGCTCACGGCTTGATGAAGCCAACAGAACCACATCATCAGCAAAAAGCAGAGATGCAATACTGAGGCCACCAAACCGGACCCCCTCTACGCCTCGGCTGCGCCTAGAAATTCTGTCCATAAAAGTTATGAACAGAATCGGCGACAAAGGACAGCCTTGGCGTAATCCAACCCTCACCGGGAACGAGTCCGACTTACTGCCGGATATGCGGACCAAACTCTGACTCCGGTCGTACAAGGACCGAACAGCCCGTATCAGGGGGTTCTGTACCCCATAATCCCGAAGCACCCTCCACAGGACTCCCCGAGGGACACGGTCGAACGCCTTCTCCAAGTCCACAAAACACATGTAGACTGGTTGGGCAAACTCCCATGCACCTTCGAGGACCCTGCCGAGGCTGTAGAGCTGGTCCACTGTTCCACGGCCAGGACGAAAACCACACTGCTCCTCCTGAATCTGAGATTCGACTTCCCGACGGACCCTCCTCTCCAGCACCCCTGAATAGACCTTACCAGGGAGGCTGCGCAGTGTGATCCCCCTGTAGTTGGAACACACCCTCCGGTCCCCCTTCTTAAAAAGGGGGACCACCACCCCAGTCTGCCAATCCAGAGGCACTGTCCCCGATGTCCATGCGATGTTGCAGAGGCGTGTCAACCAGGACAGCCCCACAACATCCAGAGCCTTTAGGAACTCCGGGCGAATCTCATCCACCCCCGGGGCCCTGCCACCGAGGAGCTTTTTAACTACCTCGGTGACCTCAAACCCAGAGATAGGAGAGCCCGCCTCAGAGAACCCACACTCTGCTTCCTCATGGGAACGCATGTCGGTGGAATTGAGGAGGTCTTCGAAGTATTCTCCCCACCGACTCACAACGTCCCGAGTCGAGGTCAGCAGCGCCCCATCCCCACTATACACAGTGTTGGTGGTGCACTGCTTTCCTCTCCTGAGACGTCAGATGGTGGACCAGAATTTCCTCGAAGCCGTCCGGAAGTCTTTCTTCATGGCCTCACCGAACTCCTCCCATGCCCGAGTTTTTGCTTCAGCGACCACCAGAGCTGCATTCCGCTTGGCCAGCCAGTACCCATCAGCTGCCTCAGGAGTCCCACAGGCCAAAAAGGCCCGATAGGACTCCTTCTTCAGCTTGACGGCATCCCTCACCGTTGGTGTCCACCAACGGGTTCGGGGATTGCCGCCAAGACAGGCACCGACCACCTTACGGCCACAGCTCCGGTCGGCCGCCTCAGCAATGGAGGCGCGGAACATGGTCCACTCGGACTCGGTGTCCCCCGCCTCTCCCGGAACATGAGCAAAGTTCTGTCGGAGGTGGGAGTTGAAACTCCTTCTGACAGGGGATTCTGCCAGACGTTCCCAGCAGACCCTCACAATACGTTTGGGCCTGCCACGTCGGACCGGCATCTTCCCCCACCATCGGAGCCAACTCACCACCAGGTGGTGATCAGTTGACAGCTCCGCCCCTCTCTTCACCCGAGTGTCCAAGACATGTGGCCGCAAGTCCGATGACACGACCACAAAGTCGATCATCGAACTGCGACCTAGGGTGTCCTGGTGCCAAGTGCACGTGTGGACACCCTTATGCTTGAACATGGTGTTCATTATGGACAATCCGTGACGAGCACAGAAGTCCAATAACAGAACACCGCTCGGGTTCTGATCGGGGGGGCCGTTCCTCCCAATCACGCCCTTCCAGGTCTCACTGTCATTGCCCACGTGAGCATTGAAGTCCCCCAACAGAACAATGGAGTCCCCAGCGGGAGCGCTCTCCAGCACCCCCTCCAAGTATAAGTATACCCACACCTGCTCGGCGCCTCTCACCGTGGGCAACTCCAGAGTGGAAGAGAGTCCAACCCCTCTCGAGAGGACTGGTACCAGAGCCCAAGCTGTGTGTGGAGGCGAGTCCGACTATATCTCGTCTGAACTTCTCGACCTCACACACCAGCTCGGCTCCTTCCCTGCCAGAGAGGTGACATTCCACGTCCCTAGAGCCAGCTTATGTAGCCGGGGATCGGATCGCCAAGGTCCCCGCCTTCGGCCACCGCCCAGCTCACACTGCACCTGACCCATATGACCCCTCCCACAGGTGGTGAGCCCATGGGAAGGGGGACCCACGTTACCCTTTCGGGCTGTGCCCGGCCACCAGGTGCTCGCCTTCGAGCCCCACCACCAGGCCTGGCTCCAGTGGGGGGCCCCGGTGACCCTCGTCCGGGCAAGGGAAAACTAAGTCCATTGTTTGAGCCGTGCTTTGTCTGGTCCTTCACCTAGTACCTGTTTGTCATGGGTGACCCTGCCAGGGGCATAAAGCCCCAGACAACTTAGCTCCTAGGATCACTGGGACACACAAGCCCCTCCACCACGACAAGGTGACGGCTCAAGGAGGGGTATTCCTCTTTTAAAAAAAATATAATAATTATCATAATAATGATAAAATATCAATTTTTACTCATTTTGGCTTAATTACAAATTTTACAACTTCAGCGGTCTTTGACTTTACAGGTTCCACCTCTGTAGAAAAACCACTGCCACCGTGCATCATCACCACACATTACTCTCTCTTAGCGCTGGTCACATCCTTTCATTCATGCACAAGCATCTAGAGCCATGGCTATGTGGCCCCCGTGGCCCCTGACCTCAAAAGTGCTTTTGTTGCAAACATGATTGCAGTTTAGCGGACCAAGAAAACGGAAAGAAAAACTGGTTGGAAGGCAAGAGAGACTATAAAACAGGAGGGTGAGTCTTTTACCAGCCCCGAAGCGGCAGGCTTCATGGAGGCTGGTCCTGACACATAACTGTCAGCGCAAGCTTTTTATTTTCCCTTGAACTATGAACCCTGGCTGCAGACACCAGAAGTGGAAACCAGGTGAGCACCAGGACACTTATTCTCACCTGAAGGCCTAAAAGTACTCAGTCAGGAAAGAGCGAGCCGTAAATCTTTGGGAGAAACACCAGCGGGATATTCCTAAAAGTTGATCCACTCGCTGGTCACTTGGCCATCCGGAAATGTTTGTATGTTTTCGCAGCTATTTCAGAAAAGAGGGCTTGACTTGTGGTCGGGTTCCGTTGAGTGCTCAGTGTTGTTTGCTTTTGTACGATGAATGCATCCATAGGAACGAAACATCTTTTACTGCATTGAGCCAGAGGGGGAAGGGCGCTATTGTCCTTGTGCCGCATTCCAGAGAAATGGGAAGTTGGAATTTTAAGACCGCCGATGAGGAAAAGTGCATGGGAACACCGCTTCAGAAGACTGCCGTAAACCCTCATTAAATTAATTGAATAATGGACACCCCCAAAATGTTTAGAATGGTCTGTATTACTAAAATGAAAGTATACCCCAAAATATGATCCAAAAGCACTTAAATAGCATTTCAAATTCATCCTTCAACATTACCCTTAAAGTACCTGTAAAGTGAAAATAAATGTCTTGTAAATTTGACACACCACATAGAAGAGTGTACCAAATGTGAATGATTAAAATCGCCAAGTAAATAAAATGAGGCTTCAAAGTCATGAAAAATGAAGACGTTCCCTCAGTTCTGACACTGTGGGCGTGTCCACTGAATGCGTTGAAACAACGCCCCGCTCATCTTTCAACTCTGTTATCCTACTATGTATGAAATCTTATGCCTACACATCCCTACATGTTTGAGCCGCGAAAGGTGCAAACCACCAGCTAGCTCACGAGCTAAACGGCTCCTCTTGGCCACCGGACGGGCAGTGGGCTTGTCCGCAGCATAACCTGCTTGTGTCGGTGACTGGGTCCACATAACAGAGACACTTCAGTGAAAGTCAACCATTTATTAAAACAGCGGCACACAGTCACCTATTTGTGGATTTTTTTTTTTTTTTTTTTTCTTCCATTGTTTTAATTTCCTTGTTTTTCCTCGAAAACGCTTATTGGTGGTTTATTCAAGATTTTTTTTGGGGGGGGGGTTAAAAAAATACAGCCATCATCGTTAAACATATGCAGTATATTTAGAAGCAAATGTTCATGTTATATGAAATAATTATATTATAGTATCCATCCATCCATTTTCTGTACCGCTTATCCTCACTAGGGTCACTTCACTAGGGTCATAGGCATGCTGGAGCCTTATATATGATAATAATTAGCGGCATAGTGGATGAATGGTTAGCACGTCCACTTCACAGTTCTGCGGGGGTTCAAATCCGGCCTTACTGTTTAAAGTTTGCATGTTCTCCCTGTGTCTGCGTAGGTTTTCTCCAGGTACTCCAGTTTCCTCCCACTTTCTCAAGACATGGATGGTAGGTTCATTAAAGAATCTAAATTGTCCGTGGGTGTCAATGGTTGTTTGTGTATATGTAACCCATGATTGGCTGGCAACCACTTCAGGGTGTACCCCGCTTCTCGCCTGAAGTCAGTTGAGATAGGCGCCAGCACACCCGTAACACTAGTGAGGATAAGCGGATGGATGGAAATGGATGGATGGAATAATAATAATTAATTATTAAATTACATTATATTAAATAACTTTGATTGGGATGAAATACACTGGAAATGTGAAGATGCTAGCGTGTGGGTTGCGGCTTCGCAACCCATAAAATAAAAATAAAATACCTAACCCTACAAATAATTATTATTTACCTATCGGCCATTTGTTTTTGATTTAGTGAGACCTACATACTGTACTCTGCTTAGCAGTTAACCTATGCCTATTCACAGTTTGCTATTCACAAATTCACCTATTTGCATTTTTTTTGTGTAAGACCTATCGTCAGCTATTCACTGAAAAACTTTTATGAAAGAAGTAATTGGTATGTTGAAGCAATACAGCTCCACCGTTCCAAGATCTTTGTAAGTTGGGGAGGAGCTAAATTTAGCTCGGATTGTTAGCAGAAATTACAGGGACTGTTCGCCCATGTGTACATCTTTGTGCTGCAATTGCCTTTTTATGGGCTACGAAGCGACGGCTACATGTCAGTGTCCTAGCTCTTTTGTTCCTTTTTTCCTCAAATCAAATCATGTGTAAACCATTTGGTTTTAAGGGTTTTGGGATCTTAGTTTGGGGTATATATCGGGTTTAAACAATTAATATAGGCATATGGTGAATTGCAAATAGGCCGTATTTCACTGTAGTCCATATGTAAATGTTGACATAAAGGATTGAATTACCGGTAGTTAATGCCAAGGTAAATGTGGGATTAAAAATTGCATTTTTAAGTCTTTGATGTGACAATTTGTGTTGATGCTGCAAAACTCAATCACTTATTTTCCAGCAATATTAGCATTGTGTCTGCCTGTGTCTTTAATAACCTTTGAGATTCACGTTTGCTTTATATCATCATAACTGATCGAGACGTTGCCGAAATATGAAAGGAGGATTAATGTTTGAACAAACCAAAGCAGTCCTTTAAAGAAAGGGAAGCTTAATATGCAGTCAGTCTTGTCTGCGTGCATTCACAGTTCATACTGATCTGTAGATGTCACCGCTCTAATCTCTCTTAAGTATGTCCTGTATTTACAACCCCCCAAAAAAAGAGGAGTTTGAGAGTGTGGCAGCGATGGCGGCTAGATTAAAAGATTAAGAATCTTGCAACTGAGCTCTTTGATTGTGATGAGTTAAGGTCAGGCCACGAGGGAGCACACAATTTCTTCCTATTGCTGATTTTTACAGACATGGTTTCCACCAAATGGTGCAGTTCACTTTCATGTACTTCCATACAGTTTGGTACGGTAAATCCTATTTTGTCATAATGTGTAATTTTCTTTAAATAACATCTAATGTACTGTACTCTTACATCGCAGTGCTAACTATACTTGTCTGTGCCTTTGTGAAATAAACTCAATCTTAACATTTCAAACCATATCATGTAATACTCCCTGCAAAGACCATATAGTCTATTTTCTTTAGGTAAAATTCAACCTGAAACTGGTTACTCGAGACTTATTGCCCATAAAAATATGCATACAGTCCAGTGACAACGTGGCATGATTCTTCAGTCATACTGCTATCATTGACTTTTGGCCACAAGCCTCTTGAGAGGGAAGACTGCTTCCTCTCTCTGTTCATGCTGGTTCGCCGTCACTTTATTTGGACACTGCACTGCTCAATTTTCAGCTATCTTCCACCGCATCCTGACTGTAACAACTGACCGGTGATTCCTAGTTACCAAGGAAAGCCATTTATTTGGATGTCCAAATTGAGCCGAGACTGACGGCTGGATGAAGCAGCAGCAAACGTGATCATTAGCGCAAGATTTCTCAAACTTTTTGGGTCTATGAACCCCTTACAGGAGAGCTTTTGTTTTTCCAAGGATCCTCTCATGAACGGCTATTAAACATGACTACAATGTGCTCCCTTAAATGCAATAGGAATTCAAAAGTGGCCTATTTGCGAGAAATAAGTTGTCATGTCATAATAACAAATGTATATTTTTAATTGAAAAATAGTTGTAAAGTTATCTGAATAAAATTTTATTTTTTTCCAGAAAAAAAGTTGTAATGAAGCCGTGTTTTGTCATGATAAAAAGGAAGAAAATAAGTCTTCCTATTTTTGAATGCACTAAATTTTATATGCACCCCAAAGTCATTGTATCTGTACCTTACAGTGACAATAGACTCTATTCTAATTCATTATATTTTCTAATTTTAAAAATGCAACTTTATTTTTATAATATTATGCCTTATATTCTGTAAAAACACATTTTCCCTTTGTTCTGGAAAAAAAACCCAGGATTATTCTTGTAATAATATGCCTTTTATTCTTAAAACCAAAAAAAAAGAACTTGATTCATGCAGGGTTGTCAGATTTATGTGATAAATCACAATCATAAAGGACATTTAGTTGGCCTAAGGTACGGAGGAGAAATTGGTTTATTACGTGTGTTTAATTGACATGCCAGTCCTCATATGTAGGTATGTACTTTTTAAATGATACAACATAATAATTTGTTGTAAATTATTTTGCGGACCCACAAGCTATAGCTCGCGGACTGCCAGGGTGTCTTCGGACTTCAATTTGGGAACCACTACATTAGATGCCTGTGAATTAACTGCTGAAATACAGTACCTAAATGATTAGGCATGCTCTTAATTGCTTTCGCTCCTCCATTTTAACCATCAAATTTACTGACAAGCCTGTGAATATCACCGATTTACCTTGGCCTTCAGCCCAGCTTACACAAGAGCGTGTCTGATCCGCGTTCGAGAGCCTCCCTGAGGCGGAAAACCGCCGACTGAAACAATCACTTTACGCGTCCAAGTGCACGCTGGGTCCTGTGACCAAAAGGTAGATTGTTCCTCTTGGCTGTCTGCACGTGCATGAACAGTCGAAAGGGGAGAAACCAACATGTCATCTTCCTTAAATGCTGCTTATGTTAACTGTTGTCATTGGTACAAAAAGGTCGGATTGCTGTTAATTTTGTCAGGCATGCTGAAATCTCCAGTCCGCATTACCCTGATGCTTTTGTGCTTGGCGTCAACAGACTCTGCAGTTTCAAGACAGGAATACGTCCCAACGATCAAATTAAAATGGGGGGGAAATATGCTTCATTGGAATATATGTCCCTTTAGAATTTGACACGCACATGCAAACACAGTACAGTTGGTCAGCCATTGTCGTTTTGGTTGTAGTAGTGGTTGTGAATGTGTACAGTGAACACTCGTTTTCGCGGACGATTTTACTAAAACATAATTGTTTTAGTATTTAGATGGAAACAAAAAAGTTTCCATATGAGCCTCCTGCCTCACTGCTGTGTTCTTGGGTAAACTAGTGAAAAGAATATTGTTGCTCTATAATGAAAAACATGTATGCGTCTCTATAAAAATAAGTTATGTTTGTAGTTTTTCACATTTAAACATGTTTGGGGATTTTAGAAAATCTGATTAACTGATTATACAGTATATTGTATAATGTAATAATTTTTCAGATACAAAGTCAACTTCATTTGGAGAAGCAGTACATAGGCTACAAAAAGTGTCACATTTTTATTTTTGTAATATCAAAATTTTTTTTTTTTGTTTTCATGTGACTATAAAATTAAACCAATGTATCTCACAAATATATATTATGTCTAAAAACTAAAAAAGTTATTTTTTTGTAGTTTTTATGATTTAAGAAAAAACAAACTGCATTTAGAGATTCAGTATAAATTGTGTGTTGTTTATTATATTTTGCATCATTTAAAAAAACAATTATAATAACTGAAAACTGTTTTTGGGGGGGGATGTGCAATGAAATTGATGATATTTTTAAATTAATATTTCAGCTATTATATTTTTCTGATACAAGTTAAACAGAATTTAGAGATACAGTACATGGTTCTTTGGATGGCAAAAAGTGTAAAAGTGTTAAATTTTTGTTCCTGTTTTTGGCTTTTTTTTAAAAAAAAAAATTTTTAAACAGTGTTTGGCTATACCAGCTTTCCATTAGATACTATTAGTCCACTATTGTCGCTTCGTTGTAGTACCGGTCCCAAATGCATAGACTAACCACTCGTTTTTACAGACTACTCATTCTAGCATTTAGACAGAAACAAAATTTTAAAGGTTAGAGTTATAAAATTAGCAATAATCCAACAGTGTGCCTCAGGGGTCTGTCCTAAATCCTCAATTTCTTCTTGCCAGTGTCGTGAAAACACATGCGCAAATGACACACACAACACACCACAAACCTTGGTATACAATCCGCACATTTGAATGAAATTAAATGTGAATTGATATGTATCCAACATTTTTTTAAAACAGCTGCAGAAACAATACAATGCAGACATAATCGTGGATTTTGCTGCTTTCCATCTGTGAAATAAGTCCCTCTGTGTCAAAGACACACAATGTGCACTAACATTGTCTGCCAACATAAACACCACACAACTTTTCGAACAATTGTTTTAGACAAAGCCAAATATTGGTCTCCAAGACAAACACAAGCAAAGATAAACATCCCACCACAACCATCAACACACTAATCTGCATAGTCTGTCAAACTAGCAATGGGGAATGACGATTAGAACTAAAATGACTGGCATGACTGACAGACTATCTGTCAAGTGTTGGAGATAGACACATTTAAGATGCGGACAGTGTAAGATCTTTGTCATGTTTGACAAGTACAAAACATTGTCGCAGCAGAGACAACAGACCACAGGTTTTCCACATCTTCACCGCGCCACTCATCAAGCCCAAAGAGCGAGAGCAAAATTACATAGCGGTCCCCGGGCTGGCATACCACAAGAATGTCCGTGGAGGAGGAATAATCTCGCTCGAAGTCCAAGGCTAAGATTTCCGGACGCGGTTGAAGGCAACATACATGATCTACTCTCTCCCTGGTCCACCACACAGACCTCCAGTACAGTTGTGATTTTTGGCATACCGTTCCTCTCCTAGTTATCATAGTGACAAGAGCACAGGGAAGCGCAGATCTTTGCCAAGGCATTTGTTGCCTTTGCAGTCTATCCAGCAATCTATTTTCTATACTGCTTATCCTCATTAGGGTCAGGGGTGAGCTGGACCCTATACTTCCGGACTCCAAATCTCTGCATTTATATGTTCTCCTTGTGCTTGCGTGGGTTTTCTGCAGGTAATCAATCTTCCTCCCACCTTCCAATAACATGCTTGTTAGGTTAATTGAAGAATCTAAATTGTCCTCAGATGTGAACATGAATGATTGTTTGTCTGTTTGCCTATTTGTGCCCTTCAAATGGCTCACGACCAGTCTGGGGTGTACCCGACCTCTCACGTAACGTCAGCTGGCTTGGTTCCGGCTCACCCACGACCCGAGGAAGAATGAGCGCTATAGAAAATGGATGGATCGAGTTTGACACCCCCTGGGGGGTTTGCCTAGAGAACAAAGTTTGAGGTCATTGCAGTCCTTTACTTCTTGTCTCTCCACAACAATTCATGGGTTCTTCTTCCTGTTCTAGATTCTCCTGCAAGGCAAGAACCCCGGCGTGGTTTGGGAGTACACACTGCCTCGCACCGAGAGGAAGCCAGACTACAGCTGGGGTGCGGTGCGCTCCGACTGTTCCGCTCCCTGTGCCGGAGGTGAGTAGGAAGACTTTGGATGTTGGTTTAATGCGTTTGCCCGTATACAGGCAGTGATCAGGTTGGATGGGTTTTGGCAATGCGAGCCTTCCCCAATTCTGCTGGAATGAGTCATAGTACAAGATGGATGCGGGGGCACAAATGGCAAAACCGGGTGTCCAAAATTAATAAGTACACAACTCGAGGGGAACAAAATGTGAAAAAGAGAAAAAAGGAAAACAATTTAAATATAAATCAATGCCCCTTATAATTGTAATTCCGGTGTCCAAATTGTGGCATGGGTTCATTTGCAGCATCTTGTTTTATTTTATTGGTCTGTAACAGTAAAATAAAACACGGCCCACATTACATTAAGAATGTGTGCCTGCATTGTACTTCTTACTTTCAACGCTAGGGGGTGCTGATTTGGCAATGAGTTGGCTTTAACAAAATTTAAGCAAGAGAGTAAGAATGTTGCATCATTGATTATTTTTTTCTTTTCGAGTGGGATCCATGGGGAAGTAGCCACCCCCAAATCCCTGGCTTTTTACTTGGTACCTGCAGTACAAAGATGAGAGAGCAGGCACTATCAAAGTGGCCCCCACATTCTTTTATTTTTTTATTTTTTTTTTGGTAGTAAACTAATTAGGATGGCATTGCATGTTTCCTTCACCCACCATCCCCCCCCCCCTCCCCCCCCCCCAAAAAAAACAATAATCAGAATTAATTTTCACGCCCTATAATTATTTTTTCCCCTTTTATTATTAACTGTTGGATTCATCAGTAGAGTGCTTACTAACCTTTATGGAGCCGAGACGCTTGTAAAATCTCACGGCACACCACCGAACAAAAATGTCACAACTAATATACCCTACATATTGATAAAATGTTGATCTTGTCTCTATTTACTCACAAACAGACTTAATCCTGGTGGAATCTGGACCTGTTTAGTTGAACACAACGCTTTAATTCTTTTGTATGAATGGCAATAGGTGGATACAAAGGTTCATTGGATCTGCTGCTATCTCGTGGAACAACCTATACAGTACTTGTAACACCACTATATGTCGCTGCCATGGCCGGATGGCCAAAGTTGCATTATTTTAACTAAATAAATAATACTTTTTAGACCAGTTAAGTAAAACTGGGGTCACTGAGAACTTACAATTATTCTTGTTTCTGTCCCTTCAGGTCGCATTTCTACCAAGGCAATTTGCCTGCAGGACCAGAAAGTTCACGTCAACGCCACAATGTGCAATCCGCTCACGAGACCCACGCTGGGCTCGCACCTCTGCAATATGCAGCCCTGCCCTGCATAGTAAGTATTTGTGTGCGTGTGTGTGTGTGTTTGTGTGTGTTCGTGTGCACGTGAGTGTGTATTTACACGTGTGCTTGCGTATGTGTGTGTGGTTTGCGGCTTGTGCATCCATGTTGGCAAATGTTGCGCTTGTTTTATTACAGGCTTGCGCACACTCGTTCATTGCGGTTGAGGGGAGTCTGCACTTTGTCCGTGGTCTTCCTCCTCTATCCCACTCTTTAATCTCTCCTCTGTTCCTTTTTGAGAAACGCACCGAGAGAGTTTGTGACTCAGGTCTGTACTTAACAAATCAATGGACGCGTCCCGCCATGGATCACGTTAATCACAGGCAGTGTTTTAGTAGTAGTGCCATGACACGATGCTGTTCCTATCTTGTTTTAACCAATAGATAAAGACATACATTAAAACTACTCAAACTATATTTAATCATTTGTAATCTCCTTTTAACCATGTCTTATTTTGAGACGATTGGGAGAATGTTGTTTGTTTATCCAACAGAAATAAAAAAATTACAAAAGCCTTTTGGCAGTTTTGGCATGAAAATGGTAGCATTTCCATGTTAAAAAGCATCATCTATGAAAATGTAATACAGTAATCGCCCGCAAATAAACTGATTCCTGCCACGAAATAGCGAGTAATGACGCTCACACTAAAAATGTTAACAATTGCCTATATTATAGTTTAAACCATAAAAATACAGCAAAATAAGATCCCAAAGCTCTTTAATATCATTTCAAACTGATATTACAACATTACCCTAAAAATGGCTTAGATTTCAGCAGCGGAAAAATATACACATCGGGGGAGACTTTCTCGTAACTGCTAACAAAGCTGGGCTAAACTTAGCTCCTGGCCGACATACAAATATCTTACAACAGCGGCAATGTATCACTCCAACAGACTACCTTGACACCAATTGCTACATTCCTATTAGTCAAGCCTTTCGCACCATCTTGTGGCATCATAGGGCGTTACAGAGGAGGGTACATAAGAGGGTACATAAACCGCGAATAGAAAGAAGACTGTGTGAGTTCACGATACATTTTTATGTGTGTTAAGTGCAGATGTGCTATCCTGCTAATTTGTCTGACAGAGTTGCACAACTAACAATTGTCAACTTCTAAACTCACATTTCACCAATGAGGGTATTCAAATGATAGTTTTGGACAAGTAGTACATTAACATACTCTTTCTGTAAAACCTGACATTGCCTACTACTGGCCTCGAATGCACATTACAGTGTTTTCACTTGTTTTTCGAGGTCTGTATTTATAGGATTGGGCTAACAGTGTTATCAGTAAGTGAAACTTTCTATACACAATGGACATATTTTACTACATAGTTTAAAGTAAATGCACACTAAATAATTTTGTTAAATGTCCAAACAAAAATATTCCACTGAATTAAAAAGGAATAAGAGGACTTTTTTCTATCATGCATATGAACCGGAGTGCTACATTCATTGATTTGGATTGTTCAGTACTGAACACTGGGAGCCTACCCCAGTGGATTTTGAGAAGCGGGGTACACCCTTGACTGCTCTCCAGTCAATCGCTGGGCACGACCACTCAAATTCATACCTGTGGACAAATGAGAGTCTTGGATGAACCTAACATGGATGTTTTTGGAATCCCATGGGGGAGAACATGCTAACTCCACACAGGAATGCCAAAGTTGAGATTCAAAGCGTGAACCTCAGAACTGTGAGGCAGATGTGCCGCCCTGCCTGGAAGCATTTTATTTTGGTTTGAAAACCATCTTTTGACGTGAACAAAACCTCCATAGATGCTGAGCCCACCCATGTCTAGACCTTGTGTGTCTAATGGAGTTGACTTTCAAAAAGAAGGGCGTGCATGCATGCAGACTCGATCACTGCGGTGGCGTTCAAGTTGAAGCAGCACCCCTATGAAAGGCTTTCCCTCTCCGGTGAGCGGCAAAGTCATTTACATGCGCGCTGCACTGAAGAGGCAGGGCACGGCGTTTTGGGGTCAGGGAGAGCACGAGCACTTCCACTAATGCTGCAATTATGCGTTGTGCGTCCAAGCCGCGAGGCCGAAATAGACATACAAAGCATGCGTCGGCTGGTCGGGGACGTTGCCGGTTGGCTCGGGCTGCCGCAACAAGTCCGGGCTGAGTGCAACGAGGCAGAGAGCAAACGGCCTCTGTTTCCAACACTCAAGACACTATTTCCTGCCACTAATCTTGGGCATTGCGTTTCCCTTATCTCAGCCAAAGGTATTAAAGAGTCCCGTTGCACGTCTTGACACAGCCTCTTTGTTTGGAACGGGATCAGAGTCGTATACAGTGAACCCTCGCCTGTTCGCATATTTTTCTATTCTTAGTAATTTGCTGAGAAAGTCAAGTATTCGCAGTAATTTTATGCATTTTTTTTGGAACTACAAGATTGCACCAAAGCCTAATAGAAAGTAGAAACGGGTGTCAAGGAAGTATAGTGATGAAATGATACATGAGAGACGAAGATCTTTGTATGTCAGGAGGGAGCTAAGTTTAGCCTGGCTTGTTAACATAATTTACAGAGAGTCTTCACCACGTGTATTTTTTTGCTTCTCTGAATGGATATTAAAAAACTCAAGCTAACAAACAACAGAGCTCTGGTTATTGCTTAGCAATTGATATTTTTACAGGTTGCGAAGGCGAAACTTCCTGTACATTCTTTTTTTTTTTTTTTTTTACAATATCAAATCATCTGTAAGGCATTTACTGTATTATTAAGGTTATGTTGTAAGATGAGTTTGAAATGTATTTTGGGATCATAATGTGTGGTATATTTACATTTTAGTCTATTAATATAGAACATGTTCAACATTTTTAGGGTAGGTGTCAAATACTCATATTTTTTCACTGCTCACACTCGAGTACTCACACTAGGAATAGCTCCAATCAGCAGTTATTCATGATAAACTTGCACAATAGAAATCAACAGAATTAATCCTGTCAAATAAAGTCACGGCACATTCTGTCATGTGTCTTTACTGTGATTGTTCCTCTCACCAATTAACAATGATAATTGTCACCTTGCACAATATAATTGAATGACACGTACAGGGCTATCCAAACTATGGTCCACGGGCCATGTACTAAAAATAACATTGAACACGGCCTGTGACCCTAATTTTCCCTGCCTCAATATATTGGCATGTAGTTTTGCTTGTCTCTTGCCTCCAGAAAGACTGAAGGACTCATGCGCGTTTGTTTAAAGCAGAATGAGTGGGGAGATTTCTTTTGTCAGGTATTCAGACTCTTTGTCTCTGTGGCGATGGGCAGGCGGGGTCAATAGCTTACACATTCGCACACATAAGGTACAAATTGATGCAAGGGGGGAAAAAAAAGGACGATTGCAATAGCGCAATGCATCAGACTTGTGCATGAATATTTCGGCTTCAAACCGAATAGCAAGATGAGTCCACAACAGGCTTATGTCAAATTGGGTTTCATCCTGACATTAAACACTCACTGCCTAGCGAGGCGTTATGGTCGACAAAGTAAATACAAACGGAACACTGCGCCCAGAACAAGTGTAGTTCACTTCATCGCAAAAGAAATACTGCCTTTTGACACAGTTGAAAAGCCAGCATTTTGAGAAATGCAGGAAATGTTTGACAAACTGTATGAATCACTTGAAAGAAAAAAAACGTCACAAATGGCAATGCACTTTACAACAGAGTCGAAGATGACATTAAAAGAAATCAAAGTATGTATGTGTGTAAAATTTCAACTCATACATGACACCGGCATTATCAGACAGATATTTTCCTGTGACAAATATTAAGAAAGTTATGAATCTTTAAAACCGGTTAAAATGCACCACTTTCTGGCCAATGTTTTAATGCAAAGACAATATGGGTTCAGAGTTTAAGTGTGACCTTCATTTGTTGAATCCGAGTTTAAAACTTTCCCAACTCAAAAGGCTGATATCATTCTAAAGCTTGCTCAACACAGAAACAGACAACATATAATAACGATGAACTGATGAACTTGAAGTAACTAAAGAAAGCCAAGCGCCCAAGTTTACAAAACAATGGTCAAGAGCCAAACAGAGTTTGCAGATGGCGGTCAGGTGATGTGTGGTTTAATTTGGCAATCAAATACGCATAAAAGAAAACAAAAGAGTCAAAAATGAAAAACACTCAATAAATTGTTAAAATACACAGGAAATAAATGAATATACCACAGTTAAGAGTGAGAGAATGTCAGGAAATGTCTGAGAATTGTAACGTGTACTTGCTCTATAGACAAATTTCAAAGTTGTGACAAAAACTAGAACACATCTTCAGTGGTGTCAAACTCATTTTTTAGTTATGGTTTTCCTCAGAGGGCTGTTATGACTGTGAGCCCATATAAATGTATATTATTACATATGCACAGCAAATTGATGCATAACTAGTTTTGAAGTCAGAAGTCGGTAGAAACTGTTCAACCAATACTCAGTTTATTTTAAAAGGGAGTTTGAGGAAAAAATGCTGATCTTTATAAGTGAAGACAGTTAGCAATTTTGGCATTTTAGCAAGAATCATGAAATCAATGCACATGATTTGCTTTCGCGGGCCACATAAAATGATGTGATGGGCCGGATTTGGCCCCTGGGCCTTGAGTTTGACACCTGTGTTCTATGTCATCAGTGATGCTGTTGTATAGTGTGGTAAGGTGAAACTGAAGGATTTCAAAGTGGCCCTTGCATCCTTCGATTTTTTTGTATGTGGCCTTTGGAGAAAAAAGTTTGGAAACCCCTGGACTAGAAATAATCCAGTCAAAAAGTCCATGGCATGCTTGGTCAAGCATGTGCATGTGCATTTGCTTGTGCAATGTAGTGTCCTATAATTACAGCTCCTCTCACCAGTTATTAATAATACCCGCTACTTTGCACAATACAAATGAGCACAATGATGTTGTAGTACAACTGGAAATAATCCAGCACAAAAAAGTCCACCACCCACTCAATGAGACACGGGCACACACAATGTACTGTACATGTCCTATAATGAATGGGATAGCTCCTCTCAGCAGCTATTAATAATAACCGCCACCTTGAACAATAGAAATAAACACAATGACTGAAATAATCCAGTCAATTCAAAGAAGTGCTTCATCGTGGGGCATGTGACATCCATTTCCTCTTAAACTACCAAAAATGGCTCTTATCCCTACTTTTATTGTGCGACGAGAGCCTTATAAGTTAGGCATTTTGTTTTTTCTCTTCCAAATTGTATCCAAAGAGTATTTTTTTTCCACACATAACGCGGCTGGCCTTCTTATCACTGCTGCATTTTGGCCGCTGACATGTTTTATTGTGCGGAGATTCCTGCGAGGCCCCGGACTGTCTCTCCAGGCCGAGTCAGTTCAGCCCTCCACCAGACACACTTAGACCTACTTTACACTTTAAACCCCCACACTGCTGTTAGTGTTTGGCCCTCAGGGAAAAGAGTGGTGACTGCGGTTCTCCGCAAAATCCTTCATATTATAAGTGGAAATGGGGATGGTATAGGGTTAAGTGCCAGCTTTACAAGGTAATTGTGAAGTTGAGAGCCACATGAAGACTTAAGAGTTTGGTTGAGCGCTAACTGTGTACAGTCAAGTTATTGGAGTTTGGTGTTTTATGGCAAGTCATCAAACTTTGTCACCATGCTTTGCCCACACACAATGATATAAACTCAAATGTTTTAGACCCTTTGGTCACTCATCTGTCGGGTATACGTGGTTCAAATTTGGTAGACATCAGACAAAATTTCGGGGGCTGAATTTTCAAATTGAGTAATGAGACTTTGGTATTTTATGGTGAGACGTCAAACTTTGCCACCATGATCCGCCCACACGCAATTAATTACAAAAAAGTCAAATTGTTCACAATTCAATGCCACATTACAGTGTAGTACATTCCTCTGTCCACAACGGCTTTGCAGCGAGTTTGGTCTCCAGTTCCGTTGCTGACGTTACACCAAGACACGGCAGTATATCGATTTTGGCGATGAAAAAGGGGGCGTTCCCAGGGCAATTAGTTATTTAACAATTGCTCCAAAACAGAATGACATTATTAAAAATGTAGGCCATCTCGATGCTATAGGTGCTTTAATGGCGAGTCATCAAACCTCGCTCCCATGATCCACCCACACACAATGATTAAACCTCAAAAACTTTGCACTTCAGTGTTGCCTATCTGTTTAGTATACTGTATGTGGGTCAAATTCGGTAACAATCAGACAAAATTTCTAGAAAGTGTTCATCTTTGAAGGACCCCTGGAAATGGCCCAAATGAAACTAAAAATGGCCGATTCCGACCAAAATGGCTGACTTTCTGTACATTCCCAGGCATGGCTTTTTTTTTCCATGTTGCCAAGTAAACATTTCCTCTGGTTCTGACTGACTGAAGAAACATAAATGAATCTAGGATACCCGTTGGCCTACCTTCAAATTCAATACCAAATGCAACACTCCGAAATAGTCGCTGGTCGTCTATCTCAAAATGTAGCAATTGCGAGATGCAAATTAGGGTGAGCTCGGCCGCGGTTTTGGGAAATTTTCCGTCGGTGATGTGTTGTTATTTATAATCTCGGACAAAACACAAAACACAGGGGAATAAAGAACCACTCCTTCACGCAGCGCTTTTCTCCCAAATTTTGTCTGCGGAATTCTAAAGAGAATGAAAAGCGCCTCCATGCCCCGAGGTCTTTTTTATTTTTGCGGCATCCGGAGACATCTGCCCCACTCGCCATCTGCCTCCTGCTGAAAATCCCGCAGTGCTCAGACCACTCGTTTGCAGTAATCTCTCCCTTGAGCTGCGGTGCCAACATGACAGCGTCTATTTTGGAGCAAAGATGCGAAAAACTTAAAACATCTGATGTCCGTGGATGTTCGTTTATTTAGTTAGTACTTAGTTAAGTTAATACAACTACCGGTAATAAGGATAGTTCACAGGTTTAATATTAGTTCCTGAGCTGTTTTACATTTACCGTGTCCAAAATTAAGATTGCATGGATCAACAATCGCTGAAAAATGTTCACTGGTCCTCTGATAATTGTGACCATACTTGTTTTACACTGACTGTCATTAAAAAACAGTAAGATTCTTGCGCCGCAACTCTGAAGCTACTTTAAGCATGACAAGGAAACATAGACTTGGCATTTTTTGGTTATGATTAAAATAAGATAATCAATAAGATGCTCGTTCTGACATACTGTAGCTGAGGAATACCTTGAACATTTGAGAAAAAGTTTGATAAGGTAAAGAAATTGTTCATCCTGGCTACCTTAAGACATTACAAGAAAAAAGCTGTACAGTAAAATTTTTGAAAACTGTTGCATTTTCTTCGATTACATTTTTTTTTAAGATGTACATTTTTGGAAAAAAGTTGCGTTTTTTGGGGGGGAAAATTCTTTATATTTTGGAAAAAAAAGTATGAAAAAACATAAATATTTGCAAGAAAAAATTTTGTTTTCAAGAAAAAAAGTTAGATATTTGCCCAAAAAGTATTCATCTTATGAGAAAAAAAACTGTGCTTTCTCTAGAAGAAAATGTTTTCTTTTTCTGTAGAAAAATACTTCTTGATTCAAGCAAAGCATTACACATTTTGAGATGAAAGATATAATCTTACAACAATAAAAAGTTATAAGATATAATACATATGAATGGATATAATCAGCTTGCTAGAAATTACCTGTTGACGTGCAAAATCAGTACAGAATTGCGACCACTGACAGAAGACAAAGTGAAAACACAAAATATTTATATTTTGGAGAAAAATGGCACTTTTTTTCTACATAAGTATTAATCTTAGGATAATTAAGTAATAAAGTATTTTTGAGAATTAAGGTCTTGTTTCTAATTTAAAACATTACGTATATTGTATATTTTTTAAATAAAATATGTAATCTTACAAGAATATAGTTATGCTAAATAACAATCAATATGAATGATCTTTTTTCAAGTTCATCTTAGGAGAAAACTAGCCATGTATTTTTAAGATGTACATTTTCAAGAACATATATTTTTTTCTTTTTTAACAAAAAAGTGTTTTGTTTTTAATTCAAAGGTTTGCATTTTTTCTGTAAAGATGCTGTATATTTTGAAATGTAAATCATCGTATTTTTAAGAAGAATGTAATTTCTTTAAAAAAAAAAAGAAATTTTGCAAGAGAAAAGTTACTATATGATAAATATGAATAAATATGATTAGCCTGCTTGAAATTTGTGTTGTTTTTTTGAGCACTGACAGAAGAAAAAGTGGACTTTCTAGCAACCTCTGCATTTTTTTTGTACCCTCTCAGCTGGTGGACAGGAGAGTGGGCGACATGCAGTCGTTCGTGCGGCGGAGGCCAGCAGAGCAGGACACTGCGCTGCATGAGGAAGGTGACCTACCAGCGGGAGGAGGCGGCGGCGCACTCCCTCTGCCCTGTCGTCTCACCGGGGCAGCTGCGGCCCTGCAACACTCAGGCCTGCCCGCCTGGCTGGAACGCGGGAGCCTGGACGCAGGTAAATTCAAAGCATGCAGCAACATGTCACACACCTTTCACGCTTTTCTGCAAGGGTGCCTTGCTGCTGAAACGATAAGTGTTGGAAACTATCCATCCATCCATCCATTTTCAATAACCTTTTTGTTAGAAAATGTCATAATTTTATGGGGGAAAAAATCATATATTTTCAAATAAAAAAATTAATTAAAACATGGTGACGTTTTGTAAATTTTTGGAAAATTCAAGAAATTATAAAAGGCAAAAAGTAAACATACACGCACATCATTTGCATACACGTTTGTCTCACTCATCTTCTAAGCTCTGCTGCCCTCAGCTGGACATTTCGCTAACTGACAAATTGCAAAAAATGATTAAAAAATATTAAATATATAATATATCACGTATAAATTTATATGATGAACCCCAAATTAAATGTTAATTATTATAAATTTTATAAATATTATATAAAAATTATGTAAAAGTATTGTTAATCATTCTTAGATCCCTTGAAACATGCAGCATATAAAGTTTATTATTATTACTTTTATTACTGATAAATATTTTTTTCAAGAAAATAGTATTTCAAAAAAATTATCCGTATTTTTTAAAGAAAAAAGTTATTTACTTTTGTGAAATGATTTTAAAATTTACAGAACATTGTAATGTTTTGAAAAAAATAGTCATATTACTGTGTACTTTAAATAATTATATTTCGGGCTAACATTTTTTTGAAAATTGGGGAGAAAAAAAAAGTCACAATGTTATGAGAATGAAGCCAGATTGTTGCAAGAAAAAGTTGCACATTTTTGAGAAAACAGTTGCATAGTTTCATGAAAATGCATAATATTATGAGCATATTTTAGCTGTCATATTTTTAACTGAGAATGAAGATGCATTAAGTCAATGCAGGATTTCACACACTCGTTTTTCTGTGTGCACTTTTTCAGGGAATCTGATCAAACGTGATGCAGGTCACGTGGGGTCATGATTCTGCTTTAAAAAAAGAGAGTGAGAGTTGTCACTCAAGCTGTCAATCTTTATGACAGTGGTGGGAGTGTTTGGTGAGTTCAGGTAGCTGTGAAAGGCATTCTCCTTGGAAAGATAAGTGAAAGCTTTCAGTGTCAAAAGCCCTGCTGGGATGAGGCACCTTGTATATTTGTGTGTGTGTGTGGGGTGGGGGGTCGGGGGGGTGTTAGTGGGGTGACGTATGGTCTCATAAAGCATCCCTGATGAGCAGTTGCGCCTTTTTTTCCCTCTGAAGTTTACTGCGTTGTTACGTTGCCAGATAATCTGATTTTTGGAGGTCACATTCATTTGTGAGCCATGCCAGTTTTGTGTTTAATGTTTGGGTCCATAATGGAGCCTCAGTCAAGCAGGGACCTTCTGTTTGATAGTCCTGCTTGTGTTGAATTATCAATGCAATTACTCGTTCAATTTGCCAATTGATTATTGAGTAGAAAATGTACTGTAGGAAGAAGGCAAAACAATGCTATATAGTGTGTGTATATATATACTGGATAGATAGATAGATAGATATTTCAATTTTTCTTTTTTAATAAATCTGTAAAATTTTCAACAATTCCGTTTTTTTCTGACAATATGGAGTGCTCTGTGTACATTATTGAGGAAAAAAAATGAACTTAAATGATTTTAGCAAAAAAACAAATTGCAAAAAATCATTAAAAAAAAACCTATGACGAATACAATTAATGGATTCAGGTTTCCCTTCCTCCCTTCTGGAGCCAGGCCTGGAGGTGGGGCTCAAAGGCGACAGGGGGATCCGTGGTAATGTCTATTCAGGGGTGCTGGAGAGGAGGGTCCGTCGGGAAGTTGAATCTCAGATTCAGGAGGAGCAGTGTGGTTTTTGTCCTGGGCATGGAACAGTGGACCAGCTCTACACCCTTGGCAGTGTCCTCAAGGGTGCATGGGAGTTCGCCCAAGCAGTCTACATGTGTTTTGTGGACTTGGAGAAGGCGTTCGACCGTGTCCCTCGGGGAGTCCTGTGGAGGGTGCTTTGGGAGTGTGGGGTACCAAACCCCCTGATACGGGCTGTTCGGTCCCTGTACGACCGGAGTCAGAGTTTGGTCCGCATATCCGGCAGTAACCAGTATCGGACTCGTTTCCAGTGAGGGTTGGACTCGGCCAAGGCTGCCCTTTGTCACCGATTCTGTTCATAACTTTTATGGACAGAATTTCTCGGCGCAGCTGAGGCGTAGAGGGGGTCTGGTTTGGTGGCCTCAGTATTGCATCTCTGCTTTTTGCAGATGATGTGGTTCTGTTGGCTTCATCAAGCCGTGACCTCCAACTCTCACTGGAGCGGTTCGCAGCCGAGTGTGAAGCGGCTGGGATGAGAATCAGCACCTCCAAATCTGAGACCATGGTCCTCAGTCGGAAAAGGGTGCCGTGCCGTCTCCAGGTCGGGGATGAGATCCTGCCCCAAGTGGAGGAGTTCAAGTATCTCGGGATCTTGTTCACGAGTGAGGGAAGAATGGAACGGGAGATCGACAGGCGGATCGGTGCAGCGTCTGTAGTGATGCGGACTTTGTATCGATCCGTTGTAGTAAAGAAGGAGCTAAGCGAAAGGCGAAGCTCTCGATTTACCGGTCGATCTACGTTCCTACCTTCACCTATGGTCACGAGCTGTGGGTCGTGACCGAAAGAACAAGATCCCGGATACAAGCGGCCGGAATGAGTTCTCCCTTAGAGATAGGCTGAGAAGCTCGTTCATCCGGGAGGATCTCAAAGTAGAGCCGGTGCTCCTTCACATCGAGAGGAGCCAGATGAGGTGGCTGGGGCATCTGATTCAGATGCCTCCCGGACGCCTCCCTGGTGAGGTGTTCCGGGCACGTCCCACCGGGAGGAGACCCCGGGGACAACCCAGGACACGCTGGAGAGACTACATCCTTCGGCTGGCCTGGGAACGCCTCGGGATCCCCGCGGAAGAGATGGATGAAGTGGCTTGGGAGAGGGAAGTCTGGGTGTCCCTGCTAAAGCTACTGCCCCCGCGACCCGACCTCGGATAAGCGGTAGAAAATGGATGGATGGATTTCAGCAAATGGCTGCAATATAACAAAGAGTGAAAAATTTAAGAGGGTCTGAATACTTTCCGTACCCACTGTGTATATATATATATATATATATATATATATATATATATATATATATTTATATATATATTTTATTTTTTTTAAACTTTAAAAAAGTTTTATATTTTGGAATTTTCTTTTTCGAGAAAAAAAGTGGCAATCTTTCAAGAATGAAGTTGTATTTCTTCAAGAAATAGAGTGCAACCTCTAACTATGAAAAGTGCATTGGAATGGTGTATATTTGGGAATTTTTTTTTTACTATTACAAGAATGAAGTTATGTGAACCACTAGGATATTTTCTGGGTGGGTTGCTTTGGAAGTTGATGTAAAGTAGTCCAAAAAAGTGGAACACACATACATTTAAAATCCAACCTCAGAGAATCACAAGCAAGGTTAAAAAAAAAAAAAACGTGCGGTCCACATGTTCACACCACTAACCCCGCAGAGGACGCCACCTGTGTTTCACCACGTCTCCTCGCTCGCAGTGCTCCAAGAGTTGCGGCCGCGGACTGAGGAAGCGAAGCGTGTTCTGCCAAAGCGGCGACCCCGGGACGGCAGCGGCGGTGGTGCCCGACAGCATGTGCAGACAGAACCAGCGACCCAAAGCCCAGGAGAGCTGCGTCCTGCGCCGCTGCCCCAAGAACGACAGGCTCCAGTGGACGCATACTTCCTGGGGAGAGGTAGGAACAGGGATTTAATGTTGACCCCCTTCAAATATGGAGGGCATGGCCTCAAAATAATTTCTCCTCTGTGGACCAGCATGTCAGGCACAATGCATACGTACATATTATGCTGCATTACACTGGGAAGGACATTTCACTTCTCCAACTAGGAAATGAGATTGGAATGCTCTTTTTTGTAGTTGTAAATTGCAATTTGATCAAAATTTTGTCTTTTTTTTGTTTTTTGAAAAAGGCGTATATTTTTGAAGATTAACTCATTTTTGTGGGGGTGGAATTTATTTTTTTCAGGAAAAGAAGTCATAAATTTCTTCGAGAAAAAGATCTGGAAAAAAAGTTGTGCTGCAGTGAATGTATTTTTCAAAGAATATGGTTAAGTATTTTTGAGGGGGGGAAATGCATTGTTGTGAAAGTAAGTTGTATGTTTTAGAGGTAAACAAGTCAAACTCCAGCAGGTAATTTCTTAAGAATTTAAAAATTATATATTTTTTTAATTCCTCTTTTCAAGAAAAAAATGTTGAGGAAATTCCCAACCAAGGAAAAAAGAAAGTGCATCTTTTATGAAAAGAAAGGTTATTTTTTGTTTTAGGAGAATACAAAAATCAAGAAAAAAATTATAATCTTAGGGAATTTAAATTGTATTCAGCAAGAAAACTATATTTTTATATAATATTAAATAAACATTAATATATTTTTAAAAATATTTTTTTGTGAAAAGAGTCTGAATATTTGAGAAAATCACAAATAGTTTGGGAAAATTAATAATCTCTGACAATTTTTCTCAGAACATTCAGATTTTTGAGAGAAAAAAATATGCAGTAAACCACCTACTCAAGTTTTTTTTCATTTATGTTTTTGTGCTCTTTCTGAAATGCCCAAGATGATGCAAGATGACAACAAAGCCTTGTCAAAATAGGAAAGTAGTATAATAAATTGGTGCTAAGGAAATGTGTTGAAGTAATACATCCTGACCGAAGGAGAAGCTTTGTGTGTTGGGGAGGAGCTAAATTTAGCCTGGATTGTTAGTGGAAGTTACAGAGAGTCTTCATCACATGTGCATCTACACGCATACTTCTGGTGCATTTTTCCAAATCAAATCACCTGTAAGGCATTTTTTTAATTGTTCTTTTTTAAGGGTAATGTTGTTAGATGAGTTTAAAATGATATTTAACTGTTTAGGTATAATATTTGTGGGTGTATTTACAGTTGAAAACTATTTGTACTTGCAATTCTAAACATTTTTGGGAGGGGTCATCAATTACTTAAGGGTTTTCACTGCTAGGTGCCTATCCCCCCGTTGGTGTTTTCAGTGTATTTTTGAGGAAAAAAATATATTTTGTGTATGACAATACATTTATATTTGGGGGTAATGTTTTTCCCCAAAATAACGTAGTATTTTTCCAGATTTTGCTTGTATTTTTTTAATTTAAAAAAAGGTCTATAGTTCAAGAAACGTAAAGAAATGTAATATTTAGAGAATAAAGTAATAAAGGAAAACATTTTTTCAAAGAATTTTTCAACCTCCGACTATGAAATGCAGATTGGAACAGCGCATAAAGCTGGCGTTCCTACTTGTAACATTGGGGAAAATCAATGCGCCCTGACTTCACAGAGATCAACAAATTCTGAAATGTATGATTCTTATGTTTTAGTGCTCCAAGTCATGCGGTCCGGGCCTCCAGAAGCGAGAGCTCCGCTGCGGGGAGAAAGATTTCCAGGGCAGGTAAGAACTCTTCGCAGTGATAAGATTTTAATCTACGCAAATCCAGTGAGAAGTGTCCCATTCGTTGGTGTTCCCTCTCGTCGCAGGTTTATGGAGTTTCCCGCGAGGAGATGCAGGAACCTTGCCAAACCCTCAGCGGATCTCCAGCAGGGCTGCAACCGAGGACCGTGCCCCGAGCTGGCCCAAGTCCTGGCGGGCAGGACCGTCCCCAGCGCCGTGGTGTCAAGCTGGTACTCTTCTCCATGGCAACAGGTACCCATTGTCAAAGTGACACAAACACAAGGTTAGAAGCTGAAGAAGTCAGTTGACAATTGATGTATGGCATCAGTCAAACGTTTCAACACACCTCCTCATTCACTAGCATGGGAAAGTGTCTCCTCACATTTTCCTGCTGTGTATGTGATGAATACTAACAAATACAGTTTTGTAGATAACATCATCAGTTTTTGTCTACAAAAACTAACATCATCAGTTTTTGTAGATAACATCATCACAATATCGACATTGTCTGACCGTTATGAACACAGATTTGAACGAGAATAAAGTTGGATTGCTGTGAGAAAAAAGCTTGTTAGATATTTTTGAGATAAGAAGTTGCAGCCTTACAAGAATGAAGTTGTGTTTTTCCCAGTAAAAAAACAAAACAAAAAACAGACGGAATTGTTGCCCATTTTTTGATGAAAAAAAAATGCAATTTTACAAGAATAAAGCTGTATATCTTTGAGCAAAAAAAAGTTCTATTCCTTCCAGAGCTTTTTTTTCCAAGACAAAAATCATAGTCTTACAAGAAAAAAGTATTTTAAAAAGTAGTAATTTTAAAACAATTAATCTTTTAGAGAAACGTTTTTAGATTTTCATGAAAAAAAGTTGTAATCCCAATAGAACAATCGGATAAAAAGTAACTAAAAAGTGATTTATTTTTTTTGTCCCCCCAAGGGCACAGTTATGCAAGTTATTGGTTCCAATCATTCCTTTTTTGTTTAGCAGAAAATGGAAGTTGTTTTTTTTCATGATTTTTTTTTTCCCCCAAGAAAAAGTCAAATTTTGTTCTGGAAATAGTCTTGTATTGTTGAGAAAAGAGGTTGTATTTTTGGGGAAATATTTTTTTTAACTTTTGAGTGAAAAAATAAGAGCTTTTATATTGTTCAAAAAAAAAAAATAAAAGATTCGTATTTGTTCAGGGAAAAAAGTCAATCTTATGAGCATAAAGTTTGGTGTATTTTGATGAAATAATAGTATTCTTATGACTGCAATGTATTTTTCTTTGGATTGGCGCATCTGAGATTTCTTTGGATCTGCCCTGTTTGCACTGCTCTGGCATCAGAAAGTCAACACACAGCATGGGCAAACTGCGGGCAGCTTGTTGTGTGTTGTTGCTCCTCATCTATTATGCATCAAGTCTTAAGGGCAACCTCTGATAGTTTGATGCGCGCGTGTGATTGCCGCCTGTTTCCACCAGAGGAGATGCTTGTCCACATCTGGCTGGAGGGCAACTTGGTACGTTCTGTGTGTTTGTTTTCTTCACGGCTTCTTTTTCTTTCAGTGCTCGGTGTCCTGCGGCGGGGGCGTCCAGACTCGCAACATCCAGTGCCTGCGTCAGGGTCGTCCGGCGGCCGGCTGCCTGCCCCACCAGCGACCAGTCGCTTCGCGGGCCTGCAACACTCAGTTCTGTCCCCGCGGCGTCCCGCCACCACAGCACCATAACCGGGTGACAGCTGCAGGGACCACACTGAGAGGTAAAGTGCTTCAAAAGTGAATGTGTTGCTGTGTCTACATCAGGGCTTTGCAAACTTTTTGGTTCCAGGGACCACTTACAAGGGAGAATCTCCCCCTTTTCCTAAAAAAATATTGACTGAAAAAAATTATGAAACGGATTTTCTAAAGCAAAAAGTTCATATTTTCATTTTCTTTAAAAAAGTACAAGTACTGTATTACGAATTTAAAAAATCTAAAGTTACAAATGTAATTATTTTCTGCTCAGTCCCTTAAACCCTTCCCCTGAAAAAGTGTGTTTATCAAGTCCTGAAAATAAGCGCAAGTTCTTTGAGGCTCCGTTGTGTCCAATCTCTCTGTGCAGGCGAGCCCCCCTGCGTGGACCACTTCAGCTGGTGCCACCTGGTCCCCCAGCACGGTGTCTGCGGCCACAAGTTCTATGGAGATCAGTGCTGCCGGTCCTGCACCGGCAGGAGGCTCTAGAGCTCCCCCTACTGAAGAAGGAAAGGACCCGGACCAACCCTGAAGCGGACCTTTTAGAACTCAGAACACATAGAACTGCACCCGACAGAATGTGTGTGTCCTTCCTGGAGTACTTGACTAATGAACTGAGTAAAGATGTAAGAAGAGAAGATCAACAAACTGGAAAAGTAACATTTACCGTCTGTGGGACATTTGAGCGCTCCTCTTTTGCTGTTATTAGCTCGCCTCTATCGTGTGTTTCAAGGATCCGATGCCTTTATTTAACTTATTGCGCATGGCGTTATATTGTGCAGTGGATCTGTGACGTGTAACTCACCCACAATAGACATTCTCCACATGATGACATTTTGTATTTTTAATTTTTATAATTTAGTTTTTTTAAAAATTTTTTAATGAAGAATTATTAGCATTTGGTGCACTTCTCCTGGTCCTGTTTTTCTGCTTCCTGTTGCTGTAGCACCACCAGGACCTTCCATGCGTGTTGACATGGTGGAAAACATGCTTTTGTGTGCGCGTCTCTCCTGTATCGCTTTGATAATAATACAGCTTGTTCGAGAAGCAACCTCTTTTGGTTTTGATTGATGCCTTATCGGAGGGGTCTCGAGGTGACAGTCGAGGTCCAAAAAGTTTGTTTTACTATGATTTTTTCATGTCAGAACAAGATTCTATTGGTTAAAGAGCAATGCACTATGTCAAAGCAAGACCTCTTGATTTTGATGGTCAAACCAGAACCTATAGTATGACATGTCAATCACAGAGTGTAGTGACTGTGTTTACCAGTAAATGAGATTGCATCACAGCTCCAGCAGCCACCAGCCAAGATCGTTATTGACTCGACTCATCCTCCCTTTTCTGCCTCCAAACTTTTCTTTTTCAGCGACTCGCTGCCGCTGTTGTCATTGCTCTTTAATCAAAGCGTGCAAGCCGCTTATTATTTTGGGCTTCGTAATGCGCCTGCATACATTTTCAATGGGAGACAGGTCTGGACTGCTGGCAGGCCAGTCTAGTAATCGCACTCTTTTACGAAGCCACACTATTGTTACATGTGCGGAATGTGGTTTGGCATTGTCTTGCTGAAATAAGAAGGGGCATCGCTGAAAAAGACGCTGCTTGGATGGCAGGATATTTTGCTCCAAAACCTGTATGTACTTTTTAGCATTATTGGTGCCTTTGCAGATTTGTTACTCTTGGCATAGGCAATAACCCCCTACCCCCCATACCATCACAGATACTGGATTTTGAACTTTGCACTGATAACAATCAAGATGGTTCTTTTTCCATTGGGCCGGAGGACACAACGTCCATGATTTCCAAAAACAATATAAAATGAGGACTCGTCAGACCATAGCACACTTTTCCACTTTGTGTCAGTCCATCTCAGATGAGCTCGGAACCAGAGAAGCCGACGCAGTTTCTGGGTGTTGTTGATATATGGTTTTTGCTTTGCATGGTAGCGTTTTAACGACCAACTGTGTTAACTGACAATGGTTTTCTGTAGTGTTTCAAAGTCCATGTGTCAATATCCTTTACACAATGATGATGGTTTTTAATGCAGTGCTGCCTGAGGGATCAAAGGTCATAGGCATTCAATGTTGGTTTTTATCCTTCACCAGACATTTCGCCAGATCCTCTGAATCTTTTGACATTATGATGGACCGTAGCTGATGAAATCCCTAAATTCCTTGCAATTGTACGTTGAGAAACATTCTCATGCAGTTGTTCACAAAGTGGTGACCCTTGCCCGCCTCAATTGTGAACATACAGTATAATAGCAAATTAAAGGAATATGCCTTCTAGTGGCCGTAAGCAGTATAGGGTGGACTAGCATAACAATCTGTGTTTAGATGACGAAAAGGAATGGCTTAGCAAGCAAGCTGTCTTTTGCATTGAAGTAGCTTTAAAGCACAACTTTGCCCGGGTTTTCTAAATACGAAATAAGCCACAAAGTCTGCCACCTCGCACAGGCATGTGTACATGTCGTATGATCAAAGTGATGGATGCTCTTTCCAGTTATTCACGATTACTCCCATCTTGCACAATAGAAATTAACGCAATGACCTGAAAAAACCCACAGAGTCAAACAAATAAAATAAATGAAAAATAAAAATAAAGGTCTGTGGCACGCTTTGTCACTCGTAGGCACACATTAATGTCGTATCATTAATGTGGTGATTTATCTCGGCAGCTATTCAGGATAACTGTGACGTGGCACAATAGAAAAAAAACAATGACTACAAATAATCAGAGTAAAAAAAAAATGGCCACCGCATGCTCAGTTATATATGCGTGTGTGTACGTGTTACATCCTGGAATTAATGCGGTCGCTTCTCTCTCCAGTTATTTATTGCCGACAAAAGAGGAACAGAACCACAAAATATAATCCACAGAGTAAAAAACAAAGTCCACGGCACAGTCGGTCACAAACAAGCGTGCATTGATGACTATGCGATCACACCTCTCAACAGTAATTCATGCTAGGCGCCAGTTTGCGCAATAACTAGAACAACTAGTAAAATAAAATGTCCAAGGCACGTGTGCAATTTATATGTTCTACAATTATTGTGATTGCTCCTCTCGCTAGTTAATTATGGTAAAATGCACAATAGGAATGAGCACAATGACAAAAAAATTATCCGTGGTTACAATGTATGCATCATATAACTCATGTTAATGCTACTCTCAACACCACATTGCACAATAAAAACAAACACATCAAGTAGACTTTTATTTAGAATTTCAACTACACATTAGCATTCATAATGATCATCAGCATGCACGTGCTAAATGTTAACAGGTAAGAAGACTAATAGCTCCTGTCAGTTTGCATAGACAGAAATCAAGTGTGTAACAGGGAGTGTAATGTACACACCGCCTCTTTCCAATTTATCCAATCCAAAATGGAACCTGTCGCCCTTAATCCCCTGCACCTCGCCTGATCGATGCAGCTATTTCTGCCCTGTATTTCCACATTTTCTCCTGCTCCATCTCAGGGCCTGGTTGTTATTTTCTCACCACCAGCCTGTCACGTGCCTCTCCCCAGCCTAAGGCGCTAGTCTGTGTGCGCAGTGAACCCTGATAGGACCCCCTCAACCACTGACAGTGGGGCTGATCACATTTTAAGAGAGTCTCATCATACTGCCTTTAAAATATCCATCTCTGTATTTCTTGAAGCCTTTACTGCACTAGCTGTCATATTTCAGTGGTAGTGGTCACTGAGCATGTGCGAGACAGCGACACACATCTTTGTCCTTTTCTAACCTCCCACGTGAATCATAACCTCACAGATCTTACTCAAATCCAAACCCTACACTAAACCAAGAGTCTACCAGAACCCTAAAATACACCTACCAATAAACGAAACTCAAACCATACCCTAAACCCATATCCCCTAACCTAAACCATGACACTAACCCTACCCTAAAGTCTACCCCTAAACCCATGAATCTACCACTAAGCAGAAAAGGGGGGACTCGAGTAAACTGACTTGACGTGAGTCGACTCGAGTTGCCAGTTTTATGACTTGCGACTTGCTTGCCAAATACTTAAGAAAGACTTGATTGTAGACCTGGTAGCCAAGAGACTTGACTTTGACTTGCTACATGACTTGTCATGACAAGTCATCTAATTCCGAGTTGGAAATCTGCATTTTAATTGAGACAGTTTGCCTTTTTTTAAAGTAAGAAATGTTTCAGGGGGTCATTTGCGCCAACCCGGCAAAACAGTTTGTGTTGTTGCCCACTTGCCGGTGTGAGGTTAACCACCTGCATGAACACCGATGGAAGGAGCTCCAATGATAATAAAATTGGGATTCAAGGATGATGTCGATGAAATCTGCAAAAAGAGGATGACAACATGCATAGTTTGCAACTCGCACATCAAAGACACAATAAGAACGACGTCGAACTTCATCTGTCACTACAAAATATAGATAGGTAAGCTAATTTAAGAGTTTAACTAGCTGGTCAACATTAAGTTTCATACACTGGCTTAGGGCGGCACGGTGGGCGACTGGTTAAAGATTGCAACATTTTCATGTCATCTATTATTCACATTCATGCTCCATTAGCCCACTAGGTACACTTCTAATTATATTTGACCAACAGAAAACAGTCTTGGCTTTTGCTTAATGGTGCTCTCTTAAGAACCGTAGACATTAGAAGGCTGTCCTCACAAAGTACACAGCACAGTTTGTACTGGAAAACAGTTCAGTGCAATAGCTTCAATCAATCAATCAATTATCATCTAAGTTGTTGTTCATTTAACTTTTACAAGGTGTGAATACTTTTTTTTCTAGTGTTATGATTTGTGAAAAACACATTTTATCACCACTCCGATATATGTTGCAACTGGAGCAAGATTGTATGACTTGACTTGCGACTTGCTTAAACCAAGTAATGACTTGACCCGACTTGGTTGAAATTTAGTGGCGACTCGACTTGCTTGATTTTTTTCCCCTCAGTGACTTGAGACTTGCTTGTGGCTTGCATATATGTGACTTACTCACATCTCTGCCACTAACCTACACTAAACCCTAACCCAAACTTAAATCTACTCTCAACTCTGAACCTTTGCCTACCCCAACGATAACAAAACCTTACGATTACCCTCACTTTGCTCTAAACCCAATCCTCACCCTGACACGACTATAACCAACCTATAACCCTAAACACATGCAAAAATAGTGTGTAACTACATCGAGCTTGGCTGTGTCAGTAGACACTGACTTTTATTACAGTGCATCTTCAAGGAGGGTACAATTTCAGAACCACAACAGAAGACACTTGTTCATTCAAGGCACTTTCTCTTGCATGTGGATCATGATGGCGACGGGGCTTTTAGACATGAAGAAGAAGATGAGGTCCCCCCACAGCAGATCTGGCATGATTAAAGGCTCAAACGACAAGCGACGGCTCTCGGCTTGGCGGCGGGTCTTTGTGCCCGTGTCATGGCCGGAATAATTTAAGAAGGCTGCAGTAAAAAGAAGACCTGTGGATATCAGCGCCGCCGCCGAAGCCTCTAGCCCATTAGCCTCTTCTCTCCTATCGATCTGTGTGTTTGCTACAGCATCTTGTGCACCGCCACCTTCCCGTCACCTTGTCTGTCTCATTACTTCCATTGGCCTTTTGTAAATTCAGAAAAGTTTCCATTTGATGGGTTGGAAAAGTGTCCAGGAGAAAGTTCTTTCACTCATTTACTTATTTATTATGACTTACAGTATTATGTAGCAAAATTGTGTAGTGACTGACCCAGTTGACCCCCCCCCTCCCACCAACAACTGGATAAACTGCATGCCTCCCCGCGGCTCTGCTGTGCGAGACAGCCATTAAAAGATGCCTGCTGGACCTTAATTTAATTAGCAGCTTCCCGTCAACTCTTGATTCCCGTCTTCAAAAGACTTCTTTCCTTTTTTTGAAGCTAGCGACCAAAAGGTTGGGGGACCCTCTCGCCAAGAAGACGAAGCTGGGACAGATCGACAACGGAATGCAAATACAGCAATGAACTATTTGCTTAATATTCAAACATGTACGCAAGGCGCCGGCGAACGCCCAATAGGAACAATTGCTGGGACACGGACATTTTTTTCTCTTGTGTCCTGCTCCTCTGCCGTCCTGGCTGGCTAATCGCGCCAACCACTGGGTGGCCTCAGCCAACTCCCTTCCTTTTCTATTGTCCTCCAGTTTTACCAGGCGCCACTAAGTGCGCGAGCGCCCGCCTCAACCCGACGGCGGCTTCAATCGTTCTTTTTTTCTAGCCGTGATCAGTCGGCGGAGCCTCAGCAAGCAACTACCGGCATCCTGTCCCGGTCACGCACGCAGCTGGGAGCAAGAGCTGGGCCCACCACAAGGTCAATCGGCAGCAAAGTTACGAGGGGACAACAATTTTTCTTCTTTCGCTTCTTTTGTTTTTGTTTTATTTTTCTGCAACATTTTTCTTCTTCAACTAAACCTGCTTCATTTTCCTCCAGAGATGTACGGAGAAAGATCATCCCCACCGACCAACTGATCTACGGTCGTGAGTACATCACAACAAGCGTTGCTAGAATGTACAATATCAGTGTCTAATAAGTTTAGGGAAATTACTAGCTTTACACATGTAGCCCTCACTGGCAGTACTCACAAAACCGTTGAACCCTCAGTTCACTGGGGAAAAGAAAACCGAAACCGATTGGCGTAGGAACGCGCCCTCAAAGCGCTTCAGTAGGCACAGCGACTGGATCCCATAGCGTCGAAGCGGCAGCCCGGTGGCGTTGAGCAGGCAGGACCTGTGGCGTTGAAAGAGTAAATCCGTTCGCGTTGAAAACAGTCAAAAATCCGTTCGCGTGGAAAACAGTAAAAATCCGTTCACGTGGAAAAACCAACCAATCCGTTCGCGTGGAAAAAAAACAGGTCCCGAACCCCCCAAAAAAACTCTTCCTCCCCCGCCCATCTCCCGCTCTTTTTCCCCACAACCCACCTCCTTCCCCCAATCCCATTGGACGCACCACCCATTCAATCAATCATTAAAAAAAAAAAAAAAAAACCTGAAATGTTCACAGACCCCTCGGAACGCAGGACACCCCAGTATCCATCCACACAAAGAACCAAACAAACTTTTAACTAGTTTTCACAACAGCAATTCAAACAAATACAGTTCAACACATTTTAGTCAGTACACTACACTCTCCCCCCACAAAAAAAAATGGTCATGCCCTCATGACATGTATAACAACATAACCTTTTATGAACAGACTTTTATGTGGTTCTAGACTTCTTTATACCAAGCATACTCAACAGTTCATGAATAAGGCGGCTCTCGAAATCTCTGCCTTGATCCGAGTGTACTCGCTTCGGTAGACCATAGTGGACAAAATATTGTTCCCACAGGACCTTAGCAACTGTTGACGCCTTTTGATCCTTAGTCGCAAAAGCTTGAGCATAACGTGTGTAGTGATCTGTAACTACAAGCACATTACAAATGTTTCTGGAGTCAGGCTCAATTGTCAAGAAATCCATACAGACAAGATCCATCGGCCCCTCACTGGTAAGATGTGACAACTCAGCAGCTCTCTTGGGCAGCGTTTTCCTCTGAATACACCTTGAACAATTTTTACAATACGTCTCAACCTGTGTTTTCATACGAGGCCAGTAAAATCTCTATCGCACCAACCCATAGGTTTTGTCAAACCCAAGGTGACCTGACTGGTCATGCAAAGACTGAAGAACAGTTTCTCTGAACTTCTGTGGGAGTAAGAGTTGTTGTCAAACTTGTTTGTTGGGAGGCTTACTGATTCGGTACAGTACAGAGTCCTTGACCTTTAACTTTTCCCACTCTTTTAACAACAATGACACATCCGGATGTTTTCGTTTGTTAGCCCGGTCCGCAAAGTTCTGCACAACAGCACACCACACTTCTCCAATGCATGGGTCTTCCTGCTGAGAATGTGAGATGTCAGCTAAAGACATTTGGGGCAGTGGCTGAGTGCTTACAGAAGACACACTACAATAAGCTCTGGGTACAGCATGCTTGGATGAGCCCAGGAGATCCACAGCTCTGCAACGGTGCGGATGAGGTGTTCTAATTGACGACATGTGACAGACAGCTTGGACGCTGGTAGGAGACATGGACACTTCCTCTTCACCAGACACATCGCTGTCAGCATGAGGACGCCGTGACAATGCATCTGCATCAATGTTTTGTTTTCCAGAGCGATATTTCAGGCTGAAATCATACATTGATAGCTCCGCTAACCATCTATGTCCTGTTGCGTCCAACTTAGCGGTGGTTAAGACATATGTTAACGGGTTATTGTCTGTGTGAACCTCAAACTTGACTCCGTAGAGATAATCATGCAGCTTGGTAGTGACAGCCCATTTTAAAGCCAGAAATTCAAGTTTATGCGTGGGATAATTTTTTTCTGACAGAGAGAGGCTCCTACTTACAACTGCAACCGGGCGCAAACCTTCTCCTTGGTCCTGATAGAGGACACCTCCTAAGCCTTCTCTACTTGCATCAACATGCAGAACATAAGCCAGATTTGGGTTTGCGATTGCAAGAACAGGTGATTCTGTAAGACTGACCTTTAATGTCTCAAAAGCTTTCTCACAGTCTTCATTCCACCTTGCCCCAAACGGCTCTGAGGGGTGGTACCACTCTGTTGTCTTCATGTCTGTTTTTGAGTTCTCTTTCTCTTTGTTGTTCTTTTCCATTTTAGTATTTCCTCCTGGCCTTCCAGTCACAATGCAGCCCTGCAGTAGCTGATTGAGCGGATGACAGACTCTGGAAAAATCTTTCACAAACCGTCGGTAGTATCCGCAAAACCCAAGAAAAGAACGGAGAGCAGTGATGTTCTCTGGGCGTGGCCACGACTTCACAGCTTCGATCTTTGAAGGATCAGTAGCAATGCCATTGCTAGAAACGACGTGCCCAAGATAGGTTACAGAGGGACAGCGGAACTGACATTTATCCAAAGATAATTTAAGTCCCTCTTCCTTTAATCTGTCAAGAATTTTAAGAAGGCGCTGCTCATGTTCCTCCAATGTTCTCCCGAAAACAATGACATCATCAAGGTACACTAACACTTCCAGCAAGATTCATATCACCAACCGTCCTTTCCATGATACGCTGAAACGTGGCTGGTGCTCCACAGATGCCTTGTGGCATTCTCTCAAATTGATAAAATCCTGCCGGACAGGTAAATGCCGTTTTTTTCTTTGTCAGCATCACATAAAGGGATCTGATAGTAGCCACTTCGGAGAACAAGCACGCTGAACCATTTGCTACCACTCAGGCATGTCAGGGCATCCTCCACACGTGGGACTGTATACTGGTCAGGAATTGTTCTCCTATTTAAGGTCCTGTAATCTACGCACATACGTATGGTCCCACTTTTCTTGCGGACCACAACGATAGGTGACGCATAGGGGCTTCTAGACTCTGAAATTATTCCAGCTTCTTTCAAATCATTTAAATGTTTTCTCACATCCTCCAAATCCTTTGGAGGTAAGCGTCTAGATCGTTGTCTGAATGGTTTGTCCTCCGTCACTCGAATGCTGTGTTGTGTGCTCTTTGCACAACCAACGTCAAACTCACTACAGGAGAAAACCTCTTTCCTTTCCATCATTCTCTGACACAGCCTCTCCTTCCACTCAGGAGGCACAGAAGAATCTGCGAAGTTGAAAGACGAGGGGGATAGTTGAGATGTGGACGGCTTAGATGACTTCTTTTCAGGGACTGCATTTATTACATCCACCCTGTGCAAATGAGCAATTTGCATACCACGTTTCAATGTCACAGGATGATTTGATACATTTCTCAAAGTTACTGTGATACGACGACAATGAACAGCGCTTGCTTTATCAACAACAGGCATCACTAACAGTTCTTCAGGGAAGTAACCCTCCTCTGGGCCTTCTACAAGAACAGCCTGACCAGAAAACCCCCCCACAAATTTTGGCACGCCAACCACTTTTGCAACGCCACCAGGAGACAGCACTAAGGGCTTCTCTCGAGTGAACCAGACTGTTCCTCTTTTTAGGTCAGCTGTGTCATCTGGGGTGCTCCAAAACTTCTCATAAGCCTCTTTTATTGCTGGGTGAACAGACATGTTATGTAAGAAATTATCTCCGTTTTGTGTCTTGCAGGAATGAAATAAGCTCCGAACTATGGAGGTGTTTGTGCCAACCACAATAGAAATCTCACCTTTCATGGCTGGGTCTGGACACACAAGCACAAGTGTTTCTATGGTCTTAGCTACACCCACTACATCTCCAGCAAACTCAAGTTTCAAACACATATAACCATCATATGGATATCGGTCTGCACTGAGGCCCCAAATCTCCAAGCACTCAATAGGGGTCAAGGGCAGGTGTTTCAGATACTTGTCATAAAAGGAGCGGTACAGCAGGGTAACTTGGGACCCACTATCAAGCAAAGCTTTGGCGTAGATGCCCTCAACTTGTACAGGAACAACAGAACTAGGTCCAATTAAACCCTCTGGCAAATCAGCCTTGCTTTCTTTTAGCGTATCACACTTTGTGGAACGTGTTCTCTCCAGAGCATCAGGCCGTTCCTTTACTGAGCTCCTGGGAAGTTTCCCATCAGCTGTTTTGCTTTCAGGAGACGCTAATTCACTTTTCGGAGATTCTCTGGGTTTTCACACTCCCGCTGAAAATGACCATCTTCACCACATTTGTAGCAAAAAACATCTGCACCATATTGAAATCTCGGAGTTCTCTCTTTCCCACTTGCATATTTTACAGCAGCTTTTTGAGTGTGGTTCTGGATTGCATGCTGTGGTGGACTTTCTGATGTGGCGACAGAGACAGATAGCAGACATGCAATATCACTTTTAAGCCCCTGAATTTCCTTCTTCAGACTCTCTATGGCATGGTCGGTCTCAACTCCAACAGCTACTGATGGTGCAGACTCTGGTTGTTTTGACACCACTGACGCCGTAGCACAACCTGCACACTTAACCGCAGATGAAGAAACAACATTCTTCACTCTTTCTCTTTCAAGAACCATCCCTTCTTCTTCTCTTACCTCACGAAGGAGCTCTGTAAAGCTTGGAGCGGGCTTTAGCTTGTAAGTCATCCTTATACGAAGTGCAGCAAGATCATGAGTGAGAGCACCTCTAGCAATTTGCTCGATGCGTGTCCTGTTCATGTCAGTGACGTCGATCCCACCTTTCCGATGAACAGCGTGCAGCAGTTTGTCTAACCTGAGTAAGTATCCTGACAACTTCTCAGTTTCTTGCTGGAATGTGTTACGGAACTTTACCATGAGATCAGCTGCACTATCTGTGGTCCCAAAAGCTGTTTCTAGGGCCTTAAGATACTCATTGGCAGTGGCACTGGGGTTAGTGACTCTTAAACCCCGGACAATATCTGCTGCAGGCCCTTTGAGACTTTCAGCGATTCTCTGTTTCTTGACAACATCAGAACATTGCCACTCATCCAGCAGGTGGGTGGTCTGTTCCGCCTAAGAGTCATACTCCTCTTCTCCAGGTAGCGTTGGCTTTATGCCCGAGAAGAAGCAAAGTTTACGATAGCCTTGTCCGTCCATAGGCGGTGCTTGACATTTTTCCACAAGCAAAGAGATGGCATTGACAAGCTTTGTGTTCAAGTCAGGAACAGCGGGTGGGGAAGGCGTGGTCTTAAGCAAACCTGTCACATCATCTAAAGTCTTTCCTTCACTGGCTAAGAATGATACTAGCTTGGATTGGAAACCTCTTTTGTCACTAGTCACATGGAAAGTCTGAAAATCAGGGACACTTACTACCCACAAGTCTGACGGTCCCCAGCAACCAACTGTTCAGGTAAGTCAGTTTTAGTCATGTCATCTGTGGTCTCAATTAATACGGACTGATTGTTGTTTGTGCGTGTTAGACACCGTCCTCTGATTTTAGTGTGACCAAAAATTTTAACTTCATCAAGTACCTTATAAATGTTCTCATCAGTAACATCAAGAGAAACCCCACTAAGCACAATAGAATTCTTAACATCAATACCTTTGTCGTCACACCATTTGATTATTTGTTCGGACTCCATGTTTTGTTTTGAGTTTTTTTTGTTTTGTTTTTTTTCAAAACCAGTCACACAAAACACACTCAGTATTGTGATTACAGTACTATTACAACCCCGGTCAACATTTACCGAATTTCTTCTTTTTTTTTTTTTCTCTTTGCTCACAAATACACTAGTGAACAATAACAATCCCGGACGAGCCCCCACATGTAGCCCTCACTGGCAGTACTCACAAAACCGTTGAACCCTCAGTTCACTGGGGAAAAAAAAAACGAAACCGATTGGCGTAGGAACGCGCCCTCAAAACGCTTCAGTAGGCACAGCGACTGGATCTCGTAGCATCGAAGCGGCAGCCCGGTGGCGTTGAGCAGGCAGGAACCGTGGCGTTGAGCAGGCAGGACCCGTGGCGTTGAAAGAGTAAATCCGTTCGCGTTGAAAACAGTCAAAAATATCCGTTCGCGTAGAAAAACCAACCAATCCGTTCGCGTGGAAAAAAAACAGGTCCTGAACCCCCCAAAAAAACTCTTCCTCCCCCGCCCATCTCCCGCTCTTTTTCCCCACGACCCACCTCCTTCCCCCAATCCAATTGGACGCACCACCCATTCAATCAATCATTAAAAACAAAAAAAAACCTGAAATGTTCACAGACCCCTCGGAACGCAGGACACCCCAGTATCCATCCATACAAAGAACCAAACAAACTTTTAACTAGTTTTCACAACAGCAATTCAAACAAATACAGTTCAACACATTTTAGTCAGTACACTACACACAAAATCCCAACTTTGCTCTCTCTCTCTCTCTCTCTCTCTCTCTCTCTCTCTCTCTCTCTCTCCCTCTTTCTTACTGTAATTAGACTCTGTGTTTCCCTATAGATCCCTTGTAGATGTCATTAAATAATCTATAAAATTCCACTCCTTGTGTCTGTTTTGAGTTTAATAATGAAGCCTCTGTAATCTACGAATGGTATTTCATAAAATGTAGCAAGCTTCAAATTATGAGACAGAGGTTTTTTCGTCTCATTTTGCTAAAATTTTATGCATCTAAAAAGAGACGTGGTGCCCCTTTTCGAGATAAAATAGTTTGATTTTAACGTTAGAACATAAATCGGACTAACCTGGAAGTGAACGCAGGCGTTCAACTTCAACGAATTTATTTCTCAAATAAATTACGTTTTTTCCAAATGCCAATATATGCTACAACAGAATGGTTTCTTCCTCGGCCCCTGTTGCAAATAAACTTGAACTTCTAAATTTAAACCAAGCCATTTCAAAGAAGCTAGTCAACATAAATTCCTCATTAATGGCATATCCGTTCATTTCAATGGGGGAAGATGATTTGAGATTTGAGTTTTACGTTATGAGTGTGGTCATAGAACGAATTAAACTCATATCTCAAGGCACCACTTTAATAATACATGTTTGTGCGACGTACCTTGGCCTACCCCTATCCTAAACCCTACACTAAAGCGTAATCCTACATAAACCATTCTAAACCCGACCCAAAACCCCAACGTGATCGTACCATAACCCTGCCTAAACAACACCTACCCCAGACCCTACACTTACCCAAAACTCTACACGTACTCTACCCCGAAGATAAACACTCAGACTAACCCTGCCCAGAATCCTAACCCTAGCATAAACCCAAACCCTACCTGTGTAGTATCATACCTTTACCAAAACCCCAACCTAAAACTTTTGCTGAAGCCAAACCCTTAACCAAACGCTAACCTAATCCTACCATAACTCTACCCTAACCTAAACCCTTCACCTAAACATACCCTAAACACTAATGCGATCAAAACCCTACCCTTTCCCTAACCCCCAAGCCTCACCCTAACCCTGCCCTCAACCCTTATCCTAACACTAAAACTATCACCCGAACTAAACTAAAAAAAAAGTGTTTGTTCACTACATTATACTTGGTTTCGTATTTCTCCACTCTCTCTTGAACGAGAAAGTACAATTTTAGTACCACAATAGAGGCAAATTGTTCATTCAAAGCTGTTTCTTGCTCCCTGGAGCATCAAGGTGATAGTACCAGCTGCATTTCTGAGCATCTCACATCCATTGTACACAAAAAAAAACCCCACAAAATATATAAAGCTTCTATTGATCTGCATTGTTTTGCCATAACTCTCTCCCTCATCTGTCTTGCTTTGAGCGGCCGGCTTCTCATAATGTTCGCCCTGCATCGTGAGCATTGATTGGGGGCTCCTCCAGGCCCCGGCTGGCAGACACCACCTGCAACGCCACCCGACTGCCTGTTAACCCAGCGACCTTGAGGAAACTGCAGCCAAGCAGTTTCCAACAAGAAGGGACCGACGTTCCTCGGCCCCCGCCCTGTCCTCACCGTCTTTGAGTCTTACTCGTCCTCGCCCTTGTTTGTGAATTAATCAGAGTAACGCAGAGAGTGCTCATCTGTTCCCCCGTGTTGATGTTTTGTCCCGCCCTCCTCCTCCTTTTCCTGGGAGACACTGCGCTTTGCTTGACAACAATTTATTCATGTACGAACACACATACACAGACACACACACACGCACGCACGCACACCCTTAGAGTCTGCCTTTGAAATGACATGACATGCTTTAAGCCGCCACAAGTATGGAAGATCGCCTTGTTTCAGTTAATGATATGGCCACTAGGGGGCATTGCTCACCCACGGGATCCACTCGCGCTGGTGTCTCTTTGGTGTCCAATGCAGATGACAGAACACAATCCCAACACAATGGATTGTTGGATCACACGCTCACAACAAAGACAGTAGATGTATGCACATTAATATGCAGCTTGATGGGCTTTTACCTCAAACAGCATCAAAGCTTCTGCAGCTTCACGGCAGCTGATATGCAGTTTTCCAAGCGTGTAGTCCGGTTGGTTCTCGCCTCTTGTGCATTGAAAAGCAAAAGGAAAAGATGAATAGGTGCAAATGATGGAAAATTGATGGATGGAAAATTACCTTTAACCTCGGTTAACGCTGCCAACTTATTGTGAATGTCAACAGGGCTCTTGCTCTTGTCTCGAACAATAATTCCTATCGCAAGATCCCTTTTAACATTGAACAACTAGGCTGGGTATGTGTTGCAGATAGCTGGTTTTCAGTTTTGTCGTGTCAAAAAGAACATTTCAGATATCCAAAACTACATTCTTCCTACCCACAATTGTCATTTCAGATATCTGAAATGTCATTTTGCCTGGAACAACCGATGTTACTTTTGTCTTTCATGTCGATATCTACAATTAGGTTGCAGATTTCCATCCTTCACATAGGGGATATCTCAAGTTCAAGATATCTTTAATTCACCTCAATTCAAGATATTTACATGTCCCTTTTCAGATATCCTTAAGTTTCAACCAGGCAAAATGATGTTGTAGGTCTCTCAAACTGGAGTTACAGATGTCTGCAATGCAATTGAAGTTATGCAACTGAATTGTAGAATAATGAGAAAGCCCAACACATGACTGCCAAAAGTGATATCTCTATCTGTGGTTTCGACGTGTCACAATTACGTAACAGCTATCTTCAATTGAAATTCCAATAGTTCAAAATGTAATTACAACTAGCCAGAAAGGCGTTTTTGATATCTACTGTACAATGCTAACTCCGTATAGTCAGTTTTTAAATGTTAAATCCGCATGCCATAAATCCAAGACAGATTGTGTATGCTAATGCATCAACAAGCAGTGATGTACTGGTTATCACATGTGCATCAAAATCAAAAGAATATCGTTTGCCTGATAACATAATTTCCTCATTTTTAACTAAAATGATCTCTTTTTTCCAGCCTGTGTGGACTCTCGGTCGTCCAGTTCATGGTAATCCACAAAGGTTGAATCGAGGCAACTGGACTCATCTTGTGTGTTGAATTTGTTGTGTTTTTCATTTTACAGTCTCTTCCATCCATCCATCCATTTTCTGAGCCGCTTCTCCTCACTAGGGTCGCGGGCGTGCTGGAGCCTATCCCAGCTGTCGTCGGGCAGGAGGCGGGGTACACCCTGAACTGGTTGCCAGCCAATCGCAGGGCACATAGAAACAAACAACCATTCGCACTCACAGTCATGCCTACGGGCAATTTAGAGTCTCCAATTAATGCATGTTTTTGGGATGTGGGAGGAAACCGGAGTGCCCGGAGAAAACCCACGGAGGCACGGGGAGAACATGCAAACTCCACACAGGCGGGGCCGGGGATTGAACCCGGGTCCTCAGAACTGTGAGGCTGACGCTCTAACCAGTCGGGCACCGTGCCGCCTCAGTCTCTTCCATCCATACAGAATAATCTTGGCACGTTGCAGGTAAAAAAACCAAAAGGATATACTCACCAGATTCTTCCCCCACCTAAACCCTTGGACTTTGAGGCCTATTATTAGCCACGCGTATTAATTACCAACCAAATGGGCTCTGATGTCAATGCATCGTTAGTTTGCACACACAAGCCTCAAGAAAAAAAAGGCCCGATGTTAGATTCAAACCCGGGATGTGCCAAGCACATCCACCAGCACAAAAAAGCACTGTCGAAGCACTTTGTGAACGTATTTTTAAAGGTGCGATATAAATAATTCTTATTCTTATTACGCCATCGCCAACCCTAAACCCAACCCAATCCTAACCCTAAACCTCGAACCTTACCTTAACCCTACCCCTGACCCTTACATGACTTTATAATAATTTGCTAGATTTGACAATACTGATGTAGTGCCCATGAAAGTAGATGACAACAAGTCACCTAACACAATAATTCCAAGCAGCAATTATTTCACAGTAAATGAAAAAAGTGACTATAATATCATTGTGATGATGAAGAAAAACAACGGCTGCCTTGATTAGACTTCAGCACAGGCAGCAGCCCGGAAAATTCTAAATATACTTCCTCTCTCTGTATCGTTTATTCTCTCTGCGGTCGTGTGAACCTGTCGACGCCAATCACAGACGAGATCCAAAATCAAATGAAGTAAATCAATCAAACAATTCTCTCCTCTGCCTCTCGCCGGCGGGTGCCATTAAAGACAAGCTAAAACGGGAATGTCTGCCCTCCTACTTCTGCGAGCTGTGGGATGGTGAGATAGATGGGCTCAGGTGTACATCTGGCTGGTTTTAGTTTCCAGATTACCTTTGCTAAAGCTCTAATAATCACCTCGCCCAGCGGGCGCTCAACCAGCAGGGCATCTGGCCCCACACACCGCCATCCCCGTCTTAGCCTCAATTAACCGGGAATTAAAACCCTGCTTCACCGGATGGGATCCATGTGGGGACACTGCTCCTTAATTACCGCCACTCTCTGCGTTCTGATTGCGCACGTGAAACAAATTCCGCAGCGCCTGCCCCACTATGGTTCTGTTTGGAGCATTTACGAAATCCTTCAAATCATGGGGTTGAACCCTGAGAGGCAATTGTAAATAGTCTCAGCTAATTATGTGTTTCGTCGTTAATGTTAGTTGATAGTCTTTCCTCATAGTGTACGTGTGTGTTTTACATACTTGTGCATGAGTTTGTTGTACCCTAAGTTACTGTATTGTAGCGTGTAGTGACCAGCCTGCTTGTTTACCACTAATGAGGAGCTCATTATGAATTTGCTGCTGGTTATTGCTAGAGTAAAATACAGTATGAGCCTCTTCCCAAACTGTGTGTGTAAAAGCAGCAAGTACAATTTAGCTCAAATGCAATGGAGTGGGAGTAGCGTTCCCAATTAATAAAAATACACGAGTCCGAGTAAAAAGTATGTTGCATTAAATCTTTCAAAAAGTAAAAATCAATGGAGTGTGTTACTACCAGCACAACCTGCTAGAAACGGAAAATCTTTGATCAGTATTGTATGGTTTCTGTTAATGATTTTGTATATATTATTTATTTATTATTTCTCCGTTTACAGGTTCACTTCCCCGAAGCACATCCGAGAAAGCCTAGTTCAGTAGTTGAAATGTAATGGGGGGCTGGGGTCCTCAACAAATGCAATTATCTTAATGGGCTAGAAATTGTTTTGGAAGGGAAATATTCTCCACCAACTCGGTCCTCCCCAGAAGGTCTGCAAGCGAGTGCTTTGAGCAGCCACGGCGACGCCCGTCCCCCGCGGCTTCTCGCAGCACGGTGCTGGAGGACTCTCTTTCCGCTGAAGAGGACCGAGGTGGCATGTCGGTGTGGCGCAGGTGAGGCGAGTGCCCGTTCAGTGTGTATAAATCATTGTGAAGCACAATTCACCAAGTGCTGGTTGGTTGGCCCACTAATAAAGAACGTGAGCTGGCTGAGAGTGGATGTGGGTGAGATAAGAGAGGGGACTATTTTGAGCTCGTCATCTGGTCCCATTCATGTGAATGAAAGTGGCCGCGATGACCTTCACTGGCGACAATGAATGCAAGCTTTGCTATTTCATCCACCACAGTTTAATTAAAAATGACAAATATAGTTAAGCATTGCTGTAAAACACAAACATTTTTTTACTTTATTGAGTGTATTTTTGTGGCGCCGCAGCATCTGAGACTCGCTCGTTTAAAACTCAGAAATGCCGTGTTGCCATTCAGCTGAGTTGAGTGTGGGGGGGAGGGGCGCAGCGACAAAGTGGTCAGGTATAATATATGACTATACAAAAACTATGTCACAATGTCAGCGATTTCAAATTTAAGTTAATTTGAAAAAGTTATTTGGGCAAATCTGTTATTTCAGTGTGTATCAAACTCGTAACCCTTCACATTAATCAGCACCGACGAAGTAGCTTCCGGCCCAATCCCCACATGCTGCCAGATCTCGTCCGATCTCGGAAGCTCAGCAAGGTCGGTCCTGGTTAGTACTTGAACGGGAGGATCAAATCATACTTGATTGGCCAATCATCTGCTCAGGTAAAAAACTACAGATTACAGAAATCACAATTGGGGCCTCATGTGCCTCATGACAAACTCTAGCTCTAACTAACTAACTAAAGAAGTAGCTTTTAGTTTCCAAAAGGTTGGTGACCCCTCCATTTGGAGTTAGAGTTAGGGTTAGGCCACCACCAGGGTTGGGGTTCAGTGTAGGGTTAAGTGTAAGTGTTAAACACACTCAAATGCATATATACACACTATACCCCAGTACTGCAAACAGCTTTTTTTTTTTAATTTTATTTATTTATTGATTTTTTTTTTACACAGGGAGTTCCATGTAAAACTCGAGCACCACCTTACAATGCGACACAACATTAATGTGCTCAGGCCAAAGACAAGCTCTTGGTGTAATAAATCCAAAACTACCGGTAAAACGTAATCTAACATCATTCAGTTGAGTCCTTAAGTGCCTGCGGATAAACTCCTGTCACGCTTGTCGCTCGCTAAAGCGGTCACGTCTAATGAGATGCTATGCATGTCATGTCATGCTTCAGCCTGAGGAGCACATCTCACCGCCTGCGTCCCATCTGGTTGGTGACTTCAGTGTCATTTAGTGAAAATGTGCCAGTTAATCCCTTGATGCTCATTGAACTCAGGTTTTATGAGGTATTGGCTATTTGATTATGATTGATTCTACATTGGGAAATATTGACTGAAGTATGTATTTCCTCTGGCACCTGTCAGTAAACTTGATTCAATATTCCTGATTTGCCAAAAACTCAGTGTGTCCTTATCAATTTCATCACTTTTTTTTAGACTACATTTTTTTTCTGACCACAGATTGATTGATTTATGATAATAAATGCAAACATGACAATCGCTGATGTTTTTTATGTTCCATTTTTTTACTGCGAAAAAGGGATTTGACCCTGGAGTCTGCATCTGATGTCTTATTGACATAAAACACCCGTCATAAAATAATGGGGTTTCAAAATGGGATTAAAGTATTAATTTCGGGTTACAAGTCAGGGTTAGGGTTTCAAAGTACAGTTTTAAGCCCTTTAATGGCACATTTTATCACACAAATACTAGCGTGTGTGTGTGTGTGTGTGTGTGCGTGTGTGTGTGTAAGTGTGTGTGTGTGTGATTTTAGACTTTTTTTTGTTTTTTATACAAGTTTATTTCTGTGAATTATCTTTTATGTTTTATTATGTTCTCTCTGGCTGGGCTCGTATTGGATTCAGGGCATTTAATTTCAAAGGAAAAAATTGATTTGTTATACTGTACAAGTTGATTGAATTGGGAGCTTTTTCACAGAACAAATGTTACTTGTAAGTCAAGGTGCCACTGTAGTGTTTCAGGCCATGGTTAGAGTTACTAATTCTGCTGTTCAGTCAGGGTTAGGCTGTCAAACTAGGGTTTTAACCCTGGGTTAAGGGTTTCAAATTTTATTACAACAACATTAAATCAAGAAGTGTGATTTCCTGCAGCAAACAAACAAACGGGGTTGACAAAAGGATGCTGAGGATCTCTCCATGCAGAAATAAGACAAGGCCTCCCCTTAGGAATAATACAGCACCATCTCCCCTAAGCACATCTCCACACAGCTCTTGGTCTTTGTTTCTGCACCTGTGTAGATCATCCAAAGCCTGAAGAGCATCCTTGAACATCCACCAATGAGCCCAAAAGAGGCTCTTGCTCAAAGGCCCTGAAGTGGCGCCAATACTGGGAAATTAGTGGTGTTAGACGTGGGCGCATACACGTCCTTGTGTTATATTAGCCCTGCTTTTTCAATAACATGTCAACAGAAAGATGAGAGCAGGAGAAGCATTTGTGCTGCTGCTTCAGGTGAAAACCAAATCAACTATGCGGGAAAACTTCCGTCGGCTTGTCAAGTCCAAGGACGAGGAGGGTCACGGGCGCTGCTGTGGTTTGATTGACAGGTGACGGCCCAGGCAACTTAATGTGCAGCGGCAGTGACACGGTGGCAAGGGACTGCTGCCATCAAAATGGTGAGAAGCAGGAAAGACAACATGTAAGGTTACCTTCAGGATGACTGAACATCAAACACGAGTTTGGTAACTAAAACACGGACTAAGAATAGGAGGTTTTTGTTGATTTCTCAAGTACTACTTTAACATGCTTGAAAGATATCCATTTTTACCAATGCGTTTTGGCCTCTTGTGCATAGACAAACTGCATTTAAAGTCACTGAACAATGATGTTAGGTTTTCAAACAAGGGATAGGTTTTGAAATCAGAGTTTCAAGCCAGGGTCAGGGTTTCAAATCTGGGGTTATGATTTCAAATAGGGGTTTTAAACTAGAGTGAGGGGTTTGGATTGTTTTTTTTTTCAAACAAGGGTTACATTTTAAAACTAGGCTATCAAGCCAGGTTTCATGGTTTTGAGCCATTGTTAGTATTTAAAGTTAGGCTTTTAAAACGGAGTAAGGGCTTCAAAGTTTTCAAATTAGGGTTTTAAGTCATGTAGAGTTTGCCCATTTGCTATCAAATTTTAGCCACGTATACGAGACCAGAGGTCCCCATTCCCCAATCACCGGGCCACGGACCAGTACTTTCCTCAGGCCATTTATTAGTGGGCCACACAGACAGACTGAAAAAAAAGAAACACAAAAACGGGAGATAGGTCTTGAGAACCCCGGCGCCTTCCACTAGCTGGCCAATAGTATGGAAAAATAAGATTAAAAACATTTTAAAAATAAGACCCCATACCTCCCGATCGATCATTAACTTTGATCTGGAAATACCGTCAGGAGCCCACCACCCCTCCCCACCATATCGGGCTGTGAAAATATTTGTTCGTATGAAACCGGTCCATGGCGGAAAAACGTCGAGGACCACTAACTAGACGTCTAGGCCACCTAATGGCTGAGAAATATAAAGCATCTTCCTACTTGCTGCTGGCATGTGTCACACATCGCACACGTTTTGTACGTGCCAGACAGCAACATTTTCCAGCTCTTTTCAGCATGAAAACAAAGTGTCAGTCGAGGCCTGAGACTTGAATCATCCAACTCCCTCTTCCATCCACTCCATCGGCGCTGTCGTGAACAAAAAAAGAAGCAAAGCAGCCTGTTGAGCTGCTGGTATTTGATCAATGGGCTGTCTCCCTTTGTGCTGCTAAGCAACACATAAAAGAGGCTCGCCAGCATCAGCCGGGGAAAGCGACGAAACCCGGGCCTGTTGGAAGGCCAGGAAGGTGCCAGCGGGTTGCGGGGGCCAGGTGGTGAGGGGTTGGTGTAGGGCGGGGCAAAGCCTCGCAACGAGCTTTTCCAGCTGTCACCTGCCATCTGGAGAGAAGCACTCAGGGATGGGCAAGAAAGATTTGAGGGAGAAAGTGTAAAAAAATAAAAACCGCGTTCTGATGCTGCCAGTGATAGAATTGGACACCGGCGACGGTGAAGGGCAACAAGCGAGCTGCCGCCCTGCAGCCAAATAAGTCGGCGGGGAGACATAAAGTGGAGCATTCAAGAAGAACCCGTGGATGCGTTTAAACAGAGCTGGAGCCGAGCCAGCACCAAGCGCACCTGAGCACCCACAAAGACTGTGAACTGATTTCATGGGTCTGTGGGGAGCTTTTAGACATGCTCAACATTCAAAACGGTGCATTTTCCATGTAAAAAGTACTATTCACGTTAATGTGGTTTTTTTGTATTATTTGCTACATCGAGTATGACACACTTACATTTTATTCATGTTTTTACCACAAACTAAACACTAATTTCATCTGACTGTTCTCTATTTACAGCTTAGAATTGTTTTTTTTCATACAAGTGTTTTAAGCCAAAAGGTCTAAAAAAAGGTTAGGGTTTAAACATAAGGGTCTCGATTTTCCCGACTAATGCAAATGCACCACTGCGCTTGGCGTAACTCTGCAAGGAGGTGGGCTAGACATTTAGCTGACCAGCGTACCCCCAGCGCAATTAAAAGTCGGTCATCTGCACTGGTGTGGGCGTTGCCGACTTCAATCATGTCCAATCGAAGCAGTCTTTTTCATGGAGACGTTTCTGTACGCGGAAGACAACGCGTGACTGGAGCATTGAATATATCCATAAATACAGAATAAGCTGGTGAAACCGCTGGCGACTTTAATATGTCCGCGGACCTCATGTATCTACATCCCCTCTGCGAACCCTGTTGCTGCATGCCGGCCAGTATGTGGGATAATTTAAAAAGTGTAATAATTGTGACAATCATGTTAACAATGCATTCAATTTATCGATTTCTGCAATGATTCAGAGGGTTCAATGTCCGCTGGTCACGTATTAAGGAATGAAATACTGCGCGTCTGATCCACCACAAATGTCCACGGAGATCCTGCCTGGCTGCACCTTGATCAAATTCACCAAAATTGCGTTAGACCAGTGGTCGACCTTGTGCCATAAGTTAGACATGGTCTGAGCAGGTGTAAATTTAGACCGACTTTCAGTCACCAAATTGCAATCATTACTTGTATTTGTAATCATAATTACAGTTACTACTTGAGGCAGGTGTTTATTGGTCTAAAGTGAGGGATGTACCCAGTTATTCTTGAAAGAATGGCATCTCTTCGGATAGTGGCCAATGTTTGGGGAAATACAGCTTTTATTATTGGATCAATGTGTCCAACTGTACTAAATACAAAAACTAAACATGCATGCCAACAAAAATAAGCCGACTTGTGAAGTGTGACACAATGCTTGGGAGCAAGGTCTTTATTTCTTTCTTTATTTGGACAAATATGACTTGGGGCGATGACGGGATGGCAAAAAAGGCTGACGAGACACACACATCATCTGCAATTAAAGAGCCGCCAGCGTCGACACAAATAGTGGCACTAATTTACTAGATGGGAGGTGAGGAGGAATTTGGAGAATCATTTGACGACTTGTCTGCTCCTTTAGCATCATGCCTGCAGGGGTTGCCCTTGAGCTGCGGATGTAAAAATAAATGAATAAATAAATAAACAAATAAAAGAAAAAAGATATATATATATATATATATATATATTAATAATTATTTTATTAAGGCCAATGTTTTTAAAAAGACATTATTTGTTCCAATTACACAGACCGTCTCAAAAGCGGGTGACCAACATTCACGGTTCAGCCGCACGGCTAATGAATGAAGCTGAAGTGCCCTGCATGAAATTTGGAAGCCATTTTGTGCCTGATGGTGGCGCGATGGTCGGCCGCTGTCTGCTTAAGACTCTTGACAAAACGGGGTTGATGAACGGGTTGGAGATTAAATTTATGGCATCATTAACCTTGCTATTGTTAAATGTTAATGGCTGACAAGCTCACGATTTAGAAATGTTATTCAAGGATAGCCCCCACCCCACCCCACCACCCCACTCTCCTCCACACCCAAAGCGTCTTTGCCAATGAGGTGGTGCAATTTTTTGTGTGTGTAAAAACAACCACTATTCATGTCAATGTAATGTCATATTTGAACACCCATAAATACAGTAAATTTACAGTGGGTACGGAAAGTATTCAGACCCCCTTAAAAATTTCAACCTTTGTTATATTGCAGCCATTTGTTAAAATATGGATGGAATTTAAATTCATTTTTTCCCCCTCATTAATGGACCCACAGCACCCCATATTGACAGAAAAAAATGGAATTGTTGAAACTTTTGCAGATTTATTAAAAAAGAAAACGTGAAATATCACACAGCCATAAATATTCAGACCCTTTGCTGTGACACTCATATATTTAACTCGGGTGCTGTCCATTTCTTCTGATCATCCTTGAGATGGTTCTACACCTTCATTGGAGTCCAGCTGTGTTTGAATATATTGATTGGACTTGATTATGAAACCCACACACCTGTGTATATAAGACCTTACAGCTCTCAGTGCATGTCAGAGCAAATGAGAATCATGAGGTCAAAGGAACTTCCTGAAGAGTTCAGAGACAGAATTGTGGCAAGGCACAGATCTGGCCAAGGTTACAAAAAAATGTATGCTGCACTTAAGGTCCCCAAGAGCACAGTGGCCTCCATAATTCTTAAATGGGACGACCAGAACCCTTCCTCGAGCTGGCCGTCCGGCCAAACTGAGCAATCGGGGGAGAAGAGCCTTGGTGAGAGAGTTAAAGAAGAACCCAAAGATCACTGTGGCTGAGCTCCAGAGATGCACTCGGGAGATGGAAAAAAGTTCTAGAAAGTCAACCATAACTGCATCCCTCCACCAGTCAGGGCTTTATGGCAGAGTGGCCCGACGGAAGCCTCTCCTCAGTGGAAGACACATGAAAGCCAGCATGGAGTTTGCTAAAAAAAACACCTGAAGGACTCCAAAATGGTGAGAAATAAGATTCTCTGCTCTGATGATACCAAGATGGAACTTTTTGGCCTGAATTCTAAGCAGTATGTGTGGAGAAAACCATGCACTACATCACCTGTCCAATACAGTCCCAACATTGAAGCATGGTAGCGGCAGCATCATGCTGTGGGTGCGTTTTTAAGCTGGAGGGACAGGGAGACTGGTTACAATCAAAGGAAAGATGAATGCGGCCAAGTACAGGGATATCCTGGGCAAAAACCTTCTCCAGCGTGCTCAGCACCTCAGACTGGGCCGAATGTTCACCTTCCAACAAGACAATGACCCTAAGCACACAGTTGAAATAACGGAAGGAGTGTCTTCAGAACAACTCCGTGACTGTTCTTGAATAGCCCAGCCAGAGCCCTGACTTAAACCCAATTGAGTATCTCTGTAGAGACCTGAAAATGGCTGTCCACCAACGTTCACCATCCAACCTGACAGAACTGGAGGAAGGGCAGATAATCCCCAAAACCAGTTGTTGCATAATTCCCCAAAAGACTCATGGCTGTATTAGCTCAAAAGGGTGCTTCTACTCAATACTGAGCAAAGGGTCTGAATACTTATGGCTGTGTAATAGCTCAGTTTTTATTTTTAAATAAATCTGCAAACATTTCAACAATTCTGTTATTTTATTAAATGGATTTGTATACGAGTAAAATGAGTCAGGAGCTCGGTAACGGAACAAGTTCAACTCATAAGCCAAGGTACCACTGTATTAATGGTTTGAACTCTAAATATACCAAAACACTTCAATACCATTTCAAACTCATCTCACTATATAATGATGAATGATGTTATTTCAAGAGCTTTAGAGACTTTAGAGGCTCGAGAATGAATTTCTCGTTGAGGTGACTTCCTGTCAACTGAACTGAGTTCTCGTGAGGTACACTGATGTCTTGCATGAAATCCTGCAGCTTTGTATGACTTTAAGGGGATATGTTTCCTGAAAAATCAAAATCGCACCACTTCATCGGTGTCTGACAAAGCCTTGAAGTTTTGAGTGATTCGAGGTAAATTTTGCCATTCAACTTCAGAGGCTCCACTATTTGTTAGATTTTGGGGTGAAGTCCTGTTCACACACTAAACGTAACATATTTGGGCATCGTGGCCTCAACTTGCTAATGAGATTTTAATATCATTTGGAGCCCAGTTTGCAGTCTTCGACGCACTACTTGCATTAAGAAATCAAGCATCTGTATCTCTGACCCAGTTTGTTGTACTCGATTAATATATCACCGTGAGCTCTTTACCTTCAGCTGCCCTGGAAAGATGTTTTTATTCTCGCCCGCGCTATCATCTAAAATGATGTAGCTAAAATATCTGCAAAGGAAACTATTCCACCATCTAAAAGAGCGACTTTGTCTTTGGTGCCCTTTAGCTAGTGCACATTTTATGAGCAGGGTCTTTTGATGTAACTCTGTGCTCCACTTATCTGCCATTAAAATGAAAAAAAAAATGGAACTAATAACAATTAACACTCCAATTTACAGGCACAATATTGGTTTTAATACTTGACTTTTGCACTTCAAAAGTGATCTGCGCTTCTTTTTGTATGGTGGTATATACGGTGACAACGTACATATTTCAGTAATTTCCAACACAACCTCCCAAAATTAATTCAGTAGTGACCCGTGGAAAAAATGACCCCTGGCACCAGTTAAACCCATTGCCATGAAATAGGATGGCCATTCCCATCACAACATGACACAAGAAAAAGTCTCAAAATTAAAACAGGAAGTCATAAATGCTGGGTTGAAGCAGCCATTTTGGACATATTGCAGGCCTCTTACTTCGACAAACTTCTTTGCCCACATGAGCTCCAATTAGAAGCAAGTTACTAGAGAGTTTGGCTATGTTATATTTGCAAAGCACTTTTACCCGTGCCATCTAATGTGGGCTGAGCATGTCATCAAAGTTCAGAGTCAGTTTGAGAAACGTTTGTAAAAAGGCGGCGCAAGGGCCCGTTCATTGCTGCTTACAGCTTTAATTCAAGTTTGGAAGCAACATACAGTATATTGTATCAGTTGGTAGAAAGGCCCTTTGAACAAATGATTTACGTCAAAGTTAACCTGGGATCACGCCTCCATCCCAAATGCCCAACGAGTCTCTTTTGCATCTGCGTTTGATCTTTGAAATAAAAAAATTAAGACAGTATAACCGCAGCAACAGAGGCGACTAGCGTCAGATCTCCCGAAGCCTCTGAAGTGAAAGCCAAAAAAAGGACTTCCTGTGTGTGAGAGATTAAATCCAATCTCCTCTGTGATATCAAAGATTAATAACATTATACGCACTGGACGGCACTAATCCACCAAGTAAAGTGAGACTGATTTATTTCTACATGAACACACGCATACACACACACACACACACACACACACACATACACAGACACACAAACACATACACACACACAAATGTCTGCTTGCTTTACACTTACCTTTTCAGTTTACCTGCCAGCTCCAAAAAATGTCTCAGTAGCGCTCAGCAGAATCTTCTGCAAATTCAGCCACAGTAGCCAATTTCTCTTAGCAACATGAAATTTGGTCGGCATGTCTGTCATAAGTCAAACCCCAAAAAGGTCTCAAGAACCAATGCCCAGAGATGGGATCAAGTCACATGTGCAAGTTATTTTGTGTCTTGTGCAAGTGGAGTCTCAGGTTATTTCAAGTCAAGTCCTGTAATGAGTCAAGTCCCGAGCGAGTCAAGTCCTGAGTCAAGTCATATTAAATGAAGTTGTCCATGCGGTTATGTGGTCTTCAAAAAGAGAGAAGACCAATGAGGTCAAATAATGACAACATTGGCTACTTGATCAAAACCTGTATACGCATTCATGGATGAGTTTTTAAATGCAGTTTTTTATCAAATAAATTCATTCCTTTTTATAACCATATTTATACAATTTATTGTTTTTAACTTAAATATACTTCATTTTAAAAGCAATTTTTTTACATGTACTGTTTTTCACTTAAACGTACCTTATTTAAAAACCATATCGCTCCTGTGAACTGTTGTTTTTTACTTTGAGTTTACTTCATTTCAAAATGAATTTTAATTGCGACTGCGTTTTTAACTGCGACTGGCTGGCGACCAGTTCAGGGTGTACCCCGCCTCTCGCCCGAAGATAGATGGGATAGGCTCCAGCACGCCCGCAACCCATGTGAGGATAAGCGGTACAGAAAATGGATGGTGGATAGATTATTTTATCCAACTTTGTTTCTTAATAATGTCATATTATGTTTTACCCACGGCTTTCCCGAAAGCCTTGACAATGTAAAGGTGTACTTCTCCGGAGCAAGCGGTTTAACTGATTGACAGGCCAATGCTCCAATCATGATAGTGTCATTCCCATTTTGCGCTCGCTTAGCAACATTAATTCATAATTTTATATTTTATTTTTAAACCAAATATCTAAAATGGACAACAATCGAGTCTTTCAAGTCATCATGGCTCAAGTCAAATTAAGTCCTGAGTCATTAACACCCATGCAAGTCCGAGTCAAGTCTCAAGTATTTTCATTTATGTCAAGTCAAGTCACAAGTCATCAAAACAGTTACTTGAGTTGACTCGAGTCCAAGACGCAATGACTCCAGTCCCCATCTGTACGAAAAGGCAAATTTGGCTTGAAGTGGTCATTTAGGGACATGTACAGTATGCCATTGCTAGGTGTCCTTCAAAGACCAATTTGTCCAGAAATTTTGTTCGATTGCTATCATATTGGAACCAGGTGTAAAAGACAGATGAGCTACGGTAAATGGCGAATCATCACCATCAATCAAGCATGCTGGTGACATTTGATGACTCACCATAAAACAATAAACTCTAATTAAAGTGAAATCTATCCATAAGGTCATTTGGCCGCATGAAATTTGGGAGCCATATCTATCATGAGTAGGCCAACAACAAAAAAAGAGTTTGTAGCTTCCATGCCCCCTAAAATACTTACGGAGTCTGCTATTTTGGTTTGAAGCGGCCATTTTAGGGTCAATTTGGTCATTTCCAGGCTTCCTTAAAAGAGAAACAAATTTGAATAATTTCCTAGACAGATGTTAAACTGTGAAACATTTTTGTCATTGTGTGTGGGCAGAGCAGGGCGGCAAAGTTTGATCAATTGTCATAAACGCAATTCTGGAAGGTCAGAGCTTGACCAGAGGTCGCCCCTAAAAGCAGAAATGTTTCGATACAATAAAACCACTCCTGGATTTATTCCTTGTGGGAGAAATTATTTCCAAATCTGAGAAAAATCTGATGATTAGCAGCATCCACGAGATGATTGTGTTCAATACAAGACGTTGGACTGTATTGCACAAGGTCAGATGCCCATTAATGTAGATGATACAACTTCTTTTATGACTGCTGATAGTTAATATTCAGGTGCAATCGCGATGAGCATCGATGCGTAACAATAATATCATGCTGCTGGTAGCTACAGGTATTCCAGCTGCAGTAAATCCTGAAATCAATATTCTTTTCATTATCTCGCTGGTGTTCTCAGCCCCCTCAGCCCCCTAATAGCGATACCCGGAGGAAGTACTTAAGTATATACGCGTGACCCTTTTGTTCGTCTTATTTGCGTGTTTGTTACATTTCATCGGGAACACGAACACGTCAATTCATCATATTGCCACCGCCATGTTCATAATTGCGTGCCTCTTTTACAGAGGTGTTGAAAGTACTCACACTCTGTCTCTACTGTAAGTAGAAGCACAGATACTTGTGAAATACATACACGAGCAAAAGTAAATGTTCCGATTCAATTCTTTACTTAAGTAAATGTAAAAAATTAAAGACAGACATGCAAATAAATTGTGAATGTCAATTATATACAATACCTGTTTTGATAACTTGGCACAGTAAAATAGTTTCCCTCTTATATTAACTTGCATAATGCCTATACTGAAAGGAAACAAAAAAAATAATTGGAGATGAAGTCAAAACAATGTGTTCACATAGGTTTATTCACTTCCTGAACTGACTTCCTTAAAATGACTAATGCTAATTTAGCCAATGATAACTGCAAAAATTATACCTTACCTGGATGTGTTTTTCAGATTAGATGGAGAATATTTTTATATATATATATATATTTTATATATATATTTTGATGGAGAAATTGGTGGATTGAATCTATGAATCTATTAATCTAATCTAATTCTATCTATCTATTAAGATCTCAACCGCCATTTAATTTAATTCTCTCTATTCACATCTTTTTTTGCTGTGCAGTCATTCGTACTCGTTACATTTAAAATATGTACCGGTACTTCAAGTAAAATTGAAAAGTGATCCCAAAAAATAAACACTCAAGTATAGATACCTGTAAAATATACTAAAGAACAGTAACAAAGGATTTGTACTTCATTTCTTCCGAGCACATCTCTTCTATATGTATTCCTCAAGGGTGCTTCACACACATTTACATGTGTCCGTATGTGGCTGCAGACTATAACGACCAAGCTGCTGTAATAATCACAGATAACAAGATGGAGGCTCGCAAAGTGAAGAGCCATCAAACGCGAGTGTGCAGGCAAGCATATCGGCGGCCTCTATCTTTCTTTCTGACCTTGTCTCAATACCGCGTAGCTGTCGTTGGCCCGACACCAGCACGCCAGTGCGACAATGCTCTCTTGTGTTCCTCATTTTCCCAGCATCCCTATCAACACCCCTAAACCCCCCCAGTGCCATCTGCTTGGGTTGAAAGGGTTTTAATTTGTGATCCAATCGCTTCTCTTTGGCTCGTAATGCGGCCACATTCTGCACCCATAAAGGGCGGGGGTGGTGGTGGGGGGGCTTCTGCGTCTGGGTGGTGTTAAATGTTACCTGTCCCCTGCTAAGCCAGCAGATAGCCCACAGCCTCTCGCATAAATCAGCGTTGGTTGTCATCTGCTGTGGTGGCGGAGGCTGATAACATGATGTTGAAGGCGAAGACTCAAGGCTCAAGTTACATGACTAAAGTTGCCAATTGGTGGACTTGGGACTTTCTTGGCTTAAACCTATGAAAGTCTTGACTTTACATTGAGTATTCAAGTATTCATGAGACTAGGCTTGACTTACACTTGAACTACATGATTTGACAATAATGCCTGCTTTTCAAAATCGGGTGCCATTTTTTTTTTTTTTAAGAAAAATCATTCATTGTGTAGTATGTGCAACCTTGACAACATGCTATGATGCGGAGTGCAGTATGTGAAGTAACATTATAGGCGCTCCTAAAATGATTAAATTTGCATTCAAGGATTTTTTCTTTTTAATAAAATCCAGAAAAAGCGAATGGAAACATGCAAGGTTTGCAACTCAAAGATGAGACACATTCAAGTTATGACATTTAATTGTCTGTGACGATATATCCCACAAAGAAAGGTAAGATAAGCTTTGTTTACGTCACAATTTAGCTAACTTTTAGCGGGTCAAACGTTTACAAAATTTCATGTGTTTAATTGAGAGGACAAAAGTGACAAACAATATGGAGACTAGTATGGGACCATTAAAAATCTATGGGCTGTATTCTCCCTTGTGAGTAAGATTGAAAAGGTGTGCAGTGGCGCGCATTTCTGGCAGCATAGATTCTTCCGTCCATGTAAGTCTGTCATTTTCGTAGCTTCAAGAAGCCAGGTACACACCCTGGGTGGAGCAACCCTAATGTGGGCGTTCCCTGTCAAATTTGTTCATCCACACATTTTCCGGTCGACTTATGCACGTTTCCTCCTATGCACTCCAGAGGCTGTGTTAAGTCCAGTCAAGGTGAACTATTGCTCTTGAAGTTTGGATTCCGTCACAGTATATGTCACCACAAGTTGTAAGTGACTTCTGGAAAACTATCAAATGTATGTCAAGATATTGTACAAAAAATATTTTACCCAGCTGATCAGAGAGGCACTGTAAACTGGCTATTAGTGGGGGTAAAGTGTTAGCACATTTCATGGAGCTAAACTAGTGGGCCAAAATGCATCCAAAAAGTGAGTGAATGTGGTACGTTACTCCCCACCTTCGGTTATGAAAGTGTTAATACAATGCAAGTAAAGCTACTGAGTGCAACGTGGCGAATATGTGAATATATTTTGTGGCTGAGCAACATTGTATGACTTGAAGGTTAAAACTAGAGACTTGCTTATGACTTCGGACAATGTCTAGTGTTTAGCAGCCAGATATGCCAGCACATCCAGTGGCGGTTTTTGATATGGGCGACAGGAGCATGTCGCAGGGGTGGCATTCTCGGGGGGTGAGGTGGTGGAGGGTTGGGGGTGGGGGGTGGGGGGTGGGCGGTGGCAGGACAACAACCGGTTGTTTTTGGAACGGTTTTGATTGGGGAAAATTCCATTAAGGGGTGTCACACCGGGCACCATTCAAGCCAGCACCTTTACCGAAGACACCAGGGAAAGACGTCAACTCACCTATCAATCATTCCCGTGATTGGATTGTGTGAAATTAAAACGTTGGGTTGATTTAGCGGGTGGAGCGGTGTCACACTCCAGTCAACTCAGCTTTGTACGCTGCCATTTAAGCTGACATGCGTTTAAAATTGGAATGATTTTGTTTGTTGGCCACTACTGAAGGACAGCAAAGTCAGATGACTTCAGAGACAATTAAGGCGGCGAGCAGCGATGAATGGGTCAGTTCACATCAAATTTTGAACACTTGCTTCGCCCATATTATATGGCGTAGGCTACAAAAATGTTGCAGATACTTACCTGCTTCCGATTGCTGCTCATTTGGATGATTTACCTCATGGGAATTTGCTAAAAAATAGCTGTTTCAAACCAAAAGTAACAACTTCCTGTTCAAATTCGGGAATGGGTCCATGAATTTTTTTGTGCGTCCTGTAATTAAAGACATGATATCGACATGACCCATTTTCAAGTCGATCAGTGAAAGTGGTGTCAGAGACTATTTTTTTTCAAGAACGTGACATCAAAACCCCTTTTTTTAAATGGCGAATCCATGAAATGGTCATCAAATTTGGATGCCATCATTTTCTTCTTCTTGTGTATGAAACAGTAAAGGTCATGTTACGTCCAGGCGCAGCAGCCATTGTAATGTGTTTTCGTCGAGTGCTGTGAAATTCACGTTGCCATCACGAGGTCGATAGATACAGCAGTGATTAATTAAATATTGTGCAGTTTGGGGTTAGGGTTTCAAAGTAAGGGTTGAAGCCAGGGTTAAGGTTTCAAACTAGGGTTTCGAGTCAGGATTAGGGTTTTAAAGCTTTTCGGACAGGGTAAGGGATTTTATACCGTCTTAAGGTTATGGTCACAACATGGAGTTTGAAGCCAAGGATAGGTTTTGAAGGGTTAGGGTTTCAAAGTCAAGTTTCAAGTGAGGGTTAGGGTTACAAATTTAGGCCAAGGTTTTACAGTGTAAAAACAGAGCCAGGGTTAGCAAATGAAATTAGGATTTGAAGCCAGAGTTCAATTTTAAAATGAGGGTTTGAAGCCAAGGTCAGGGTTTCAAAGGAAAGATCCAAAGTCAGGGTTAGGGTTACAAATTAACATTTCAGCCCAGGGTTAGGGTTCCAAACAAAGGTTAAAGGTTCAAATTAGGTTCTGAAGTCAAGGTTAGGGTGTCAAGGTAGGGTTTCAAGCCAGCGCTATAGTTACAAAGAGGGTTTAAAGCTTCAAAATAAGATTTTAAGACAGGGTTATGATTTCAAAGTTTTCAAATTAGGGTTTGAAGTCAAGGTTAGGATTTTAAAGTAGGGTTTCATGACAGGTATAGGGATTTAAATAAGGGCTAGGATTTCAAAATATGTTAACCCTGACTTGAAAGCATAATTTAAAATCCTTATTTGAAACCCTAACCCTGTCTTGAAACAGTACTTTGAAACCCTAACTGTGTCTTCTAACCCTAATTTCAACAATGGTTATGATTTCAAAGACATCTCAAGAAAGGGTTAGGGTTTCAAGTCAGGGTTGGGGTTTAGAATTATGGTTTCAAAAATATGTTAAGGTTTCCAAACAGGGTCAGGTTTCAAACAATGTTACTGTAGCAAAGAAGTGTTTTAAATCAGAGTTATGGTTTTAAATTCAGATTATAAGAAAGACTTAGCGTTTCAAAGAAGGGTTGGATTTGAAAGATGGGATTCATTCAGTCTTAAAATTTCAAAGTGGGGTTTCCAGACAAATTAGGGTTGGAAACAGGAATTAGGGTTTCAAATGAGGGTTTCAAATTAGACAGGCGATCTTCCTATTGGTTTGGATTGTGTGCAGTACCTTGCTTTCCCCTCACCAGATGGCAGTGTACCTCTTCCCATGTTTCACGAGTCCTTGTTTGGAGGCACAGCACACTGATAACAGCGAGCCCTGCATTAAGAGTCCTTATCCATTTGAATGGGTAGCAAACATGCTGTATGACCAGTGTAGCGCTTTCGTGTGCTTTGATTGTGTGTCGAGTGATACCATTGTTTGTCTTTCTTGTCTTTTTGCGATGCACATTTAGGGGAAAAAAAAAAAACGACGACAAACGTGCCGGAAATCCCCAGCAAAAAGCTGCGGAACAGAGATGCGGCATTAAAGGAGGAAAACAAACAATTCCTTAAGAAGGAGGCTAATCCCTGTTAAAGCGTGAATGGAAATTACAAGTGCATTGAGGCCTTTTATTTTCCCGCTGAGGCAGTGATGGTTAAACGTGACAGAGTAGAAGAGAAAAGACTCTCTGGAAAAGAAAAAAATACCAGTGTGTCACGGTATAAGTCCCACACAGTGGCATAATAGCAGCTGGTTGAAGCGAGACAGGCTGTGGATGTCTCTTGTTCCTGATGAGGCTTGGTTATGGCTTTAAAGAAGGTTTAGGATTTCAAGGTAGGGTTTCAAGATGGGGTTATGGTTTCAAAGAAGGGATAGAGTTTCAAAATGGGGTTTCAAGTGAGGGTTAAGATTTTAAAGTAGGGTTTGAAGCACGAGTTGAAGGGGAACTACTTCTATCTACTATTTATTCTAAACAATAAGTTTAAAGTTTAAGTTTATCTGCCTTCAATTTGCGAGAATGTGTTGTGTGTTCACCAATTCGTGACTGCATGCTTTATTTACTAGGAAAACCATACAGTTAGTTAATATTCAGCAAGGACAGGCTACATATTCGATTTCATTACATGTACAAAATAAACATTATACGTAATTACACAGGATCAAATGATAAATCCATCACTTTTTGTCAGCCGACACAGTTCCGTTGGGTGCTGTGTGAGTCAACTTGCTAATGTATCTTTGACTTCACTTCTGAACTGCAGCTGATAACGATTTCCAACATGGCGCCCCCCTTACGTTGATTAATTATTCAGTTTAATTCTTATTCTACGAATGCAGTATTAAACAGAGTATCGTGTTTTGACTAGTGCTGGCACATACAATGAATTATTGCTTACAAATGTTTGAAGTAAGTCCCCCTTTCAGTTTTCTAATTAGTGTTTGAAGCCAAATTTAGGGTTTCAAAGTAAGGTTTCAAGCCAGGTTTAGTGTTTCAAAATATAGGGCAGAGTAGGGCGGGTTATCGTTCCATACAATGGACACAGTCGTTTTTTTGTGGACTCAATCACTTTTCATTGTTGTGGTAACACCCGCTGCGCCACACACAACTGGAACACTTTGTTGACAGTTAACTATTACATTCGCTAGCCTGCGAGCTAACGAACTAAAAAGCTAAACAGCTCACTCGACTGCAGCCAATTTGTTAAAATGTCAGCGCTCGGAGTTGTGTGTGTGTCTTCCCCACTTAACACACGTACACACATAACATGACATAACATTCATACAATAAATTAAAATAAAGACTAAAAAATTGTGATATTAAAATGCATGGCATCTGATTTAAAAACAGTGACAAAGCCCAAATGCTTATCAAATACATACATGGTGTTTTTTTTATTCATTCAAATTTGACAAGTTTGAAGACATTTTTTTGGGCCTCTTTAGTGGGTGAATGACTCAATACCTATGTGAAAAATGTTTAATATTTGTTAAAGTGCAGTTTTTGCGAACAGAGCCTGAGTCTGATTTATTTATATTTTTTTATTTATGTAAGATATTTTATTTATTGTTCTACATTACAGTGCCATAGTTCTTTACAATTGAAAGTTCATTGTTCTTAAAAAGGATGTCCTTGAATTATTATGATTTGTAAAATCATCAGTGGCATTAAAAACACATCAACGATACTATCGTTTATCATTGATAGTTTTGGGGAAAATATAGCGTCCTAAAAAAATTGCTATCATGGCAGGCTGAAACATAATATATATATGGCGAGCAAGAGCAATGGATAACACAAAAATATAGTACAAATTGTACAAATAAAAATCTGCTATATAGCAGGACCGCGAAGCAACAACCGTTAAAAACTGTACTTATTATCTGTACTCCATGACGATATGTTGTAGGGACTCATTGTTCCAGGGCTGGGACTCATTGCTTCCAGACATGTGCATCCTGGGACTCACAAAGTCTCATGTGTGAAATGATCTATGATGCTGTTCATTTCAATGTTTTTATCAATTTTATTAAATACTTGGTTAATTTATTGGAAATAAGAAAATGACAAATATTAGAAAAATGAACAATTTAACATTAACCAAAATATTTGTTTTATTACAATTTAATTAGTCACAAAAAGTACAAATTAAACTAGATAGAATTTTATAATCATTTATTTTCTTTACCTCATCTGCAAATGGGGTGGCTCATCTGTTTGTTTTAAAAGTCAATTTTGTCCCTTGAGTACAAAGGTTTGTGCAGCCTTGCCTCAGATGAATTGACACACAGCCACAAGAATCTTTAAGCAATGTGCCAGTGGCTAAGCACTTTGCCTCCATAAAAGCAAGCCAAGCAAGAGTATGCTGTGCAAGAGAGACGAGCAAGATAGTCGCAGTGAAGCTGCTACGCTCTTCTGTCATTTTGTCACACACACAAAAAAAGTCTGCTCTTATTGTAAGATGAGCTGATCATGTCGTCTTTATGTGCTTTTATTTCCTTTGGGCGCCTTCTCTCCTTCTCCAATCGTCTCTTCTGTCAGCCTCGTTAAACACCCACACCCACACACACACACAAGCACACGCTTTTTCTGCTCAAATCCACACACATTCACACACAGTTGGGGGCTCCAGGCTGCATCGATAAACCATTAAAAAAAAGAAAAGCTGGACTGCCTTGGAGGGTCTCGATGAGTGCAAAAGGCCAGAAAGCACAAAGAGGCGCATTCACCTTTCAGCCGCGACGTGTTTATTTTGCTGAGCCTGCGGGGGGCGTCGTCTGTGGCTTCTGTACGTCAATCACACAGGAAGTCACTCTCCTATCCCGCTTAACCCTTACATACTGTTTATTTTTCAAGCACGCATAGTATTGTTTGTCAGCTTTGACCCTGGCCTACAATATCCTCATAATAATTTTATGTAACACATTTTAAACTACAAATCTTTTCAAAGTGTAGTAATAATTACTAAAACTGTCGGTATGACCTGAAAGTACATTATTATTAACTCATTCAATGCCAATTTTCTGAAAGACAATGCCTTGAGTGCCAGCCATTTTAGAGCATTTTGACAGATTTTTCAAGACCCACAGAATGTTGTGTTCTACGATTTTACATATACACACCAAAGAATAGACTCCCGTCTTTCACCAGAAAACTTTTTTAATTTCTACCTTTTTCCGTTCTTTAGTAATCAGCAGTAGAATATACGAAGTTTTACTAAATTCTGCCATTTCTTCCAGAAACCGGCGATCTTTAAACGAAACAATATGAAGCATACAGTGACTTTGATACAAATAATTTTTGCTTCTGTGACACCCCTAACATCTGAACAGTGGTTTTATTCCATGAACCAGCGAAAGAAACATTTAGGAATGACTTTTTATGTAAAAATAATAATATATTTACCGATATATAAGCACCGAGTGACAGGACTAAATAACTAACACAGGCGGTTTACTTAAAGATGGCTATGGGCCAAAGGCCAGGACAAACAGCTGGGTTTTGAGATCTGGCTTGAATGAGTCGAGGCTCAGGGCGTCACATATCTCGGAGGGAAGGGAGTTCCATCGAGTGAAGGGAGTTCTAAAGTAGGGCTGCACAATATTTATTAGTGTTGTCATCGCGATGTACACGTCCGCTGCGATGTACACGTCCGCTGCGATGTTGGTGTACTTCATATGGAGTGAATCAACTGTAATATTAAAAAAGACCAGCAGAGGGACCTGTTTAGACATGCAAATAAGATTAGCGCCGACTTTACAGTAAATTATAAACCTTCAAAGAACATGCGGAGCATCCCAAACTGTTATATTATTCTATGATAACTATGAATGAGTACATGGGAAACAATGTACGATGCTCTTCGGAATGAAATAAATGCGCTTCACAACAGATTACATTTGGAGGGACAGGGAGGGGTGGAGAGCTATGGCTACTCTGAAGAGACAAACTTCAAGTGTTGTTTCGTTCGTGAACGTTTCGTTCAGAAGAACGAATCTTTTTAGTGACTGAACTGGACCGAATCAGTTTATGAAATGACTCGTTCTTTTAGCTTGGCCGCCCCACGCCGCCGTGAGGCCAGCGAGTCGGCGGGTAGCGGAAACGGAACTGCTGAAGCGTTCTGTCACTCACTTCTGACCCTTCCATCCAGTTCGTGGTGGAGGTTGACGCCTCGGATTCCGGAGCTGGAGCAGTCCTTTCGCAGCGAGACCCCACAACCCATGAACTTCACCCCTGTGCTTTTTTTCCCGTCGCCTATCTCCAGCAGAAAGGGATTATGACGTCGGAAACCACGAGCTGCTGGCCACAATATGGGCCCTGGAAGAATGGAGGCACTGGCTCGAGGAGACTAAACAACCATTTCTTATGTTGACTGACCACAAAACCTTGCTTACCTCCGTACCGCTAAACGTCTCAACGCCTGACAAGCACGCTGGGCACTATTCCTCAGCAGATTCAATTTCAATCTCTCCTTCCGTCCCGGTTCCTGTAACACCAAGGCAGATGCCCTCTCCCGTTTTCACTCACCACCCTCCAGCACAGCAGAACCCAAATCCAAATCCTGTTTCGTTGGAGCGGCCACGTGGGAGATCGAGCAGGTGGTCAAGGAGGTCCAAAAGACCCAACCTGATCCCAAGACCGGGCCTCCTGACCGCCTGTTCATCCCGGATTCAGTACGTTCGGAAGTCTTGCAGTGGCCCCACAACTCTAAATTAACTTGTCACCCTGGCATCACCCGTACTACCCAGTTCATTCAACAGCACGTCTGGTGGCCCAGCCTCATCAAAGACACCCGAGAGTTCATTCAAGCCTGCTCCGTCTGCGCCCGAGGGAAGTCTTCTCACTGACCTCCAGCTGGCCTGCTGCGCCCCTTGCCAGTTCCCAGCTGCCCCTGGTCTCACATCACTGTGGAGTTCGTTACCAGCCTCCCGCCCTCTGAAGATAACACAGTTATTCTCACAATCATCGATCGTTTTTCCAAGTGTGTCCATTATGTGCCCCTCCCCAAACTCCTGTGCACCCTGGAAACTGCAAACTTCCTTGTCTTACATGTCTTCAAACTCCATGGCATCCCCATCGACATAGTCTCCGATCGAGGTCCCCAGTTTGCCTCTTTGGTCTGGAAAGAATTCTGCAAGGCGGTGGGCGCAGCTGCCATCTTATCCTTGGTGTATCGCCCGCAGACCAACGGCCAGATGGAGCGGGCCAACCAAACCCTGGTATCAGCACTCCGCTGCGTGGCCGCCTGCAACCTCTCCTCATGGAGTTCCTTCCTCCCATGGATTGAATATGCTCATAATTTCCTCAGCAGCTCCGCTACCGGTATGTCCCCATTCATAGCTTGCTACGGTTTCCAACCTCCACTGTTCGACCTACAGGAGCAGGCAGTCCCCTCCATACAAGATCACCTCCAGAGAGTCCAGGCGGTTTGGAAGGACGTTCGGGCAGCGCTGAACCGGTCCGCGGCACGCAACAAGCAGCTCGCAGACCATCATCGCTCCCCGACGCTCGAATACAAGGTGGATCAATCCGTCTGGCTTTCTTCACACAACCTTCCCCTTCAAACAGACTCCCATAATCTCGCTCCACGCTTCATTGGTCCTTTTCCCATCACCAAAATAGTTAATCCCACTTCTGTCCAGTTAAAACTGCCACAGTCCCTAAAGATTCATCCCACATTCCACATCTCGTTGCTCAAGCCTGTCTCATCACCACTGGTATTTAAGCCTGCCTGTTCCAGGAAATCCTCGCCAAAGTATTGCAGCCTCTTCTAGCGTGCTCCCCTGTGTTCCTAACCCACGTCATTCCTGCCACCAAGCCTGTTCTGTCCACTGCCTGCCACCTGTCCACGCCGCTGCCTGCCAACACATCCAGGACCACCTCCATAACCTTTGCTCAATAAACTGTTTTATCATTTTACATCTGCCTCCGCCTGCTCTTGGGTCCAGCTACTCCCCACACGTGACACACTATAAACAAACAACATAGGGAAAAAGAGAAAGGTGTGCTGGTTTTTATGTCATGACTTACGACTATGTTATCCTCTATTTTTTTCCACATAGCACTATATATCGCAGGTTAAAAAAAATTGCAATGTCATTTTTCCCCCCAATATTGTGCAGCCCTATTCCAGTGGCTGAAAGGTTTATCCCCAAGATGTAATGGCTTGTGTGGGGGTTGGTGAGCCATCGCTTGCTTGATGACCGCAAGCTATGAGATGGAGCATGTAGGTGAGGAGGTCCAGTAGGTACTGGGGGGCCCAGGGAGTGGAGGGATTTGAAGGTGAGGATGAGTTTGTCAGAGATCCGGGATTTCACGGGGAGCCAGTGAAAGTGGATGAGCGTGGGTGTGATGTGAAAGTGTAACTTAACATATATGCTTTTTTTTTAAAATTAATACATATTTTATTAAATGTGAATGGAGTAATGTTTATACATTTTTATACATACATACATACAACACACATACCTAGACATAAATATTTTCGTACAAAATGTATATGGAGTACATTCATTTTTTAATGTATCCTTTTTTAAATATATCAAAAGTTAAATTAGACGACCCCGGACACGCTGGAGAGACTACGTCCTTCGGCGGGCCTGGGAACGTCTCGGGATCCTCCCGGAAGAGCTGGATGAAGTGGCCGGGGAGAAGGAAGTCTGCCCCCGCAACCTGACCCGGATAAACGGTAGAAAATGGTCTATATGCAGTTTATATACTTTTGAAATGTTTTTCAATGTTTCTTTGAATTAAAAGAAAATTTAAATGTAAAATGTACATGCAGAATGTGCTGGTGTATTCATATTTATTGTTCTTATTAATACTTTTAAAACTTAATAGTACAATTATTATTTTAAACACAATAAAATGTACACACTATAACTTTTACGTTTTTAAAATAATCTCATAATTTATTTGATACATGAAAAAAGGATTTGCATTATATACATTTGAAATTATCTCTATTCTTAGGGATTTAAAGATGTTTAAAACATTTAAAATGTGCATGATATTTTTCACTTTCTTAATAAATAAAACTAAAATCAAAAAAAGGTATTTAAGTGGGCGGCACGGTGGCCGACTGGTTAGAGCATCTGCCTCACAGTTCTGAGGACCGGGGTTCAATCCCCGGCCCCGCCTGTGTGGAGTTTGCATGTTCTCCCCGTGCCTGCGTGGGTTTTCTCCGGGCACTCCGGTTTCCTCCCACATCCCAAAAACATGCATGGTAGGTTAATTGACAACTCTAAATTGCCCGTAGGTGTGAATGTGAGTGCGAATGGTTGTTTGTTTGTATGTGCCCTGCGATTGGCTGGCAACCAGTTCAGGGTGAAGTCCACCTTTCGGCCATAGTCAGCTGGGATAGGCTACAGCGCCCCGTAACCCTGAACAAGATAAGCGGTATTGAGAATGGATGGTGGATAAAACACGTATTATACACTATAGAAGAAGACTCACCTTTATTGTCATGAACATTCATTGAAATTTGTTCTCTGCATTTTACCCATCACAGTGAACACACGCACTTGTTAGTGGAACACACTGGCGCAGGGAGCAGCTGAAGCGCCCGGGGTATCGGTGTCTTGCGCAAGGACACCACAGCCGTGAGTCCGGGGGGTGTTGGCGGATGATCCGGTCGGGGTCTTGAACCTAGGTGCCCCACGGTGGGAGGTGATGATCTTAACCACTGCTTCTCAAATATACAACAAAAACAATAAATATTATACTAATTTAAAAAAATCATCATCACAACTCATACCAAAGTGTTTTTATTGTCTATTTTGCCTCTGTAAACACAAGGAACAGACCATAATAATACAACACTAGCTCACTGTTGCCAACACCCATAATACATACGCATTCCTATCATTAGCTCAACTCTCAAGCATGTAAATGTGGACTTTTCCCCCTGTGGCAAACTGCTGGCCACTGGCTTAATTGAAATATGATGGTATTGACTCACGGGGATCAATAGCTGGATTACTGCACCTCACGTATAACCTGGGCACCACCAAACGACTTTGCAAAGCAATAAAGGCACAAAGTCGTATATGTTTATGCTCGGCCGTACGTTTCTGAGAAAGCTTGCAAAAGCCATAAAGCAAACAGGCGCTTGCCAACTTTACGGCACCCATATAAAAAAGCGCATTGCTCTCCCCCTCCCGAGTCTCCACGTATACGTCACATGCGTGTTGTCGTGTGTCGTTTTAAGACTAGCCTGATGACACCATAAACATCAACACCCTACTGGCGCATTGGACCAAGGAAGACATCGTTACATTTGGCATCATTGGAAACATACACCACCAAAATTCTACAAAAAAAATCTGTTTTGTGACCCCCCCCCCCCCCCCCCCCCCCCCCACCATCCCCTCCCTCCCGTGGCTGCAAGGTGTGCCAACTTGAGAAATATTCATATCACGCCAAATGGTCACATTTGGTCACACATCACAGCAGTCAAACATTAAGTATTGTTGTGCAATCTAACCAGAGCAAAGCAAAGCAAAGCAAATATATTTATATAGCACATTTCATACACAAGCTAACTCAAAGTGCTTTACATGATTAAAAGCATTTCAAAACAAAGAAAAAAACAGCTGATAAACATTTCAAAGAAAGAGGAATAAATAACATAAAATAAAAATACAATTAGAACAGCGTACAGTGTAAGAAATATAATTTAAAACTGGAAATGCTCTAGAAAGCATGGGAAAAAAGAATAGTTTTTAACCTGGACTTAAAAACATGCACACTTGGGGCTGACATCACTTCTGTTGGCAACTTTTTCCATTTGTGTGCAGCATAATAGCTAAATGCTGCTTCACCATGTTTGCTTTGGACTCCGTGCTCCACTATTTGACCTGAGTCTGTCGATCTCAGAGCCCTACTGGGTTTATATACCATTAGCATTTCATTCAGGTATTCAGGACCTAAACAGTTTAGTGATTTTTAGACCAGTAGCAGAACTTTAAAATCTATTCTAAAGCTGAATGGAAGCCAGTGTAAAGACTTAAGAATTGGAGTAATATGCTCTGACCTCTTTGTTCTGGTCAGAACCCGAGCTGCAGCATTCTGAATGAGCTGCAGCTGTTTAATGCTCTTTTTAGGGAGTCCAATCAGAAGACCATTACAATAGTCAAGTCTACTTGAGATAAAAGCATGGAGGAGCTTCTCCTGGTCTGCTTGACACATACAAATTTCACTCTGGATATGTTCTTCAGATGGTAGAAGGCAGTTTTAGTAATTGATTTGATATGACTGTTGACAGTCAGGTCGGAATTTATCAGTACACCACGGTTTTGGACTTGGTCTTTGGTTTGTAAAGAGAGGGATTCCAGGTATTTACTAACAGTAATTCTCTTTTCTTTATTGCCAAAAACAATTATCTCAGTTTTGTTGTGGTTTAATTGAAGAAAAGTTTGCCTCATCCAGTTATTTATCTGATTTAGACAGTGACACAACACCTCAATTGAACTGTAGTCATCAGGAGACACTGCTTGATATAACTGTGTGTCATCTGCATAGCTATGATAGTCAAAATTAAAGTTCTGAAGAATTTGACCCAAGGGTAGCATATACAGGCTGAACAGGAGGGGTCCAAGAACTGACACTTGAGGGACCCCATAGGTCATTGCCATTCGATGAGATTGAACACTTCCAATGGTTACAAAATAACTCCTTTCCTCCAGGTATGACCCGAACCATTTATGGACTGTTCCATTTAGTCCTACCCACGTTTCCAACCTGTTCAGCACTCTATTATGATCCACCGTATCAAAAGCCGCACTGAAATCCAACAAGACCAGGATTGACACCTTTCCCGAGTCAGTATTCAACCATATATCATTTAGCATTTTGATAAGAGCGTTAGGCATATTCGTCAAATATATAGAAATATTAGATGAAAAATACACAAATATTAGGAAAAGATACATAAATGTAAGACAAGAAAAAAAAATACAATTATTTGGCAGAAATCTCAGAGACTTTGAAGTGAACAATGAGAGCCAGTTTATGATAGGGAGCCGCTTTCGTCGTTCACTTAAGAGAGAGCCCGCACGTGATTGGTCGATATGTGTGGCGTTGTCGTCTCTCTCTCGCTCCTTCTCGCTCTCTCGCTCTCTGACTGCCAGGTGGGGAGGGGCGGGAGCACACCCAGCAGCACACAGACGAGGAAGGAAGACGAGTGAGAAACAGAGCAAGGGGCCTTAAGAGAAAAACACGAAGGTGCTTGTAAGGAATAGGAAAATGATGGATGGCAGGAAAATGATTAAAAACTGGACACATTTAAAATTTATTGACAATACAAAGGCAGTGTAAAGTCTGCAGGGGAAAAAAACTTCTTAACAAGCTGGCTGCACAAACAACCTGCAAAGGCACCCATCCGTGCGATAATAATAATAATAAGAAAGACAAGCATTTTAACGTGATTAGCTTAAAATATTTATTAGTTCAATTGTAAATTTGTTTCTGTATTTTATTTTATTGTAGCACTAAGTAGAGTGAATAAATAAAGCCATATTTTATAATAAGAGAGAGCCTATCCAAAAGAGCCGGAATTCCCATCACTAACTCTCTGAGATGCTAAATATAATAAAAACAATCATTCAAATTTGAAATGGTAATACTAACCATCTAAATAAATGTTATCAAGGTTCATTGCCATTGTACCAACGTTAATAAGGATTACCTTGACGACTACTCTGACCATGATGTTACTGAATGGTGTTGCATTCAACAATACTGCAGGTCTTCTTAGCTTTGTGTAATGCTTCTGTGTATTTAAATCCAATATATAAATGAGTGTATACAAGCATATAAAGTAACTTTTCCTTAATACAAGGTGTGTCATGACATTTCCAGGAGTTTTTTTTAAACCCCAACTACGAGTTTTCTCCTTCAATGTAGGCCAGCATGTCTACAAAAAGATCCTGTGGGTTTGTGTCATTCAGTGCGCGAGAAGAGGCGAGTGGTGGCTGGAAAACTCTTGGCTGCTTCATTCAGAATGACAAGAGAAGAACATTGCCGTGCTGCAGCAACCTCATCCAACTTGTCTCTGTGGGATTTTTTTCCCTCTTTCCCAAGCTCCCGGAGGTCATGAAGGGGTCACGTTTAGAAGACGTGGACAAGGGGGCAATGACGACAGCGCTGCTGAGAATCCTTTCAGGTGTGGCAGAGGAGGCTGGGAAAGTGCGTTTAAACTCCAGGGAGATGACTTCGTAGAGAAAGGCTTGTAGTTTGCAGTTTGGATTTTAAATTGTAAATCTTTTGTGATCCCAGTCACGGAACATTTCTGTCACTCCTCGTATGTCGTCTTTGAGGGCAATGCACCAACATGGGAAGTGAGCAACAAGACTGCTGCGAGACGTCGGCCAGACGGCGATCGTTACCTCGCCGCACCTCCAACCAAACGCGAATTATAAAAGCCATCACATCCCATCTTCTCCATTTTACTTAGCCTTCAGCCGCTCTCCTGCCACCCACTTGGCAGACATGCAAATGATCCTGTCAATATACTCCTCTCCCCCCTCACCTCGCGGCTCCCGGCCAGCCCTGCAAATAAGTCATGCCCATTTGCCAGAATGGGGGGGCTGCGTCCCGAACTTGCTGTCATAGCCCATTCTGCTTTTCCTCAGTCACTTTGGAAAGAGAAGTGAAAGAAAATAGAGCAGGAGAGATTGGTGGTTGGCTGCATTTATCCGCTGATAATGACAAGCGCTTTGGCATTGTTTACGGGAAGACATTACTAATGCCACATCCACAGCACATTTACATGTTTTAAGGATGTCTCTAAATGCTCTCTAAATTGCCTGTAGCTGTGAATGTGAGTGCAAATGTTTTTTTTTTTTTTTTTTTATGTGATTGGCTGGGTACCAGTTCAGGGTGTACCCCGCCTCTCGCTTGAAGATCGTTGGGGTAGGCTGCAGCATGCCCGCGACCCAAGTGAGGATAAGCGTTACGGAAGATGTATGTATATATATATACATAAATCATAAATAAATAATCTGTGGAGTTTGCATGTTCTCTCCGTGCCTGGGTGGGTTTTCTCCAGGAACTCCGGTTTCCTCCCACATCGCAAAAACATGTATGGTAGGTAAATTGGAAACTCTAAATTGCCCGTAGGTATGAATGTGAGCGCAAATGATAGTTTGTTTCTGTGTGCCCTGCGATTGGCTGGCGACCGGTTCATGGTGTACCCCGCCTCTCGCCCAAAGATAGCTGTGATAGGCGCCATCAGCCCGCGAGCCTAGTGAGGAGAAGCGGTGAAGAAAATGGATGGATGGATGGATGGATTCCATTCATAGATTCCATACAAGACGTATCAAAAAGTTCCCTTTCACAAGGATAGTACTGCTCTGTTTTGATTGACAAAGGAAAAGGCATTAATAATTTTTGTAAATGTATTTTTGTGCAGCTATACCTAATTTTGTGTCCGGTCCGTATATTTGTGGCTCTGCTGTTGTATTCAAAGAACATTTAAGGAGGAATTTTTTCTCAGCTTCAGTTTTCAGTCTGAATATCATCAGCAGCCGTCGTGACTTTGGTCTCTCTGTGGTTTTTTCCGATTTTTTTATTTTTGGTCTCTTTAAAGATGCAGAATGGATTCAGGCTTGTTGAGCTCCTGCGTGTGTGACGAGCCTCCTTGCTAAATTATTCCTCCAGACCTTTCAAAAGAGATCCGACTCCGTCGGTTGACTTTTTCACATCGCATTGTCGGTTTTGGCTGTCATGCTGGGCTGCTTGCGCTTTTTAACAAGACATTTTAACACATTCATAATCTTTTTTTTTTTTTTTTTTTCATTCAGCACCGTTCCTCCGATGCTGGGCCTTAGCATGCAATTTTTCTTCTTTTCCCTTCTCCAGGGGGTGGGGGGATATTGATTTTTCACAAGGAATTATGCAGAAACTTGGTAGGAATTTTTAAAACTAATGCAAAGTGAGAAGAACTTTCTGAAAAAATTACTGTATTTGCCACATCCAGCCCTACGTGCGCAGGATACAATGAAATCTCAAGACATTCTGGAGCAAAATGTGCTGCCCAGTGTCACAAAGCTTGATCGCAGTTACGGTCATGCTATAGGCCCTCTGACAGGTTCATTACATAAAATGCGCAGCTAAATGTGCAAGGCGCAGAAATATCTAATTCTAAAGGCAAAATGTGTTGCTTATATTAAATATTTGGTCAGTAGCAGGTACCCTTCAAATCTGAGACAACGAGAGCAGTTTGCTCACAAGTAGTGGGCCAAAATATGCCGCAGGCCATATTTTATCAGGTATGTGGTGAATGTGTGCAGGGTACAATGAAATTTAAAGGCATTCTGGAGCAAAATATGCTGCAAAGTGTCAGAAAGCCCAGTCCTGGTCAAGAAGAAAAACAAGCTGTGGTCTGCAAGACACCACCTGTAGAGCAGACACAGTCAACAAAGGCAAAGCAGGCAAAACAGGAAGTTTTTACTGGGGAAACAGTTTTATAATCTCAAGGCTTGAGGATAAACTTTGTCGAAAAATGTGTCGCAAATCAAAAGGGTTTTACAGCGATTGGCAGCCAATAGCGTATTTGGAATAATTACTCAAAGCGCTTTAAATTAATCTCATCGATTGCTTGCTCCAGAATAGTTGTTTGAATCAAAACAAAATATTAAAAGTTCTGTGGAACATTTAAATGAAGTTAAGTTTGTTAAGTGTGCTGCCTAAATGTCTTTTTCCTCTTTATTTTTTGAACATCCAGTTTGGAGTTCAACTTGGCCGCCGTACCTGACAGAGGGTGAAAAGCTTGCCAGTACATTGAAGTTGGCGTCGGTGTGAGCTAAATAAAACAATGGCCTGGAATGACAGGAGTCGAAAGGTGAGGCTGGCGCATGCTGAGGTCACGCCGCCGCTGGCCTCCACGCACAAGGCGGGCCGCCTAATGAAGAGGAGGAACGCTGGCGTGCCGTCCGCTGCCAAGTTGGACGCGCTGAGCTTTGTGTATGCTTTTGTTTTTTGCCAGTTAAACTTGCAAGTAAAAACGATAAGACCTTGCGGAAGGGACAAACTTTTTGAAAATTTAGCACCCGAAGACCATTTAACTTAGCATTAGGGCTGTCACTATCGAATCTTTTTAGAATCGATTATCCTATAGATATTTCATCGACTACTCGAGTAATCACTGCCTGAGAGCTAGAGATTGTCGTCGTGGCCACTTGCATTCACATGAATGGAAGCGAAAGCAGGAACTCAAACCCCCTCTCTTATATCGCCCACACATCCAAACTCAACCAGCTCACCTTCTCTAAACAACAATTTATACAAAGTCTCTGTGTGGCGCAAATGCAGCGAATGCGGTCCTCTTCAGCCGGTCGTCGGTGGCTGACGACCGAGAGCTCCACAGCACTCTCACACAGAAGCTGCAGGGGACGGGTATCGCTGAGGTGGCTCAGAGCGCTTTCTCGCTGGTCCGCTGGGCAGGACCGAGGTGGTGGAGGTCTTGCGCCTGGTGAGAAAGCGCCCCCAGCGGCCACGGCAATACTGATCGTCAACGTGCGGGAGACCGGACATCTTTACTACGTTTTTTCCCTACACACGTGGAGGGGAGCCTATTGGGGTGGCCAGTGGGCTGGCCACGTTTTTTTCTGCAGCCACCCCTGGCCACCCCCAGGCTCCTATGGCCAAACGGGGGTCTCGCACAGGGCACCATTCAAGCTAGGATCACCACTGCTATTATGAGTAAACTCACAAAAAATGTATCAAGAAGCCATGCCTGAAAAGACAGACCCAATTATTCAAAGTAAACATTTTAGGGTCATTCTGGTCATTTCCAAATGTCCTTCAAAGACAAACTTGTTCCAGAGATTTTCTCCAAGATTTTCTTCGCTACCAAATTTAAACACGTTTCACTGGCGACATAACATTTAAAAGCCATGTCTGTTATAAGTAGAGCAAACAAAATGTCTCACACTTGAAAAGACAAAGAAAGTCCGGCATTTTGCTTCAAAGTGGCCATTTTCTGGATAAATACTGTATGTCCATTTCCAAGTGCTCAATCAAAGACAAACTCATCCTAGAGATTGTGTCCAATTGCTACCAAATTTGACACATCTCACATCTTCACGAAAGATTGGTGACACTAATTTTCAAAACATTTGTTTTTTGGTCATTGCAGGGATGGCAAAACTAAACGAAAAAGACGCAGAATTGCAATAGCGCAACACCACATTTTCGGAACTTGTTCAAATGTATTTTCTCTATTTTGTACAGTAAACAATGTGTCTAAGAGGCACACAAACAGTGCGCTAAGAGCATCTTTGGAAAAGCGCAGCCTTGCCCTGCGAGTTGTGTTTGTGTGTGGATAATGGATCCATTGAATGCAGAACATGAAGGAGCCCCCTGGTCCGTTATTTCACTGGCCGATAATGTGAGATAATGTGATCACGCTGGGCCGCTGACAAACACAACATGGCTGCACACCTGACCTCACCCTCTCCGAGTGCAGACAGATAAAAGCATGTTGTTCTCAATGCTATCGCGTCCCCTGTTGGGATAAATAATGAAGGATGTGCACCTTGTTTATCTTTCAATTCAATATTTACTCCTTGTCAGATGCATTTGGGGGCTTTTCATCAACACCATCTTTTTTTTCTTTTACCCTGCACGGCATTTGTTCTCATTGTTAATGTTTGATGAACACCACAATAAATTGCTGCTCGCTTCTACCTGCGTCCAAATTCTGTTTTTATTCTTACTCTCTCTGTGGACCGACGCCACCATCCCGTAAACTCCCCACCCAACATCCACTTCCTCCCACGAGACCCCGCCCCCCTCTTTTACCCGTTATTTCCCATCACTTCCTTTTGTTACCCTCAAGGTAAATTTGGAATGAATTTAATTAGGCAAGGAAAAGTAGGTCATCACTCCATTGTGTTGTTAGAGTGAAGGTTAAATCCGACGCTGGTGAATTCCCAGCAGTCAGTCAGTGTTTTTATTTTTTAATTTGGTTTCCAGCGAAGTTTAAGGTTTCAAACTAAGGAGTAAAGAGAGGGTTTGGTGTTCAAGACAGGGTTGTGGTTTCAAGACAAGGTTATGGTTTCAAATGAGTGTTTCAAAGTACTTTTATGTTTTCAAACCAGATTTAGGGTTTCAAATCTGGGTAAGTGTATCAAACAAGGGTTGTAAACAAGGGTCAGAGTTTTAAATTAGGGTTAGGGTTTTAAGACATGGTCAGGGTTTCAAAGCAGGGTTGGGAGGTTCACGATAGGCTTAAGGATTTATGTTAGGGTTTCAAGCCAGAATTAGAGTTTAAAACAAATTAAATTGGATTTCAGGTCTGGGTTAGTGTTCCAAAAAGGATTTCAACTGATGGAGTTTCAAATGAGGTTTAGGGTTTGAACATAGGGTTTTGAGCCTGGATTAGGTTCAAACTACAGTTTCAAAATCAGAATCAGAATGGGAATCATCTTTATTTTGCCAAGTATATCAAAAACACACAAGGAATTTGTCTCCAGTAGTTGGAGCCGCTCTAGTATGAAAACAGACAGTCAAGTGACAGAGAATACTTTTGAGATATAAAGACACAGAGAAAAACAGTCACTGAGGAATAAAAAGTTGCTAGTAATCTGGTAATGCCGGTACAATTTTTTATTTATTTTTTTGTCAATTGTGCAAAAAGATTCAGAGTTCTCCAGCAATGAGAGCAGTTTGAATGACTAATAGAGCAATAGTCCGGTGCAATGGCCATTGTGCAAATGGCGCCGAGACTTCAAGAAATGTATGCAGTTTAAAGTGACGAGTAGTGCGAAAATCTGGGACAATGTCGATTGTGAAAATGTTGCAGATACTACTCAGTTGATTGTGCAAATGGTGCAGATGCTACTCAGGCACATGAGTGGCCAGTATTGGGCAACAACGGATATGCAAATAGTGCAGCGTGGCGAGACTACTACAGTGGGTGCACAAGTAATATATAATTGCCTGACAGAAATGTGACAACAAACTCAAGACAAAAAAAAATAAAAAATTGGCAGCATGTTGCAATGGAATTGTAAGTTAACTGTTTAAGAAGTTACTGGCAAGAGGGAAGAAGCTGTTGGAATGTCTGCTAGTTTTAGTTTGCATTGTTCGGTAGCGCCTACCTGAGGGAAGGAGCTGGAAGAGCTGGTGACCAGGATGTGGAGGGTCCAAGAGGATTTTGCATGCTCTTTTTTTGTTTTAGTTATGGTTGACACAAGGCATTTGGACAGTGTGAGGGGCAGCTGTGGCGAAGGTTGCTTCCTGAAGTCCACAATCATCTCTACAGTCTTGAGCGTGTTCAGCTCCAGGTTGTGTCGGCCGCACCACAGCTCCAGCCGCTCCACTTCCTGTCGATACGCAGACTCGTCACCGTCTTTGATGAGACCGATGACTGTGGTGTCATCTGTAAACTTCAGGAGTTTGACAGTTGAGGTGGATTGGGTTTTAAGCCAGGACTAGGGTTTTAAAATAGGTTTTCAAGCCATCCGGGGTAACAGGGTAACAGTTTTCAAGTCGGGTTTCAAGCCTGTATTGAGCCTGAATCTGCATTTTTGAGACATCTCTCGTTCGCTGTAATGCCTCCTTGCAGAGACCAGCAACGTCAGGTGAGTGTTTCTTTTTGGCCTATATTCACGGGTTCGGTGAGCTGTTTCTTGTGTTGATTGCATCGCTCACCTTTGAAAAACATTTTTGGAAGATGATATATCAGGCGTTAGCACTTATGAAGTTATATGATCGCTATAGCATATGTCACTGTGGACTTTGAGGGGCACTGCTGGCTGTCACACACTTGCTATCATGGCACTGTGTTTGTAATATTTTATCAGGCTTGGATGCTTGAAAAAAGGTTTTTGGATGATGACGTTAGACAGGCGTTCTATTTTGTGACATATTAAAGGCTTTTTGGACGGTGATAGGGCTCGGCTGAGTACCACATTTATGTGCATGGCTTTGGGACTCTGATATACAAGGCTGGACTTTGATGTACACAGATGGACACATGCTTTATTCTACCATTTTAATCAATGACCACATAATAAATGAGCGATTTTTTCAGCATATTAAATTAGCGATTGAACGTGATTTTGCGGTTCTGCAGATCTACTATCGGAGCCTGGGTGGCGCTTTGCGCTCTCTCGCTCTCTGTCTCTCCCCTCCCCTCTCTCTTTCCAGCACCTTCCTCGGCCGCACACCTATCACCAATCAGCCCTCATTGCCACCTACATTTAAGCCTGCCTGATCCCGGAAATCCTTGACAGAGTATTGCAGCTTCTCCAGCAGTACAACTGCTCCCCAGTCTCCACGTAAGCTACACAATTCCTCATCTCTTTTCTGACCGCCGTGTCTCTCCTTGTCCTCAGTGTTCCCTTCGTGTTCCTCGCCAAGTGAATTCCTAGCGCCACGCCATCAAGCCAACTGCCTGCCACGCATTCCCTGCCTCCACAACCCGCCAGCGCACCTCAACGACCATCTACATTTCCCTTTTTCAATAAACTGTTCATCACAACCTCTCAGCCGCCGCCTGCCTTTGGGTCCAGTCTCCATCCATTCATGACAGATGTGTTCATGTGAGAGAGTGGAATGGTATATGATTGCTTGGCTTGAGCTAGTGATGAGGAGTCTTGCTGCCGCCGCCGTGTTTGCCATTTTAGTCAGGGACACCCTAATAAATTAGCGAATGAATAGAATTTTGGGCAGAGATGTCATTAGTACAGGTATTCAGTACTTAGGTAAAACTATTGATATTGATACAAAAAACAACTTTGGTAAAAGTAAATGTACTGAAGCCACTCCCTTACTTAAGTAAAAGTACAAAAGTACAGACTTACAAATGTACTTAAGTGAAAAAGTAAAAATTAAATTGACATTTTTCAACCATCCATCCATCCATTCATTTTCTGAGCCACTTCTCCTCACGAGGGTCTCGGGCGTGCTGGAGCCTATCCCAGCAGTCATCGGGCAGGAGGCGGAGTACACCCTGAACTGGTTGCCAGCCAATCGCAGGGCACATACAAACAAACAACCATTCGCACTCATATGCACACCTGGGGTCAATTTCGAGTTGTCAATTAACCTACCATACATGTTTTTGGAAAGTGGGAGGAAACCGGAGTGCCCGGAGAAAGCTACACGCAGGCACAGGGAGAACATGCAAACTCCACACAGGCGGGGCTGGGGATTGAACCCGGGTCCTCAGAACTGTGAGGCAGTCGTCCACCGTGCCCATTTTTCAACCCAATATTAAAATATAAATAGTGAGATTTTTATATCGCTCCTGATGATTGGCATACTTTTTCTGGGGGCAACAATCGATATAACAAACAAACAAACAAAAAAACAAACAAAAAAAACCTGACAAAATCAAAATATGAACATTTATTTGTACTATTGAAACAAAGCTATATACTATACAACATAAATAGCTAAAAATAAAAAATAAATATATGTCAAATCAACTTGTTCATGAATTATGAACCAGTAAGACAACATATCCCCTTAAAGGGTTAAGTCCACTTTACTCGTCTTGCAGTGATCCAGTGAAGTGACTCGCTACCTTTTAACGTCTCATGAAAGTGAACCACTACAGTAGACTCTCAATGTTTAAACCTTTAAACATCAAAAATAGAAGCCATAACCCTAATCTGAAACCCTAACCCTGTCTTGAAACTCTAACCGTGAATTTGAAACACCAACCCTTGTTTAAAATCCTTGTTTGAAATTCAGACCCTTATTTGAAGCCTTAACCATTGTTTGAAACCATAACCCTGTCTTGAAACCCTAACTCCGACTAGAAACCTGCCTTTAAAACCTCAATTTGAAACTTTGAAAACGTAAATTGAAACTCTAACCCCTGTTTGAAATAGTATCCCTGTTAAAAGCCTAATTCAAAACCCAGACCTTATCTGGAAACCCTAATTCTGGTTCTAAACAATACTTTGAAACCCCAAACCCTGTCTTTAAACCCTAACCCTGTCTTAACACCCTACTTTGAAACGTTTGAAACATCCATCCATCCATCCATTTTCCGTACCGCTTCTCCTCATTAGGGTCGTGGCCGTGCTGGAGCCTATCCCAGCTATCTTCGGGCGAGAGGCTGGGTACACACTGAACTGGTCGCCAGCCAATCGCAGGGCACATATAAACAAACAACCATTCGCACGCACATTCACATTTATGGACAATTTAGAGTCTTCAATCAACCTACCATGCACGTTTTTGGGATGTGGGAGGAAACCGGAGTACCCGGAGAAAACCCACGCAGGCACGGGGAGAACATGCAAACTCCACACAGGCGGGACCGGGATTTGAACCCCAGTCCTCAGAACTGTGATGCAAGATGTGATAACCAGTCACCCACCGTGCCACCCCTTTGAAACAACACCCCAAAAATATCAGGCATGTAACTGACAGCTGGGAATTCACCAGTGTCAAGTTAACTTTGTTTCAAAACCTCTTGGAGACCGTGGGCCATTTTGCCAACATTCCCGCTCGCACACAAAAAAACTTCCAAAACATACATCTTCCGTCCTTTATATTGTCTCTTGAGCTCACTGATCAAAATTCTAGACTCTCCCTCGACCATCCATTTGTATATTTGTTGCTCGTGTGTTGCAACAGTACAAAAGCGCCTACTAAAAAGCTGAAGATTTTTTAAGCTGAGGCTGTGCAATGTCCAATGGCTGCCATCTAATTACTGACTTTGATTATTCCCATTTTGTGTTTTAGTGAGCACCGACCAACAAGCGGGTGCTTGGTGGGGAAGGGGCAACGCCATTGATTGTCTCACTTTCTGCCCTCTAATTGAGCCAAATGGGAATGCCTGTTGCCAGAGTTCCCTCTCCTCCAGTGTTTATATGCTTGTCCGCCAGTGACACATACTCCTGTGGACACACACGCACATATACTGTTTATATAGATGTTGGTGAGCATATATGAGCCCACAGATGCTACTAGGAAAGAAAGCCGTTGTCTAATGACGCACATCAGAGCCGTTATTTCTCCATAGCACAATGTGTGTGTGTGTGTGTGTGTGTGTGTGTGTGTGTGAGTGCGTGTGCGTGCGTGCGTGTGTTTGGCCACATAATTGCCAGCGGGTGCCGTCGGCAGGCCCTCGTCATTAAAATTCACACATGAACTCGCCTCCGCCCGTGTTGTTAATTGTGGTCAAGCAGATCTGACGCAAGGGGAAAGAGGGAGGGTGTCCTCGGTCCGGTTGCTTGGTCTTCAAAAGGCTAAAGCGCTAATGACAGCAAACCTCTAATTATATTGAAAGTCTTAAAGGCGTTAGAAGAAGCTGTTCAGGGCTAAAAGAAGACAGAAGTCAGTGAAGAAGAAGTTAGTGTTAGGGTTTGAAGTCAGGATTAGTGATTCAAATAAGGGTTGTATGGGTTAAAATATTGGTTTCCAGCAAGGTTTGCAGTTTCAAATAAGGGTTTCGACCAGGGTTAGCGAAATAAATATAAATAAATAATTTCAAAGTAGGGTTTCAGATCAGGGTTAGAGTTTCAAGTTAGTGTTTGAAGCCATAATTAGGGTTTCAAACACAGGTTAGAGTTTTAAGCCAGGATTAGTGTGAAAGTGGGGTTTCGAGCCAGGGTCAAGGTTTTAAGGTTAAAGTAGAGTTTTAGGTCAGGGTTAAGGTTTCAAGTTAGGTTTTGGGGCCATAATTAAGGTTTTTACAAAGGTTAACGTTTCAAGCCAAAGTTAGTGTGGTCAAGTAAGGTTTGAAGTCAGGATTTAGGGTATCAAAGAAGTATTTGAAGCCAGAATTTGTGTTTCAAACAAAGGTTAGGCTTTCATGTTCAGGTTTGAAGCCAGGTTTAGATTTCCAAGCCAGTGTTAGTTTCAAATCAGAGCTCAAGTCGAGTTTAACGATTCAAAAAGAGTTTCAAGCGGCTAAGGGTTTCAAACAAGGATTAGGGTTTCAAGCTAGGGTTCGGGTTTTCATGTTATGGCTCTCTACACCAAGCAGTTGCGGTTGAGCCTTATGAGTACTGCCTAGCAACAGATGACGTTACAAATGTGAGACACGACCAGGAAAAAAAGAATCTATGCCCTGTTAGTGTGATTTGTAACACTGTAGAGACTAAGATACTTTTCCATTGTATATACATTACGTACTGTACATTGACACCACCAGCTATGTCAATTATGTGTGGCGTGTGATTTCTTATTTAATTTTTTTCTAAAAAGTGAAATGACCCATCTTAGCTTATTTATTTATTTTTCGCTATTTAATTGTAGGCCGCCATTTCCTGTAACCCGGTGCACTTGAGCCCCATCCACTCAAGAAAGCTGCGGACCGTATTGATTACAGCCCCGCATTAAACATTGAAGTCATCACCGCGCCTGGTTAAATGATTGTTTAATGAATAATAGATGAGATTGAAAGGCCGGGGAGAGTAATAAATGGGTCTGGATGATATTCATTCAAGGGCTGCATTTGACTTTTTCAAACTGCTGTCTGGTGTCATAAATCAGACGAAAACCCAGTTTAAAAGTTCATGACTGACATGCGTGTCACAGATCGTTTGAAAGCGTGCATGTTTGTGACAAGATACACAGGTGGGTAGAACGCAAGGGCAAGGACAAGGCTTTTGGCTGACCCACAAAAAGTCTACAATATTTGCTACAAAGTGTTTTCTTTTTCTTAAATTCAACAAATGCATTGTAATCCATCCATCCATCCATTTTCTTTGACGCTTAGCCTCACGAGGGTCACGTGCATGCTGGAGCCTATCCCAGCTATCTTTGGGCGAGAAGCGGGGTACACCCCGCTGGTCGCCAGCCAATCGCAGGGCACACAGAAACAAACAACCATTCGCGCTCACATTCACACCTACGGCAATTTAGAGTCTTCAATCAACCCACCACGCATTTTTTAGGGATGTGCGAGGAAACCGGAGTACCTGGAGAAAACCCACCCAGGCACGGGGAGAACATGCAAACTCCACACAGGCGTGGCTGGGATTTGAACCCCGGTCCCCAGAACTGTGAGGCAGATGTGCTAACCAGTCGATAACCGTGCCGTGCATTGTAATCCTTTTTTGAATTTCCTTTACTGTACCTATTGGAGTGCACTGTGAACCCCTACCTATTTGCCGTTCTATTTGCATTTTTTCCTGTGAAACTGAACCTCGGTCATTTGCTGAAACTTAAACATTTGCAATTTTTGTTCTCTTTCTATAATGCGCTAAAAGTCCACAAAATGGCGGCAAAGCCAAGGCTAATAGGAAAGTAGTAATTGGTGTCAGTGAAGTATGTTGAAGTGATTTCCATTTCCACAGAGAGACTGACATCTTTGTATGTCGGGGAGGAGCTAAGTTTAGCCTGAGCTGTTAGTGGAAGTTAGGAGAGTCTTTGTCGCATGTGCATGTACACATGCACTTTTGCTGCATTTTTTTGGTAACCAAATCATCTGTAAGCCATTTATTTTTAGGGGTAATGTCGATGAGTTTGAAATAAAAGCCCAGAAACCAACTGAAGGTAGCTGGGATAGGCTCCAGCACACCCCCGACCCTAGTGAGGAAATGTGGTACGGAAAATGGATGGATGGAATTTGGGGCAAAATATTTGTCATCGTTTCCAATGAGCAGTTTTTTTAGCTCTTTTTGTGTAGCTTTTGCATTTGAATCTTTTAAATCTATTATATTCTAATACTAAACTAAACTTCTATTAAATTAAACAAAATTACTAAATTAAACTTCTATGATAGAAGTTGTTTATAACACAGTGCGGTCTTCTAAGAGAAAGGACTTGTGAAGCTGTGGGGAGCATGACTTAGGTGGTAGAGTGTTCTTCCTCCACCCCGAAGGTTGCAGGTCCAATCCTTTTTACTATGTCGACGTGTCCTAGAGCACTTGAATCCCCAGTTGCTCCTGTGTCATCAATAGGCTGAATGAGCAGAGTATTTAAGGTTACTTTATTTTCTTTACTGGTTCCAGGTCTGGAGAAAAATAGACTTGAAGTTCTAGTCTCTAGATGTGTGTTTTTCTGTCTTAAAACAAGCAGAGATCTTGAATCATGAGTTGTCTCACCAAGTGCAAGGTTTGTGTGTGCGTGTGTGTGTGAAGGACACTTCCTTCAATCACTTGATGTACTGTATGTAAATGCACGGAGGCCCGCCGTAATTTACGCGGCCGCTGTCGCATCTAATACATTCTGGCGCGTCTCAGTGTTTATCATGTCAAGATGACTTCACTCTTGTCCCTCTTTAGCCTCGCCTGGATGGGGGGGCTAGAGTGGAGGGGGGACGTGTGTGGGAGACAGCTCGATAATTAGTTCTTGAGCGTGCTTCGGCTAAATATTCCCGCCTTGTGGCTTTCAACTGAATCGGAGAGCTCTGATCGCGATCCAGATTCCAAACTCTAACAAGCAGCAGCAGGGGAAGGTTGATAAATAAATGAAAGTGACTAAATTAAAGAACAAGGGTTTCACTTCAGGGTTTCAAGCCAGGGTTATGGTTAGGGATTCAAATGAGCGTTTCAAGTCAGCATCAGGGTTTTAAACGTAATGAATCAGGACAGGGTTTGGGTTTTAAATGAAGGTTCGTATTTCAAAGTAGGGTTTCAATTTAGGCTTTCAAGCCAGATTTAAAGAAGCGTTTCAAGTCAGGTTGAAGCTTTTTTCAACAAGGCTTTAGGTGATAAAGTAGGTTTTTAAGCCAGTCTTTGCATTTCAAAATAGAGTTTCAAGTAAGGGTTGTGGTTACAAATAAAGGTTAGGGTTTCAAGGTAGGCTCTTACACCAGGGCTGTGGTCTCAAACAAGGGTTTGGGTTCCTAAGTGTGGTTTCAGGTCAGGATTAGAGTTTCAAATTAAGGTTTAAAGTCACAGGATTTAAAAGTAGTGTTTCGGCCTTAGTTGTGGTTTGAAACTAATGTTTGAAGTCAGGGTTAGAGGTTTAAAGTTGAGTCACAAACTAGATTCAAAGCAGTGTTTCAAAACCAGGGTGATGGTTTCAAACAATGGAAAGGGTTTTAAAACAGGCTCAAAGTAGAATTTCAAACCAGGGTTAGGGTTTCAACAGAGAGTTTCCAGTCACGGTTAGCGCGGTTTTAAAGTAAGCCAAGGTTAGCTTTTCAAAGTAGGCTTTGAAGCCAGGATTTCAAACAAGGATTGGGGTTTCAAAGGAAGGTTTCAGATCAGGATTAGTTTTTCAAATTAGTGGTTTAAGACAGGGATATTTTTTCAAATTAGGGTTTCAGATTAGTGGTTTAAATCTGGGTTAAGGCCTTTTCAAACTGCACTTGGTTTTCTTGATGTTCGGTGCGGGGCAGCGCCCCGGTGCAAGCTTGCCCATATTTGGAAGTGCTTGCATAGCAGCTAATCAGGAAGTCTTTTCCCGCTGGTTGGTCTATTGCTGGTTGGTCTATTGCTGAAATCACTCTGCCAGACCCTTTCTTATTGGATGCGCCTTCTGACATCACCGCGGCTCCGCCCTAAAATTGACAATTTTTCAATTTGAGGGCATGTCACAAATGCCCACCTCGGCACGGCATTCTGTCGTCGCGCTCTCTCAGCACATAACCAATGAATGGGTGTGTCCAAGGCGCGCTGTGCATTGCTAAGTGCAGTGTGAAGAGGCCTTTGGGGGTTCATTAATTCATTCATGTAAGAGAGGCGGGCAGGGTTAATAAATAAATAAATAAAGAAAAGTGACTCAATAAAAGAAGAGTTGGAAAAACACTGAAAATCGGCCATTTGTCAGCCGTCAATTGTCTCCTGCACTCGCTCTCATTTAGCCAAATGATTGCCTCCCGCAGCCCTGGGGAGCCATCGCGAGCACACTCTATTACTTCCTGCAGCACTTTACTCTCCCGCCAATATCAGACGCTCAATAACAACAGGACGGAGCTATGTGTAAACTCCTCCAGTCTATTAGCTCGACGCCGATTCATCCCAACAGCCAGCGTCGATACCAGGGAACCCCAGAGGAACATTATCCATATTGAAACAACTCGGGAGGCTCGTGCCAGTCTGCTGCATCGGAGGTGGCGTAATGAAAAATGTCGGCGGCGCATAAAAGGCGAGCTAATAAAGATGGAAAAGTAACAAGCAAACAAACTAACTTTGTGGGGCTGACGGGAGAAGGTGAAGATGTGGCGCAGGAGGAAATGGCGCAGTGCGCAGTGCCCAAAGCAGGGTTTCGAGCCAAAGTTAGGGTTTCAAATAATGGTGGTCAAAAGACAAGTTTTAAAAAAGGTTTAGTGTATCCAAAAGGGGTTAGGGTTTTTAAGTATTGTTTCATGTAAGGGTTAGCATTTCAACGTAGGGTTTCAAACAAGGGTTGGCGTTTCCAAGTTGCAAGCCATGGATATTTTTTCAAAATAGGATTTTCAAGACAGGGTTAGAGTTTCAAAGTATGGTTTTAACTAAGAGACTGGGTTTCCAATTAGGCTTTCAAGCCAGGGCTTGTAATTCGAGTTAAGGTTTGAAGGCAGTAATAGGGTTTTAAAGTATGGTTTCCAGTCAGAATTATGGTTTCAAATGAGGGTTAATTGTAGGGTTTCAAGCCAGGGTTGAGGTTTCAAGACAGCATTAGGGATTCAAAGCAGGATTACAAGACAACATTTGGTTTTAAAAAAGTGGTTTTCAAAGTACGGTTTGAAGCCAAGGTTAGGGTTCCAAAGTATGGTTTCAAGTCACAGACAGGGTTTCAAAATGGGGTTTTAATCCAGGTTTAGGGTTTCAAGTCAAGGTTGATATTTCAAATAAGGGTTATTGTTTCAAAGCAGGGTTTTAAGTCAGGGATAGGGTTTGAAGATTGTTTGCATGGCAGAGTTCGGGTTTCAAAGTAAGGACAGGGTTAGGGTTCTTAACATGGTTTAATGTTTCAAATTATGGATTCAAGCCAGAGTAATGGCACAGTAGTCGGAATATTCGCGGTGAAGTTATTGTACTTTTGTCTGGTTGTTTTCCAAGACAGGAGGTGCTGAGTTCAGTGAGTTAGAGGCTAAAGCACGTTGGTGGTGTTTCTGGTCCACAGCCTCTCAAAGCTTCCCGAACATCCGCCGCTTGAGAGCTGCAACTCAACGCCATTCATTATTAACGGCCTGCATTCGCCGACTTGTCTCAATATCACCTGAGAAGCAGCCGCACACGCCGTAGACACGAGATTAATAAATAAATAAATAAATAAATAAAGGCTCTGAGCCTGTCGCTTTTCTTATCGCTGCCTGTCTACGCCACCAGCTACAGGGTACTTCGTAGATGCCCTCAAGCAGTAGATTGCAAGACGAAGAAAAGGAGGAGGAGGAGAGCTAAGTGAAGGAGGAGAACCATGGTGGCTGTCTCCTTTGTGCAAAAGCAATCGAGGGACGGTAGCAAAGGCTATGCCCACTTCAGAGCGCCGGACAGATGAAACGACAAATAGCGAGCCGACCCCAAAGAATTCAAGTGCAAAGAGGGAGACTAAAAACACACACACACACACACACACACAAAAATGATTAGCTTTTGTCTTTATAATTCATGTCAACAAGAAGGAGGATTCCACTGGAGCATGATTTGTTTCCTTCCTCGTGGAACAAAGACGCAAATCTTTGGGTATTTTGCGATATTACATACATTTGTAAGGTTTAAAACCAGTATTAGGGTTTCAAAGAAGAAGAAGAATCATCTTTATTGTCATGAACATGCATGCATGCACACGAAATTTGTTCTCTGCATTTTACCCATCACAGTGAACACACACACTTATTAGTGGAACACACTGGAACGGGGCAACTTAAGCGTCCGGGGTATTGGTGTCTTGCTCAAGGACACCACAGCCTTGAGTCCGGGAGATGTTGGTGGATGGTCCAGGGTCTTGAACCTGTGATCCCCCTGTAGTTGGAACACACCCTCCAGTCCCCCTTCTTAAAAAGGGGGACCACCACCCCAGTCTGCCAATCCAGAGCTACTGTCCCTGTCCGTGACAGTACTCCCACAGGTGGTGAGCCCATGGGAAGGGGGACCCACGTTACCCGGCCGGGCCCCATGGGCGCAGGCCCACCCACCAGGTGCTCGCCTTTGAGCCCCACCTCCAGGCCTGGCTCCAGAGGGGGGCCCCGGTGACCCAGATCCGGGCAAGAGAAAACGTTTTCCTGTATTTTCAATCTTCATAGGGGTCTTTGGAGCTATTTCTGGTCCCTCACCTAGGACCTGTTTGCCATGGGTGACCCTGCCAGCGGCATAAAGCCCCAGAAAACTTAGCTCCTAGGATCATTGGGACACACAAACCCCTCCACCACGATAAGGTGACAGCTCAAGGAACCTTTATTTAAAACCATAACCCTTATTTGAAATGATACTTGGAAACCATAACCCTATCTTGAAACCCGAACTTAAAACTTTAACATTTTCTTGGACTCCTACTTTTAAATCATAGTGTAACCCTGGATTTGCACCTTAACTTTGTCTTGAAACCCTACTGTGGAACCCACAACTCTTGTTTATAACTATAACCCTGGTTTGAAACCCTTGTTTGAAATTCAACCCTGTCTTGAAACCCTACTTTGAAACCCTGACTCTTGTTTACTTTGAAACCCTAACCGTTTTGAAACCCTACTTTGAAACCCTAACTCGTTTACTGTAAACCCTAAACCTGTCTTGAAACCTTATTTGAAAACCATAATCTTGGTCACGAGCTGTGGGTCGTGACAGAAAGAACAAGATCCCAGATACGAGCTGCCGAAATAAGTTTCCTCCGCAGGGTGTCCGGGCTCTTCCTTAGAGATAGGGTGAGAAGATTTGTCATCTCAGAGTAGAGCCGCTGTTCCGCCACATTGAGAGGAGCCAGATGAGGTGGCTCGGGCATCTGATTAGGATGCCTCCTGGACGCCTCCCTGGTGAGGTGTTCCAGGCCCGTCCCAGCGGGAGGAGACCCCAGGCACGACTCAGGACACGCTGGAAAGACTATGTCTCCCGGCTGGCCTGGGAACGCCTAGGGATCCCCCCGGAAGAGCTGGTTAAGTGGCTGGGGAAAGTGAAGTCTGGGCTTCCCTGCTAAAGCTACTGCCCCCGCGACCAGACCTCGGAGAAGAAAAGCAGAAGAAAATAGATGGATGGATGGCTGGATGGACACGGGTAGGTTTTCAAACATGAGTTAGTTTTGAAAGTCAATGTTATGGTTTCAAAGTAGGGCGAATGATTTTAAGTCAGGTTTCAACCCAGGGTTGGGCATTTAAATAAGGGTTAGGGTTTTAAATCAGGCTTATATTTTTAAATGAGGGTTTCAAACTAGGGTTAGGCTTTGACAGTAGGGTTACAAGCCATGGTTATGGTTTCAAAATAGGGTTTCAATCCTACAAAGTACAGGGGTTTGCAAACAAATTGCATTGCATCATCGTTGTTCACCACCTTTGCACTTGCTGCCCAAATTAGAACTGCAGCCTCCTTCTGTCTGAGGTCTATTTAGAAGGCAAGAAAATCAATAATGGATCACTTCAATTGGAGATGCCTTTCTCTGAAGGTTTGAGTGAGAGGCCATTGGGAGTTAAAACCTGGGAAACTTAAAACCAAAAAGCTTTTAATATCGAAGAATGTGCGCAGGTAAAGTGAGTCCGTTTACAGCAGACATAAAAAGCTGGAATCGATAAACACAATTATAGCGCCAATGGTGAGCGATAGGAAGGCCCTGGATTAAAGCCTCAATAAGCCTGACTAACTAATTAACTAAACTAACCAATAGTGCATGTATCTTGGTGGAAATCTATGGAATTCGGGCTTCCAAACCCCCCAAAAGAACTCACTCAGTAGCGCCCCCTAGAAAGTAAAAAAAAAATTGCTGCAGACCCCAGTTTCACTGATGGACATGAAATCCGGTGGACATGTTTATCATAACAAGATGAATGAAAAAGTCTTAAGCAACCCTGATAGAAATTGAACAGGATTGTGGCCATTTTGTTCTGAGCCATCCAGTTTGCTTGAATTCAAAAGCTCACCTTCGCAAACTCCTACTCGGGAATTTACCCAAATAAACCACAGTTGGAAGCAGGTATCCTTGACAACTACTCACCGTGAAAAATGGTAAATGTTTTACTGTCTCATTTCCCCATGAAAAAGGGGGATGCTTGTCGCTTATTTTACATTTATCACAGACACCCCCCTAATGTGCTAATATGCTAATATGCAAATCAGTAGTGTTCCTCTGTGCAGGTCCGCAGGGGGGAATAGCCCATGAAAGTGTATGTCATTTTTGGCATAGACATTACAAAGTATTACTGTACACTGTTAGACATTAATTTATTGTAATTTCTACAGCTATTTACCACATACCATACACATACCATAGATCATTGATTTATTTATTTGTGTATTTATTTTAAACAAACTTGAAAGTGTATAGCCATTCAGGGCTCTGAGATTGCTATCTGCATGGAGCAATATGCTGCCATCCAGTATTAGGAGTACTAGTAGTACAGTTTATACAATCCTGGTGTAAGTACATGGCTTAAACCAGGATATGTGGAACATTTCTTAACTTTTACCACACGATACCAGCACACTATTATCACTACCATTCCTCATTTTTGCTGCATGCCCTTTAACATTATAACTCCAATTATGACACAGAGCGCGGGAGGAGCAAAGAGAGGCTTTTAGATACAGTATTAGTATTCAAAGTATTCAGAAAAGTATATTTCTGTTAATGTGTTTTACATGTGCATTTCATTTCATATAAAAGGTCTATTTTTAGTACTCACTATATAGGGACCCGGTTTACTCCAACAAATGCATACTGTTAAGGTTTATGTCGAGGTGCTGCTGTATCAAAAGGAGGAGAATTCCACCAGAAATTAGGGTTACAATGTTTGTTGTATAAATCCAGTCCAGTCCTCTTTTCCAGTGACTCAAAATTTAAACAAACTTATCAGATTTGATGGTTTTACAGACTTTCCCAAAAGGAAAGAATCGCCTCTGGTGAGGGTTCACTGTTTAATGATGTTTGTCCCAAAGACGGCTTAAATTTGGCCAAAGTTCAAAGGGGACAATAGCCTCGAATGCTCACATTCGCATTCAAGGCAAAAACCTGCAACTAATCAAACGAGAGGCAAGGCAAGGCGACTTCGTTTGAAAAGGAGCCTCGGGAGAAACGTACAGTCAAGGTCACCGGCTCGGTCTCCGTCGGTTCAAACCTAATGGATTTGAATTGCGATCCGGCCGCGAATCTCCATCATGCGACGCGTCACCAATGATTCCCCAAGTATGCGAGGGATCAGTGAGCAACCTTGAGGAAACGTCAGCCGTGTGTGTGGCGTGTGTTTAGCGGCCAGTCGCCGGCGGTATGCGAGGTGCGCAGTCGAGTGTGGATCAGCGCGATGGGGCCAGTGGGGGTGACATGGGCAGGTGGGATGTTTCTGTCAGTCACTGCTCACCTCCTGCACCACCTTCTGCTCTTTTTAATACAATTGAGCTCCGAAGCGAGCTGAACAACTGCCAGACGGGAAGACGCCAGCCAAATAGAGGAGGTCCCTGGCAGCCGAGTTGCGTTCGCAATGGAGACGCTTCTGCTCAGGGAAAATCAGCAATGACTTTAATATGTCAGGGTGACGCAGGCGAGTAACAGCTACTGAGAATTCCTGGAATTTAACCAAGTCAGTGGAGGTTTGCAGAATGGGAAAATAAATCACTGAAAATGCCCTAAAATGGCTCCTTTATATGCTTTCAGGCATGGTTCCTTGAGACTTTGTGTGGATCTACTTTGGTAGACGTGTTGCTAAGCAAAATTAGCTTTGGGGCTTGAATATTTAAAAATTATAGGGGGAATTTTGTATTAAAATAGGCAAAATAACCTTCAAAGTGAAATAGAAGATTTCCTATGACTTTTCAGGCATGGATTCTTGACAATTTTCAATTTTGTTTTATTTTTTTTAGAACTTCATAGGACTTTATAGAACTTTATTGTCACTGCCACAGGAACAATGAAATTCAGATTCAGGTCTATTTGCTGTATGATAGGTGCATCTATCAAATTTCATGTTGCTAAGTGAAACTGGTTTCAGGAGCTGAATTTTCCACCAAATTATATGGGGGATATTTTAAATAAATATTACAAAATAAGTGTTCGCTTCAAACCAAAATGGCAGACTTCCGGTGTCTTTTCAGGAATAAATTCTTGAGACTACTTTTTTGTAGTACTACTGATGATAAACACAGCTACCAAATTTCCTACTGCAAAGTGGAAGTGGCTCTGTGGATGGAATTTTCCACATACAATTCTAGGGTGACTATTTATTTCTTTATTTATTTAATGAAATAGCCAAAATTACAAACCAAAGTGGCAGATTTTTTTTCTAAGGTCTTTGAGACATTTTGTGGGTCTATTTATGATAGATAAGCAGGTCACATTTTATGTTACAAAGTGAAAATGCCCTCAGGGTTCCATCCATCCGTCCATTTTCTGAGCCGCTTCTCCTCACGCGGGTCGCAGGCGTGCTGGAGCCTATCCCAGCTGTCATCGGGCAGGAGGCGGGGTACACCCTGAACTGGTTGCCAGCCAATCGCAGGGCACATACAAACAAACAACCATCCGCACTCAAATTCGCACCTACGGGCAATTTAGAGTCCCCAATGAATGCATGTTTTTGGGATGTGGGAGGAAACCAGAGTGCCCGGAGAAAACCCACGCAGGCACGGGGAGAACATGCAAACTCCACACAGTCGGGGCCGGGGATTGAACCCGGGTCCTCAGAACTGTGAGGCTGACGCTCTAACCAGTCGTCCACCGTGCCGCCCCCTCAGGGTTTAAATTTTCAAAAGAAATCTGTGGACATTTTAAAATAAAATGGCCAAAATTTCCTTAAATTGGCAGCTTTAAACCAAGTGGTTGACATCCAGTGTCTTTACAGGCACGGCTTCCTGAGACTTTTTTTTGTAGGTGTGTTCATGACATATGCCTACCGAATGTTTATGTTGTAAATTAAAAACTGCCTGTGGGGGACTCCATTGTTTAATACAATGACCAAAATGACTTTAAAATGGCCGCTTCAAATAAAAATGGCATACTTCTTGTGTCTTTTGAGGCATTGACTTTTAGATGGATTCTACTTTGAGAAATGAAATTTGATATGCAGTAGCTGAGTGAAACTAGCTTCGCAGACTCAATTTTCATTCCTGGGGGGTATTACTGGGCCAGTATTTGGGGTTTATGCCTGTGACCGCAACACTCTCACCACTGTGCTCTCAGCCTAGACATGATGATGATTTAAGCTAAATCCACACAAAGTCGAATCACGCAAACACTTCTCTTGGTATTTGTTCTTGTCACATGATAAATTGACCTAAAATAATTGTCAGCCAGCGCTGCAAAGTCACCATTAATACAGGTAAAAAAATAAATAAAAAGGGCTTGTTCCTCCTCTGAGGTCAGGAACACTGTGTGAGTCAAACACATTAATTCAGACAAATGTCCTGCGGGATCACAACACAAGCATTGTGTAGTTGTTGTCGACCGACACAATGTCCCTGTTAATCATCACAAGACTGGAAAACTAGGACATTGGGTCATCCATTAAATACGATGTGCCAACACAGCAGTTTGCTATCAAAACTATGCTGTGTTTCATGGACAAAAAGGAAAGGTTCACTCCTGACGTTTGGCAATGATGTATTGCTCGCAATTTTCTCTCCTGTCCTTTTCAACGTAGTTCCAAATGCCAACAATAAGTCATAAAACCTCTACAGCTTGAAAATTCGGAATAAAGCTCCACGTTTGGTCTGGCTGGCAAAATGTCGCAAAGCTAACGCAACGCTTGTCATGGGACCACTCCCGTGCGGTGAGCTGGTGATTTATTTTTTATTCCACCTCAAAAAAGGAATCTTTCCACCAACTGGTCCACTTCAGTCCACTTTGTAAGGGCAAGTCCTGATCTGGTTTTTATTTCAAGTCCAGGGTGTATAGAACCACCATTTCAACTTCTGCCCTAAAATAGCCACCGAAAGCTAAACTGACAGACTTCCTGTGTCTTTTCAGGCATGGCTTCTTCTGATTATTTTATGGGTCTACTCATGATAGAGGTACCTTACAAATTTCATATTGGCAGGTAAAAATAGCTTCTGGGGCTGAGTTTTCAAAACAAACTTTTACCGAAATATAAAGCATCACCCCAAGTTGACCTGCATTCAACCAAAATAGCCAACTTCCTGCTACTTTTAGGGCGTGAATTCGTGAGATTTTTTCAGTCTACGTATGATAGATGCATCTATCAAATATAATGTTGGGCAGTGAAACTGGGTTCAGTGGATGACTTTCACAAAAATGTAGCAGGAATTTATTAAATGAAATAGACAGTGAGAACTTCAAATTACCCGCTTTATACCAAAATGTCAGACTTCATGTGTCTTTTTGGGCTCCTGAGACTTTTTTGTATGTCTACTAATAATAGATACAAGTTGCTAAGTGAAACTGGCTTTGGCTGAAACCATCTGGATTAAAAAAAAATATATATATATATATATATATATATATATATATATATATATATATATACAATAAAATAAAAAAACAACAAAGTGGAATATTTTAATAAAATGTCCAAATGACCCTAAAAGGGCCACACAAAACTAAAATGGCAGACTTTTCGTGGATCTTTTCAGGCATGGCATTTTGAGATTTTTGTTGGTATGATACACTTACACTTATCATGTTGCTTGAATAAAACTTGACATTCTTGTACAGTTAAAAAAAATAGAAAATAAACGAGCACAAAGTCCAGTTTGCCACTTTTAAATCCCTTGTAAACTCAGTGAAATTGCAGTTCTTCTGCTCTCAGTTTTCCTAGCTTGCGGGCTTGTGGATGTGAATGAGATGAAGTATGCTGGCAGGCTGTCAGAAATAGATTTGCAACCACTAGCGACATCAGAATAAGAAGAAAAAGCTGCCAAGCGAGGGCGCTTCAAGACCCGGGCTGCGGTTACGCAAGCGCAATCTGCAACTTAAGCTCCGTCGACAGTAGTTTAATGCTAAGTGGATAAACTGAACAATGAATTTTCAGTTCAAGTGGTCTTGGCACTTGTTGCCTGGTAAACTGAATTCATTATCGCCAAGTTGTTGTTATTCCAGATTCATATCATAGCTGAACGTTTCTTTAAAACAACAAAACCATAAAAAGTCTTTTTTTAATTATTTGTTTTTGGTTTTATCGCATCTATAAAAAAGTGTTCATGTTATTGCTATTAATGCTGCATATGGTTGCTGTTCACTGGACATCGTGTGCATTTTTGCTTCTTTTTTTTCCTTGCTATTGGCAAAACCGAGAAAAAAGATTTTTGTTAGTTTATATCCAAAAAGATGAAAATCATTTTGGTTGTTTTTTCTTTCCCTATCCACAAACGCAAGCAAATGATTTTTTTTTTAGTTGTTGATTTTTGATCACCTCTCAACAGCCTTTCTATTTTAAAAACTTAATTTTGTCCTTTCCTTGTTGATTTTCTAAATCTAGTCTGAGTTTACATCTTAAAAACAAAGAAAGTATGTTTCTGTGCATGTTTTTGTGTTGTTGATCTACCTCAAAGTGGGTGCACTTGTAAATTTTATCACATAAAAAAACAACTAAAAATAGGAAAAGTAGTGAATTATTTTCTTTGTTGAACCTCAAAATTTTAAGTCTGACTTTAAATTTTGAAAAACAAAGAAAATACCTGTGTGAAATCTTTGTGTGTGTGTGTGGGTGTTTGTTATTTACAAAAAAAAGTACATAATTTGATCATGTATGTCTGTCGCACATGATTAAAATGTTGGAAACTAATGTAATTTCCCCCTCTTCTCAAAAATATTAAATAATATACATTAGTTTACCTCATTTTATTCATGTGCAACCGATGTAGATGTAAATAAAGTCAAAGGACTTTTTTTCCGTGTGGGTGCATCTCAAAATGTTATGAAAAAACCCAGAAGTTATTGTGTTTTTGTTGTTGTATCTTCATTTTTTTGTTTTTATGTTATTTGTTTTTAACAAAAATCAAATAAATACCTTCTTTCGTTGTTGTTGTAACTCCAAATTTTAAGTTTTTTCTTAGTATCTTAAAAACAACAAAAAGTATTTGTTTTAAATTTAAAAATTGTTTTAATTTTTTGCTTTTTGTAGTAGTTGTGATGGTTTATTTTTCCAGATCTAGTGACTTTTACGTAACTTCAAATGAGAAGTCCTTTAGCTGTTTTTTAAAAATCCAATCTAACTTTACTGGTTTACCCAAAATGACGCCCATTTGGTAATTGTTAAAAATATATTCGTGTAACCTATTTTGTAAACATTTTGATGGATGTTTGTTGTGTTCTGTATGATTAATTTACATGTCTATTTAAAGTACATAGTGATTAGCAAAAAAAAAGTGAATTAGGCCAAAGAACAAATTAAATGCACTATTGAACCATTTGTGCTTTCAGGTGGTTCGTCCCCAAGTGTGACTGCACCTCCCAGCAGCCTTTGCGACTTTCGCACTGTGCCGCAAGGTGATTGATGACGGGTCAGCCGGTGACGGCCTCGCCAACTTTGCAATCCTTCCACTGGGAAATTGCTCATTTCTCCGCAGGTCCATTTCAATTTGAGGCCGCCACAGCTCCTTGCTAAGTTTATGCCTGCACCTGCACGCATGCAGAATTGTGATGCATTATGGGAGCGAAGCTGACGTTATTGTTTGCGTTACTCCCTCGGATGGCTTGTCAAGGCGAGTATTGTTGCAGAAAATTATCAAAATGAACAGGCATGACAGTCTTATTTAGAGAAGTACAAGGCCGCCTCTATGCTCGGAGCTTTGACACGACTACAACTAGCAGTGTGACACAGTGGAAAGCTCTATGTATTATTATTATTTTTTTTTAGATTTAAGCTCGCCTCATCTTACTTCAAAATAGCCAAATGGGATCCTATTCGCTGCGGTGTGGCTTCAAAGAGGTTATTTGTCATCGTACAGATTTGTGCTGTCATTCAGGGACTTTTCCAGTGCTTTGGCTGCCGCTGCTTTGGCGCAAATCCCGCTTGGACTGCAGCCTCAGAGGCACTCAAGTACTCTGTGTTTGGGAGTTGGAAATTACATCTTAAAACCACAGAAAATATGTACCTTTTTGTTTTGGGTTGCTTTGTGTCATTGTTTATATATATATATATATTTGTTTTTAGGCACTAAGTAAGTGGAGCATTGGGTTGAAATATCCTGGGGGATCTTGTGCCACTATGCAAACGCTAAACACACTAGGCCAGAGGAACTACCAGACCAAAAATAACATTTCTGGGAACTTGAGGAAATAAAGAATTTTGGTACCTAAAAACAACAATACATGACATCTTGTTGCTTGACAGTGTTGCTGCCTCAGTGCACTCAATTATGATGAATCCAGTGTGATCACAAGTTGTGCAAGGGAGTTTTTATGCCACTACCCATTAAGTTCTTGTCTTTCCAAACATGAACGCGTGTGTGTGTGTGCGTGTGTCTGTGTCAGTGTGCTGGTTGGCGTACGGGTGGCTGACGATTCTGCCGATTGTTGGCAAGGCCTATTGTGCAGAGACCTCGGCGCCATCTGTGCAAGCTCGCTCGCGGCCTCGCTGGCTCATCGGGCCTGATGAAGAGCAGATGTTTTCCCTGACTGTAGCAGGACCTCTTCTTCTTCTTCTTCTTCTTCTTGCAGTTCCCCATAGACACACACACACACACAGACTAAATTAAAGCACAAACATGCATGGTAACACACAAGCAACATTCCAAGTAACCATTATTGATTCATGTCCCAGTCATTTGTCACATTAGTTTCCATCAGATATACAAACACTGCTGACCACAATGACACGAGTAGAGCGCAACCCTCCGCCAAGGCCCATAAGCCCTCATTTGTATCAGCACTTTCATAAACACCCCTGTAACAAGTAGACATAACAGACCACAGGGACTTTTTTGGTACCAGGTACTCCAAGTGCCGGCCTGCCTCCCCCTTCATGCCACTCAGTAGATTACAGACACCCACATTCCTAATTTGGATCATCACCTTATTTTATGTCGGAATTTTGTCATTAAGCTTCAACTAGTAACAGTCCACACAACGGTCCACAGGAACCATTTAATTCCCGGTACTGCAAGTACAAGTGGTGGGACATTTGCCCCCCTAATCCCTTCTGACAGTCAGTGGAGTGCATCCCTCTGCTAAGCACCAATAGCCCTACTTTGGATCAACACCTTATGTGCGTGCCCGTATAGTGACATTAAGATTCAACTCGTAAGTAGTAGACACAGCAGGCCATAGGGACCTGTCAGTTCCAAGTACTACATGTACACATGGTGGGGCACTGACCACCTGACCCCTCTTGATACTCAGTTGGAGTGGCCGACCTCCGGTCATTTCAGGTACTACAAGTACAAGTGGTTGGGCACTTATGACAGTCTGTGGAGTGCAGACCACTGCCTCGGCCCAACAGCCCTACTTTGAATCAGCACATCATGCCTATGCGGTGATTAAGATTAATCTAGTCGTGATAGACACAGCCGACCACAGGGACCTTTTAGTTTCAGGCACTACAAGTCCTAGTGATGGGGAACTGGCCACCCTAACGTCTTGTGACAGTCAGTGGAGTGCAGACCTCTACCAAGGCCCAAGGTTTTAGTTCCAGGCACCAAAAGTACAAGTGGTGGGGCACTGATTGTTGAGCCACACTGGGCCTCAATGGCAACATTTCTTTCCAGGAATTACAAGTACCAAGAGTAGAGTAGAGTGGAGATTAAGTATTATTTTGGTCCGTATTGCCCATTTAAAAGTACTTGAAAAAAGACTGTAGCCTCCTTTGACTGATCAAATGAGTCCTGACGACTATTAGACAGCACACGTCATTAAGTGTGATTTAAATCCTTATTAACCAATTTGAGGCAGACATTTACACAAGATTGAGTTAGCCACGATCCAGTTAAGTATTACCAAATGTTTGATGCATGTGCCTGAACGTCATTATGACTAACCAAGGGTGAGTTAATGTTGTGTTTTGATTAGCAGCGTCACATTCATGTTCACCGCGGGAGCGCAACCATCACAAGACTTGGAGAAAAATATATGAAACAAATTACGAAATGCCGCAAAAACCGTGAAATATCGACAGCTTCACACAATGTGAGGTTTATTAAACCCCATAAAGGACCCTAACATTTGTGCGGTCATAAATGTGTTACTACTGTTGAGAGGATGTAACATCCTTCATCTAGGAAGCTGCAAAAGACAGAGCATGGTCAAAGATAATGGCCATTTATGACATAAATCTATGATGTGTATTCCACATACACCACTATATTTTGAATATCTTGCTAGCATGTTTGGTTCATTCCATTCGGAATGTATTTCGATGAAACTTATAACAATTAATCATAACTAAAAGGATAGCTTTCACTTAGTAGCACCCATTGGAAATTTAGAAACATTAACCCTGGACAACATGCAATTTGGTGACCTGTCTCACGGACCCATGCTCGAAATTGAACAGGAAGTCGGCCAATTTGGTTTAAAGCACCCATTTTGGGGAAAATTCCAGGTCACGTACTTTAACTATGACTCAAGCATTTGCCCAAATGAGCCACAATCAGAAATAGAAACAGTATCTTAGACAGATGGGTGATGCTAAATTGCCCATTCTGTCTAATTGGGTGGAGCAAGGCTACAAAGTTTGATGATCATTTCAAGAATTCACCATTAAAATGGCACTATGACAGATAAAAGCCCCTTTTTGGGGTCCTGAACATGGCATTGCCCCTGCCCCCCAAAAAAAAAAAAAAAAATGGGGTGGATTAGGGTGGCACGGTGGACGACTGGTGAAAGCGTCTGCCTCACAGTTCTGAGGAGTGGGGTTCAGTCCCTGGCCCCGCCTGTGTGGAATTTGCATGTTCTCCCCGTGCCTGCGTGGGTTTTCTCCGGGCACTCCAGTTTCCTCCCACATCCCACAAACATGCATTAATTGGAGACTCAAAATTGGGTGTGAATGTGAGTGTGAATGGTTGTTTGTTTGTATGTGCCCTGCGATTGGCTGGCAACCAGTTCAGGGTGTACCCCGCCTCCTGCCCGATGATAGCTGTGATAGGCTCTAGCACGCCCGCGACCCTAGTGAGGAGAAGCGGCTCAGAAAATGGATGGATGGATGGGGTGGATTAGGGGATGTCGTCAATCATTGCCAGACTTTTGTGATTTGGGCAATACAAATAAAGTTGACTTGACAATCAATACAACATTGGGTTAACATGTCTATCATAAAAAAGTTTCAAGGACTTTAAGGCTGCAAAATCGATCGAGAGGGCGGTGGCGTAGATGGTATGTAGAACCAAAGAGCACGCTGAGTACGTCATCACAGCATGTGACTAAAACAGACCAATCACAAGAGATGATCTCCGCGGCGTTCAACGCGCAGCAACAATTTTTGCCGTGTGCGCGTCAAGCTACGCAGAGGGGCCGTGCTAGCCAAGTCGTCGGTCACGTGATGCAATGCGGGCGTTGTCGGCCGCGCGATCGCGGGAGTATAAAGAGGCCTTTACAGTGCATCTGAAGTTGAACAGGAAGTCAGCGATTTTGGTTTAAAAGGTTTGTATTATGGTCTAAAAGGCTTGTATTTTTATGAACTCCTACTTGGGAAATAATCCAAATGATCAAAAGGTCCAAATCCAATGATTTTTCTTTGGCCAATTGTGCAGCACAGATTCAAAGTTTGATCATTTTGAGGATTCATTATGAAAACGAGAGTGCTAGTGCCCCATCACTGCTTGCAGCTTTAATTATTATTTGTGCATTGACGGTGTTGACACTGATGATAATGGTGCCGTAGAAGAGCATCTGGACTGTCGTTTGTGATGAGTCACTGACATTTACAGAATCGGATGTGACTAAAAGCAACATCTGTGTCGCATTGGGCTAATATCTTATTATGCAAAGTTGATTGAGTCCAACCGTATGATTAACCGTCGGAATTGATGACTTTAGAACAACTTTGAAGGGCTATTTCACCACAGAATTTTGGCCGGAACAGAAAATGCACAAACTAGGAGTTTAGTCTAAAGGTTTGTGTGCGCATCAAAGCCAGTACTTTTTCACAATAGGACATAATAGCGCGGATATGTTCTTATTATGTATGTTCTTTCTGCATCTTACGTGACACATTAATGTGCTGCATGCTGCTATTTTTGAATCATCACTACTGTGTTTACTTATTTACCAGACAGGTCCGTGGACATTTGTTGTCTTGTGTCAAATCATTTCTATTGCTGTATGAGAATTTGTCATAGTTACTCTCTGGAATTATAGATCTGACTTTTTAAAGTTTTTTGTATTATTTGTCAACCTTTTTATACAGGATAAGACATGCAGACCAAGAGTATATTGTTTGTATATTGTTCATTACCATTACAGAACCACAATTGTCTTTGATGATTTGGATGTGCTGTGTGAAGAAGAGGAAAGTAAAACTTTATCCTCTACTATACATACATCTCCTTGTGGCGGCACAGTGGCCGACTGGTTAGCATACGTGCCATTTCTGTGTGGAGTTTGGATGTTCTCCCTGTACCTGCGGGGGTTTTCTCTGGGTGTCTGCGGCTGGTTGTTTGTCTATATGTGTCCTGCGATTGGCTGGGTTCAGAGTATAGCAATGGATAAGGGTTATAATAACCAACCGTAGCTATCACACTTAGGAGTAAACGAGTGAGGGCTATCATAGCAAACTATTTTTCACTAACACATTACAAATACCTGTAAATGAAATTGAAGATGAAAGCACCTGCTGCTCACACATCTTCAGCAGCAGATGACAACCAAGATGACTAGAATGGTGAAACTCTGTGGTGGTAATAGATCCATCCATTTTCCGTAACGCTTATCCTCTCTAGGGTCGTGGGCATGCTGGAGCCTATTCCAGCTGACTTTGGGCGAGAGGCAGTATACACCCTGAATTGGTCACCAGAAAATCGCAGGGCACACATCGACAAACAACCATTCGCACTCACAGTCACACCTATGAGCAATTTAGTCTTCAATCAACCTAGCATGCATGTTTTTCAGATGGGGGAGGAAAGCGGAATACCCAGAGAAAACCCACGCAAGCATGTGGAGAACATGCAAACGCCACACAGGAAGGCTGAATTTGAACCTAGGTCCTCAGAACTGTGAGGCAGATATGCTAATCAGTCATCCACCGTGCCGCTGTGGTGGTAATAACAAGTATAATGGTACACAAACGTGGGCGTATTTACAGAAATGCTTTTCATAAATGAGACTAAAAGACTTCCTACAGGATGAAGTGCCTCTCGTGGCTACCTATTGGCATTCAAAAACTCCCCATCGAACTTGGTAGAAAAAAATGGATTTATATAAATCAAGTGAAGTCAAAATGGCAGTATTGTTTCAGTTATCATGACCTTGCTTGGGCGTACGGTTAATGTGATGGCCAGGCTAATGTGCGATAGCTAACTTTGCACATTAGACAACATGCTGAGTGAGCTTTGATTATACAGTAGATATAAATATATTTATTTATTAAACAAACAAATAAGAACATTAAAATAAATACAAACATCATCAAAACTCTAACCAGTCACTTTTTTTAAATCTTTTTTTTTTAAACTTCCAATACTTAATTGCATTTAATGTGTAAAAATGACTTTTGATACTTAAGTACTATTCTCACTCAAGCAGTAGTTAATGAAAGATACTTTAAGACTGCTACTCAAGTAATATTCAACAAGGTAACATTAACTTAAGTTATTCTCTATTAATGAATTAATTATCTTTCAGCTACTTCATATAAGACTGGTCACTGTTGTTAGATGTACATGTCAAAGTACCAAGGCTAATGGACTATTTTTGATCTTTCAACTCGTCAAAAAGTTTAAATTCAGCCTGGTAGACTTTAGCATTTAGCAACAAGCGCTAACGGCTAAAGCTCCAGAAGTGTATTGTATTCAAAGACAAACTACGCTACTCAGCCGACCACAATGCATTTAGGTGAGAATTAAACAGAAGCAAAAGTCACAGATTTGTGAAAGGACTACATGTCGACTGAAGTGATGAAATCTGGGATTTTAAAACAGTCTCAAAAGACTAAATAGCCAACCACATAGTGTGGGCAGGCAGGACTAAGAAAGAAATAGAACATACTGAGTTGTGAAGGAATATGAAAACTTTCAAATGACTTTTGCAATGGAAGAATAGATGCTGACTGAAATGATGATGAATGGTCATAAATAGGGTCACTGGCCACTGCTGCTACACATGTATACTCAAAGAATCGAGGCAAAAGGACCACGTGCCATCGTTCAACTCATTAAAATCTTCAAATTAACACAGTAGCATTTAGCCCAAGTACCAAGATTCTTTACCAGGTGAAATATTTTGTTGATAGAATGTGAGAGGCACTGTGAGTCATTAATCCCAATTAAGAAGTAAGGGGTTGGGCATTTGGACTGAATTATCTGTACGATTGCCCTTTGAACTGCTGTCAATGCTATTCTCCTCATCCGCGTTAGGCTCATGTGTGAGGAGAATGCACTGGCATCCCGCTTCAGACACCACAAAAGGGCAGCAGCGCATTTAAAAGGATACCTCTGCTGCTCGCTGCGTGACCTTTAACTGCGCTGGAGAGGTAGGAAGATTCCCTGCGGACAAACCGCTCGGCTCCGGTCGAGACCGCAGGAAATAAAGATTATAAAATGTGCAATTCATGGTGGCGTGGCGGAAAGCCTTTTTTTATTTATTTTTTTGCCTATTTACACTCACAGCAGGGGGACAAATGTGCATAACCTGTGAGTTGTGCCTACCTTGCGAGACAGAGTTCATTAGAGGGTGCTGCTTAAGCTAAAACCTTCGCATAGGAATAATGGAAATCTATTTATTACCAATTGTTAGCAATGATGTTTACATGAAACATGAGAGACATATGTAGCACAGAGCTGTAATTTTTTTGACTTGAAAGTAACGGTTACTTTGCTCGTTACTCAAAATGGCCGCATTTTGGAGTAATGTGTAACATTGTAACGCGTTACTGGCATCACTTCTAGCATCACGCTTGGACTTGAAAACGTTTCAGGACTTCAAAACATTGGGGGAAAAAAGCATAGCATCTTGCCATCATTCTCCTGTAATATTCTTCACTTCTCTTGCTCCGTGCTTCTTTTTCAGGATTTTGAAGTCAAAGCATGACAGCAGTGCACTCCACAAAAGGCTGTGGTTCTTTTTCAGAATTGCCACACAAAAGCCTGAAAGTGAAGCACATGCTTTTGTTTAGCACACTATTGTGCTTTGACCTCAAGAGCCTCAAAGGAAGTACAGAGTGAGAGAAGTGAATAACATTACAACAGATCAATAGTGAGATGTGGTGCTTCTTTTCCAGGCTTTTGTGTAGCACATTGCAGACAAGCGGTATACTTATTTCATTCTGTGCTCCTTTTTCTAGCTTTGTTTTTTTTAAAGTTAAACGCTGAAGCCTGAAAAAGAAGCACAGAGTGAGAGAAGTGAAAATGTAACAGCAGAATAGTGCTCTCACAGGCAGCCTGAGATGATTGGATGCTTAAAGAGACGACAAATCCCGAGTGTGGCTTTATGGATTGGAATGAAAATGCTCCGTGTTTGGGATTCCTGGGCCGAGACAGACAATTTATCATTTGGCGGAGTTTAAGAGGAAGATCTGATTTGGAGATGGCTGCTGCCCGCCTTTGTCGCATTTTCCAGCTTTCTGCAATTTGAGAGGAAAACAGCGTGATTTGAAAAAGAGAGTGCGAGCGGATGCAAATTAGCGCTGCAGGAGAGAAACTGTGTTGTTGTTGCCCTTCACCATTTTGGCTCTGACACTACTTGATCAGACACTTGCACATGAGTCACAGGCATCCATTGGGACCCTAAAATACAGTTTCTTACATTGAAAACTATATTAAAAGTGTTCCTTTATCTCACAATGTGCTTATTGTTCAGGCTTTTGTGTAGCGCACTGCTGGCACACTGTGCTTCTTTTTCAGGCTTTCGTGTAGCACACTCCCATCAAGCTTTGTGATGCTCTTGCCCTGTGCCTCTTTTTATTCGGCTTTTATATAGCCCACCATAGGCTTTTATGAAGCACATTGCAGTTGCGACCCACTACTGTCACGATCTTTGTTTTTGTTGTTTAGATTATATTTAGTTTTGTTTCATGCTGTGTCTTCTTTTCTTGTGACCCATGTTCTTGTCTTGCTCATTAGGTTTACACTTCCACCTGTTATTGTCATCTCTGTCCCTTGTGTCGACCAATCAGCTCCCTCCACCCACTCATGTCTTGTCCAGGTCTGCCTCGTTGTCTCGTCAGTTAGCTTGTATTGAGTTCCCTGGTTTCTTTCAGTCTGTGTCTGTTCATTGATGTTGCTGTGTTAGTCCTGATATGTTTCTTTTTATAGTAACTTGTTCCCTGTTTCTTTGATACATTGAGCCTTGCTTTTGTGGACTTTTCTGGATTTTGCTGGTTTAGTGCTTTGACATAACTCATTTGCCTTTTTTCGTTTTTGAAAATAAATAGCATATTGAGACTCCTGCACTCCTGCCTTGCCCCCCCCCCCCCCCCCCCCTGCTTCCCTGCATTTGTGTCCTCCACTTTTTGCCTCAACACCACGAAAACCTGCCAACAATGACAACTACGCTACTACTGCTTTAATACTGAGCTGTCCTGTCCCGTGCGTGCATAAGAGACTATCGATCAACTCAGGGGGAATTCCAACAAGCAGGTTACGTGAAAACTTGGGGAAATTTGATCCTGAGATAAAGGAAAGCCTTATCATTCGGTTCCAAAGAGCTGGGGAAAAGGAATTCCGACTCAGTTACCACGGTAACCTGCTCTCTAACAGGTTAGGTGTGCTCAGTCCTGACTTTCTATGTGTCTCCTTCCATCTGAAGCAAACATGTCTTGTCTGTTTCTCGACAATCACATCAATATTGAGGCACAACGAAATCTAAAATCATACTGTATGCTGGTATCCCTCTACTAATTTCTGTCAGAAACTCTTACTTTTCATACTTGGTCAACATAGTGGATTTGTGTTGACAAATTTTGTGCAATGACATGTCTGCTGGTGAATAATGTCACTGTCACAGTGAAACGGCTGTTATGGTCTAAGAAAAATAGTTCCACAGAGTATGGAAGTGATTGATCTAGAAATCATTTATCTAAAATCATGACCCGACGAGCATTTATCAAGAGTCAAATATTTTTTTGCATTAAGTCCATTTTCCTAAAAATGGGATTAAATGTATTTTTTCATTGTATCTGTTTTGTAATCATTTCTCTTGATATTGAGTGATTGAATAATATAATGTAATATAATATAATGAAATACATATACATTTAACAATGATTGATTTTTAGTAAATAGTAAATTTTAATTTAATTTGGCTTAATTCCAAATAATTACATTTTAAATGAGAATACTATTTTATTTGTAAAATTAAATCATTGGTTAATTGATTTATTGTCAATAAAATAAGTAGTATTAGTCATATTTTATTAACATTACTAAAATAATTTTACCTAGACATTTGAAATTTAATAATTTCAATACTTGCTTCATTAATAATCATTAAAATAATTGGAAATAATATTTAAAATGGGAATGATAATTTTTTATTTTGTTTTTATTCATTTATATAGTAAATAATTGGTTAATTGATTTATTGTAAATAAAATAAAGCAATATTTTTAAAGTAACCAATATTATTTTATTATTAGAGTACCGGTAAATCATTTTTAACTATTTCCTTTGAAACTTGGTTGAAGTAATTCAGACCAGCTGTTCTTAAAATGAATAATCCCAGTTTTTGAGTTCATGGGAGGTCAAGTCAGAACTCAGGTTTAGATTAAGAGCATTTTGATCCGGCTTGCTGGAATACCCCCAGGGTTTCATGTGCAGCAGGGCCACATTAAGCTCATGACAGCTGGACAGCTGAACAGACACCTCACACTCCTCCCTACACACACAGTCCTCACACCCTGCACTTCCACCACTGACCTCAAGACCGCTGCTTTGACCAGCTTGTCAAATCCCACTGCAGCACACCGAGGCGAGAAATAAAGAGCAGATCTACCTGCAATGTGTCTAACAACAGAGGTGCAATTTTATCAGAGCAGGCTGTGATATCATCGTGATCAGATCACATCTTGGTGAAACAGCATGTGGTTGAAGTTGTTACGTGCGGGTCTGCAAAATAATTTAAAACGTCCATACATATGGGGATTGGCACACCAATAAAACAAAATACTAAAACAATACTAAACCTCCCTACTTTAGCCGTGGGTCAGTAAAGACTCTGATATGATTGTGACATATCACATTTATATGACACCCCTGCACATACACGGCATTTCTAGTGTTTCTAGAGTTGTACAGGTGAGGCGATCTCAGCTAAATATTTGCAGCTTGGAGTGTTATACCTCAAGTTAAACGTTTTGCAACATGTACAGTAGATGGGCACAACGTGTTTGGCAATGTTCGATGCAACTGACTCTAATTGGCAAAACTATGGGATAATAATTCTGCTCATGTTGTTTGTTTCTGAGCTGGAATGAAAGACGGTAGTCGCTTTTTTGAAACACAATCGCTGGAGTGGTCTGAAAAGTCACTAAATATAGCAACCAAATTACTATGTTGGCAATACTGACTGTGCTTTTTTAAACAAACTCCTCTCTGTTCATAGCCATTTTGCTCGTGAAAGTAGCGTATGGGACAATGGATCAAGTAAATACTGAATTTAAGTCCCTTGGAATTCAGTTATGTATATTTCTATTCAAAAGGTAAAAATATTAAGTTGAAAAAAAATTCCCATGGCATTTTGGGGGGTGAACATGGCAGTTAGGTTTAACTGGCATTAGCACAATGAGCGCGTCCTTGAAAAAAATTCTCCTGAGTAAGTGTGAGAACCCCTGTTGTAAACAATTGTATTTTTTTATGCGGAGGCGTTTTGCTTCAACTGGTCAGAAGAACTTGTGTACTGTATTCCCCTATGTAATCTCTCCCCTTCCTGGAGAACAGAATAAATCAGAGAGGACTCTGTAAAGCAAAGCAGTCCTGCCTTCATACAGAGTGTGGAGAAAGCCTCCACGGCTCTCCAATTAACTCTACAGCTGCTTCTGGAAGAACACTGTTTGTCCGACGTGCTCCCTGTTGCGCGCTACATTTATATTTCATGATGTCTTTGGCAACGTTAAGCGCTAAAACATCTCTGGAATCAGTCTGCGGATTTACTACGGAGAAGGAAGTTGTGAAATTGTGTTTTTGCTGTGAGGGGAGACAACACAGCGGTGCTAATAAGGTTCACATGTTAGCTTTCTGCTACCACAAAGTATGACACACGGACCACCTATGGCCCTTGCCATTCTTAAATCCCTCTGAGCATTTACATTATCTAGAGTTCAGTAATATTATTTTCAGTATTTAGCTTTTTCCCCCCCACGGAAAATGTATTTATTCATTTGTTTTATTAATTTATCTCATTCAATAATTGGTTGATTCATATATTGTAAATACTAAAATGAAACACATATTTGTAAAATAAACAAATTGACATTACAAAAATCAAAATGGATGTATTATTATTCAAAATAATTGGCGGCATGGTGTACGACTGGTTAGCACATCTGCCTCACAGTTCTGAGGACCGGGGTTCAAATCCCGGCCCCGCCTATGTGGAGTTTGCATGTTCTCCCCCGTGCCTGCGTGGGTTTTCTCCAGGTACTCTGGTTTCCTCCCACATCCCAAAAACATGCAGGGTAGGTTGATTGAATACTTTAAATTGCCCATAGGTATGAATGTGAGTGCGAATGGTTGTTTGTTTATATGTGCCCTGCGATTGGCTGGCGATCAGTTCAGGGTGGCTCCAGCACGCCCGCGACCCTAGTGAGGAGAAGCAGAACGGAAGATGAATGAATGAATGAATTAATGTAATTTAATACTGAATAACACAATTTAAAAATGAGTGACTTATTTTATTGATAAAATGCCCTATTTTACAATTATGAATGATCTTGCCCATCTCTCCTTTGTGAAAATCAAAAGTGGCCCACACCGTGTTATAACAAAAGCACTGAATGCAGTACCCATGGTCTCCTTGCTAACATCAGGCTGCTGTCACACTGAATCATAAGGTGCTTTGTCATCTTAAGAGGGACATATTATGGAACATTGACCAAATAATAACTGGCTCCCACATAGAGTTTCTCCACCCATAGCGTGATCAGCTAGGTTGGGTGAGGATCCAGAGCCATTTCAAGTGACGTCCAGAGTCTGGCTGCCAGACTAAGCCGTCTGAAACGCTGTCATGCAGAAATGTACTGCTTCCATGAATTATATAATTATATTATATTATATATATTATATATTATAAACCGGTAATCCATTCAATCCATATACTCGACAAAATGACCTGTCTGCTTTTTGGTACCATACCGACAAGAAGGCAGAATCCTGACTACAGTGGCTGCTTCTACCAGCAGAAGCAGAGCCCTGGGAATAGAAAAAAAAAAGAATGAAGTTCTCGTACAGACAACAAAAAACATTTTTATTTGTGGAGGGAGGACTTCGTATTCTACACTGTGTGTATGTGGTGCATGGACATGTCACCAATTGCAAATACCCTACCACCATGTGGAGGACTTCTTTGAGTCATCATGTATGTATTGCTTATAAGAAGCTAACGCTGTTAGCTAACACTAATGATTGCATCTGATAAAATGCAGCAATACAGCTTTGCTTTCCTTATGCAAGTACTTTGGAGTGATGGGAAGGGTGTCTCACTGGTGGAAGGGTTGTGGGTGTTTCTGCGTATTAGTGTTGGGCTGAAATGGTCTTTTTGGGAAGACCACAAAGCAGGGCATTACAGTCGTCAATCCGACTGGAGAGTATGGTGCGGACTGTGGCTATAGTCTTTAAATGATTAAAAAAAATCTGTTTTTTGTTATATTTCTAATGTGTAGAATATAAGTGAGCTCAAAGTCTAACTAAATTAATGCCCAGGTGTTTCACCAGTGGGGAAGGTTTTAAGGACGGCGCTTGTAGTTTCCCTCTTAGGGCGTCAGGGGCGATGACTAAAACTTCAGTTTTGTCCTGGTTGAGCTGGAAAAACATTCTCTGCCATCCAGCATTTAATGTGTAAAATACAGTTTGAAAAAGAATATCCATTGGGCTGGTGTCATCAGGTGAGACGGAGATGTACAGCTGTGTATCATCAGCATTGCTGTGGAAGTTCATTCCATGCCTCCTGCTGACACTGCCAAGAAGGAGCATGTACAAATACAATAGACAGGGGCTAAAATTGATCTCTGCTGCACACCACATGTTATTTCATAGATTTCTAAAGAGCATGTATCTAGACTCACCATAAAAACTCAGTGAGGTATCCATTTGTGTATAGTACCAGAGAGACCAACCAGGTGTTTAAGTCTATTTAAAAGAATGCTGTGGTCTACCATATCAAAGGCTGTATCTTCCACAGTTCCTTGGCATCAAGACGCCACCGAAACACAAAACAGGAACTTGGGGAGTTTTTCAGCAAATAACAGAGGAGAGGTTCTCCAAAAATCTGGATATGAGCAAATTCGGAATGCCAAACTGCAAATATGTGGGGGTTCACTGTAATTGCAGTATGAATATTTAAACAAGGTAAGGCTCAGTCTCTATATTCTGTCGCCACCAAAAAGCAAAGAAAAAAGTGAATTGAGCCACACACCCACAGGACATATTAAAGACGTCTTGGATGGTGTCTTTGTCATCTGCGACAAAAACAAGAAAACAAAACAAAAATGTACTCAAAAAAACAAAACAAAGGTGTACCTACGCCCGCTGGCATTGTGACACCGATTGCGTCACCTAATAAGATCCCGCGCCGCATACATCATCCCCTGGATTTGATTAGAGACGGGGATTTATTTATTTGTTTGGCGCCGGGGAGCCCCGCTGTCATTATTCCACCTTGTAAATAATTCAATAAAAATGCCAAGTGTGGCGCTGCTCTGCATTAATAATAGGTGAAATAAAGGCGGTGCGGGCAGGAGCAGGTGTGCGCAGGTATAATGGCAGCAGTGGTGGCAGGAGGACACGTATCAAAGTTTAAACGCAGCACCACGTTCAAAGAAGTGTGTGGTGCCACAAGAGGGCAAGGCCCTCATTGGAAAGTCCAGTCCCCAATACATTTATGCCACCTTTCCTTAACCTTTGTTGGAATACGTCATCGGGTCAAGGAGACATGCAAAGGTGATTCTTTTATAACATAGGAAAGGATGGCACTGTTTCAAATAAATTCACTTAACTTCCTAACTGAAGTCATTGAGCGACGGCAAGTACTGCTGACGTAAAGTCTCGAGTTTGTGGACTTTACCTGGAAAATATTTGATCAATAATAAAATGAAACATCTACAATGTATTTTACCACAAGATGTCAGCACAGAGCAACCAAAGATTACAATATTCAATGTTTAGGCTGTCATTCATGTTTATACTGTATATTTATATCATATCATATCATATTGTATAAAATAAATGATATACATGTATTCAACTTTTCTATTAAATATTTGTTTAACAATAAAAATCAAACTGTATAAAGGACCATTAGACACTGCAAAAGCCATTAAATCCTTGGATCTATGTGCTCTTGTATTTTTCTAACACCATAATCTGCCTTTTTGCCACTGATTGTATGCCACCCCCTGCCGATTGTGTTTGTATGTTCTGTTTTACCCATTAATATTATTGAAAACAGGCGGCACGGTGGGTGACTGGTTAGCGCATCTGCCTCACAGTTCTGAGGACCGGGGTTCAATCCCCAGCCCAGCCTGTGTTGAGTTTGCATGTTCTCCCCGTGCCTGCGTGGGTTTTCTCCAGGCACTCTGGTTTCCTCCCACATCCCAAAAACATGCATGGTGGGTTAATTGACAACTCTAAACTGCCCGTAGGTGTGAATATGAGTGCGAATGGTTGTTTGTTTGTATGTGCCCTGCGATTGGCTGGCAACCAGTTCAGGGTGTACCCCGCCTCCTGCCCGATGATAGCTGGGATAGGCTCCAGCCCGCCCGCGACCCTGGTGAGGAGAAACAACTAAGAAAATGGATGGATGGATGGATTATTGAAAACAAGTCTCTAGCTTGCTTGCTTTTATTTTTCTGTCCTTTCTCTCTCTCGTTCACTTGAAGTTTTATACCTTGCGCATATTTCTGTATTTTATATTTGTGTTTACAGTTTTGTTTTCTGTATAGATAGTAAGGTTAATCTTACAATTATTTAGGGATATTTGTATGTTTACATTGCCATTGTCATGAAGACAGTATTCTTGATTCATCTTTGATAATATATCCTGCTTTGTACTATTCTAAAAATTTTAAATAATAGTTTACTCATTCATTCATTCATTTTCTGAACCGCTTATCCTCACTCGGGTTCCGGGCATGTTGGAGCCTATCCCAGTTGAGTCTGAACTGGTCACCAGCAACGAGTCTTGCGCTCATAAAGAATACTCTAACACTCTCATTAACACTACTCAAATGCGAGCACGTCAATCACATTCTCGCACACGCCACTGGTATTTACGAGTTCATGTCAATCATGCTCACGCACACGTCGATTGTGCTCACACATGAATAGTGTACATCTTTTATTAGGTAGTTAAATTCAAAAAGTGAAATTATAGAGATGCACTGCACACTGCACACACTCAAGAGTGAATTAAAAAAAATCCCCATATTGAGAAACTAAAATATAACGTCAAACAAAATAGTGAATTAATTCAAGAAATAAAGTAATTTTTAAAGTAGAAATTAGGCTGGAATTTGCCCTCTGAAAAGTACTTCAGTATTTAATCACTCTCTGAGTACTGAAGAAAAACTTTTAAACTATAGTCTAATTTATTGAGATGTACCTATATTAAAAAAAAAGTCATGAAATATTTGACACTGAGTGTGTGTAGTCTGGAGTGCATATCTATGACACAAGTTTCACTACGACAATTAAATTCCTTCATTCCCTTTGGCCACCTCATTAGGTACACCGTCACAGGGGAGCTTAAATGCGACTATATGGCCATCCTGCCTGCAACGCACCATATACGTTTCAGATTGTAACGCAGAAACTCTGTCTTGAGTCCAGGAGTAAACACACGTCCACTGCGCTTTAGCCCGAAAAGGCACACTTATTTGGCAGCATCCGCGTCCGATTAATGGCGTCTCGCTCTTGATAGACGAGCCAGCCTAGCCCACCGTCGTACACGACGCGGCTACAGCACTTACACATTGTAAGCAGCCATTTTAAATCAATAAGGAAAAGTGTTATTGTAACACAATAATCAACAAGTGTACGACATATATACATCATAAATATATATGTATGTACTAGCGGCACGGTGGCCGACTGGTTAGAGCGTCAGCCTCACAGTTCTGAGGACCCGGGTTCAATCCCCGGCCCCGCCTGTGTGGAGTTTGCATGTTCTCCCCGTGCCTGCGTGTAGATAGATAGATAGATAGATAGATTTAGACAATACAGATCCAGACATATAGAAATTATAGATGGTGGCGGGGGCAAACAAAACCGCGCCCCAACCCTGCCAAGATCAATGAGCACTCGCCCCACCACAACACCCGGAACAAAACCATACCGCGCAAAGGAGGCCCACACAACGCGTAGTGCCCAACACACCCCGTGTCCCAACCCACAGCGGACGGAGCCCCAGCGAAGCCAACTCCCAGCTAACCAGGCGAGCGAAACCACAGAACATGTCCATGCCAACACCAAGACATCCTACAGGGCAAAACCGCCGGCCGCACCCCCGCACCGACGGTCCCCAGCGCCCACTCCAGTTTCCAAACCAACGCAAGGGCCGACGACAGAAAGAGAAAAACTCAACACAGATCCAAAACCCCACTGCAGCAACCCCATACCCCAATGAACCGGTACAAAGCCCACACAAATGACCACAGCACCCCAAACTCCAACCTCGCGCTCCAACGGTGAAAATCGGGAAAGGAGGCAGCGCCCCACAGCACCTCGCCCCATCCAAAGTAAATAAAATAATATAAAATAAATAACTACATTAAAAATACATAAATAAATACAAATTTTAAAATAAAATTAAAAAAACACCGGCGCTTGTGCCCCCATGCCAGGAAGCCTCTCCTCATTGCAAGACACATGAAAGCTCGCATGGAGTTTGCTAAAAAAAGACACCTGAAGGACTACAAGATGGTGAGAAATATATATATATATATATATATATCAAGATATAACTATATATTTATATCAAGATATAACTTTTTGGCCATAATTGTAGGCGGTATGTGCGGAGAAAAATGATTTTAGCAAATGGCTGCATTACAACAAAGAGTGAAACATTTACCAATGTGTACCCAATGTGTGTATATGAGTTTCCTCCGCAAGGTGTCTGGGCTCTCCCTTAGAGATAGGGTGAGAAGCTCGGTCATCCGGGAGGATCTCAGAGTAGAGCCGTTACTCCTTCACATCGAGAGGAGCCAGATGAGGTGGCTGGGGCATCTGATTCGGATGCCTCCCGGACGCCTCCCTGGTGAGGTGTTCCGGGCACGTCCCACCGGGAAGAGACCCTGGGGACGACCCAGGACACGCTGGAGAGACTACATCCTTCGGCTGGCCTGGGAACGCCTTGGGATCCCCCCGGAAGAGATGGATGAAGTGGCTGGGGAAAGGGAAGTCTGGGCGTCCCTGCTGAAGCTACTGCCCCCGCGACCCGACCTCGGATAAGCGGTAGAAGATGGATGGATAGATATATATATATAGTGCAGGCAGCATGGGTTCAGTTCCCACTCAGTGACGGTGTGAATGTGAGTGCGAATGGTTGTCCGTGTCTATATGTGCCCTGCGACTGACTGGCGACCAGTTCAGGGTGTAGTCCGCCTTTCGCCCGAAGTCAGCTGGGATAGGCTCCAGCGTCCCGCGACCCTAACCAGGATAAGCGGTGTTGAAAATGGATGAATGGATGGATATATATATATATATATATATATATATATATATATATATAAAACACACACACATATGCTGCATATGTAAAGTTTGATTATTTGCCATGAAACACATGAATGCCCCCTGAAGTGGTAGATAATATCGAAATATTAAGTGCAATTCAAGCCTCTGGCGTTTGTATTTTCGCTGCATCAAAATCCTTGCTGCAATTGCACATTTGCAAACATTCACAAATGCAAATAAGAATATATTTTTTTTTTAAATCTTGTCTTATTTTATTGTATTATTCTTTATATATTTCACAAATCTTGAGATTTATTGGGCTAATCCAGGATTATCAAATTTCATGCCATATGTCAATGTATGTTGGTATGACAATTAAAGTCCTTCAACCCTTGAATAAATTATATATAATTTGCATTGAAATGGCATGCATTGGTAGGCTTTTTGTTTTATAAATCAATACAAAGCAGTACCCCCTCAAACATTAACACTAATTATACAAATATAGCCAAAAATTGCAATATCCTATTAAATATTAAGATCTTGTCCCCATCCCCCTTCTTCTTGACATTAAAGCGCGCAATAAATTAATCCCTGTTGCCTTTGAGGTGCTAATAAGAGTGCGGAGGAGGTGAAGAAGTCGATGGACAATTAACTTCACTTGACACCGGATGGACAATCTTACCACATATGCACTAACTAATGTATGGTGACTCAGAGTCAAATTAGAGACACCACAGCCCCGGCCTATTATCCCTACATTCTGCAGGAGTCACAATGAGTTGGAAAGTTGAGAGAGCCATTAGGGGAAGAAATAGGACTGAAAAGAGCATCCCCCTGCAAAAATGACCTCAGGTGAAAACGAGATAACCTCTCTTTATGGCTTCCACAATGACGCATTATCAGCAAGAAAGGGCACGAGGCAGGCGGCAGAGGGGATGCGTAATGGCAAAGGAGGGATCTCCATTGATGGATAAATCTGAAGCGCAGAGCTTGGAAGTGACAGGGCCCGAGAGGAGCTTCTGCCAAGAGGCCCACTGAAGATAAGGTGGGGGGTAGTTATTCCATAAAGTTGAAGTAATCCCATGACGGCGACGCTAACCCCCTTGAGGGGTTACGTAGCTTCTGAGTGTCTGTCTGAGCAGTTGAAAAGTGAAACGAGGAGGTAATGTATTTATTTTGGAGGGGTTGCTGGGTGATATATTACCATGTAAAGTGTCATTTTACATGTATAGACAGTTGGCTGACAAGATCCAAATGAATTCGCAAAATTGGTGTTAATATTCAGTTTGTCCTCCCTTAGAGGTCAGAAACAATCTAATTGGTTTTGGTTGGGACTTAACATTTGGCAGGAACCCAAAGATTTCTCAAAACTGGTTGTTTTAAAAAATGATAAATATTAGCGCCTCCGTGGAAAAAAAGAAAACAAATATATATAGCCGGCGGCACAGTTCTGAAGACCGGGGTTCAATCCCCGGCCCCGCCTGTGTGGAGTTTGCATGTTCCCCCTTGTGCCTGCGTGGGTTTTCTCCGGGCACTCCGTTTTCCTCCCACATCCCAAAAACATGCATTAATTGGAGACTCTTAATTGCCCGTAGGTGTGACTGGTTGTTTGTTTGTATGTGCCCTGCGATTGGCTGGCAACCAGTTCAGGGTGTACCCCGCCTCCTGCCCGATGATAGCTGGGATAGGCTCCAGCACGCCCGCGAACCTAGTGAGGAGAAGCGGCTCAGAAAATGGATGGATGGCTATATATATAGCCATCCTCCAGCATTGGCTCTTTCTCTTTCTCATGATGCATTTCACATTTGTGTGGCTCTGGCTTTGTTTGTCAAACCAAATGTTGCAGCAGGATGACAAACACAAACTCCAGTCTCCTGTTTAGCTATTATTTTCATTTTTTTAAACAGTTATAAGATTAGGCTTTCTAATAACACTCGCAACCAGTTTTCACGGTTTTTGGACCTAATTTTGAGCAAAAAAAAAAAAGGTTTTTGGTGCATGAAGCCAAGGATATTCAAGCGACATGAGAAAAAAAGTGAGCCAAACGCATCCATGCCCCAAACGTTTTTCGGAAACAAAATTGTTTATGAACTGGGGCATCCATGAAATAAGATCTAGTATGTATGAAATTCAAGATATAACAAGTGGTGTGAAATGCACAGGTAGATGACCACTTTCCTGTGAGTTGCTGTTTTTGGGGGATTTGGACCGTTTCCAGGTGTAGTACCTGAACAAATTCCTCCTAGGCAATTCACCTGATCGGCACCTAAATTTAACCAGCTATTCCAGAAAGATGGGAAAAGCTATATTTCGAAAGTTGTCAGTTTTCACCATACAGTGTGGGCAGAGCTTGGCTTCAAATATTGTTTTCGCCATAAAACCCCGAACTTTCACCTCGCTGGTGAGGTGTTCAGGTCATGTCCAACTGGGAGAAGGCCTTAGGTGGACCTCAGAAATGCTGGAGGGAGAGACTACCCCTGACAGCTGATCTGGGAATCCTTTGGTGCTCCTCCCAGTGGAGCTGGAGGAGTGTGGCTGGAGACGAGGAAGTCTGGGCTTTCCTTTTTCTGCTGACCCTGCGACCCAGACACAGATGAGTTGAACAAAATGGATGATGGATTTTCCGCACGGCCACTAAAACAAGGCTGCGCTTGTCACTCACATCCAATAGACCACGCTAAAACCGCATTCTCTGTGGAAAACACGCTCAGGGCTTGCATTGATGTTGAGGCATTTTTGTGTATTGGGTTGAATGTTGCTTTACTTTTACAGCGATACGTGACAGTGGCATTTGATTACTTTGAGGCCAGAAAAGGCTTCTAATACATTGTTGACGCAAAATCAAACTTAAAATATCATACTGCAAGGTTGGATTACTTAGGTTGTAGTGCAGTACCTTGAATAAGTATTCATCCCTACATTTCCCCCCATATTTTGTTACGTTACGAGTGTACGCCAAACCAACCAACCAACTGAATTTACGACAGGTGTACACCAATCGTGTTGTAAAAATACCTCAAGGATAACTGTAACAGTAATAAATACTGTAACATACCATTACATAGAACAGAGAAGTATATATTAGGATTATTATTCTTATTATTTCACTAAATTACAGAAACATCTCGTGACTGTCTGATGAAGGCAACAGTAGTTTGCTTAAATGTGAGGTAAATTAAAAACTGTATTCTGTTTTATACAATGACCCTTCAACAACAAGGATTATTCATGTTGGTGAATACTTACAAATGTTTTTAATTGAGTTTATTTTAATGACAAACATTTAGAAAAGCTTTTTTTTTCTTCATTTTACATTGTCATGTTTGGGCATTTTTTGGCCAGTGTAAGTGGAAAAATCAATTGAATTCATTTTGGAATATGGCTGTAATTTGGAAAAATATCTCTCTTCTTTTAATTGTTCAGTCTATGTAAAAGTTGAGCAGTCTCAGAAATGTCAATATGTGGGCTACAGTGGCCGCCTTGGGAACATTCTGCCTCCACATCTGTCTGCCTGTGTGTGTGTGAAGCGGGTGGCCGCCGCCGAGCCATAAGGGCGTCCAGGCGGAAAACGGCTACAAGGGCCACGCAGGTGGCGACGGCCAATGAAGAGTGGTGCGTCGATTTTCAAAAAGGTTGTAAATATTGATAGGGCTCTGCCGTATAACTCAGTCACGTAAAACTCCCGCCTGGTCGCATTCCAGCGCCTGCCTTCCGCTGCTTGCTATTTGATGAGCGTTGGGTTAGTTTTGATGAGCGAGAAATTGCACTTCAGGTTCTTCGAAAATGGAGACAGGCGAATACATTTGGATACAGTATGCGACACAGCTTTAGTCATTTGAAGTAATAACCGGACATACCTGAGGATGGGCGATTAGCATGTCTTCCTTACAGCGCTGAGCTTCGGGGTTCAAAACCCGGCTCCGACTTCCTGTATGTAGTTTGCATGTTCGCCCACATCCTTCTATGGGTTTTCTCCGGGTACTCCGGCTTCTTCCCACATTCTAAAGACAAGCATTTAGGTTAATCGAAGATGGTAAATGGTCCATAGGTGTGAATTTAAGTGTGAATGGTTATTTGCTGGCAGTGGTGCAGCACAGAGAATATTCAGGGGGGAGGTGGCCAATGTTTTGGTGTTGGCCTAAAACCGTGAAAAACAATGACGAAATCCCCCCGAACGCGAAAAACCAATCATGAATGGGTCCGGAGTTGGGGCTTGCAAATGGAAATGAAATGTTTACTCGTGCAAAGCAACAAAAACACATACGATGGGGGTGATCATCGGGATGGCCGAATTTCAGTCTCACCCCAGGCCACCCCCTGGCTGGTGACCAGTCCAGGAAGTACCCCGACTCTCTCCGAAAGTCAGCTGTGATAGGCTCCAGCTCACGTGTGACCGTAATAAGCGGTACAGAAAGTGGATGAATATTATGCCATTTTCTACAATATAAACCACTTCCCAGGTGTCTTCATACCGCGGCGATATTGTGCTTTGGTCAAAAAAACTCCAAGGGTCAAGAATTACAGAATATTTATCATCCTGTCTAAACAGCCCTATCAAAATCAGACAGTTCTGGGAGTGCTGAACACAAACGAGCCACCACTCACCCCACCCCCATCGACCACAGGGTGTGCCAACGTGAGAAAGGCTTTGTATTACCTTGACAACCAGGGCCTGAATCTGAATCCCCATAAAGAGCAAAATCATACAGTTGATGTCCTAAAAAGAAGACATACTATTGACGTTGCACTTATCTAATAAATGAAACTATTGTATGTTGCACTCTCCTAAAAAGAGGTCACACAATTGAAAAAACATTTTTAAAAATGAAAATGAAAAATGTAACGCCCTTTACACTAGTTAAATAAAAGCTCCTGGTCGCTATGATAAAGATATATGATAAAGAAAACTTTGCATTGCGGAACACTCAACAGAAAGTTAAATAACAAGGGAAAGCTCGCTTTCGGGTCGCCATCTTGCTTTTCGGCGGACGAGGGGAACACGCAAGCAAGGCTGTCAGTTAATTTTCACATCTGGTAATCTTCCAGGTTCATTAACAAACGAAACGAGTCGTCACGGCGCGCCAGCAATGCGTAAGCGATAAGCCGTTCGGGCTAATTTGTGCACTGACACAACTTTTTATTGTGGAACTCGGTGATGGGCAGGGGGGAGAAGAGGTAGTGAGGGTGGTGTTTGGCTAACAATAAGCCACACTAAAAAAAACTCTCCCAATCAAGCTTCATTTCCATGAGCTGCAGACAACCTTCAATTGACTTTGTGGAGCTGCATTCGGGGAGAAGCGGACACGCGTATTACGGCGCACGCTTATGCATTCGTAATGGAGGGAGGCTGAGAAGGAAAAAAAGTGCCAAATGGAAAAGAAAAAAAAGATCAATTCCCCCCAGCTTGGCACCGCGTGATGGATTTGACATTCATCAATGCCCTGTCAGCTAATGCGTTTGGTTTTATATTACACCTGAGATTTGCTCCCCGCTCCCTCTCGCTTTTCTTTTATGGCTTCACAACGCCAGATTAAAATGGTAGAATTGTGAATTAATGCCTGAATTAATTTTCCGCTCTGACATTGGAGGGCAAGGGATTTTTTGGGGAGTATATTTTGAGCAAGAAACATTTTTATTTTGGGTGAATTGGTGGCAATGGAAGGCTGAGAATCAGGAGCTAGCCTGACCAACAACACGTCACCGCTCCCCCCCCCCCCCCAAAAAAAAAACGCTGTAAAAATAGTTTCCATAATATTTTTTTTATATTACGGGGGAATTTTAACCATTTAAAGACCAGTATTTTTAGATAATGCTTTTTTTTTTTTTGAAACCATTAAAATGCCATTTTTTAAATGATAAGCATGCGTCACAAATTCAAATAAAAAAAATACCCCCAAAAAAGCAAATATTCTTACAAAGGAACAGAAATGACACCTGTAAACATTTTTACACTCAAACTACTTGCTTTCAAGTTTAAATTATGTTTCTTTTCGAGATGCACTAATTGTACCAATTCAAAGCATAAAGCAACATTTTATGTCGTTTACTGTTTTCGGCAAGGGTGCCTCACTACTGAAATCATTACCATGTCATTAATTCAAAAATAAAGGGTTAAAATCAATCAAATACAATTCATTTGACATGCACATTTCCAGTTGGTGCACAACTTCATAGTAGTTTATTGTATGTAAAAATGGCATTTTCAATTGGACATTTTTTGTCATTTTTTGTGTAGTTTTACAATTTTAGATGAATTGAAGGGACAGCAAAAACAATTCTAAAAAATAATGATAAAAATATGAAAGTACAATAACCTATTGCAAGTTCAACCTACATGCATTCAAAATTTTCTCAGGAATTGAACACATTCCTCCCTTCCCTGTTCCAAGGGAGAGTTTTACATTTCTTCTATTTGCATCAAGGCAGGCATTTCATCCCATGAGCATGTGCATCCATTCCCATTAGAAATCTCATCTTTGTTGCATTTTAACAATGGCAACAATTCAGCTGTGAGGCGCAGAAGTTGGCACGCCTGGAAAATGGAGAACACGTTGATTCATCCCCCAGCGATGCAAAACTCCAAGGGAAAAAAAGCACAGCACTATATTCAGTGCAGGGATGGATCTGGAAAATATTTAGTTAGAGATGACATTTTTCATGGTAACACTGGGAGGCACTGTTTGTACTAGACTGGAAACTTGAGTGTAAATCAATGGGAGTTTGCAAATTGACACGTGATTTCTTACAGTGTTAAACTATTTATTTACCTGCTTTGTTGTTATTGACACATTTGCAATGACAGCAATCTATATTAGGGGTTCTCAAACTTTTATTCACATGACAGGGAAGACATTTTTTTCAAAAGGATCTATGAATAATCCTGCCAATTAAACCTAACTACTATGTGTACCCCTAAATTCCATAGTTAGTCGTAATGTTACGATGGCAAATACATATTTCATGTCTCCAGACTGCCCCCTAAATGCTTGCATTCATTGCGAATAATTTCTTATTTACCCATGTGCAGCCAGTAAATTTGTCATTTTTGTTTTTTATTCTTATTAAATATTGCACAATAAAATGTGAGTTTAAAACATAGTTTCTGCATTTATTGTCAAAGTATTTATCAGTAATACTGAGAAAATGACAGGAAATGTGAATATTTACTTTGCAAATCTATTGAAAGTGTCTGCCCCAAAACCTTCCTTTTGAAATTTTAAGCCTTTATGCCATATTTAAAAAAAAATGAATACATTGTTCCTGCAGAGATGTTATATTTATGTGAAGGTACTTTACAAGGTGGCATGGTGGGGCACTGTTTCGCACATCTGCCTCACAGTTCAGAGGTCGAGTGTTCTTCCTGTATGGAGTTTGCACGTTCACCCCGTGCCTCCGTGGGTTTTCTCTGAGTACTCCGGCTTCCTCCTACATTCCAAAAATAGACATGGCTGGTTAACTGAAGACAAAATTGTCCGTAGGTTTGAATGTGAGTGTGAATGGTTGTTTGTCTATGTGTGCTCTGCGACTGGTTGACAGGGTGTAGCCCGCCCTTTGCCCAAGGTCAGCTGGGATAGGCTCCACCTCACCCGCGACCCTGGATAAGCGCTACAGAGAACGATGAACATATCAGAGCATCTAAGTGGCCCAAAGCTAAGGTATGGCACAATAATTAGTTTATCATGTTTTATACAGGCGGAACGCACTGGTTAGCACATCAGCCTCACAGTTCTGAGTACCGGGGTTCAAATCCTGGCCCTGCCTATGTGGAGTTTGCATGTTCTCCCCGTGCCTGTGTGGGTTTTCTCCAGGTACTCCGGTGTCCTCCCAAATCCCCAAAACATGCGTGGTACGTTGATTGAAAACTCTAAACTGCCCGTAGGTGTGATAGTGAGTGCAAATGGTTGTTTGTTTATATGTGCCATGCGATTGGCTGGCAACCAGTTCAGGGTGTACCCTGCCTCTCGCCTGAAGATAGCTGTGATAGGCTACATCACGCCCGCGACCCGAGTGAGGATAAGCGGTACAGAAAATGGATGGATGGATGTTTTATATCATATGTAGTGCACTTTTTTAAAATGATACAACAGATTTTTTTGCAAATTATGTTGCCAACACCCAAGCCACTGCTCATGGACCCCGGTTTGAGAACCATGGATATAGATTATTTCGGTCAAATAAATCTTACTAATTTGTACCCGAATCATCACATACTGTCAACACATTAGCTTGGGGAAAAGAGAAGTACATTTTCCATTTCAAAGATTACGTGGATAACAAATGCAGATTGTTTGCAATCAGCATTGTGGATTTTTTTTCTCTGACAGCTGCCTTTGATGTGTGTCGCTGCTGATTGCTTTTCTTGCAGCGTGTATGCAAGCGCTACACGCCGAGCTCAGCTCCGGTTTTGAACGAGGTGATGTCATTTCACACGTTAAATATCCGCACACGAATTCCGCAGCGTTGAGGAGTCTGTCTTTACTTGTCTATTATTTTTATACAGTATATTGAAAGCACCATAGTCAAATGTCTCTACAGTTGTTTGGGGTTTAAGGGGTTGGCATTAGTGTTAGGTGTTACTGTTAGTGTGGGCGTTGGGGTTAGGATTAGTTAGGGTGTTTAAGGATTAGTCAGCATTAGGGGTGTTTAGGTTAAGGTTGCAGTTAGGGTTTAGGGTTAGTGTGAGGACTGGGGTTAGGGTTAGTTATGGAGAGATTTGGGTTAAATTAGATTAGGGAGTTCAGGGGTTAGGATCGGTTTTAGGTAGGTTTGGGATTGCGTTTAGGATTATGGTTATGGGTTTAGGTTTACTGTTTTCAGCCAGTTCTTCAAAATTATTAAATACTGGGCCATTTTGGCATCTTGACTTGCAAAAAATGACCAAATAAAAAAAAAATGCTCTCTTCAACTACAGTATACTTTTTTTTGTCAATATATTTAGAAACAGTGAAAAAAATATATAGAGTTAGGGTAAGCGTTTGAGGTTTGGGTTAGGTTTATTTTTGGGCAGTTAGGGTTGATGTTTCGGATGCTGAACCAAAATCCTAAAACCTCAGTTCAACAAGCATTAAAAGACTAACTCTGTGCGTGTGCTTGGGGGGAAAAAAAACAAAAAAAAAACATTTTCTCAAACTTTATTCTTTTAATATAACAACGTTATTCTCATGGTATAAAATGTTCTTTTCGGTGTGAACAGTCATTCATTGATACAAAAAAGTATACGTAAAATAGAACTGACTGGTGTCAATTTGCTTCTAATTAGTTTTAATTAGTTATTCACACCCCAACTCAACAGCCCTAATGGGAGCATCAGCATGGTGTTATTCCATTAAATTAAAAACAAAAAAGATATACTACCACATTGCGAGTGTTAATAACCAACATGTTCCCCTATCAAGCCGTAGATGGACACATCCTCCTTTCAAGTCTCTGAAGCGCTGGGCAATTACACACACCTGTTATTCACTTAATTGGTCAATTAACTCATCCGTCATTACGCTAAAGTAGGTCAGCCAAATTAGCAATTAGCGCACGTTTACACCAACATAGGGGACGTGGGGACAGGTGCTGTCGTGTTGGTATCAATGATATCAGCAACGGCAACCATCCAGAAAAGTGGTTGTCTGTTTTTTGTTGTAATACGTGTTGCAAAAAATTATTTTAAATGTTTTTGGGGGGGGGGGGGGGTGAATTTGATATTTGGCTAAGCCACACTTAAATCACTGACTGGCCAATCACAGCACAGAACAGGCTTTGACACTTTCCACTGTTGCAAAAGATGCGCATTATACAGAGAGATCTAAAAGGAATATTTTCCCCCTGTATTACAACTTTTCTTCTCAAAATGCGACTATTGTCATATGATTAGACACTTGGGCAAAAAAAAAAAATGCTTCACTGCTCACTGTCACACCCCCCGGCCCCCTACAATATAAGGTATTAATTTAAAAAAAAAAAATTCTGGAATTAAATCAGAATTTGTTTTATTAGGATGAAGATTTTTTTCCTTGAAGAAGAAATATACTACGTTTCCTTGAAAATATGACTTTATTCTTGTAAGATTGACCTATTTTGAAAAAAAACAACTTTCATTTAAAATATATGATATACTTTTACTTAAAATATATGAAATATGATGATTCCAAGAAGATGCCAAATTTTTATCAACTAACTTTTTATTCAGAAAAATATGACTTTATTTTTAAAATGACTTGTAATTTCTTAAAATTACACATTTTTGTTTCAATATTTTACTTTTTTTTCTTTAAAGAATGGTAACTTTTTTTTATCATAGACTTTTTCTCAATATGTCAACTTTTTTTCTAGACAAAATACAACTTTATTCCCTATCAAGCTCAATGACCGTAGCATTGCTCGTGACCTCTACAAAGCTCACAATGTCTCTTATTTGCCGGTGGCCAACAATAAAGACTGGCAGCAGGCAAAGACTTTGCGCTAATACGTTAGCATCTTCTCTTAACTGAAAAATAGCCTTGAACTGGTTTGGGGTTATTGTTGTTATGTTCCTGTTTCCTCTATCCCTGCGGCTACACTGCCTTTGCACCCGCTGGACTGTTATTAAATGCGTGTTTGCAGCCGGCGACCTGTAATGCCGGTTTGCTTTTTTTACCCATATTATTTCCCCTTTCACCCTTTTCGCCTTTGTCGGGCCACCGCTGACCTTTTCATCATTGCCCGGAGTCGGCGTGAGAAGATCCTGCGGGGCCCACGGGATGTACGTCTTCGCGCCACCTCCAGCCTCAGTCTAAAAATGTCACGGTGCAACGCAAACAAGCGCTAATGAGCTGCGATAACAGAAGCCAACGAACAACTAAATGCCTCGTGAAAGATAAATTATAACAACACAGAAAGGGGTGACTTAAAGGGCAATTTGATGTTCTCCATTAGCAGCCAATACGAACAGCGACAGGATAGACTGCACCAAAATATCACTATGATAATATGAAAAAAAGAAAAGACTGAAAAAACTGTGATGTCAAATGTTTATCAACCCTTACGTATTAAACTTTTTCTTGAAAATCTCAAATTCTTGTAAGACTAGGATTTTCGAATATAACTTCTATTGTTCCAGATATGGTAGGGGTGGGCACCAAGCCAGGTGCTGACACATCTGTGCTGGTCGTGCCCTCCCTTCCCAGTTATGCTGGTCCTCCAGTTTTAATGCATCATGCACCCGTCTGTGGGGAGTGGAAGGGTCGGGCTGGGGAGGACACTTGACCAGGTGTTCCGGCACTCTGCCCTGCTCTCTGGCCCCGCAACGGTTCCCTCCCGCAGATTTTTAATGCACGACATACATTTGCATATCCTTTGGGGAGGTGGTCGGCCTGGTGGGGGTGACAGTGATGGGTCGTTATTGCCTTGTGACCGTCTCTCCTCACCTTCAGCAGTTTCTCCAATTTGAATGCACGACACCCCACCACACAGAATCACGGTACAGGGATAATGGTTGCCAGTCGGGGACCCTGTAACCATAGTAATAGGGTGGGTGGTGGGTTTTCACGTCAGTTGTCCGGTGCCCGTGCCCCTCCCTTTGGGATTGGTCGGGGCGCTTCGGTCAGGCTTGGGACCTCCCTGGGTCCTGGGTGGCGTCCCCCTGGTTGGGTCCCCTTCTCCCTGCTGGACGGGCTCGCTGACTCGCTGTCTATGTGCCTTGTGTATGTGCCCCGCCCCTCCCACACACACACACACACACACACACACAAGGGGGGCGGGGGGTTCACCCTTCCTCAATGTGCTGGCTCAGCAACTACGTACACCAGTTGGCTAACATGCATCTGATATGGTGTTCATTCACTCATAAGTTTGACAGAAACACGATAGACTTGAATTGCTTGTGCTGGGATCACTAATAACAACACAGGTTATACTAACATATCAACTCACAGGTTCTTACAGGTGACCACACCACTCGATAGTAGCACTGCCTTGCTCATTTACCCATATCCTGTCCTGCCCTTTTCTGCCTTCTCTTTTCTTGTTCTGTTGGTTAGTTATTGCATATCCTCCCTTCAATCAACCTACCACGCATGTTTTTGGGATGCGGGAGGAAACCGGAGTACCCGGAGAAAATCCACGCAGGCGCGGGGAGAACATGCAAGCTTCACACAGGCAGGGACGGGATTTGAACCCCAGTCCTCAGAACTGTGAGGCAGATGTGCTAACCAGTTGTACACCATGCCGCCAACCCTGACTTGACTACCTCTGGCTTGAAGCCTTCATTTGAATTTATAAACCAAACATGAAAAACGAAACAATTCTTCAATTACCAACCCTAGTTTGAAACAACCTTGGTTTAAAACCATAACTCTGGTTTGACACCATACATTAAAACGCTAAAACTATCTGGAAACCTTAATGTGACACTTGAAACCCTTATTTCAAAACTGATTTGAAGTACATTACACACTTGAATTACATTGCTGACTGATATCAATCCTGCATTAACTCTAGGTAGAACGCATTTACTCTTGAACCCAAGTTAAACTATCTCTGTTTGTTTAGTGTTTATTGAGTGCTTGTTTGGTGTTCGTTTGTGATTGAAGGCAAGTAGAGGGACGCTTGGAAAACGAGCAGCATTATAAATTGTATTTATTGCGCCTCCCTTTGGGGACATTGACAGTACTGAAGCAACTTCATCAGAAAATGTGATCACGACGTGAAACAAAGCAGAAAAGATGAGAAAATACAAGTAAAAACATGTCTGACAAGAGGCTCCTGTCTGACTGGTAATAGAAATATTGACAGACGATGTTGAAGCTGATTTGTTGTGATGTCGCATAGAGCAGAAACAGCAGAGGTGTCATGTTGACTCTGCAAAAACACAAGTGAGAATTAATAAATGTGGAATTGAATTTATTTAGGCGGCACGGTCGACGACTGGTTAGAGCATCCGCCTCACAGTTCTGAGGTCCGGGGTTCAATCCCCGACCACACTTGTGTGGAGTTTGCATGTTCTCCCCATGCCAGTGTGGGTTTTCTCTGGTTTCCTCCCACATCCCAAAAACATGGATGGTAGTTAACTGAATACTCTAAATTGCCCATAGGTGTGAATGTGAGTGCGTATGGTTGTTTGTTTATATGTGCCCTGCGATTGGCTGGCAACCAGTTCAGGGTGTGCCCCGCCTCCTACCCAATGATAGCTGGGATTGGCTCCAGCACTCCCGCGACCCATGTGCGGATAAGCGGCTCAGAAAATGGATGGATGGATGGATGAATTTATTTATACTCAAAGAAGCAAAAACAATTTCCCGCAAGAGGGGGAAAATAGTTATTTTTACCAATTAAATTACATCATCTAATTCAACTCAGCTAAGTTAACACAGCTACTTTCCCTAGTTAATAGCATGTGTGTTAGTGTTTTGGCTAACAACAGGAGAGCAATTTGTGGATAGTACAAGTGAAACACCAACACGGTTTGAAACCGTAATATGAAACTTTGATCCTGTCTCGAAACACATTTTCTGCTGTAACCCTGGATTGAAACACGAATATACATACATACACTGGCTTGAGCTCTTAAAGCCTGACCCTTGTTTAAAATCCTTAACTTGGTTTGAAACTCTTATTTAAAACCTTAACCCTAGCTTGAAACTCTAAACCAGGTTTGAATCCTTAATTTGAAACCCTGAACAAACACATAACCGGGGTTTGAAACCTCAATTGGATGCCCTAACCCTAATTTGAAACTCTAAACATGGCTTGTAACCGTAATTTGAAACATAACCATGATTTAAACCCATAACCCTGGTTTGAAACATCAATTTATAGCCCCGACTCTATCTTGAAAACCTAATCCGGGTTTGAAAATTGAAACTCTAACCCTGGTTTGAAACATAAATTTGAAGCCCTAACCCTTAGCTTGAAACCGTAATTTAAAACCATAACCCTAACTGTTTTGAATCTCCAACGCCCATGATTTTAAACCCTAATTTGAATCCCTAACCCTGGTTTGAAACCATGATTTTAACCCTAATCCCGAATTGAAACCCTAACCCTTCCTTGAAACCCTAAAGCCGCCTTGAAAGCCCGATTTGAAAACCTATTGTATTCCATTGTGTTTCATATCTTTAGGTAAGACAAGACTGCTTGCTGTATGCTTCACCTTCCCTTCCCTCTCTCTAGCTATGAAAGAGATTCACTCAGTGAGTGATTGAACCCATCTATTTACAATACACAGAGCCCAGATCTCATATCTGCTCATCTATGCAGAGAAACAACCCCTACTTCACCCACTCACGCAGGTAAGAGCGTCTTAAGGACGAGAAAGCCATTCGATCAACAGCGGCGTTAAAGGCTTATTCAGTTCATTGCGACCCCAAGCCCCATGCTCCTCTTTGACTCCAGAGATTAGACTGGGGTGCACACACACAAGCTCAGTGCTACTGTAAAACGAGCCCTTTTCTGAACAGTGGTTCAGAAAAGGAGAAAAGGCCTCCCATCTCTGAATTCTATAGAAGATTAAAAAGGATTGGAGGCTTTGGCGCTAGTAACCAGAGTTTGAATGAAAGTATCAGGAATGGAATTATTGCGTGTGGGATGTGTGAATGTTTCTGCCCCCTACTGGCAGAAACAGCTCACACACAAGACATTTTTGTTTGGCTTGGACCTTATGGAGATGAATTCTTAGCGTTTCACGTTTTATGACAAGTCATAGAACCTCTCCATCACTTTCCACTGATCGAATTATGAATACTTCGATCCTGTACAAATTTGGTAGCAATTGGTCAAAATCTGTCAGATAAGTTTATGTTTGAAGGATACCTAGAAATGACCCTAAAATGGTCATTTGACATACCAAAATTGCAGACTTACTGTGTCTTTTCGGGCATGGGTTTTTGGAACTTTCTGTGGTTTTGTGCACAATTGTATATTCTGTAAATAAGTGGCTTTTGATAATTGTGTGTTTATATGTCTACTTGGTTTGCCTCAATGCTGCAAATTGTGAGATTACTAACTGATTGTCATTGTTCCTGTGACAGTGACATAAAAGCTGTATTCATGGTTAAACATGCCTAACATATGTTCCTAAGTAAAATTGGCTTGTGCACAAATACAGCACCGTATTTCCAAAGAGACAGGTTTGGTGTTTTATACCTGCAACAACAAACAGTCACACATTTTTTACTATGGAAGCCCCGGACGTAGCAATCTATTAAGACGAAGAAACAAAACAATTTAACAGTCAAACTTCAATGCCATGCTTGCAATTTAGTGTTGCCTGTATTGTATATGTAAAGTAGTTCAAATTGGTAACAATCAAACAAAACCTGTAGGACGAGTTTGTCTTTGAAGGACACCTGGATTTGTGTTGCTAAGTGAAAACTGGCATTTGGGGCTGAATTAAAAAATAAAAAATAAAAATTGATCTCTCGGACCAGTTTGCCTTTGAAGGCCAACTGAAATTTGCCAAACTGGTCAATGAAATATCTGTGATAGAGCGGAGGAAATTGGACAGATGGCTGGTACATGCTTCTTCACACACAGATTTCTTGAAATTCCGTGTTGTTCCACCACTGAAACGTTCCATTTCCAAGGCTCTGCGGTCAATTTGTGCTAGCAGGCCTTCTCGTCACTTCCTTTTCTGTATTTACAAGGTTCTAGCCAAAGTCATTAAAGCAGAAAACTCATCTTCTTTGGCTCTGCCTTTTGAGATTTGACTCAAACCGGAAGATTATCGCCTCTGGTGCAACTCTGCCTCTGAGGAACATTTGTTGAACTAAAAACATCCCATTCTTCCTCATATTGTCCCTTACATTGTGGCCATGTATGATGATGATACCGCCGTAAAGAGTCTTCCCCCCGGCCTGCTAATTGCCAAGCATGTTTAATTTGATGGATCTTATTTATTCATTTGTATTTTTTAAATACCCTGAGGTATTTAGGTAGGTGGGTGGATATTTTTAAATCCTTTCTTACACAATGACATGTGCGCACTTAGCATAAATTTGACACTGTTTGACTTTGCACACTGGCCGTGAATTCTACATAAACTCTTTAACCAGATTGTGCCAACAAAGGCTAAGCCTTATTTGCTTCTCAACTGTACACTGCCAAACAAAAGCAGTGAGATTTGTGTACTCTATGTGTGAGTGGGTTTATGTGTTCTTTATGCGTCTTATTATGGTCCCAAATTAAAATTTGATAACCCACTGAATGCGATAATCCACATTCATTGGCATTACTTTTTGGCATTGTTTTCACTTTATTTAATCTGTTGATTTTCTGTTCGTCATTTGATTTGCAACACCAGAGAAATGGAACCTGCTCCTGGCTCACGGATGCGGCAACACAATAATTCATATCCGGTTTTTGGACGTATGCTTGCTGTGAAGCTGTTGTATTATTGCAGTATTTCCTCTCTAGACAGAGTATTAACTAACCTGCTAATATGCTGTTCATAGTTGGGTACTCTCTGCTTTAATGCTGTTCCACACAGAATTTTGTGAAAAGTGTACTCTACCATCAAGCACTTACTCTGGTGTTTTGCGACTAGATCTCACAAGAATTTAGAAGTTAGCATAGCTTCTCCGTCTTCTCCTGTTAATGAATCCTCCTCTTTCATTAGCGATAACAATACTTGTCAGAAGTGTTGCTTATTTTCTGCAATGAAGGCAAGGATTAGTGACTTCGAGGAGCGGCTCTGCACCTTGAAAGGACAGTGTTTAGCCACATTGGCTATCCAGCCGCAGCTCTTCGAGAGATGGTAAAGGGCAAGAGAGCATAGCATTGATCATTCCTGGGGTAGTTCCAGAGTAGTGGGGAAAGCAAGTAGGATGGACGTGGATGCACAGTTTTTTTAACCAGCTCTGCACTGGTTAATGAGATGGTGCTGGCAGCTCCTCCAACTCCGTGGTCAGACGTGCTTGAGCCATTTCACAATGAGGCAGATGACATAATCAACAAGTGTTATGGGGATTGCTCGGTAGACACCAAATCATTAACTTGGGCCAACTGTACCAGATACAGCTGTACTCTGTACGACTGCAAAATGTTTGGTACACAAATGTGCAGTAACAGACTTGAATCTTGTGCGATTTTAATATTTTAATGTGCACCCTCTAACCCTAACCTGAACCCCTAAACACCAACTCTAACCACTAACCCTGACAGGCTTGATGTGATCTCTCCAAAATATTTTGTCCTATCTCTATACCTAGCCCATGTTTAAGCCTCCCCTTGTGCCTTTCCTCAAGTGCAGTCGAGAAAATAAACACCTTTTAACCCCCTGAAATACTGTACTCAGGAAGGTTGGGGCAATTACTAGTTTTCTCGGATCCTGTCATATTCACTACAGAGTAATGTGACATGATTATATAAGACATATTTGTATACAACCGATCTAATTGATATGACTTAAGATTTCCAAGAATCAACATCAAGCCTTAACTTTTCCTGCATCAGACAGATCAAACTGTTACACCCCCCATCATATTTGGCCCTGTGCCTGACCCTAAGAAGTAAAGCCCCTACAAGACTTGTTGCTATGCTAACCCAAAGTTGCAGCATCTTTGATCGGCGGGACTCACATCGCTGAGGGGAACGTGTTTAAAAATGACATCCTATAAAGCGAAGATCCCTGGCAGTGAGATGGGATTTTTCACACAGTGTGAAGCTGTAAGCTCATAAAAGATGCCAGCCAGCGATGCAAAGCGTGTAGCCTCCTCATTGGGCTTTTATAATACCGAAGGCTGTTCTCTTTCTCTCTCTTTGCTTTTCTCTCTCTCGAGCACAATTTCTTTCTTCTCCGCCTTGCTCATTGCTGCTTGAACACTTTGCCGGCTTGCTTTCCAAAAGCTACTTGTTCCACTTTTTCACATTTACGTTTATTGGAATGCAAACATTAACCTTCCCGTTTTTTAAGCCACTGGTCTAAGAAAGCCGCGAAGGAACGGAAACGCACCATATTGACAGTCAACGCTCACTGCGGAAGCCGTCAAAGTTTGAACAGCTTTCCAGGGATTAAGTTTTGGCCATTTTCAGCTGGTCTTCAAAGATGAACTTGTCCAAGAGATCCAGATGTCTTTAAAATTTTCAATTAGCACCATGAACTTTATTATGTCCATCATAATTAGACCCACACAAAAAAAACCTCAAGAACTCAAGCCATAAAAGACAGAGAACGTCTGCCATTTTGGTTTGAAGCAGGATTTGTAGTGTTCCTTGGGCTATTTTATTCAGAAATGGCCCCTTCATTTTTTATTTTGAAAATTCCGCCAATGGAGCCAGTTTTACTTTGAAACATGATCATACTGTAAGTAGACCAACATAAAACGCCTCATGAACCCATGCCCGAAATCCAGATAAAGTCCGCCATTTTAGTTTGAAGTGTCCATTTTGGGGTACAGTGGACCCCCGCTATTCTTGAAATTGCGTTGTTTTGTCTTTAAATTTGCCACTTTGAGGGATTTTCCATATACAAAAACACACCAAATTGTACGTATTGCAAAAGTTTGCCAGTTACTTTTAACATCATGAGATGTGGTAGTCCTGTCTATCATGAGGAGACCACCAAAGTCTCAGACATCAATGGCAGCAAAGACACAGGTAGTCTGACATTTACAGTGTGAATGTAAGTGTGCACAGTGTGAGTGTGTGCTCTCTATATGTCTGTGATCAACTGGCGACCAGTCCAGATCAACTGCCTAATGTCAGGTGGGATGGACCATAGCTCCCATGTGACCCTCAACAGAACAAGCTGTAGAACATGGCTGGATGGGTCTCCCTTGTGCCTAGAAAAAATATATATATTTTTTCATGTTTTTGCATTTTTTGCATCAATAGCCTGTCACAAAGCCACCATGAATTGGGGGGTAAATGTTAATTCCAAAAGTCATACACAGGAAAAGGTGCTATTCTGGGTTGTTCAACTGTTTTACAATAACACGATTGTGAGGCAATCCATCAACTGACCATCTTTGGATGACATTTTACTCACCAATGTCATCTGTTGGCATTTCCGCTGTGTCGCCTTTTTCACCTTCAACCATGCCTCCATAATGACTTCCATCCTGGCCACAGAGAAGCAGCCAGCAAACAGGGGCCCGTCCCTGGGGTCCTGACCCAAGAGGAGGCCTGTCTTTGCCAGGGATCGGAGGAAATGCCACTCAGCGGACTGCATATATGACAGTGTCCATATTCAGATCAGACAATTGTGTTGAGGGTAGAATGGTGTGTTGGTGTGTTCACGTACGTGTGTAATGCATTATAGATGGCCTGGAAAAGTGTGCAGTCCTCTCAAGAATCTGCTTGGTTTCACTCAGCTGTGACATCCCAGAGGACCAAAAAGACATATTGTCAGACGCTTCTTAGTGATGCAACAGTGAGCACAAAGACTTTTGTTTGTGTCAAATTCTGTGGAAGTAATTGTTTCATCCTAAATTATGGTTTCATCCTTGACTCTTCTAATTAGCACTCAAAGGGAAACCTATTACCACGGATGCACATAAGTGGTGAGCAGGAATGCATGCTCACTGAAAATATTAAAAGTGCACCATATTCAAGTGTGTCACTGCGCATTTCCGTACCAAATATTGATGGACCTCTGCAACTGTTTGATGCTTGTGGTTTATGGTGTACCGGAGCCGCTGTCAATGTAGGAATTTACGTCGGGGTTGTTCCCAACCACTGCAACACAGCAGAGACAGAGACCAAACGAAAACAAATATATATTTTCTTACGGAATAGGAGATAGGGCTTGAGTACATAGTGTTGTCTTGTTTGCCAACAACTCGTTCGAATGATCTAATTTTTGAGTGAAGGTCCTGAATGGAATGGAATGACGTTCCTTTCTCAGTTTAGTTGAGCTCAACAGTTAGTGTGTGCTGCACAAGAAACTACCTACCAAACAATGCAACTAGAGGGGGGGCGACAGTTAGTTTTTATTAGTTTTACTCCGATTCATCAAAATGTCTTTTCGTGAAACTGATGCGTGGTGCAAAAAAGGTTGGGGACCGCTGCCCGAGAGAACGGTGCCCAATTAACTGATCGCGCAGTCCCATACTGTAGTCTATTCTTATCCTGAGAGATGGGTAATAATGCAAAAAATTGTGCACAAACCAATCCCTACAGGTGCTCCTTTGAGAATCAGACCAAAATTGTTATGCGCACCCCTGCCAATTACCATGTCTTGCTAAATGCAGTTTTTTGTTTTTTTCCCCCAGTACAGTATTTTAATTTATTACGTAGATGAAAATCCTGAAGTTTGGTGTCCATTAGGGCTGTGCATCTTGACTGGTCTCATGATTTGATTTGATTATGATTATCCTTTATTATAATTGTCTACGATTTGATCCGATTCAATATCACGATGCATCACGATTCATTACAACAGTTTACATCCTGAATTCTTCTGTAACTGAAAAATCTACTTTTGCATCAACAAAGACAAGGCAAGCAGTCAAATAAATTTCAAATCCCTTTCTTTTTCATTCATTAATGCTTTAGAAATAGAAATCAATTCCAACATAAATGCCTTCACACTGTAAAACAAAAATAAATAGAGCGGGGAAAGCGGGGCACAAAGCTCCAAAAGAGGAACTGTCGGGTACAGATCATGACACTAGCCTTCCGCATATTTAAATTCTTTGTCACAATCCTCACATAAAATGAATCATTCTGCAGTGCAAACTATCACAGATGAGTTGTAACCTGTAATATTTAAAAAAACCATCAACAAGAGAGAGCACTTCCTGAAAGTGGCAAACATCACAGAACTTCAACATCTACAACATCTAAATTTATGAGACCTCTTCTTCTTTTCCTTCCGGCTTGTCCCGTTAGGGGTCGCCACAGCGCGTCATCCTTTTCCATGAGAGCCTATCTCCTGCATCCTCCTCTCGAACACCAACTGCCATCATGTCTTCCCTCACGACATCCATCAACCTTCTCTTTGGTCTTCCTCTAGCTCTCTTGCATGGCAGCTCCATCCTCATCATCCTTCTACCAATATACTCACTCTCTCTCCTCTGGACGTGTCCAAACCATTGAAGTCTGCTCTCTCTAACTTTGTCTCCAAAACATCGAACCTTGGCTGTCCCTCTGATGAGCTCATTTCTAATTTTATCCAACCTGGTCACTCCGAGAGCGAACCTCAACATCTTCATTTCCGCCACCTCCAGCTCTGCTTCCTGTTTTCTCTTCAGTGCCACTGTCTCTAATCCATACATCATGGCTGGCCTCACCACTGTTTTATAAACTTTGCCCTTCATCCTAGCAGAGACTCTTCTGTCACATAACACACCTGACACCTTCCTCCACCCGTTCCAACCTGCTTGGACCCGTTTCTTCACTTCCTGACCACACTCAACATTGCTCTGGACGGTTGACCCCAGGTATTTAAAGTCCTCTACCCTTGCCATCTCTTCTCCCTGTAGCCTCATTCTTCCCCCACCACCCCTCTCATTCATGCACATATATTCTGTTTTACTTCGGCTAATCTTCATTCCTCTTTTTTCCAGTGCATGCTTCCATCTTTCTAACTGTTCCTCCAGCTGCTCCCTGCTTTCACTGCAGATCACAATGTCATCTGCAAACATCATGGTCCACGGGGATTCCAGTCTAACCTCATCTGTCAGCCTATCCATCACCACTGCAAAAAGGAAGGGGCTCAGGGCTGATCCCTGATGCAGTCCCACGTCCACCTTAAATTCTTCTGTCACACCGACAGCACACCTCACCGCTGTTCTGCTGCCCTCGTACATGTCCTGTATTATTCTAACATACTTCTCTGCCACTCCAGACTTCCGCATGCAGTACCACAGTTCCTCTCTGGGTACTCTGTCATAGGCTTTCTCTAGATCTACAAAGACACAATGTAGCTCCTTCTGACCTTCTCTGTACTTTTCCATCAACATCCTCAAGGCAAATAATGCATCTGTGGTACTCTTTCTAGGCATGAAACCATACTGTTGCTCGCAAATACTCACTTCTGTCCTGAGTCTAGCCTCCACTACTCTTTCCCATAACTTCATTGTGTGGCTCATCAACTTTATTCCTCTATAGTTGCCACAGCTCTGCACATCACCCTTGTTCTTAAAAATGGGCACCAGTACACTTTTCCTCCATTCCTCAGGCATCTTCTCACGCACTAGAATTCTATTGAACAAGCTGGTCAAAAACTCCACAGCCACCTCTCCTAGATGCTTCCATACCTCCACAGGAATGTCATCAGGACCAACTGCCTTTCCATTTTTCATTCTCTTTAATGCCTTTCTAACTTCCCCCTTACTAATCATTGCCACTTCCTGGTCCACCACACTTGCCTCTTCTACTCTCCCTTCTCTATCATTTTCCTCATTCATCAACTCCTCGAAGTATTCTTTCCATCTACCTAGCACACTGCTGGCACCAGTCAACATATTTCCATCTCTATCCTTAATCACCCTAACCTGCTGCACATCCTTCCCATCTCTATCCCTCTGTCTGGCCAGCCTGTATAGATCCTTTTCTCCTTCTTTAGTGTCCAACCTGCCATACATGTCATCATATGCCTCTTGTTTTGCCTTTGCCACCTCTACCTTTGCCCTGTGTCGCATCTCAATGTATTCCTTTCGCCTCTCCTCGGTCCTCTCAGTGTCCCACTTCTTCTTAGCTTCTTAGCTTTTCCTTGTATGATTTCCTGTACTGTGAGGTTCCACCACCAAGTCTCCTTCTCTCCTTTCCTGCCAGAAGATACACCAAGTACTCTCCTGCCTGCTTCTCTGATCACCTTGGCTGCAGTGGTCCAGTCTTCTGGAAGCTCTTCCCGTCCACCGAGAGCCTGTATCACCTCTTCCCGAAAAGCTGCACAACACTCGTCCTGTCTCAGCTTCCACCACATGGTTCTCTTCTCTGCCTTTGTCTTCCTAATTTTCCTCCCCACCACCAGAGTCATCTTACACACCACCATCCTATGCTGTCTAGCCACACTCTCCCCTACCACTACCTTACAGTTGGTAACCTCCTTCAGATTACATCGTCTGCACAAGATGTAATCCACCTGTGTGCTTCTACCTCCGCTCTTGTAGGTCACCCTATGTTCGTGCCTCTTCTGGAAAAAAGTGTTCACTACAGCCATTTGCATCCTTGTTGCAAAGTCTACCACCATCTGTCCCTCCAAGTTCCTTTCCTGGATGCCGTACTTACCCATCACTTCTTCATCACCCCTATTACCTTCACCAACATGTCCATTACAATCTCCACCAATTACGACTCTCTCTCTGTCTGGGATGCTCAGAACTACATCATCTAGCTCCTTCCAGAATTTCTCTTTCACCTCTAGGTCACATCCTACCTGTGGGGCATAGCCACTAATCACATTACACATAACACCCTCAATTTCAAATTTCAGCCTCATCACTCGATCTGATACTCTTTTCACCTCCAAGACATTCTTAGCCAACTCTTCTTTTAAAATAACCCCGACTCCATTTCTCTTCCCATCTACACCATGGTAAAATAATTTAAACCCTGCCCCTAAACTTCTAGCCTTACTGCCTTTCCACCTGGTCTCCTGGACACACAATATATCAACCTTTCTCCTAATCATCATGTCAACCAACTCCCGAGATTTTCCTGTCATAGTCCCAAATTTATGAGACCACCCTAACCAAAATAAGGTTCCTGCCAATTAACAGCATAGGTAATTAACAAATTGTTTTTATGTTTCTGCAGTGGTTAATACACCAATATGTAGAAGCTCTAATATATCTGTTAAGCTCTGTAGCAAAGAACGGGTAGCATCAAACTACTAACTTAGATATTGTGTAGTGTCCTAGTGCACAGTATCATAATGTTAACATTGTTCAGCATTAAATCAAATTGCTGAAATATACATCATAGGCCTAGCCTACTTGTGTGGAAATGGAGAGTCGTCTTCAAAAAACAAAACATTCTGCAGTACTGTAATCTACAAAAAAAGGTTTACAATAGCAGCACTGAGCAAAGGCACTTCCCAAATAAGTCAAACATAACACATCAGACTAACTGCTCAGCATCAGGGAACTTGTAGGTTCTTCTGTAAGAACACTAGTTGAGCCTCATGTTCAGGTTTAGGCACCCTTCTTTTTGCAGTGACCACATCACCTGCAGTCGAGAAAACCCGCTCTGCTAGAGCTTTGGATACACATGTATCGCTTTGACATGTGTGAGAGGAGGGGGAATGTGACCTGATGGACACACCACCAATTCAAAGGGTCTTCAGTGAGAAGCAGGGGTGGGGATTTACAGTAGCTCTCCATTTCCTCTTCATCCCTGGCATAAGGTGTCTTTGCTTCTATTGTACTTTCAGTGTCACTGAAAGACTGTCCCAGCAAACTCACAAGTAGGGATGAGGTCTTTCTCTTTAGAGCAGAGGGTCCATGCTCTACATTTTTTTCTTCTGTAAGAGTTACTGTTCCCCCAGGTGCTTCATCCACTTTTGTCCTCATTAGCACTCTCTCATTCTATGTTTGAATAAAAAAATAAAACAAAAAAATAAAATTATTAAGCAATTAGCACATTTTAGCGAATTTTACAGCTCATATCTTGTAAGAAAAACATTTTATCTTTTAGTCTCAGTTTAACTTTTGTTCATTGTATCTTAAGTTAATATTGTGATAACCATTTTAATGTCACAAGTCTTAGATGAAACATTGTGCAATTACCTCCAAAGATGCAGCCTCTTCAGTCAGTTGTCTGTAGATGTCCAATCTTTCCTCTTCTGTGAGAAAAGGATCTAGGGCAGAGGAAGTATGAAGGATCTTCTTTTTCTCTTCACCTTTGTACTTCTCCAGGAGATCTGTTTTGATGACATTCTAGAGGTCGAGGATCATGGGTGAGTCTCCGATGGTGTCGATCATGTTTAGCAGGAGGTGCACATTTATCGGAGCAATGAGAGACTGTTGGATTTTTCTCTTCCAACATCAATGTGGTTGGATCCTTCATTGGCTTTAATTCACACAGAGCATCCTCTGCATTTGACACATCTGTTTCATTTAGAGTGCAGAAGTCTGACTCTCCCTTTCTCACCTCTGGAGACAACAAGGTGGCACAAATTGCAGGTTCTTGTTCCAAGAACCTTTCGACCATGTCGTATGCACTATTCCAGAAACATCAGTTATTAGCTTGTGATTTTTCAGGGCCAGACATTTCTGTTTCACTCTCAATCAATGATTTGCTGTAGAATTGTTATGGAAGACTGTTGATATTTTTCGGACTGTTTCCAGAAGCCTGGACCGCGTGCTCACTTTTAGCAAGATTCAGACTTTGGGCAAAAGATTTTACATGAGGGAATTTCCCAACTTGAGCTGCAACGATCACGTTTGCTGCGTTGTCTGTCACCAGCACAATGTCTTTGTCTGACAGCTGCGATTCATCAACATCCTCAGATATTAGCAATGCCAGATGACCACGCGTGTGAGACTCATACACGGCTCTTGTTTGCAACACATGAGACAAAATTTGCCAGTCCTCACTTATGTAATGTGCTGTAGCTTTTAAATAGGACTCCGTCGCGACAGAAGTCCATGAATCACATGTTATGGCTACACGGCTAGCCTGGCCTATTGAGGCTATTACCTTAGCTTTGGTTTCGTTGGATAGTGCAGGTATAACCTTTTCAGGGAAGTGGCTGCGTGATAGTAGCTTATACTGTGGCTCCAATGTCTTTACCAGGTGGTTGAACCCTTGGTTTTCTACGACCGAAAAAGTACGTAAATCCTTTGCTATCAAAGCGGCCACAGACTGGGTAATTCTCTTCACCTTCTCTGAACTGGGAGGCAAAGTTGAACGCATTTGAATTATCGTTGTTTGGGCTGGGTCCACTGATCTAGTAGCAGTAGCAGGCGTTAGCTTCTCTGGGTGGAAATGGCTAACGTGCTTTCGCAGATTGGTGGTATTTCCAAGGTATTTGATTTTTGAGCGACATATCTTACGCACACCGTGTGTCTTGTCAAGTTCTTGCTTTCCTATGACTTTGTAAAATCCAAAATGAGCCCAGACATCTGCTTTCTATATACCAGGAGCGTTTTCGGCTGGTCAAGTTCCATGTTTTTTTTTTTTTTGGTCTTGCGATTTGCAGTGATGTGTCCCTTCAGGATTACTGTCGCCTGCCATAAAAGCTGTTGCGGTTGTTGTGATCTAGCTCGCATACGCTTGTGTTTATGGAATAAAGATGATGCTTGCTGAGTGTAATGATAATAATAATAATAATAATAATAATAATAATAATAATAATAATAATACTCGATTATATCCCATCACTGCATCAATGCAGAATCGTTCATGTCTGCATTGCAATGCATCAAAAATGATTATTTTCAACAGGCCTAGCGTCCATGGGCATGGACGTGTCCAAATTCTGATATTCCTATTCAGTTGGTCCCTTATTGTGGGGTGTGCTTTCTTCAATTGTTTCTGCAGTAAGTACTACACCAATTCCAATGAAGTTGGGACGTTGTGTTAAACAAATAAAAACAGAATACAATGATTTGCAAATCATGTTCAACCTATATTTAATTGAATACACTACAAAGACAAGATATTTAATGTTAAAACTGATAAACTTTATTGTTTTTAGCAAATAATCATTAACTTGGAATTTTATGGCTGCAACATGTTCCAAAAAAGCTGGGACATGTGGCAAAAAAGAATGTAAAAGTTGAGGAATGCTCATCAAACACCTGTTTGGAACATCCCACAGGTGAACAGACTAATTGGGAACAGGTGGGTGCCATTATTTGGTATAAAAGGAGCTTCCCTGAATTGCTCAGTCATTTACAAGCAAAGATGGGGTGAGGTTCACATCTTTTTGAACAAGTGCACGAGAAACTAGTCCAATAGTTTAAGGACAATGATCCTCAACGTACAATTGCAAGGAATTCAGGGATTTCATCATCTACGGTCTATAATATCATCAAAAGGTGCAGAGAATCTGGAGAAATTAGTGCATGTAAGTGGCAAGGCCGAAAACCAACATTGAATGCCCGTGACCTTCGATCCCTCAGGCGGCACTGCATCAAAAACTGACATCAATGTGTAAAGGATATCACCACATGGGCTCAGGAACACTTCAGAAAACCAATGTCAGTAAATACAGTTCGGCGCTACATCCGTAAGTGCAACTTTAAACTCTACTATGCAAAGCAAAAGCCATTTATCAAAAACACCCAGAAACACTGCCGGCTTCTCTGGGCATGAGCTCATCTAAGATGGACTGATGCAAAGTGGAAAAGTGTTCTGTGGTCCGACAAGTCCACATTTCAATTTGTTTTTGGAAATTTTGGACGTCGTGTCCTCCGGGCCAAAGAGGAAAAGAACCATCCGGACTGTTATGGAAGCAAAGTTAAAAAGCCAGCATCTGTGATGGTATGGGGCTATAGTAGTGCCAATGGCATGGGTAACTTACACATCTGTGAAGGCACCATTAATGCTGAAAGGTGCATACAGGTTTTGGAGGAACATATGCTGCTGCCACCCAAGCAACGTCTTTTTCATGGACGCCCCTGCTTATTTCAGCAAGACAATGTCAAATCACATTCTGCGCGTTTTACAACAACGTGGTTTCGTCGTAAAAGAGTGCGGGTACTAGACTGGCCTGCCTGCATTCCAGACCTGTCTTCCATTGAAAATATGTGGCGCATTATGAAGCGTAAAATACTGTTGAACAGCTGAAGCTGGACATCAAGCAAGAATGGGAAAGAATTCAACCTACAAAACTTCAACAATTAGTGTCCTCAGTTCCCAAATGTTTATTGAATGTTGTTAAAAGAAAAGGTGATGTAACACAGTGGTAAACTTTTTTTGGAATGTGTTCTAGCCATAAAATTCTAAGTTAATGATTACTTGCTAAAAACAACAAAGTTTATCAGTTTGAATATCTTGTCTTTGTAGTGTATTCAATTAAATATAGGTTGAACATGATTTGCAAATCATTGTATTCTGTTTTTATTTATGTTTAACACAACGTCTAACTTCATTGGAATTGGGGTTGTAAAATTACTATTCACAAAGAATGTTAAATAGCATGCTTGAGGGCCACTGACTAAGCATCCATTATTTAATGAGCCACAAAACGAGAGTGTTGCTCACCCTAAATGCCAAGTGAAGACAATGTAAGTGGAGCAACTACAGCCTCTGAATGCAACATTAAGTAATATTCATTCCAGTTCATTCCAGACGAAAGTAAGGACACATTTCCATTTTTTCCCTCTTTAATGAGTACTCTATTGTATGTCAACCTATAAGATCTTTACCTACCCATGTGTATGCCCATATAGTATTTAATTTTTTTTCAGAAGAAGGGAATTCAAGATTACAATGTTTGATCCCGAATGAACTTTACTTTTTTACTTATTAGTAGGTAAGTATGTATGTCCTTTCATCCATCTCTCCATTCGTTCATCCATTAATCCATCCATCCATCCATCCATCAATCCATCCGTTTTCTATACCACTTATTCTGTTCAGGGTCATGGGGAGCTGGAGCCTATCTCACTTGTGCGAAAGGCAGTATTCACCCTAGGCTGGTCGCAGTCAATCACAGGTCACATATAGAGATAGACAACCATTCATGTACATACTTTCACTCAATGGGAACTGAACCCATCTCAAGGAAAAGTTAGGAGGCTGGAATTTGGCAAAATGATCCAAAAATGGTGGTTCATTCAGACCAAAATGGCAGGCTTCCTGGAATTTTTCAGCATGTGTTTTTAAGACTATTTGTGGGTCGTCTCATGAAAGACACGTCTAGTAAATTTCATGTTGCAAAGCTAACCTATATTTTGGGGCTGAATTAAAAAAAAAAAAAAAAAGCCACATCTCTAGGTCTTCTAGTTCTCTAGGTTGTCTTTAAAGAACACCTGGAGATGGGCAAAATGACCCTTAAATGACCACTTGTGAGGGAACATATTGGCACTTTACTGATCATCCATCCAGCCTTTCATTTTCTTCCCCTCATCCAAGGTCGGGTCGCGTGGGCAGTACCTTTAGCAGGGAAGCCAAAACTTCCCTTTCCCCAGCCTCTTCGTCCAGCTCTTCCATGGGGACCACGAGGCGTTCCCAGGTCAGTCTGGAGACGTGGTCTCTCCAGTGTGTCTTGGGTCATCCCCGAGGTCCCCTCCCGGTGGGACATGCCCGGAACACCTCACCAGGGAGGCATTCAGGAGACATCCTAATCAGATGCCCGAGCCACCTCATCTGGCTCCTCTCAATGCGGAGGAGCAGCGGCTCGACTCTGAGACCCTCCCAGATGATTGAGATTCTCACCCTATCTCAAAGGGAGAGCCCGGACACCCTGCGGAGGAAACACATTTCGGCCGGTTGGATCCGGATCTTGTTCTTTCTGTCACGACCCACAGCTCGTGACCATAGTTGAGGGTAGGAACGTTGATTGACCGGTAAATTGGAAGCTTCGCCTTACGGCTTAGCTCCTTCTTCCCCACACCGGACCGATACAAAGTCCGCATCACTGCAGACGCTGCACCGATCCGTTTGTTGCTCTCCCGTTCTATTCTTCCCTCACTTGTGACCAAGACCGCAAGATACTTGAACTCCTCCACTTGGAGCAGGATCTCATTCCCGAACTGCAGAGGGCACTCTTTTCCGACTAAGGACCATGGTCTCAGATTTGGAGGTGCTGATTTTCATCTCAACCGCTTTACACTCTTTACAACTGCTCCAGTGAGAGTTGGAGATCACTGCTTGATGAAGCCAACAGAACCATATCATCTGCAAAAAGCAGCGATGCAATACTGCGGCCACCAAACTGGACCCCCTCTACGCCTCGGCTGCGCCTAGAAATTCAGTCCATAAACGTTATGAACAGAATCGGTAACAAAGGGCAGCCTTGGCAGAGTCCAAACCTCACCAGAAACGAATCTGACTTACTGCCGGCAATCCAGACCAAACTCTGACACCTGTCGCACAGGGACCGAACAGCCCGTATCAGGGGGTTCGGCACCCCAGAGGCACTATCCCCGATGTCCACGTGATGTTGCAGAGGCATGTCAGCCAGGACAGGCCCACAACATCGAGAGCCTTTAGGAACTCCAGGCAAATCTCATCCACCCCCGGAGCCTTGCCAACGAGGAGGTTTTTTACCACCTCGGTGACCTCAACCCCAGAGATAGGAGAGCCCGCCTCAGAGAACCCTGACTCTGCTTCCTCATGGGAAGGCGTCTTGATGGAATTGAGGAGCCGACTCAATACGTCCCAATTCGAGGTCGGCAGCGCCCCATCCCCGCTATACACAGTGTTGATGGTGCACTGCTTCCCCCTCCTGAGACTCCGGATGGTGTACCAGAAAGCAGTCCGGAGGTCTTTCTCCATGGCCTCACTGAACTCTTCCTACGCCCGAGTTTTTGCCTCAGCGACTACCAAAGCTGTGTTCCACTTGGCCAGCCGGTACCCATCAGCTGCCTCAGGAGTCCCAGAGGCCAAAAATGCGGTATAGGACTCCTTCTTCAGCTTGACGGCATCCCTCACAGCTGGTGTCCACCAACGGGTTCGGGGATTGCCATCACGACATGCACGAACACCTTACGGCCACAGCTCTGGTCGCCCCCCGCAGAACATGGTCTAGTCAGAATTGGTGGGAATTGAAACGCCTTCTGACAGGGAATTCTGCCAGACGTTCCCAGCAGACCCTCACAATACATTTGGGCCAGCCAGGTCGGACCGGCATCTTCCCCCACCATCGGCATCTTCCCCCCACCATCGGAGCCAACACGCCACCAGGTGGTGATCAGTTGATAGCTGAGTGTTCAAGACATGCCGCAAGTCCGATAACAGAACCACAAAGGTGATCATCGAACTGCGGCCTAGGGTGTCCTGGTGCCAAGTTCACATATGGACACCCTTTTACTTGAACATGGTGTTCGTTACGGACAATCAGTGATGAGGACAGAAGTCCATTGACAGAACACCGCTTGGGTTCTGATCGGGGGGGAGGGCATTCCTTTCAATCACACCCTTCCAGGTCTCACTGTTATTGCCCCCGTGAGCATTGAAGTCCCCCAGCAGAACGATGGAGTCCCCAGCGGGAGCGCTCTCCAGCACCCCCTCCAAGGACTCCAAAAAGGGTGGGTATTCTGAACTGCTGTTTGGTGCATAGCCACAAACAACAGTCAGGACCCGTCCCCCCACCCGAGGACGGAGGGAGGTTACCCTCTCGTCCACCGTGCTGAACCCCAATGTACAGGCGCAAAGCCGGGGGTCAGTAAGAATACCCACCCCCGGCTCAGCGCCTCTCGCTATGGGCAACTCCAGAGTGGAAGAGAGTCCAACGCCTCTCGAGAGGACTGGTACCAGAGCCCAAGCTGTGTGTGGAGGCGAGCCTGACTAATAACTGATACTAATGCATATTTTTTTTCCTATCTCTGTAGTGTTGATGGCATCTTTGTAGATTATCTAGCTTAGTCTCCTTTTCACAGCCAAGTTGATGGTGAACACGTATTCTCACCCAGCTAATTATCAGCTTGGAGCGTAATGAAGGTTTATAGATGAACAAACATAATTAGCAGGCATTATGCAGACCTAATGGATGGAGGGGAGTGGGGGGAGTGAACAGGTGAGCGTGGAGGTGGTCTTTTGTTTATGAGCTAAGGGTATATCATAATGAGCCAGGAGAATCAGAGTTGATTAGTTGTGACCTAAATGTGTTCTTAAGCTGCTCTAATGACGAGTATGTGAGGCGATATCCGCTCAAGCACGCAAGTTACCTTATACCACTGTCATGTGGTGCATTATTAAGGCAGCCAATCATTGATCATCCGGCAGAGTATCCGCACTTCAGCTTGTTGAGGACGAAGGTCGTGAAATTTGTATGTGAAAGGACAGAAATTAAGGGTATATATTATGTGTATGGATATGACCTTATATATTATGTGGCTAGATATGTTTACAGTATGTATGTATGTACTGTATATATGTTTACAGTATTTATATATGTATGTAAGTATGTACTGTATGTATGTATGCATGTATGTATGTGTATATGTATGTATGTACTGTATGTATGTATGTATGTATGTATGTATATATGTGAATGAACATATAACGAGATTACATTATGTGCATGAATGAACAGATATTTTCAAGCGAATGGCGAGTAAAGTGTGGATGATAGACATTTTTACTGTATGTTTTTACTGTTATGTGTGTAAATGGACGGAATGTTGAGTGTGTATGTGTAAGTGAATGGACAGAAAGACATTTTATTTGTCTTGTCGCTTGGTCAAATGGATGTTTACAATAGGCGTGTTATTGGATAGCCATTTACTGTATGTGCGTTTAGATTATGTGTGCATGTGAACTGACATGTTTACATTGTGTGAATGTATATGGGGGACATATATTTACATTATGTATGTGTGAGCTGATAGACATATTTTACTGCACTGCAAACGGAAATAGTAAAACTTACCAGGAATAAAAAAGTAAAATTAGTGGTTAAGTATTGTGCACCTTAGTGGCACTAGCTCACAGAATGGTACTGTTCAAGTTAACTTACTCAGAAAGTCTGAGTTGTCGGTTGGAATAATGAACAGCAGGTGGCGATAATATTGCTAATGCAGCTAAATCGCTGTTGAAGAAGGCGCAGAAGAAAAAGTAGCTCAGTCTTCACATTTGTACTGCAAAATTTCCCACTGACCCACACGTATCCTATGTGCCACCTGCATTGTCGAAGAGGAGGAAACTACTTTTTAGAGAAAGATAAAAAACAAACCTTGATGTTCTGAATTTAGACTATCCAAATGAATTGAATGAATTTATTCAGTTTCATTAGAAGGCAAGTCTCTGAAACCCAAACTACAAACATTGAAAAACCTGCTTCTGATTTTGGTTGTTCATGGCAAATAACTGGAATATGACAGTGCAAACAAATGCACAACTTTAAGTTGAAGAATAACATTGCTGTTCCAGTGTTTTGAGGCACTACATTATGACTGCCAAGATTAGTCAACTAATCGATTAGTCGATGTCTAATTTAATAATCAATGTCATTGTTGTCTCGTTTTTCTCTCAAAACTGCATCTGTACCTTCCGCTACCTTGTCTGCCTATTTGCTGTGCCGCACATGCGGACTAGTGGTAATCCGGGTCTGCCGTAATGTCACCAGAAAAGCTACCAAACAGTAACATAGGCTAATGCAGCTAAAACATTTGGGAGCATATCACAAAATTGTAAAAGAGAAGAATTAGCAAAGCAAAATCTGCAAGGAAGAACCCTTTTTAGGGGTACCATCATTTTTTTGTCGAAGTCACTTTCATCAGTTTAAAAAAAAAAAAGAATTCTGTTAAACCACAATTCATTTTTATTTTATTAGTGTTATATTTTTATTTATTTATTATTACTTTTTGTCAATTTCAAGTTACGGTATTTCTGTGACCACTGTAGGTTTTTCTTCCATTAACAGAGGGGTACTAACAATTTTATCCACGTGTATGTCTGCATGAAAATGGCCTGACGATGTTTTTGTTATGTATGTGTCTGAATAGAAAGTCAGATGTTTATATCATGTGTGTGACTGGTTAGAGATGTTTAGTTTGTGTGTATCCAAAGGAACAGACTATGTTTGCATTTTTAATGGTGAGGCAGATGTTTAAAAACTGTGGTTTAAATCGTGTGTGAATGGACAGACTGTTTACATTATGTGTGCATGAATGGAAGACAGCTTTTTTCATTATGTGTGTGAATGGATTTACTGTATAGCTCAATATACAACATTCTATTCCACAAAATGTGTGTGTGACACACCAGTAATCAAAGCGTACCTAACAAGTGGCACTGTTATTGGCCTTTAGGGAGTCAATCATTGATCATCCAGCGGCGTATCGGCATGGTGGCTCGTTTACAATGAGACACGGCCGGGCAGGTAAGCCGTCGAGGTTGCACAGAGGACCTAATAATTGGGCACATGTCATCCACCGAGTGAAAAAGTGCTCCTGGCTGCTGCGGTGGCGGCGAAAATCCTGTCCTACATTAAAACGAGGCAAGAGTAAATCTGCCATGCCGTACAAACTGCGCTGTGCAAGTGCGTGCTTATGGTCAATTGAGTCTGGCCCCGGCTGCCAGGCTGGCATAGAGAAACAACATCATCGTGATAACGTCCCCCCTAAAAGAAAGTCTTTGAAAACAAGGCTTGATTAAAGCAGTTTTCTATGAGCAAGCGTGCTATGTTGTCCTTACCCGCGTCCCTCGTGAGTGGATGCGCTGGATCCGCAGGTGGGGTTCCTTTGTGGAGAACAAATCACTCCACTCGATAAACCCTGATGGACCCGAGATGAAAAGAACATGCCAAAGTCACCTTTATTCATTTTTTTAAGAACACAGTTCATTGTGAGTGGGATTACACTCATTCATCCACTCACACTGTGTGTGAACTGACAGACTGTCGTTGACGTGAGAACGGAGGGACATTTTTATGGGAACGCGTAACGGTGGAGATTCTGCGCTTTCTAGCCACACCCACGCCACCACGGTCTCACCAGTTGGAAGTCGAGTGCACTGACCACTGAGCTAAAAGCCCGGGCCGCAAACACAGCAGTCAGCACTCTCTTTTGAGCATTCCAAGGACTGAACTTTGACGAACGTAAATTCGCATCGCGCAAGCTGGCAACCATTACAAATGGACGGACAGAATTTTACTTTTTGTGTGTGAATAAATGGACATCTTTACTGTTTGTTGCATCTAAATAAACAAACACTTGTTTAAAATATGTGTGTAAATGGATGTGATATGTTTATACTATGGGTGTAAGATTAGACATGTTTGGATAGTCATTTGTATTGTATGTTTGCATGCAAATGAACATACAATTGTTAATATTATGAGTGTGACTATGCAGAAAAAATGTTAACATTGTGTCTATGAAAATTAAAAGGCAGATGTGCGTATTATGTGTGGAAAGGGACACACATACATTGACATTATGCTTGCATGAATGAACAAACAAAACAGTTTATACTATATTTATGCAAAAAGGAAGACATGTTTGCATTGTGTGTGTGAAAGGATATTCATGTTGTAGAATCCCATAACGCGATAACGGCCCATAACGTAATAAATTTGCCCTTTTAAAAATGTAACTGGCTCATAACGTAATAACCTTTGGCCAATAACATAATAATTTATCACGTTATTGGCCTGGGGAAAAAAAGAAATCTTTGCAAAGGTAATAACTGAGCCAATAACGTAATAATATACTAATATCACTTTTTTTAACTTTTTGTTTTTGGGTGTAACTGAAAATGCATACGCTCTCAATCTCTGTCAGTCTCTCTCGCTCTCTCCATGTATTTGTCTATTTAACTTGATGGTTAGCATGTACTCTAGTTTAGTTCAAGCTATCTTCAAATGTAGTGAACATTATAGGTTCAGAACTTGTATTACGTTATTGGCCAGTTATTACGTTATGGGCCTATTACATTTCAAAATGTATTAGGCCCACAACGTAATTTAATATTATGTTATGGTCTCAGTTATTGTGTTTTTTTTTTTTTAGTAGGTCAGTAATGTAATAATCAGCCACGAATGTAAGAAGGTATTATGCTATTGTTATAGGTTCAGGACTTTTATGATGTTATTGGCCAGTTATTACGTTACGAGCCCACTACATTTTAAAAAAGGGCAATTTTTTTTTACGTTATGGGCCGTAATGTGCACACATTTTTCTTTATGATTTCATGTGAATGGGCAAACATTTACCTACATTATGAGTACTTCCTGTTTGGCAAAGAAAAAGCAAACTCTCTCTTTCAGACTATATTCTTCAGCTTTGACCTCCACAGTTGGCAGAATTAATGGTGAAAGTTTGGAAGGTTTGTTATGAGCAGTCGCCCAGACCTTGCGCGCCATAGGGACTATTTTGGAGAAGGACAACACGAGCGGTCGATGATGAATAACCTCATGTCTGTTTCATCATCATCACCATACTGTTGATTGGTTTTGAAGGTCAAAGAATCCATCTGTTTTTTCGGTCACATATTCAATAGGACGGGATATTGCGGCTGCATGCCGGGGAGGAAATAAATCAGTGTTTGTTTGGCTTTGGAAACAGCGCATTGAAAGACTTGAGCTTCTTTTCATTGCGAACATAAAAGTCGACTACTACTTGGTATGGTACACAACATTTTGTGTCGAACATTGTTAAGAACCCATCTATAATCGACCCTTACTTCTTTGTGTGAGTGTGTGTGTGTGTGGGGGGGGGGGGGGGGGGGGGTTGAATAGCTTCATATGTTTACTGTATTTGTGCCTATTCGCAGATTTTTGGGGGGAGAACCTCAGGCCAAAGTCATGTCTAATAAAAATAATGTTTGTGGCACCATCATGTGGCCAAGGAGCTCAACTGAACTGAGGGGAGGAGCTTCGTTTAGTCAGGCAATAAAGCCTTATCTAATAAAAAAAGAATAAAAATTCAAAAGTGCTTTCCCGCATCCTGTGACACTGATAGGCAATTCCAAACCTCTTTAGGTGGATGTCAATTACTCGCGTATTTTGCTATTCGGCAGGGCTCGACTCCTATGTCTGGAATTGCGGAGGAAAACTGTACATAATAACTGTATGTGTGTTGGCAAATGGTCAGACAGATGTTTAAATTATGTCAATCTGTGAATGGACTGACAGCTCTTTTCATTGTAAAAGGAAAGACGGATGTGTGTGGATGGATAGACATGTTTTATTGTATGTGTGTATGCAAATTGCATATACTGTAAATTATGTGTGCATGTGAATTGGACACACCGGTGTTTACACTTTGCATGTGAATGGATGGTCATGTTTCCAATGGACGACAGATCCGACAGACCTTGTGCGTACGTGAATAAGACAAGTGAGGCTGTGTAAAAAAAAAAAAAAAAATAGAAGATGCCCAGTGGCATGCATTGTGACATCCGCAACTATGCACTTGTTAGTTTATTTGTGTGTCGACAGCAGTAGCCTTGTTGGCATAGACATGGAGCAACCGTTCAGTTGTCTTTTGTCTGTTGTCAAGTCTTTATGATGCCACTGCATGTATGTTGAATGGGTGCTTTTAACCCAGCCAATAGAAATCCAAATACTCCCACCTGCCCCCCTCCACCATTCTACTGTGACCAGTCCCCTGTAGGTGCTTAACCTCCTCTACTCTATTCTCCAGCCTAAAATGTCACTCATCACTGCAACTGACCACGAATTCTGCCCTGGGTACATTATTAAATCCACAGCAGTGGCCCCCACATTCTTCCTCTCTGGTGGATCCATACTCAGCGGGCGGCCACCTCCTCCTACCCCTCCTGGCCGTTTTATCAATCTCATTGCTTTTATTCTTTTATTCTGCTATTTCTCGCTCTCTTTGGCTTTAAAGACCAATGTCGATGCCCAGCGAAAGAAACAAGTTTGGCTCAGCTTTTAAAAAACAGCAATAAAAACAAAAAATAGAAAGTTGAATTGCCCTTTTTCTTTTTCTTTTTATATGGCTAAAAATAAGTCTTTAACCCCGCTGTTATTTTGTTTTTCCTTTCTCATACGTGTCCAACATGTTTGAATGTAATCTTTTTTAAAGACAACAAAAATAACAAGAGGACTGTATCTAAGATGGTAGCCTTCTGTTTGAATGTTGATTTCTGTGTGTGTGGATATATAGATATTACATTGCGTTTACATTGTGTGTGTGGACATTGACATAGCGTACAGATGTTAGCATTTTCTGTGTGAATGGATGGACATGGTTTATATATACGTAAATGGAAAGACACTTATTGTAAGTGTACATGTGACTGGAGAGGTAGATGTTAACGTTACACTTGTCGCCATGGGAATGGACAAACTTTTGTTTACTTATGCATTTGAATGGCTACAAATGCTTCCGATGTACTGTATGTGTGTATGTGAATAGACAAATTATTGTTTACATTATGTGTGAATGTTTTATGTATGCGAATGAACATAGGTTTTTACATTAATATATATGTACTGTATATAAATAGAAAGACAGGCGCTTACATTTGTGTGTGTGTGTGTGTGTGTGTGTGTGTTTGCATCCGTGCACTTGAATGGACAGACTGATGTTTACTTTTTAGTACTTTTTTTTTGTTTGTCTAAAAATACACGCTGGCATCTTTACCACCGCTGGCATTTTGTTTTTCCTTTCTCATGCGTGTCCAACAAAAGTAATCTTCTTCTTCGAAGAAAACATTAATAAGAGGACTGTATCTCAAGTGGTTGCCTTCTGATTTAATGTTGATTTAGTTCAACCTGTGTGAAATTGTTTTGTTGTTGGCATTTGCTAAAGCCTTATCACACTTTATGTCTGGTTTGGAAAAGTAATTCAGATTAACATATGCAATGAGTGTACAAACAACTATACTTTATATTTTATAGTAGTCATGAAACATTTAAGTTATTAAATATTAAATTTAAATATTAATATAATATTAAACATTATAAAAGTTATGAACAAATTGCTAAAGATGGATGTGTTTGAACATCATTGTGCATACAGCCAAAACGTAAAAGAGAAATGTGTGTGTGTGTGTGTGTGTGAGAAAGAGAGAGAGAGATGTGCATTCATCCATTTTTCATACCACTTTTCCTCACCAGGGTCACGAGGCGGGGTACACCCTGAACTGGTCGCCAGCCAATTGCAGGGCACATAGAAACAAACAACCATTCGCACTCACATTCACACCCATGGGCAATTTAGAGTCTTCAATTCACCTACCATGCATGTTTTTGGGATGTGGAAGGAAACCGGAGTACCCGGACAAAACCCACCCAGGCACGGGGAGAACATGCAAACTCCACACAGGCGGGGCCGGATTTGAACTTGGGTCCTCAGAACTGTGAGGCAGATGTGCTAACCAGTCGGCAACGGTGACGCGAGAAATGTGTAGTGTGTATGTAAATAAACGACTATTTTGCATGTTATGGTGACAGAAATGTAATATTATCAAACATTCATTAAGGGGCAGTACTGTATGTGCCTCCCTGCATCCAGCCCTGTCCTCAGGCACGTCTCTGATACTGTGATAGAACCTGAGAAAACTTCGCAGGACTTGAATACGGAGGGGGAAAAAATGGCCAAAATCCATTGTTTCAGGCAACGGGGCTGCCGTGGCTGCCATGAACATAGTGTAAGCATAGCTTTAGCAACATAGCGGTAGAAAAGCGGCAAAAGCATGTCTTACACATGTCCTGATTGCTCAGAGTAACATTGCTAAATAATCAAAAGAAAGTTATTTTGTTACATAGCAATAGAATAGCAATGTAGCCCTATGGGGGGCACAAGCCAGTGCAAACTGTAGTCCGGTCCCAAGCCCGGATAAATGCAGAGGGTTGCATCAGGAAGGGCATCCAGCTTAAAACTTTGCCAAACAAATATGAGTGTTCATCCAAAGAATTCCATACCGGATCGGTCGTGGCCCGGGTTTACAACGTCCGCCACCGACGTCGTCAACCTGCAGGGCGCCGTTGGAAATTCAGCTACTGTGGGTCGAAGTCGAAGAAGAAGAAGAGGTGGAAAGCGGGTTCTTTGGCAGAAAGAGAAGAGGAAAGCACAGAGCCTAGAACTGAATGTGGGGACTTTGAATGTTGGGACTATGACAGGAACATCTCGGGAGTTGGTTGACATGATGATTAGGAGAAAGGTTGATATATTGTGTGTCCAGGAGACTAGGTGGAAAGGCAGTAAGGCTAGAAGTTTAGGGGCAGGGTTTAAATTATTTTACCATGGTGTAGATGGGAAGATAAATGGAGTTGGGGTTATTTTAAAAGAAGAGTTGGCTAAGAATGTCTTGGAGGTGAAAAGACTATCAGATCGAGGGATGAGGCTGAAACTTGAAATTGAGGGTGTTATGTATAATGTGATTAGTGGCTATGCCCCACAGGTAGGATGTGACCTCGAGGTGAAAGAGAAATTCTGGAAGGAGCTAGACGAACTAGTTCCGAGCATCCCAGACAGAGAGAGAGTCGTGAATGGTGCAGATTGTAATGGACATATTGGTGAAGGAAATAGGGGTGATGAAGAAGTGATGGGTAAGTAAGGCATCCAGGAAAAGAATTTGGAGGTACAGATGGTGGTAGAATTTGCAAAAAGGATGCAAATGGCTGTAGTGAACACTTTTTTCCAGAAGAGGCAGGAACATAGGGTGACCTACAAGAGTGGAGGTAGAAGCACGCAGGTGGATTATATCTTGTGAAGACGATGTAATCTGAAGGAGGTTACCGACTGTAAGGTAGTGGTAGGGGAGAGTGTGGCTAGAAAGCATAGGACGATGGTGTGTAAAATGACTCTGGTGGTGGGGAGGAAGATTAGGAAGATAAAGGCAGAGCAGAGAACCATGTGGTGGAAGCTGAGACAGGACGAGTGTTGTGCAGCTTTTCGGGACGAGGTGATACAGGCTCTCGGTGGACGGGAGGAGCTTCCAGAAGACTGGACCACTGCAGCCAAGGTGATCAGAGAGGCAGGCAGGAGAGTACTTGTTGTATCTTCTGGCAGGAAAGAAGAGAATGAGACCTGGTGGTGGAACCTCACAGTACAGGAAATCATACAAGGAAAAAGGTTAGCTCAGAAAAAGTGGGAAACTGAGAGGACCGAGGAGAGGCGAAAGGAATAAATTGAGATGCGACACAGGGCAAAGGTAGTGGTGGCAAAGGCCAAACAAGAGGCATATGATGACATGTATGGCAGGTTGGACACTAAAGAAGGAGAAAAGGATCTATACAGGTTGGTCAGACAGAGGGATAGCGATGGGAAGGATGTGCAGAAGGTGAGGGTGATTAAGGATAGAGATGAAAATATGTTGACTGGTGCCAGCAGTGTGCTCGCTAGATGGAAAGATTACTTCGAGGAGTTGAAGAATGAGGAAAATGAGAGAGAAGGGAGAGTAGAAGAGGCAAGTGTGGTGGACCAGGAAGTGGCAATGATTAGTAAGGGGGAAGTTAGAAAGGCATTAAAGAGGATGAAATATGGAAAGGCAGTTGGTCCTGATGACATTACTGTGGAGGTATTGAAGCATCGAGGAGAGGTGGCTGTGGAGTTTTTGACCATCTTGTTCAATATAATTCAATATAATAGAAGATGCCTGAGGAATGGAGGAAAAGTGTGCTTGTGCCCATTTTTAAGAACAAGGGTGAAGTGCAGAGCTGTGGGAACTATAGAGGAATAAAGTTGATGAGCCACACAATGAAGTTATGGGAAAGAGTAGTGGAGGCTAGACTCAGGACAGAAGTGAGTATTTGCGAGCAACAGTATGGTTTCATGCCTAGAAAGAGTACCACAGATGCATTATTTGCCTTGAAGATGTTGATGGAAAAGTACAGAGAAGGTCAGAAGGAGCTGCATTGTGTCTTTGTGAATCCAGAGAAAGCCTATGACAAAGTACGCAGAGAGGAACTGTGGTACTGCATGCGGAAGTCTGGATGAGGTTAGACTGGAATCCCCGTGGACCATGATGTTTGCAGATGACATTGTGATCTGCAGTAAAAGCAGGGAGCAGGTGGAGGAACAGTTAGAAAGATGGAGGCATGCACTGGAAAGCAGAGGAATGAAGATTAGCCGAAGTAAGACAGAATATATCTGCATGAATGAGAGGGGTGGTGGGGGAAGAGTGAGGCTACAGGGAGAAGAGATAGCAAGGGTGGAGGACTTTAAATACTTGGGGTCAACCGTCCAGAGCAATGGTGAGTGTGGTCAGGAAGTGAAGAAACGGGTCCAAGCAGGTTGGAACGGGTGGGGGAAGGTGTCAGGTGTGTTATGTGACAGAATAGTCTCTGCTAGGATGAAGGGTAAAGTTTATAAAACAGTGATGAGGCCAGCCATGATGCACAGATGAGAGACAGTGGCACTGAAGAGACAACAGGAAGCAGAGCTGGAGGTGGCGGAAATTAAGATGTTGAGGTTTGCTCTCGGAGTGACCAGGTTGGATAAAATTAGAAACGAGCTCATCAGAGGGACAGCCAAGGTTTGCAAAACCTTTGCAATTGCAAAACAATTGTCAGGCGGGCGGGGTTGAGGAGTGGGGGGGTGGATGCCCTCAACAAGGTAAATGCCCGTTCGCCTCCTCTCCATGCCACTGCTTGCCATGTAGTGGTAGCCACGTGTCCTGTACCATATGGCTAAATATTAAAAGCAGCGCAGGAAATAGAAGCTGTTTTGTGACACAGCGATAGGATAGCGACAAAATATGCATCTTACATTCCCTGGCTACTCAGTACGATAATGGCTAAATACTAAAATAAGAACACGAAATAGAAGTTATTTTGCCAAGTATTGGTAGCATACCTCTGGAGACGAAACAGCCGCACGTTTTACATGGCCTGGCTACTCAATATAATATGGCCCAACAAAGGAAGAAAAGGAAATGGAAGCTATTTTGCGACACAGTTGCAGCATAGCTAAAACTTTCAGTGGCTGCAGCTCACACGTCCCGGGTGCTCAGTACAATATGGCTAAAAATAATAGAACAGGAAATTGACTGTAATTTACGACATGTCGATGGAATATTGACAAATTTATTTGGCATGTCTCACACTAGCCCAGGCTGTCCTGGACACTTGGCCGACTGTTATAAACTGTTACTTTAAAACACATTACTTGTATATATTTTATTTTTATTGTTAACATACAGTATGTACACATACACACACAATAGCAACTTGCTTGAAGCCATTCCAGAAACAAAGTGTTAGAAATTATGTTTTCAATTTTAAAGCAATTTCAAGGCAACGTTAAGGATCACATCCCTCTCGAAGAACCTTCATAGTTGCTTCAAACGCCATTGAGAATAAATATTATTAACTCAATAATCCATCCATGGAATTGAAGGTACACTATTTCCCCAGCAAATCCTCTGTGTCTTCTGATTGAGTCAAACGGTTCCACTGAAGTTAGAAGAACTAATTAAATTGTTTAAGCGTGAAGGCAAGCAATACATTCTGGACTCTGATGGAAGTTTTGGGATGAAAAGTAAATAGAAACTCTTTGAAAAGAAGCATTATTGTCCCTGGAAAAATGTGTTGTTACCTGCTATAGAAACCATCAACATCCATCTCTTGTATCCGGTGTGAGTGTCATGTTGGGCATTCCCAGACAATGAGTTACAGTGCCCTCCCCACACCCCTCCTCCCTTGCAGTGTAGCCTTTTCGTGCTAAACTTTACATGTTTTTTAATCAACATTTAAATCCATTTATTATAGCCACTAACAGCGGGATAAAGATAAAAAAAAAAAAGAATGATAACAAAATAAAAATAAGAAAAACAGTGCTGATCATTTTCAAATGGTCGTGTCACTTCCCGTCAAAGTATTATATACACACATCCGACGGCCATGCCAAGTGTTAAGTGAGCTCACTGCTTTCAAATTTGGCGCTTCCACTGCACTATGCGTGAATTCATTCTCCACTCTGAAAAAAGTGTTCTTAGACCACAGGTGCACATTGCTCCATGAAAATCAAAGGCCAATTGGTTTGAGAGACCCGAAATGCAGGAGTGGAAGGACTCCGTCACAAATAGAAAAATGCCCACACTCATCACCTCAACTCTTCTAAACCTAAGCCATGTTTTTAATTTACCCAATGCCCACCGTGCCATACCATGTTTGCCTACTTGTATGTGCCCCCTTGTGCTTACCTAATGCCCCCCTCCCGGATGTGCCCTGACGACACAGCTTGTATGGGAATAAAGTATGTACCTGTATATGTGCCATTATCACTGCATATAACTGCTGTCATACAAAAGGATTAACCCTCTCGTTTGCTTTTTCTTTGGCTTTTGTTAAATTTTTTACTATCAGTCACAATGCACACAGCCACTTTGAAAAAAAAAACTACGAAAAAGTAGGGCTGCAACAAATGCTGTTTTTAATAATTGATTAATCGTTTTTTTGTAATTCCATCCCTTCATTCTGAAACAGGACATTATTTCAAATTGGCAGTGCAGAAAATTGCACAAACATGTTGCTACATGAATATCCATCCATCCATCCATCCATTTTCTGAGACACTTCTCCTCACAAGGGTCGCGGGAGCGCTGGAACCTATCCCAGCTATCATCGGGCAGGAGGAGGGGTACACCCTGAGCTGGTTGCCAGCCAATCGCAGGGCACATACAAACAAACAACCATTCGCACTCACATTCACACCTACGGGCAATTTTGAGTCTCCAATTAATGCATGTTTTTGGGATGTGAAAAATATTATTATTCACGATTTATTTTGATGATATAAACATCTAATAATTTTGTTTGCAGGTACTGTGTGGTGATTGACAATTGGCTAAATCTTAAATATGCATATTTATTTAAATGAACGCTGCCTCTGAGATCCCGATCTCTGCATGATCAGGAAAAAAAGGAAAATGAACAAGGTAATGAAGAAAAATTATTTTTCTGACTGTGAAGTTGCTTAATGAAGTGGAGGTGTGCAAGAAAATCCTCTTTGGCATGCTGTCCTCCACCGTTACTTTGCATAATACCCACCCCATCAACAAAAATTTATGAATACAATATGGTACAATTTTTTTCTGTTTTCATTCGTGTACACTTACATTTACATGCAGGGGTGTTAAACTAGATGGCTGTTATGAGTGCAAATAAATGTTTAATGGGCTCATCATATTACCTATACATACACAACAAATTGATGGATAACTCGTTTTAAGAGCAAAAGTCAAAGATAAGAGTTTGTTCAGCTATTTTTCAAGTTACTTTTAAAATGGGTTTGGTCACAAAAAATGCTTTTGCGATAGCTCAACATTTTTTACATAACAATTTGGAAAGCGCTGTGATTGGCTGGCAACCAGTTCAGGGTGTACCCCGCTTCCTGCCCGATGATAGCTGGGATAGGCTGCAGCACTCCCACGACCCTAGTGAGGAGAAGCGGCTCAGAAAATGGATGGATGGATGAATTTGGAAAGCGGCACAGTGGACGAGTGACCCGGACCCCGCCTCTCGCCCGAAGATAGCTGGGATAGATCCAGCATGCCCGTGAACCTAGTGAGGATAAGCGGTACGAAAAATGGATGGATGGACAATTTTGAAGTTTTGGTACAAATTTTCGCAAGAATCATGGTAATTTCACCTGTAATTTACAGATTCTAAAAATGTGTGTGAATGTGTGTGTACAAATCATGTGACTATTAAAAAAATAACACTTTTATCCATCCATCCATTTTCTGAGCCGCTTCTCCTCACTAGGGTCGCGGGCGTGCTGGAGCCTATCCCAGCTATCATCGGGCAAGAGGCGGGGCACACCCTGCACTGGTTGCCAGCCAATCGCAGGGCACATACAAACAAACAACCATTCGCACTCACATTCATACCTATGGGCAATTTAAAGTCTTCAATCAACCTATCCTGCATGTTTTTGGGATGTGGGAGGAAGCCAGAGTACCTGGAGAAAACCCACGCAGGCACGGGGAGAACATGCAAACTCCACACAGGCGGGGCCGGGGATTGAACCCCGGTCCTCAGAACTGTGAGGCTGATGCTCTAACCAGTCGTTCACCGTGCCGCTATTAAAAAATAACACTTTTAATTCTTTATTATTTAAAGCTAAAACTTAAATCATCCAGCGGGGGTGTAAGCAAAACAAGACAAAGAAAGACAGGCAGAAACATAAAGGCAAGAATTTGAGCAGTCGTCGAATTTGTACTCCATGCATCCCCTTTCCACCCCAACAACCGGGAGTCCTCAAATCCATACAGAGAGCAGTTTTGGCTGCAAACACTAATTCTGGGCTCGACCAATACTTGAGATTGGGTTGTGGTGGTTGCTTATATTGGGCATAGATCATGCAGCCATCCTCTCGCCAGTGCAGCAAGTTGCTCGGCTCATCCCGCAAGTCGGCCAGACACAGAAACCAAGGAATTACCAGGACCCCAGCGCCAAGAAACCACCAGGAACCCAGAAACCCACCCATCCGGCGCAGCCAAAGTGCTCAGGCACACTGCTAGGGCGCCGGAGAGGTAGGCCCCAAAGGAACAGCCTAAGGCCCCAGGCAGAGCTGGGACTGCAGCCGGCACGGGGCACATGTTCACTGCACCAACCATCTGAGCCCCCAGCAGCCACCACCCAAATAGCAAAGCCAAGCCATGCGGCCCCAAGGCCACCCTGCAGGCCAGTTGCAGTCCACCCCCAGAGTCCCCCAGGCTGTGGAAACGCTCCCGACCCCTGTGGTGCAGTGCTGGGGCAGGAGGAGCGGGTGAAGAGGGAGGCAGGGACCGGCGAGAACCCGGGCACGCCCCAAACTCTACACCACATGGAGACCAGAGCACCCCAGTAGACACCCTCCAGTGGTAGGTCCTGGGACCACAGGCAACTCTGCAGTACCAAAGAACCCATACCCACAAGGGACCATATCCCAGATGCTAACCCCACCAGGAAGACAGGCCCACTACCAAGCCTCAACCATGCAAATTTCATTGTGTGTGGGATTTATCGTTAGCGTTCAGTTTTGACATGATGGTGCATGTGTATTTTGACCATCACTTGTGAGAAGAAAAAAAGTAGTTGGATGTAGGTGGTACACTATTTGTAATATATTTGTGAGTTTTTTTGTTTTTTTTGCAGGCTATGTTTAATTGTTTTAAGATATTTTCTCAAGTGTTTGAATAGTATAGGCTGATAATTTGACCTAAATTAAGTACTATTTTATTTTATTATTTTGCTCTTTCCACAGAATAAAATGCATACAGGTGAAATCCTAAATAGTGGACTCCAAAGAGGCTTGGGTTTGCTGTTTGTCCTATTTAAAGTAAAGCTACGAAGGAGAGACATTTGATTTACAGGAGGCACCTTTAAGGAACATTTTTACACGCTTCATTACAGACAAAAACAAACAACATCAGTGTTTATAGCTCCTGCAGTGGCACCTTGGGTTGTCCTTGATCCCCCTTTGTGCCAGAGTGGTCTCTTGCATTATTCTACAGCTATCATGTAGGAATTACCCAGACAGCCATTTGGCTCGAGTTTTTGTCATCCATTTGCGAGATGCGTAGAGGGGGGCCACGACGGCTCAGGGCCTCGGGACTGGCTGCAAAAATCAATTGGCTAGAAATGACATCTGCCAGCATGTGCCACTGGGGCCGCTCGCAGGTACCATAAATGAAATCACGACATCCTAATTGCGCGCTGATTTATGCATTTGTCTCAGCGCATCTTCCCAGCTCGGACAGGGCCAGTCGCCCGGCGGAACCCTGCCGGGGCCCGCTCGGTTATACATAACACATTTATTTATTTAGCTGCCCCTTCAGATTCCCGGCGTCACTGGGGGATATACAGCAGTGACACCCCTCCTCCTCACCCTCTATTCCCAACCCTTGCCTTCCACTCCACATTTCATTAATTCACTTTTTTCTTGGGCTTTTTTTGCGGCAGTGGTGGCGTGTAAAAATGAAATGGCCGCACAGACAACTGTCACTTTGCTCAAGTAAGATGAATATGTCCATGCCTGCGGTGGTTAAGGCGCTCTTGGGTTTGCCCGCAATCAACATCAACAGTGCGTTTTTTATCTGTTTCCTTTTCCTTTTTTTTTCTTTTTATCTTTTTAAGCATAGAAACCCAATCATGTCATTTATGTAGCCTCAAGACAAATCTGATAGATATAAAGATACAGTGGGAGTCAATTTGTGCTTCTGAACCAGAAATCACACAATCCCTCCACCCACTGGATTCTTGAAATTAGCCCCCCCAAAGTAATTTTTACCTAGCAACATGACATTTGATATGCATGTCTATTGTAAAAAGATTTACTAAAAAGTCTCAAGAACCCATGCTGGATAAGACAGAGAGTCGGCCATTTTGGTTGGAAGTGGACATTTTAGGGTCATTTCAACATTTTTGTACCTCCTTGATATTTTTTGGGGGGGCGGTGGTAAAATCAGCCCCTGAATCCCATTTCTCTAAGCAACATGAAAGTACACACGTCTATCACGAGTCGAGCCACAAAATGTTTTCAAGAACCCATCTTATCATATCCACAGAAGGTCTGCCAATTTGGTTGGAAGTGGCCAATTTAGGGAAATCTTGGCCATTTTATCACATTTCCATGAAATATCATTCTGCGTGAAAATTACGCCACTGAAGCCAGTTTCTCTCAGCAACATGACATTTAGTAGACATGTCTATCATGAGCAGACTCATGAAAACAGTTACTTGAACCCATGTTGAAAAAGATACAGGAAGTCTGCTATTTTGGTTTTGAAATAGCCATAATCGGGTCAGTGGACTGTTTCCAGGGGTTCTCCATTTTGACGAGCCATACTAATTTTCAAACAGCCAAGGTTCTAAAGGTAAAACGACATATTTTTCCTCAAACTTGAATTGTACGACTACAGGTAGGTTGTACGTTTTTTTTTATTTTTATTTCTCTAGTGCCATGTAAACATTCCGAGTAACAAGATATCGTACCCTAAAGATGCAATAATGTTCCTTTGGTATGGTATGATGCGGCAAGAATTCCTCCTTTTAGCACCCTCTCACACTTGTACCCCCCCCTAAACGAGGAATATTGCCCTTCTGTGTGATTTTTCCTAGACATCGCTCAATTCCTTTTGGCAGCAGCGTCCTGCAACTTGAACTTAGGATAAATAAAACATGAGCCAACGCTTGCAAAAGGTGTCCGCCAGGCCGACGGGCATCAAAAATTGATACAGCCTCAGCGGGCCATGGCAGAAATGTATCGAGTTCATCTCGTCCATCCCGTCACCTAGGTGACAGCCCTATTGGGGGGGGGGGGGGGGGGCGTGTGGAGACCTTGGGAACCAGACAGACCCTGTTTTTATGACATCACAGCTCTGGCAGAGAGCAAGCAAATAAAGAGAGAGAGAGATGCACTGATTGGAAGAGAGTAGAATGAAATGGACTTACGAGAATAAAGATCAAGAGAGAGACAGCAAGAGAGCAAGCAGAGCAAATGTGAAAGCAATTTCTGGGATGTAAAAAAAAAAAAAAAAAAGAGAAGTTGCCAGTAAATGACCTCCCAGAAAATGAGCAGGGAGGGAATATATGGGAACGAGACAAATTAGACAGCAGCGTGCCTTGAAGCCATAGCAAACACGTCAAGATGGCCTCCCCGCTTAAAGTGACATCTCCCAATATTTGTCCTGCGTTTGCGGCTATGCGTCAATGTGGCGGGAGGCGGAGTGGGGCATTGGCGCTGGACCGACGGGGGGTGCGGTTGCTATCATTTAATGCCATGAACAGCCCTGCTTTTTCCAGCTCATTAGTCGTCCCCTTCTTTGTCCCAGGCCATTTGATAGCAGCATTAATCTACGGCTCCACTAGGCTTCCTCTGCCTATTTACCGCTATTTCATGAAGATTACACCACTCAACCGTGTAAATGTATGCCCCCCACCTCCCACCCCCTATTTTCCTGCCTAAACTCGCTGCAGTACTTCGGATAAACTTGTGCGACACAAAATTTATCCTCTTGTCATGTTGCACGTAAAATGTATCCATTGTAATGGTAAAGAAACGCAATTAAAAATAGTGCGAGAAGTGCACCTTTTTCATGGCAAATTTTCGAAAAAATGAGCAAATTTTGATGCCATGCTCCGCCCACATTAGGTGCCGTAATTCGTCAAAGTACAAGCTTTGGAATTCACCCAAAATGCCAGCTTCAAACCAAAATGGTTACATTTTGGGCATGGGTCTTATAGAGTTTTCCATGCATCCTGTTTCCAGGGGGCACTACTGAGTGAGACTTGGGGTGGGGTGGGGTGGGGTCGCCCGTGTTTGGTATCATCAAACTTTGTTGCCATGCTTCCCCCACCTGAAATGGCATAAGCAAAAAAAGCTTTGCAATGGAGCAACACCCTACTGTCTAGGATAAATATCGGAAAAATCCCTGGAATACATACAAAATGGCTTCTTCAAACCACATACATGCAAATCAGTCGCCTTTTGGCGAAATTCTCCATTTTCATCGCAAAATAGGCCATTTACGTAAATCGTATAGTTCCGATGAGTTTTTCCCGTGGGGGGCGCCGTCGCCGTCACTGACGTCATAGGCTGTTGAATGTTGGCAGTTAGATCCAGTACACACATTCAACATCCACACACAGATGTAATCTTACTCTCTTTTGATGTAATCTTACTCCGCGGCAGACTAATATGTGACCTGAGGTTCCGCCTGTGCGCTCGAAGTCACAGGAGTTGGCGAGACTAGAAAAAAACTTCCGCTGCTTCTGGTGTTAATAAGTCACGGTAAGTTTACTCCATTACAATGATCTAAATGTCGCTCAATTATTATCAATTATTGCTTATTTATCAACTATTTCATTTCGTGAGACTACGACTTCGACGTTTAAGTCTAGTTCACCAATCAAACGACACAAGAAAGTCACATGACCTCATACAACATCTTTTATTGGGCTTCCGGGGCACAGGTTTTCACACAAGATAAGCCTGCCCCGCTGATCGTCGTGCGTACGTGGCGGCCATCTTGGGAAGGTCGTCGTTACCATGAACGCAACGGCGCGCTACTCTTGTTTACATTCAGACGAACAAAAACAACATCTTTCATGTATTGTAGTATTTGTCTGGCACTGTCTGCCCAAACGTGGATATTTCAGCTCACTTATAACTTGAGTAAGCACCGTGCAGTAAATTGCAGATGTTTTTTTGTAGTTTTGACTGTGCATACACACACACATCAACATCAGAATTTGTACATTCACATTTTATTTTGTAATTATTATTATTATTTTTAATTGATGTTCATGCTGTGGTAAAAAAAATAATAAAAATCAGAAGTTACTCACTCTTTACTCAGTATTTGAGTAATAATTTCATGGCGTACTTTTTACTCTTACTCGAGTAATCTTTTGGAGGACGACTATTTATTTTTACTTCCGTCACATTATTGTCAAGTAACAGTACCCTTACTTACAATGTTTGGCTACTCTACCCACCTCTGGAGCGGTCATCCTCTATTGCTTCTCTTACATTTAAGCAACATTTTTGCTCATCGGATCACCCAGTGTCATATTTGTTGCGCTGGTCTTTTGTATTTTCGCGTTGAGGGGCTGCTGGTCGTGGCCCCAGTTGTGGTCCCAGCGGAACTGCGAAGCACACGTAACATCGCTGACAAGAGTTGATCCGCTAGTACATTTTGTATTAATTAGGGAACACGGCTAAAATGATCTAAATAGTTTACTGATGTTAATGTTAAATGTATTTAGCGACGGAGCGCTGTTAAGGATTATGTCACGACACAATGAATTAACTTCAAATTCAGAAATGGCCAATAAAAAATATTGTACTTAATATTTTCCTGGAGGATGTATTTGGGATTGGCCTTTGAAGTTGGTAATAGTGAAAAACGAAATTAAACAGACAATGTTTTTATGAAATTCTTTTCCAGAATGAGAGTGCTGAAAGAGGAGGATGGTATTCATGTGGCACAGCTTGAAGCAGGCATCAGGTGCAGGTGGAGATGGTCCTGCCTCAAGTTGGAGGCCAGAACAAAAAAGCAAACAAATTTAATTTTAATCTTAAATTTGTACATCAACATGTACTTGAGTGGTGTAAATAAATGTTTTTCTGCTTGACGAATTACTATTATTATTATTATTGTTTGCCTTATTGTACTCTTCCATATTGCTTAATTTATCCATCCATCTATCCATTTTCTCAGCCGCTTCTCCTCACTAGGGTCGCGGGCGTGCTGGAACCTATCCCAGCTATCGTCGGGCAGGAGGCGGGGTACACCCAGAACTGGTTGCCAGCCAATCGCAGGGCACATACAAACAAACAACCATTCGCACTCACATTCACACCTATGGGCAATTTAGAGTCTCCAATTCATGCATGTTTTTGGGATGTGGGAGGAAACCGGAGTGCCCGGAGAAAACCCATGCAGGCACGGGGAAAACATGCAAACTCCACACAGGCGGGGCCGGGGATTGAACCCCGGTCCTCAGAACTGTGATGCTGACGCTCTAACCAGTCGTTCACCGTGCCGCCTGCTTAATTTATGTTAAAATAAAAAAATATTCTCTACGGTGGCTCGGGGGATCCCCCCAGACCTCCTGTGAAATGTTGTTTTTTTTTGTCACCTTTTTCATGCCTTTGGTGTTTGCATGTCTGAAAAAAAATGGCCGACTTTCTGTTCAGTCTTGGACATGATTTTTGAGTCTTTTCATGCTTTCTATTATTATTCACATGTATACATGGAGGCATCTCACCGCACGTCCCTGTTTTGATCATTTCCAGACAATGAGATTTCTCACATTTATGGACAAAGACCACTTTACATTTGTCTCCATCCAAAAAAAATGGGCAATTATAAACCAAAATAGCAGACTTCCTGCGTCTTTTCGGACATGGACTTTTCAGACTTTTTTGTTGTCAACGGCAACCCCCAAGAACTGATAAACTTTTGCATTCCTGCTTCCTAAACCTCAACCAGCCGGTTTGTTTTCACAAGACACAGGAAACCTGGTTTATATCATCTGGAGCCACAAAACTGATTGCATGTCTCCTCGTGACTGGTACAGCATGGTGCCGAAGTGATTGATGACTGTTGAACAATGGATGTTAAACATACGTCGAACTAAACCGGACGTAAACGCAGACGTTCGCTTTCCGGCGTATTCCTTTCCAAAATTAATAACGCTTTTATCCAAAACCAACATACACGACAAGGGACTGATAAAAGAACCCCAATGAAACTAAAATGTCCGCCTCAACTTCTTGTGTATTTTTGAGCATGGTCTCGTGATACTTTTTTGCGTGGCTCTTTTTATGACAACACGCCTATCAAATTTCCTGTTGCTAAATACAACTGGCTTTAGGAGCCAAATTATTTTTGTAACTGTTGTGTTTACAATACTGTGATCCCAACAGTGGTTTTGTTTACTGGGAGCGGTTTGCATTTACACCAGGAATCTACTGCCTGGTAGGAGAGTCGGCCTGACAAGGAATGCGTTGGCGGTGATACAAATAAGTCATGTCGCAAAGGTAAATTGTCCACCACTTGTTTAATGAGTGATAGCAGGCAGCAGTCGTGGTGCTATCGCTTCGGCTAACCACCACTTGTCAATGTGTCAGTTGTGAGGCAAAGTGTCTGTTTTCCCGCCTCCTCGCAGATGCCTCAATGGAAACAAGCAATTACGCGTGCCACTAGCGTGCTTTGTTGGAAAAATAAAACTGAACGGCGGATGCCGTTGACCCAAAAGTGTTGTTTTTACACACAAACAAATTATAGTGTCTGTGTCGCCTCATTTGTGAGCATAAATGTTACATTGTTATGGCGACAGTACACACACACACGTAAAAAAAAGTCTGAGCAAGGAGTGTTTTGTGTTTAAATCCGCTTACAGCGTGTAAGCAACATATGAAAAACACCTCCACACTTTTCCTCAAGGTACAGAACCTAAACTACATTTAGCATGATGCATCTGTCACATGCACTGCAGTTGAACACCCAGCGGTCTACTTAAAATATAAACGCCTACCTAATTTAATGTTAGACATTGAAATTGACTTCAGGGGCTTCATAATAAAATCTCAGCTTCAAACCAAAATGGTCGATTCCTGTGTCCATGTTCATGGTATTGCTTTTTTTTTGTTGTTGTTGTTGATCTATTTATGATAGACAAGTCATAACAAATTTCATATTCGCAAGTGAAACTTTGGGTGCTGTATTTGATTTTGACCAAATTTTTCAGGTACACAGTTTACCAAACATCTAAGGGTTAATTTAAAACTTTTTTTTTTTTTTTTTTTTTGGTTTTTCTTTGGCTTCCAGCATACACCACAGAACACAGCCCTTTGAGAATCCAATGACTAATTAATTGCACTGTTTTGCCTTTTAAAAAACAAAACTTGCGACTGACGCAATTTTTTTTTGCGCTTCAGTCTTCTGAAAATTTGGAAATTTCCCACAATTTGGAGGGGAAATTCACCCAAGTTACACTAAACCTTGAAGGAAGGTTTTGTGTCATGCATGAAGCGTGATGCATCGCAGACATCCCTCAGTTAAGCAAGCATCAAAGGACTCTTAATTTTTTCTTTTTCTTTGCATTTTCTTGGCAAAGATTTGGAACTTGCGTTATGCATGAAGTCATGCTCGAACTCAGCATACCTCACAGATCTCAGTTTCTTTAGCATTCTTCAACACTTACTCCAAAAGAAGCATGACCCTCAACAAGAAGCTGAGTCGAGAAGAAGAATATATGTGAGGAGTTGTGGACTCACATTCATACCACTCCAGGTGACACAATGATTACAGACCATCCATCCATCCATCCATTGTCTGAGGCGCTTCTCCTCACGCGGGTCGCGGGCGTGCTGGAGCCTATCCCAGCCATTATCGAGCAGGAGGCGGGGTACACCCTGAACTGGTTGCCAGCCAATCGCAGGGCACATACAAACAAACAACCATTCACACTCACATTCTCACCTACGGGCAATTTAGAGTTGTCAATGAACCTACCATGCATGTTTTTGGGAGTTGGGAGGATTTTTTGGGATTATTTTTTTTAAACTGATGGTGTTTTGCAAAAGGGGGCGCGCCGGCTGTCAATATGCACGGCCATGATGGTGCGGAAAGGCTGCCAGTTCCAATAACGCAGCCCAGAGATCAGCACAATGAAAGGTGACCTTGGCATAATTGAGATTCATCAAGAGAGAAAAATGCTGGGACCAGGCGGCTGGAGTGACAGCACCCCCCACTGCTCCCCCACTCATAGACTCCCCACCCCCCAAAAAAACCACACCATAATAAATACTGCTTGCATTTTATGAAGGGGAAGAGGGCAGACAACTTTTGTGAGGCGTGGGACTGAATCTCAATGTCATTGATTCATTTAGGACCAAATCACACTCGGCCATTACAGCTTGGCTTGGATTGCATTGGAGGTATGGATTAATTGTAGTTGTTCTGTTTATTTAGATTGTGGAAGGAGGTTGTTTTCATGAATAACTGGCAAGGGGAGCCATTGCATTAATTATATGACACGCACATTGCTCACGTCTGTGACTGAACGTGCCACAGACTCTGTTGACTCTAGATTATTTTGAGTCATTTGGTTTAATTTCTATTGTGATGGGTAGAATTGGATTGGAGTTATGGATTAATTGTAGTCGTTCTGTTTATTTCCATTGTGCAAAGTGGATATTATCATGAATAAGATTTGAATATAGCCACAACCAGTAATTGGCATGCCCGAAGGGTGCGATCGCACAGGGCGAACGCGGGTGAATTTCAGCAGTGGCGGGTAAAAAACGCTATTCCACCACTTTACCAGGTTGTATTTCGATCAGGAAAAAGATCTGTCAATCTTTCCCCATTTATTTTTATTTTTCAGAGGTGGATATTTTAAGGCGGCACGGTGGACGACTGGTTAGAGCGTCAGCCTCACAGTTCTGAGGACCGGGGTTCAATCCCTGGGCCCGCCTGTGTGGAGTTTGCATGTTCTCCCCGTGCCTGCGTGGGTTTTCTCCTGGCACTACGTTTCCTCCCACATCCCAAAAACATGCATGAATTGGAGACTCTAAATTGCCCGTAGGTGTGAATGTGAGTGTGAATAGTTGTTTGTTTGTATGTGCCCTGCGATTGGCTGGCAACCAGTTCAAGGTGTACCCCGCCTCCTGCCCGATGATAGCTGGGATAGGCTCCAGCACGCCCGCGACCCTAGTGAGGAGAAGCGGCTCAGAAAATGGATGGATTGATGGATGGATATTTTAAAATAGTTTCAGCAAAGCTCCTGAAGCCCAAGCTAACCAGTGACCGGCTGAGAGTGCGCCCAAGAGTACACGACAATTGATTGAAACTTTGTCGGTGGCGCATTCTGTCTCTGTATTTTTTCCTCAGCCACAGTGGTTTCTTAAAAAAAAAAAAAAAAAAAATGCAAACTTTCCCTTTAAGTATAGGTACAGATATTTCTGTAAAAAAGGCTGGTAAAAGAAGAAATACTCCTTCAACTCTACTTACATAAAATATAAAAAGGTAGACTGAATTGTGCAAAAGTGAAAGTCAATAAAACCTGTTTTGATAACATGGCATGAAGAAAAAAAAACTGTTCGCTGCACACAAAATAGTTTCCCTCTTTTAATTGACACAATGGAGTTAGCTAGCGGCTTGACTTTTAAGATATCAAAACAATGTGTTCCCATAGCCTTGCTAACATTGTGAACTGACAAAAAACTGCTAAATTAACTTGTGATAAAAGAAAAATACACCTTACCTGTATGTGTTTTTTCAGTTTTTTTTCAGAGAAGCTAGTGGTTTTGAGGCTGGCACAAGACAAAACATTCACCACAAATCATTCCTATAGATGACATTACACAATTCTCTAAAATAAGAATATCGTTAATGCTTCTTGATTGACATTTTGCTGCTGTCCTTTTTCTTATTTTTCTTATTTTTTATTTTTTTTACCTGTCGTGTTCAGCCGCATGGTCATGCAGAATGGTGAATCTGTATGCCTTGTTATGCTGAAACGGTTTCTCTGTGCAATGGAGGAGTTTGAAATACTCACTCTGTGGTTGTTTATATTGTGATGTTTATCGAAAATGCAGCTGGACACAAAATGGTTTGAGGGGACAGGCAAAGACAGAACAGAGTAGTAGGGACGTAGGGTTACAAACCACAGCAGAAAAGCAGTGGAACAATCTAGATCTATGACTAGAAGTAACGTTACGTTAGTCATGTTTTTACTTGTGGGGACACCCTGTGAGGAAGGGATGCAACAACTAACCAATAGGACAGGAAAGGACAGCGTAGGTTAGGATAGCGGTAGTGAGCAAGGCAGTGCTAGTGATGTGTGGTGGAGTACTTATATTGTGTCTTATCACCTGTAAGTACTGGGGAGTTGACATCTGAATGCAAGCTGTGTCAATGATAGTAGTCCCATCACACACACACACACATCACAATTAAACCTATAGCATGTCTATGGAAACTCATTAGGGAATAAACACCATCTCACATGCATGTTAACCAACTGGTGCTGCTGTGGCGGCAGACTGAAGGAGGGTTCAGAAAGCACAGGGGCCCCAAACATCTGCTGTCCGTGCTTTTGTTTGTAAGACCCCAGGATCTCAATTAATCAATGTCCTGATGTCATTCATGGAGGTGTGAAAAAAGTGAAAAGCCTATTTTGACAAAGTAATTAGTAGAAAGTACAGACATCTCTTTTCAAATGTAAGGCGTGAAAGGTCCCGTATTTTCCCAAACCAACTTTTTCTAGTATTTGGGTTGTAATATTGCTCTATGGTGCCTTAGTAAACATGTGAAATATGAATTCAACTCGTCCACGCATTCCTGAGTTCTAGACGTTTTTCTCATGAGAGGCCTAAAATCAGGTCATTTGAATTTCATATCTACGTCAATAGCGAAGATACCAACAACATCAACAAGATAGCTACATACCAATGACGTGTGCTGTCACAAGTGGGTCTTCTACACAGAGGCAACTAATCAGAGAACAGGGGCGGTCTTAGCCAAATATAGACAAAGCGGATGCAAACCTGGGTCAAACGGAAGTAGCTTTTTCTGGACACTCGTATAACAAATCCAAGGTGTTTTTTTAACTGAATGAAACTTTTATCCTAAATCCATATTAGAGTCACTCTATGGAAGTCTAAATAGCCAAAATATTAGACCTTTAAATTTAACAGAAAAGTAAAACAGTCAAACTACAGATACCTGAAAAAATCAGTACAGTATTTGTACTTCGTTACGTCCCACCACTGTCAGTGTCCTGCCCTTGAGCCGAGATTACACAGGCTCATAGGTGACTCTTCCAATCCCCCCCTCCCCAAATGTTTAACATGGCCTGAATTAAGCGGATGAGATAAATGACTGGAAGCACACAATGACAGCGCTCCATCACGTCGAACGTGAGCAGCAGCACGACTCTGGAGGGATGGGATAAATAAGAAGTGTTGGCACATATTAGGGGTGGATTATTGTGTCCTTTCAGACCTGCACAATATGCACGTTGGGGCTCCCTAGACGTCGACGACAATAATGACCCACATTCTGCTCGGACAACCCACCTGGCTTGGTCTGATAAACAGGTTGCAAAAGACGGAGCGAGCGCGTAACCTGAAGGCATCGCAGCCAGCTGTTCCATTCATCAATATTTACCTCTGAACATCTTTCATGTGTTTTTTCTTTGAAATGATGCATGAGGGCACAGATATGAAAAGGTAGCAATGCTGCATGCAGCCTTGGAGTACTTGGAAATAAAGATAAACGACCCATGTCCCGTAATGCAACACAAACATTTCATATACAATGAACCCCTGCATATTTGCGGTTCGGGATTTACAAATTCGCCTAGTCGCTGTTTTGGATCCTCTATTATCCATCCATCCATTTTCCATACCGCTTATCCTCACTAGGGTCGCGGGGGTCCTGGAGCCTATCCCATCTGACTCCGGGTGAGAGGCAGGGTACACCCTGAACTGGTCGCCAGCCAATCGCAGGGCACATATAAACAAACAACTATTCACACTCACATTCACACCTACGGGTAATTTAGAGGTTTCAATTAACCTACCATGCATGTTTTTGGAATGTGGGAGGAAACTGGAGTACCCAGGAAAAAAAACACACAGGCACAGGGAGAACATGCAAACTCCAAACAGGCGAGGCCGGATTTGAACCTCAGAATTCTGAGGCAGATGTGGTTACCAGTTGTCAACCGTGCCATGGATCCTCTATCATTCCCGAATAAAATTCATTTATTCGCAGCCCAAAATGTGTGACTGACACCATCTTTTGGCATCTTGGTGCCAAGAAACTGTTTTGAAGTGAGTTAAGGCGCTTCATGTTGTACTTTGGCAACATATTGTGGCATCCAGGTGACAAAGGACTTTGTTAAAGTTATTTGAGTAGATTCATGCGGTGCTTTGCCTCAATCTTGTGGCAATTATAAAGCTTATGGGGAAGTCGTAAATTACCGGTCGATTTTCGCTATTTGCAGTGCTAGGTCCCCATCCCCCCGAAAATAGCGGAGGTTCAGAATCAGAAACTGAATCATCTTTAAGTATGTCAAAAACACACAAGGAATTTGTCTCTGGTAGTTGGAGCCGCTCTAGTACAACAACAAACAGCCATTTGACAGAAAATACTTTTGAGACATAAAAAAATAGTGCGGAGAGTCACTGAACAATAAAAGGATAGCAGTAATGTGGTAATGCCGGTACTTTTTTAGGGGGGACAATTGTGCAAATGATGCAGAGTCATCTAGTAATTTAGAGCACTTTGAAATTACTAAGAGCAATAGTCTCATACAGTGGCCATTGTGCAAATGATGCAGATACTACTCAACCACATGAGTAGCCAGTATTGGTCAACAACAGACATGCAAATAGTGAAGAGTGGCGAGACTACTGGAGTGAGTGCACAAATAATGTATAATTGGCCCGACAGAGATGTGACAACAATCTCAAGACAAAAATTGGCATCATGTTACAAAGGCATTGTAAATTAACTGTTTAATAAGTTAATGGCAAGAGAAAATAAGCTGTTGCAATGTCTGCTAGTTTTAGTTTGCATTTTTCGATAGTGCCTACCAGAGGGAAGGAGCCGGAAGAGATGGTGACCAGGATGTGGAGGGTCCAAGAGGATTTTACATGATCTTGTCTTAGTTCTGGCAGCGTGCAAGTCCTCAATGTTAGGTAGGGGCGACAATATTTTCAGCAGTCCTGATTGTCCATTGTAGTCGAAGTTTGTCCTTTTTTTGTGGCAGCACCCAACCAGACTGTGATGGATGAACACAGGACTGACTCGATGACTGCTCTGTAGAACTGCCACAATACCTTTGTGGCAGGCCTTGCTTCCTCAGAAGCTACAGGAAGTACATCCTCTGCTGGACTTTTTTGAGGATGGATTTGATTTTGGTCTACTCCTTGACGTCGGCACACCATTTTTCGTTGATATAGAAGCATATCCCACCGCCTTTTGTTTTCTCCGGTAACTCCGTGACGCGGTCTGCCCGGTGCAGTTGGAAGCCTGGCAGCATTATGGCGCCATTGGTGTTCACAAAGCCATGTCTCCGTGAAGCACAGGGCAGTAGAACGTCCAAAGTCTTTACTGGTCTTTGTGAGAAGATGAAGCTCGTCCATTTTGTTGGGTAGGGAGCGTAGATTTGCGAGGTGAATCGACAGGAGCCGCATTCGGAATTCTCTCTTACGGAGCTTGACCTACATTCCGACTCGTTTCCCTCTGTGGTGTCTCCTTCGCCTCCATGCACCGTACACCGAGGCCGCCGTGCCGGTAAGTAACTCAGAGAAAAAAACTGAGCGGATTTGTGAAAGTTGGTGAAACAAAGTCCGGGGTAGACTCTCTAATGTTTAGCAAGTCTTCCCTTGTGTAAGTGCCATCCATCCATTTTCTGAGCCGCTTCTCCTCACTAGGGTCGCGGGCGTGCTGGAGCCTATCCCAGCTGTCATCGGGCAGGAGGCGGGGTACACCCTGAACTGGTTGCCAGCCAATCGCAGGGCACATCGAAACAAACAACCATTCGCACTGACAGTCATGCCTACGGGCAATTTAGAGTCTCCAATTAATGCATGTTTTTGGGATGTGGGAGGAAACCGGAGTGCCCGGAGAAAACCCACGCAGGCACGGGGAGAACATGCAAACTCCACACAGGCGGGGATGGGGATTGAACCCCGCACCTCAGAACTGTGAGGCTGACGCTCTAACCAGTCAGCCACCGTGCCGCCCTTGTGTAAGTGATTTGCGTAAATTCTCCAAAGACGAACAAAAACACATAAACAGAGAGCACGGAACCCACACGGTTAGGAATATGTACAGTATGTACAGTTCAGTTTTCAAGTCAAGTCAAGTTTATTTGTCGAGCCCTTTATCACAAAAGAGTCTCAAAGGGCTTCACAGGCCCACAGTTCACAATGATTGACGACATCCCCTAATCTAAACCCCCCAGTTGGGCAAGGAAAAACTCAAAACCCCACTTGGGGAAAAAAGAAACCTTGAGAAGGGACCATAGATGGAGGGCATCACCCTTCCAGGATGACCAGGCTGCAATGGATGTCGAGTGGGCAACATTTATCACATAGTATATTCAATAGGATGGCCTAAGAGTCCATTTAAAGAGAAAAGGCACCGCAGGGTAGGCTAGGTTTGGTTCGACCTTTTGATGACATTTTTGAAAATTAACCAATATTTGGGGAAAATCCACCAATTAGGTTACAATTTACTTTGATATATCTGTATCAAGTCTGTTTTAATTTTTCTTTAGTTTTCTTCCCCCAAACAAAAGGAAATATACCAACATTTTGGGGAGAAATTTGCATCTTAAGACGAACAAAACTTAAGTTTAAAGTACCATCATTCATGGACCTCCGTTTTTTTTTTAGATTTTTTGCTTTACTTTTCACCCAGATTTGGAAAATTTACCACAATTTTGGAGGGTTAGGTAAGATAGGTGTGTGATCTCAGCATACTTAACCAGACGTCAGTTCAGCGAGCATCAATACATGCCGATTACTGACCCTGTTTTACATTGTCTTTGGCTTTTTTGGGGAACATTTGAAAATTGTTCAAGGAGTAATACGCACAGAACTTGGATTACATCACACTTCATCTCAGTGTACTACAGTTTAGCCAACACCAAATGACTAATTCGTAGTCTATATTTAATTTTTTTCTTTGGAATTTTTTCACAAAATTTCGAAAATAACTAACATTTTGGCGAAAATATGCCTCGTCTCGAGAGCTTGAACTGCCTTATGCATGACTTCACACATACTTAGCATACTGCGCAGACCGCAGTTCAGCAACCACCATAGGTTGAATGAGCATGTTTTGCTTTTTTTGGACATTTTGCAAAAAATGGAAGTTGGACAAAATTTTGGGAGAAACTTCACCTAAGTTGTAAAAAAGGTCCAAGCTTTGAACCTTCATGCCAGAGCGCCACATAATGCACAGACATCAGTTCTGCAAGCACTAAAGGAGTAGTTCTTAGCTTTTTTCTTTTTCTTTTTTTTTACTTTGGCTTCTTGGCAAACAGTTTAATACTTAATTTGAGAGAAAATGTTACTTTTGCCTTTGTCATTAAAGTAAAAAAAGGTCTTATTCCTTTTAGCTTTAATTTTCAACATTGGTTAAGTTATTTTTACTTTGTATGACTGTTTACGTTATTAATTTTATTGACGAAATACAACTAAATGTCTTCAGCTGTTAAAATGTTGTTGCATCTCAGTCGACTTTATGGATGCGTTTGTATGCGTAAAAAAAAAAAAAAAACACTGCTAAACCTATTTTTACACAGACATCAGAGTGCTGATTAATGCCCCCGAAAATGTTTAATTTGTCCAGCTCCTTGTCACTGAGCATTTTTAGTATATCCATCTGCTTCAACAAAATGAGATGAAAATAATTGGCGGATGCTTAATTAAAGGTTACAGCTTGATGTAATTCTGCACGACAAGTCAATTAAAAAGTCCAATTATTCAATTACAATACACATGGGGTAATTGGTGCGTTGGTCCCCTGAAAGACTGGCCAATGTTCTGACCCGCTTCGGGTGGACAGCTCTTCCTAAAAAACGTAGCCAGCTTGGAAGTCCTTCAGAGATACACACATGCATCCAGGCAAGGTTAAGCTTCACAAGAGGGGAAACTTGAGGTATTCCAAATAATGGCATGCCATTATTATAACGTATAACGTTATTATAACATTATAACGTATCTGCCATTCATATCAAGAGATGGAAGCTCTCCTGAGTGGTTTTTGAGAGGTGATTCCTAACGGTGCGACTACCTCTTAGACAGTCTTACATTTAAATGTATGTAAGCAAAATCACAAATGAAGTCGGGCTGACCGATACGGCCTATCAATGATATGTTTAGCCTACTTTTGGCATAAAAAAGGCAACCAAAGCATGTATGTGATTTATTCCTGTCTATGGAAATGACCATGGCATATTTGCTGATATGTTTCATGGTTTTAATTTATATTGAATAAATATGGGCACGGCAGTTATTTTGAGTGTAGTGAATCACTAGAATCAGTTTGTTAAAAAGATTAATTTGAAAGATTCGTTCATTGAATCGTTCAGTTTTTTTTCACGAAATCATTTAAGTGCTTTCCTTATTCAGTTCATGATTCAGCCCTGAGGTTTACGTTCACTCAACACGTTCCCCGAAGGACTATACATTGTTGTTGTCACACATTGTAAAGTAAGAAAGTTGGGGAGATTTAAAAAAAAAAAAAAAAAAAAACGTAAGTTAAACTATCACCTATCTAGCTCTCTCTGAGCAAGCTCTGAAACACCCGGCTTTGGTCGTGCCTCATGAACAACCATGCGGCGAGCTCAGCCACCACACATATCCTTCCGCGTCCCCGCTTCATCCATCCACACAGGCTCCCGCCGGCCGCCGAGACTTGTCTGCATTCCACCGCGGTGGACAGCGTCGCTGACGCCAGCACCCGGGTTTCCTACTCACCCACATTACTGTTATTGTTATCTGATTGGTGTAAAGCGTCTTGAGAAGGGCTATGTAAGTTTAATGTATTATTATTATGATTATTGTTATTATTCAAAAAAAGCTTGAATAATCACATTAGAGACACAGAGGGGATGATATGTATCTGTACGTATATAATTTATTTTTAATTTAAATTACTTTTAAATATGTGTGCTTGTTTTCATGTGCATGACTTACTCAACATTAGCCGTTAGCTTGGAAAAACAGATCCGAGTGAAAGCTATCCCCGTGAGGACGAACGGTTAAAATCACTCATTCACTGTGCATATTACGTCGTTCCTTGCGCGAACGAATGACTCATCGTACTAGTTCGCAGTGAACTTCCTCTTGGGTCACTCATGGTAGTGATGGGCACGGCAGTTCTTTTGAGTGTACTGAAATACCTTGAATACCTGAGATTAACGGTCACTCAACACATTCACTGAAGGAATATGCGTTGTTGTTGTCATGTATTGTAAACTAGTATAGGTGGGGAGATTATTACAACTTTGGCTAAATGATCACCTACCTATCTCTCAAACACCCGGCTTCGGTTGTGAGTCGTGAACATGCGTGCAGCAGGGCTCAGCTACCGACCATCCTTCCGCGTCTCCTGACGTCCAACTCGGCTCTAATCAGCCGCCGTGACTTTTCTGCATTCCACCGCGGTGGAACGTCACTGACAATAACAATAACGTCACTGACACCAGCCAGCCGGGCTTTCTGCTCACTCACCTTACTGTTATTGTCATCTGATTAGTGGAAAGCGGCTGAGTGTCTTGAGAAGCGCTATATGTTTAATGTATTATTATGATTATTATGAAATATAAAGCTTTAATAATCACATTAGAGACACAGAGGGAATGATATGTATGTGCACATATATAGATTTATTATTAATTTCCATTTATTTTAAATATGTGTGATTAACTTACTCAAAAATTAGCTGTTGGCTTGAAGCTGCTAGTGAAAGCTATGCCCGCGAGGACGTCAGGACTTGCGGTTAAAATCACTCATGAGTACGTTCACTGCGTAGTATGTCGTTCCTTGCGCAAACGAATCACTCATCGTACTAGTACATCGCTCCTTAGCGGATCACAAACGAAGAAGTTCAACGAACGAATCACTTGTGTCTAACGGATCGCCAATGATAAGTTCAACGAACGAATCACTCTTCAGTTCTTCAGTTCTTCAGTTCCTCAGTACACGAGTTCACTGAACGAATCACTCAGTTCACTTAAGTCCCTCCCCTGAACGAATCACTCTTCAGTGCTTTAGTTCCTCAGTACACCAATTCACTGAACGAATCACTCAGTTCACTTAAGTCTTAAGTCCCTCCCCCACCTGTACGGCGGTACTTGACGCTAGCTGCTCATTGGTCATTCGCCGAAGTGAGTGACAACGCTGGAGAATCGCAAATCACATGGCAGTACGTTTAATGAAGTACCGTCCCCGACTGCACGCTGGCTGCTCATTGGTCATTCGCTGAAGATTCAGAAGTGAGTGACAGAACGCTGCAACAGTTCCGTTTCTCCTCCCAGCCGACTGGCTGACAGTACGTTCACTTCAGTCCCTCCCCTACTGGCATGGTTCTGCCTGATGCTGGCTGATCATTGGTCATCACCAAAGTGAGTGACAACACTGGCGGATCGCAAATCTGGCAGTACGTTTCGGCATGCCCCCACTACACGCTGGCTGCTCATTGGTCATTCGCCAAAGATTCAGAAGTGAGTGACAGAACGCTGCAGCAGTTCCGTTTCCACTCACAGGCGACTCACTCATGGTGGCGGCCAAGCTCCAAGAAGAATCATTTCATAAACTGATTCAGTTCAGTACGTTCACTAAAATTATTTGTTCTTCTAAACGAAACGTTTGCGAACAAAACAACACTAATATTTATGAATTATTATTAGTGTAAATCACAAATATACCACAGATTATGATACCAAAACACTTGAATATCATTTTAACCTCATCTGACAACATTAACCTAAAAAATGTAAATGGTTTACAGATTATTTAATTTTGAAAAAAATTTCTACTGGAAATGCAGCTGTACATACAGTATACATACCGTACAGATCCTATGTAACTAACTTGTGTAATACTTCCCGTATTAGCCAGGGCTTTGGCGTTATCTTTCGGAATCTTAGAGCGTTACAGAAAGAGTAAAAAAAAAAAATATATATATATATATATGTGTGAATAGGTGAGTTATTAGCTGAGAATAGGTTCCACAGAAAAAAATCCCAAATAGGTGACTCCATGACTAGCGGAACGCAAATAGTATGTTTCCAATAAGTTTCATGACTAACCCAACTCCGATTGATTTTTATGTCCCGAGATTTTTGAGTCAAGTCTGCAGGAAGGATGAATTCAACCACACTAGAACTGAAATGGATTGCTCCTTCAGTTTGTAAATCAAGAAATAGTCGTTGTCAAAGCCAGATGAGTTCATCCAGTGTCTGAACACTCGGCTAAGGGGAGACGATAACTTCCTTCGTCTGCGTTTTCTGGGTCAGCCTTAATCAAATGTCACATTCTGCAGCCCAGTGACAGTCTCAGATAGCAGCCATCACTCAGCCCACTTCGCTGCCCCGGCTTCATCCTTCACCTCCTCATCCTAATGGACTATGGACCCAGATGCTTTCCACAGATGTAATACTCTTCAAGGTAGCTTTAATTACCAATCATTTCCTATTCACGGCCAACATATTCATCACCATTTGGCTCATTGCTGGCAGACTGAGCGATGAGTTTTTGCCCCTCGACAATGGGCTAGGGCGGAATAGAATTGCACTTCCCAAGGATATATAGACAATTGCGGAGGTTTGCATGGTACGCAAAGATTGCCCCCATAGGGGCGAGGGAGGCATTTCATAGCTGGTGTTACTTTTCCTCCCCTCGACTTGTCATCACTTTCACAATTACTCTCAGAGTAATTGCGCTGGGAAGTGTTGATTCATATGCCGCCTTTAAAAGCTCCCCGAGCTATTAATCTTTGCCTGGCTCCGCAACCGCCACGTTCCGTAATTATGAAGTTATACGTGCTCATTTAAACTGTCAACATAGCCGTCTCCTATAATTGGTTCATTGTTTGGTCATCTGTGCGTCTCTCTTTTAAATGTTTTGGTCTTGTCAAATTCGATTTGTAGAATAAAAATGATGTCCAAAGATTCCGGACAGGAGGGATGCTAAAACTGACTGACAAATCCCATTAACCCAAGCAAAAGAAGTGAATAAAAGTGTAGAAGCAATTTTAATATATCACATCTTTGCATAGCAATCCCAAGCTATTTAAGAAATGCGACAGTTTTCCTGTAATACCTTGACATCATTGTTTTGTTTTACCACAATCTCAGTATTTGATGTTTTCCTCGAAGTTGGAAAAACAGTTGCCTGCTTGTTTTTTTGGCTAAATCTGTGGGATGAAAAAAAGCACAACTCAGCTGAGCTATTCGATTGGACACTCAGTAGGTTCTATGATCTTACTGGAACACCACTACATCATTATGTTTTACCATGAGCTCGTCTGTCGTCTTTAAGGAGCCCCGGCGCCACGCCCCCCCCCCCCCAAAAAAGTTGGAATTTTTAGGTTCTTGATACATTTGTGTGTTGAAAAACATAAATATGCCCCTTGTGCAATTAAACTGGACACTGATTTACTGAAGGTTTGATATGCAGGCGCAAACTTGATTGCTCATGCAAACAGATGTGAGCTCATTTTGGCAGGAGTACCTGTATCTGAAAATACTGTACATGAATTTAGCACACACAAATGTGATTTATCAAACCTGAGATTAATTGTGATAATTAACATTACATCTAAATACAGCATCTGAAAGGTAGGTGCAAAAGAGCACGCAAAGCAGTGCAAGCATGGCGCAGTCAAAATGAGAGGCAGTGGAGAGAACTTTTCCACTTGTATAAACAGTTTTGAAGAAAACAACCTGTGGGAAACAATTAAAGCCTACCAAGAAGGACACGACCAGCAATAAAAAGAGAGGTTTTTCAGTTCTCCTGTGTCCACCTCTTGGCTGCACCTGTACCATGAACCTTGGTGCAATACCGTGAGTCTTACTGCAATACCGCAAGCTTTAGCACGATATGGCAATTATCGTACCGTGAGATTAATACCATGATAAAACCAAACCGTGAGATATATATAGTTACATCCCTACATATCATCAATGAAAAACTCCTTTCAACTCTGCATTTACGTGTGGTTCATTTCAGCGCACCGTGATAATTGGTGCTGGGCTTTCCCAGAGCAGTTTTCCAGGTGAACTGTCCCAAGTTTTAAACACAATGTTAACCAGGATGGGCACATACATCAAATTGCCACACACTTGGAACAAGTTAAAATCAGACAAAATGTAGTCCTTGTGTAGTTGCTGGCTTCCTCAAAATTGTTGGTGTGATCAATTTATTTGTTATGACTCAGTAATATGTTTGCCTTTCCCCCTATCACTTCCAATTACAATCTTCATTACATGCCATATTGTCTCATTTGCAATTCTTTTTTACGCGCCTGGCTTGAGCACCTTCCATCAACGCACATTTTCCCATCCAGACTTCTCACCCACCCACCGTGTGTAACCTGGGAATTTGTGTGCAACCACCAAAGAAGCGTGACTCACTGAAGTCTGAGGCTGGCTGTAAATCATGGAGCATGGAGTTTTCTTGAGACTTGTGAAAGTCATACAAAACTATTTGAAAAATATAGCATACTTTAAATCTGAAAATACCTTCCATATGGATGTGTCATTACCAGTGGGACGTGCACGCGACTCTGTCTAACACACTACACTTTGAAGGAGAATGATGTATGAAATAAATTACATAGTAATTTCATCAGAATGCTGTATGTATGACTGTCTGTATGTTTGGAGGTCCATCAATAAAAAAGAGGGTGTGTCTCCCGTTCTAAAGGTTCCTTGCGCCACTGACTGGGTGAGTTCTTTTTTTTTTTTTTTTTAACCTGTCCTGTTCAGCTGCATGGCCTTGTAGAATGGTGAATCTGTATGCCTTTTGTGCTGGACCAGTGTTGCTGTACATCAGGGGAGTTTGAAATACTTCCTCTGCTTATTTTTTAATTTTTAAATTATTCTGATGTTTATTAAAAATGCAGCTGGACAGAAAAGGGTTTTTGGGGACAGACAGAGGGACAGAGTGGAGAAGGGGAATAGGGGTGCGAACCATAGCAGAACAATAGTTATACAGTATACAACCCCAATTCCAATGAAGTTGGGACATTGTGTTAAACATAAATAAAAACAGAATATAATGATATGCAACTCATGTTAAACCTATATTTAATTGAATACAGTACAAAGACAAGATATTTAATGTTCAAACTGATAAACTTTATTGTTCTTAGCAAATAATCATTAACTTAGAATGTTATGGCTGCAACACGTTTCAAAAAAGCTGGGACAGGTGGCAAAAAAACTGAGAAAGTTGAGGATTCCTCATCAAGCACCTGTTTGAAACATCCCACAGGTGAACAGGCTTATTGGGAACGGGTAGGTGCCACGATTGGGTATAAAAGGAGCTTCCCTGATTTGCTCAGTCATTCACAAGCAAAGATGGGGCGAGGTTCACCACTTTGTGAACAACTGCGTGAGAAAATAGTTTAAGGACAATTTTCCTCAATGTACAATTGAAAGTAATTTAGGGATTTCATCATCTACGGTCCATAATATCAGGGTCAGAGAAATCACTGCATGTAAGTGGCAAGGCCGAAAACCAACATTGAATGCCCGTGACCTTCGATCCCTCAGGCGGCACTGCATCAAAAATCGACATCAAAGTGTAAAGGATATCACCACATGGGCCCAGGAACACTTCAGAAAACCAATGTCAGTAAATACAGTTAGGCACTACATTCGTAAGTGCTACTTGAAACTCTACTATGCAAAGCAAAAGGCATTTATCAACAACACCCAGAAACGCCGCCGGCTTCTCTGGGCCCGAGCTCATCTAAGATGGACTGATGCAAAGTGGAAAAGTGTTCTGTGGTCAGACAAGTCCACATTTCAAATTGTTTTTGGAAATTGTGGACGTCGTGTCCTCCGGGCCAAAGAGGAAAAGAACCATATGGACTGTTATGGACGCAAAGTTCAAAAGCCAGCATCTGTGATGGTATGGGGCTGTGTTAGTGCCAATGGCATGGGTAACTTACACATCTGTGAAGGCACCATTAATGCTGAAAGGTACATACAGGTTTTGTCGAAACATAAGCTGCCATCCAAGCAATGTCTTTTTCATGGACGCCCCTGCTTATTTCAGCGAGACAATGCCAAACCAAATTCTGCACGTGTTACAACAGCGTGGCTTCGTAGTAAAAGAGTGCGGGTATTAGACTGGCCTGCCTGCAGTCCAGACCTGTCTTCCATTGAAAATGTGTGGTGCATTATGGAGCGTAAGATACAGCAACGGAGACCCCGGAATGTTGAACAGCTGAAGCTGTACATCGAGCAAGAATGGGAAAGAATGCCACCTACAAAGCAACAATTGGTGTCCTCAGTTCCCAAATGTTTATTGAATGTTGTTAAAAGAAAAGGTGATGTAACACAGTGGTAAACATGACCCTGTCCCAGCTTTTTTGGAACGTGTTGCAGCCACAAAATTCCAAGTTCATGATTATTTGCTAAAAAAAATCAAGTTTATCAGTTTGAACATTAAATATATTGTCTTTGTAGTGTATTCAATTAAATATAGGTTGAACATGATTTTCAAATCATAGTATTCTGTTTTTATTTATGTTTATCACAATGTCCCAACTTCATTGGAATTGGGGTTGTAGATATTTGAGGACAAGTAACATCACAACAGTCAAATCGTGTTATTTATGGATATACAGTTAAGATAAACAATAAGTAACCATGAGAACAAGATGAGAGAGGACAGAAAAGGACAGGACAGGATGTGGGAAATGAGCAAGGCAGTGCTACTGACGAGTGGTACGGTGGGATTCATTTTAGTGTCTAAACACCTGTAAGAACCTCTGAGTTGATATGTTAGTCTAAAATGTGTTGTTATTAGTGGTCCCAGCACAAGCAATTAAAGCCTATAATCGTGTTTATCAAACTTATTAGGAAATGAACACCATATCACATGCATGTTAGTCAACTGGTGTACGGAATTGCTGAGCCGGCACATTGAGGAAGGGTGAGCCCAGCCCCCTCCACACGCAAGGGGGTCCAAGCCAGCAAACCTGTCCAACGGGGGACCCAACCAGGGGGACTCCACCCACTCCCCAGGGCCCAGGGCGGTCACGAGCCCAACTGCAGCACTCCAACCAGTCCCAAAGGGAGGGGCACAGGCACCAGCCTACCACCCCCATGCCCAATCCCCCCACCCAGCGCGTCCCACCACCGCCACCCCTATCACCACCCCCGCAGACCACGGGGGCCCCAGCCACCAACAAGGCCCAACGCAGGAGCCAGCCGCCACCCGAAAATGGGCATAGCCCACCAGAAGCGAGCCCATGTTCAGCGCCCTTTGTGAGCAAGGACGGGCAAGGGCACTAAGAGAGGGGAGAGGAAGGCGGGGCCCAAAAGAGGAAGAGGGGGATGTACCCCCATCTTTCTGCTCCCTGACAACCAAAGGCAGCGGGTCGCAGGCCCCAGGAGTCAAGTCAAGAGAAATTTGAATACCCCCCACCCACTGTGCTATGGTTACCAGGTCCCAACTTGCAACCATTATCCCTGTACCATGATCCTGTGTGGTGGGGTGTGAGGTGAGACGGCAAGCCTGGATGAAGCAGAAATAGCTGTCAGAGGGCCTTTTTCTGGACACTGTTTTTCTCACACTTTTTTTTTTCAATGAAATTGACACTTTTATACCAAATCCATGTTAGAGAGTCACTCTATGGAGGTCAAAGTAGCCAAAATACAGGACCTTTAAGGAGTTTGAAGTTTATTCTCTGGGGGATGGGGAGTCAGTGGAATTTGAGGAAGAATGGTGTGATGTTGTTGCGATAGTAAGTGCTACGATTTTTCTACGATACCATGACATTTTTTTCTGCCATGATCTCATCTTTTATGTTTTCACCCAATAAATATGGTTACTTTTTGACAAAGATAAATAATTTTGGGTATTTTGTGTTTTGATTAATTAATGGGTCCAAATAGTACAAATACAGTATGTGCCCAGAGACATTTGATTGGACACTTAGTAAGTGCTATAGTCTTCCTGTGATATACTATGACATTATTTTGTTTTGCTATAATCTTGTGTTTGATCTTTTCCAGAAAAAGTTGGGATATTTTGTGGGTTGAATAAAATACAACAATGCCCCAGAGCAATTTGATTGGACGCTCAGTAAGTGCTATGCTCTTCCTGTGATACCATGACATTATTATGTTTTACCACAATGTCGTCTTTGAGTTTGCCACCCCCCCCAAAAAAAAAAAAAAAATTGTGATATTTAGTTTTCCTATAAAATAATTTTCCTCTCTTGGTTACTTTTTGTTCTGACCTGTGCACGTGCCTTTCTGAAAATCCATCCATCCATTATCTGAGCCGCTTATCCCCACAAGGGTCGCGGGAGCGCTGGAGCCTATCCCAGCTATCATTGGGCAGGAGGTGACCCTAAACTGTTTGCCAGCCAATTGCAGCCTTTCTGAACAAGTATTTGCAAAACATAATAATAATAAAAATACAGTACAGTGTAGTAAAAAAAAAAAAATTACGATAAAAAACTGCAAGCTGTATTGTGTATCTTACGCTACTGTGAGATTGGCTGCTGCAGGCTCCCTTTGTCGACTGGATTTGCCTTGAAGAAACGAACAATCTAATCAAAGCCCATTCCCCTGATGAGTACCGCTAATGAGTCGCGGCAATGTCGACATTTCCATTTTGTCTCATGGCTACATTTTCTAATAATTCCTGATGTCTAATTATGTGCCGTTAAGTGCTGAAAATATGGACATGGACAAGAGTTCCAAGGCGTATCTTCGCCATCCGTATAGACAAGAAAGCCACCAGTTTCGGGGGAGAATCTGTTTGATGCTCTACCGCACAAATGTAGCACCGGGAACATACACAACCGATGTTGATCAAGGGTGATAGACTGGGTTGAAATATAACTGCAAATTATCAATTAGGCCTACATGTCAAAGCAACAGGTGCTACTATGCCCTCAGACTCCATTTCAGCAATTGCAAATGTAGTAAAAAGCTGAGGTAGGGCACTCAAGTCACATGAATTCTCTTGACTTGAGACAGATTTAAGATGCATGTCGGACTTTGGACTCCTCTGGTTTGAAACTCTAGACTTTGACTTGGTATTCATGAGACTCAACCTACAGTGTACATGACTTGACAAGTGTTGCCTGTTTACATTTCAAAATCTTCACTTTGTGCATGTGTGCCCTTGGTTTGTTTTTTGAAAAATAGTGTTGTTTTTTTGTGTAGTGTAGTTGTGTAAGCGGTAATGAAAATGGATGGATGGATGGATGTTTAAGTTAAATGTATTAAGCAACAGAGCAATGTTAGGGATTATGTTACAACACAGAATGAACTAACTTCAAATTTAGCAATGGCCAATTAAAATGGAAAAATATTGTACTTAATATTTTCCTGGAGGATCCATTTGGGATTAGATTAGATTGGGATTAAAATGATCTAAATAGTTTACTGATGTTAATGTTAAATGTATTTAGCGACGGAGCGCTGTTAAGGATTATGTCACGACACAATGAATTAACTTCAAATTCAGAAATGGCCAATAAAAAATATTGTACTTAATATTTTCCTGGAGGATGTATTTGAGATTGGCCTTTGAAGTTGGTAATAGTGAAAAATGAAGTGAAACAGAAAATTATTGTTGTCAATTCTTTTCCAGAATGAGAGGAGCGTTTAAAGAGGAGGATGCGTTTAAAGAGGAGGATGCTATTCATGTGGCACAGCTTGAAGCTGGCAGGTGGAGATGGGCCTGGCTGAAGTTGGAGTCGAAAACAAAAAAGCAACGAAATGAGGCAAATTAAATTTGAATCCTAAATTTGTACATCATCATGTACTTGAGTGGTGTCAATAAATGTTTTTCTGCGTGAAGAAGTTTATTTTGCCTTGTTGTACTCTTCAGAGTCTTCCAGATTGCTTAATTTATGTTTAAATCAAAATATTCTCTGCAGGAGCCCGGGGGATCCCCCTAAACCCGCCCTATGTTTTTTTTTTTTTGTCACCTTTTTCATGCCTTTGGTATTTGCATGTCTGATTAATGACAATACAAAGTGTTGAAAATGGCTCTCTCTCTGTGATGATGCGATGTTACTGGCTCAACAAACATGTTTTGTTTCTTGAAAAGTAATGGTTTTAAAAATGCAAGGTTTCTGCCCGATTCCAATGATATGTATTTGTATTTTCTTTTGTTTTGCTTTGTTTTTAAAAATGTGAATCTGTTCTCAAGTGCCTTACCTGGATAGATAAACATTAAATAAATAAAAGATAATAAATCTGGGGAGTCTGTTCATCTTCTGCGTCCAGACTCTAAATGAATCCCACTTGGGCAAAGCCACCCATAAAGACTAGAGTGTATTTTCATTGGTAGAGGCAGCACTTAATCAATAAGCCGACGTACTACGTAGCATATGGTGCATGCACTCGACATAAGCCAAACACAAATACCACCCACCGCACGTCAAAATTTTTTTTTCACGAAAGCATGTCACAGACATCTTATTAAGACAACTAGGACCTGTTTTAAATTGTGAAATAAAAATTCAAAATGTCTTATTTAAATCTAAACTCAATACAATAAACCACAAAAATTCTTGCTAAAATATGTTTTTCTTTACATATGCTTCATTGTGTACAGCTCCTTGCCTCGGTCATTGCCATTTTATGAAGTCTTTATTTTGGCATGAGTCCCACAAAAATAACCAAAGGCAAAAAAATAATAATTCCAGTCAGTGGCAGATGGGCTTTGATTAAGCCAGAGGATGCAAAACAACTTCTGCAGCACCTGCAAAAAAAAAAAGAAAGAAGAAAAAAAGAAAAGAACAAAGTTAGCATTAGTGGTACGCTCCCACTTCCCAGGCCAGTGAGACAGCAATCAGCCGAGCACATATTCTCCAAGTCATTTTTTTTCTCCCATTTTAATTTGTGATTGAAAGGTGTCTGCAGTAATGGTAGAACTTGTGTCGGTCTGGATGAAATCATACATACTGAGAGATGATGCATACTGTGCGATCATGCTAACTCTTGACTCTTACCATGAGATCATGCCTATTGCGACATCATGCTAACCATCAATTATTGCATTGTGCAACCTCATGCTGTGAGATTGGTAAATACACAGACAGACATAGTAAATAGATAGATCATACATACCGTGAGATCTTATGTACTGTGAGATCACGTATACCATGAGACCATGCTAACTGTGAGGCTATACTAACGGTGCAATCATGCTTATTGTGAGATTGTGCAAACAGAGATCATGCATACTGTGAGATTATGCTAACCCTAAGATTATGCATACATTATAAATGTACTGTGAGATCACGTGTACCATGAGACCATGCTAACTGTGAGGTCATACTAACGATAAAATCATGCCTATTGTGAGATTGTGCAAACAGAGATCATGCATAAAATACGTTATTTTAAAAATAAAACACTAAATAAATATGCTAACAGTTTATTGTTTTTAACTTTAACTAAGGAGGGGAAAAGGGAAGAGGACTACAGCTCCTCATTGGAGAAGAGCCTTTTTCCATAATAACATGGGGATAATTCGGATTTATGTTTTTTTCTTTTGTCTGTTTCTCTTCTAATTCTTTGGTTGCTTTTGGCACAACAAACCGATCCAGGGAAACTTTTCTTTTTCTGTTCAGAAAAAAAATCTGAATGTGCGACATCACATTGTCATTTAATATATTAATTGCTCTATTGGCCAATTTGCTGCACATTTCTTTCGATCACTTTTTGTATTGCCTCTCTCACATTATTACCAGTAAGCGCTTTCTCAGTTTTGTCAGTCTAACACAAAAAAAGAAAAGAACACAAAAAAAGCAGCAAAGATACAGTGCCTACCTTAGTTGCATTTATTACGTCAACACACAGATCTTTCTGCTCATCGATGAAAAGTGCACTTATCTTGGTGGCCATTCTGAATGTTTAACCTTTTGTTTATTTTTTTTAGAAAACGTTCCTTGTGACAATAGCGCACTTCCTTCAGACTTCATTCATAATGTGGCAGCTCCTGTCCGCATGTGGATTGGCTTAATGTGCGTATAGGCGGAACTTCCGCCGAGCAAACATCTCCATCAATAGCTATTTTGACGTGATTACGCCAACATTAATTGTTTGTTGTTTTAATTAAAGAGATGCTACAATTCAATAAATAACATACATACTCTAAATAGTACTTTTTTAAGAAAAGAAAATGATTTCCAGACTTTTTCAAAAACGCTATTAGATTTGTGATTGGAGGATCGAGGATGTGGAGGAGGAACTTTTGCTGAGAACAGATTTCTGCCATACGCCACAAAGGAGACAATTTGTTTAGCGCTTACATCCAAGCAGTATGCAGAGTCAATGATCGTCGTAGCACGAGTAGAAGCACAACATAGATCCTTCTGTTCGTCCATACCAAGACCGGTCACAAACCAAAAATAACAAATAACTACAGGTAAATTATCTATGAAAATTGTGTACGTAACCTGAATTGTTCGTAACCCGAGGTTCCACTGTAATTCTCTTCCACAAGATGGCAGATGGTACAATGAACCTGTGTATCCACCAGTTGCCATTATTGGAACAGAGTAATGTAATTTCACATGGCGTAAATTAATTTGTGAGGAAATTGAGATGGGGTTGTCATTATTTCAGTATTCAGTATACTGCACTTACTTTTGTGACATTTTGAGGTTTTTCTAATGTAAAATATGTGCCTTGGCTCTATAAAAGTTAGGAAAAACTGCAATAAAGTAAAAGATGTACACATAGCGGCACAGTGGACGACTGGTTAGCACATCCACCTCACAATTCTGAGGACCGGGGTTCAAGTCCCAGCCCCGCCTGTGTGGAGTTTGCATGTTCTCCCCGTGCTTGCATGGGTTTTCTCCGGGTACTCCGGTTTCCTCCCACATCCCAAAAACGTGCATGGTAGGTTAATTGAAAACTATAAAGGTTTGAACGTGAGTGCGAATGGTTGTTTGTTTATATGTGCCCTGCGATTGGCTGGCAACCAGTTTAGCGTGTACCCCGCCTCTCGCTCCAGCAACCCTCTTGTGCGGATAAGCGGTACGGAAGATGAATGAATGAATGAATGAATGTGACACACAAACCTTAACCCTTAAGTTATTGTATGCATTCAAACGGTAAAACCAATGATCCATTGAAACACTTGTTTTCCTTCCAAGGGCTGTAGGAAAGAAAGAAAGAAAGAAAGAAAGAAAGAAAGAAAGAAAGAAAGAAAGAAATAAAGAAAGAAAGAAAGAAAGAAAGAAAGAAAGAAAGAAAGAAAGAAAGAAAGAAAGAAAGAAAGAAAGAAAGAACGTAGACTGCCAGTTGAATGTCGACAGGCGAGGCCTGTAGCTGGCTGTAGATTTAATTATCTGGCTACTGGGAAATAATTTCAGAGAGACAATAGATTCCTCTGGGATTACTTCTTGTCAACATCAAAAACCAGCAGAGATGTGCTAAAAATTTTTGTGCCGTGTTGATTTCATTTTATGTCACTGTCATCGAGCGCAATTAGGAAGGTTTTTCCCCACCCCATCTACTGGAACAGCAACTCAGGATTTACTAATCAAGTCGATGACACTGTGGTTGACTTCTAAAGATTGTTAGTTATAGTACAAAAAGACAAACATTTAAAAAAAATTAAGGACAATGTTCACCACTCCAGGGTCAAGAAAATGTATGCATTCTCCAAGTGCTTACCCACCATAAAAGATGGTAGGTGTACTGTGAGATCATGCTAACCATGATGACATAATGTACGAAAGATAATACAAATTATGACATCATGCTAAATGTGGCAGCATTAGTACTGTGAGATCATGTGTACTGTGAGGTAGTGAGCACTATGAGATCATATCGTGAGTAACTGTGAAATACTGCTCACTGTGAGATTATGCATACTGTGAGATCAGGTAAACAGTGAGAATACGTGCACTGTGAGATCACGTTCATGCTATCTGAGAGAAGCATGCAAAAGTGAGATCGGGATTACCATGAGATCATGCATACTGCAGAGCTGCCAACCTGTAAAAATTCACTTGCAGAACAATTTGTCCAAATTTGTCTGAATTTCCATATTTTTTCAAAATTTTGTCAAGAACATTTCCATGTGACAGTCTGGATCATAATTGTTAAGAGATTATGTCTTAAATATTTGTCATTCTAATGTTTTTATTACATCAACCTTGTAATGGTGGACACATTTGCAGCCTGAATCAAAGTACCAGTATATGAGATTTGGACATTCCATCATCAAAAATATCTGTGTCTATGGATTAATTCGTATTTTGCCAATTCTGTTCTCAACCCTGGTAACAAAAAAACAAAAACAAGCAGTTTTATTAAACTATTAAAGCAGATTAATCAGATCTCAAACATCAAAATTAAAGTTTAGCACTCTATTTTGTAAACAAACAAATAACATTGCTGATAGACTGATATATAGAGAATAGTTTTGGTTTCTGTTTTTGTGCAATGTACTTCTTGTACATGTACAAGTAGTACATGTAAGAAGAAATTAATTTTCTCGTGCATGCTAATTATATTACATATTTATATTTCCTATATCCACAATTCTTGCTGAAATGATGTAAATTTGCCCATTGTGGGACTAATAAAGGTGATCTTACCTTATATTGGAAATATTATTAATAATATAAAACTTTTAACCACATTCTGAAGTGACGTGTGCAGTGACGTACTAATTAATTTCCAGTTCAGACGTGGCGTCCTGTGTGGACGTGTATTATTTTATATTTATATCTCTAAACACGTATTCATTGGCCTGTTATTTTGCTTTTGAAAGTTGGTTACTCTCTGCGAAAATGCGGTTCCAGCCAGACATATTGTATTGTTTCACCAAATCACTTATTTCGATGTTTTGTGACTGCATGACACGATACCTTAGCAATTAGCATGACTTTGACATCATCTTCGCCACTCCACTCCTTGTCCTTCCTTTGTGAGACTTTTGTAAGAAGCATGGTAAGAAGTGAAGTTTATCCGCTACCATAGAGGCGATGGTCAATGACTTACAGTACAATGCGTTGACACCGGACACAAAGAAAACTTTCACCTCCACGGCTTAGCAGCCCGGGGGGATTGGTGTGCAACAAGCAGCTGTTCAATGTGGACGTGCCGGTAATGTCAGACGCTGGATTTTTTTCCCCCAATATCTGGAACAATCATTGTTACGGCCGTAAGGAGTCAATGTCCCCCCCCAACAAAATACAGACATTCCGTAACATTTGGCAGCTTTGATACTGTGAGGTAGTGGTTACATACATATTGTGTGATCATGCTCTCACAATATGATTTCATTTGTACAAATGGTCGTATAGGTGTCTATTGAATATTGTTGAAGGGCGTGCAGAGACCTTTGGAGAGGAAGGTGTTAAAGTGAAAAGGGGGGGGGCACAAGGAACAAGAGTTTGAAACGCCTTAGCATAGCATTGCACGCTATTCACGAAAACAGAATGAGAAAAGGCACTTGCCTTAAGAATACCAGGAATTGCAGTTTCTTGCAAAAGTGTGCACCATTTGCTTAGTTGTTCATTGGAATGATAATAAACTCACCAATTAGTATTTTGTGCACAATTTACACTTATTTTGAGGTCACGTATGAGCATTTTGTGTGCATGTCACAGCTATATTGTGGCCACAATAAAATTCCCATGTCATGTCTGGAGCTCTGTAGATGTTAGTGGATTTATTCTCTAGAACTGTTTACAATGAAACACACAATTAATAAATCAATGTTACAAGGGGGTCCACCTCACGTTATCCATCCACAGCACAGCATTGCTTCTCTGCCCTCAATTACTTTGTAATTATGTAGATTTTGTTTTTTACAGTGTAACATGAGACACATTAATTAAACACCTTTTGCAGGACATTGAATAAAATATCTCAACAATACATTCATAACACTCCTGACCACAACTGAATCGACCAAACCATTATCATAAAAGGAAAAGGCATCAGTAAAGATTTCACAACTTCGAGTTACAATACGTTAAATCACAACTAGCCATGTCCAATGATGACACAAGATGGAAAGGAAATGAAAAGGAATGGAACTATTTCCTTAAAATATAATTTTAAAGAGTTCATATCCTCAGATTTTCAGTCGAATCGCATTACTTTCTGATTTCCTTAGTCCTCAGTGAAAGCAAACAAATTACCTTTGTGTTTTAAGTAAAACAAGACATTCATAGAGTTCAGCTTTGGGAAACTTTTTGCCCATTTTCTGACATGTTTTGAATCAAACACTACTGCAGTCATTCCCGAAGAGAGCCCGGTCTGCTGAATTTGAAATCCTAAAGCCCACCAAACCCTTAAATCAAACGTTAAATTAGGCTAGGATCAATAATGTTCATAACAATGTTCCATAAATATGTGCAAAGCAGTGATTGCCTTTGTTTATTGCATTAAAATAGCTAGCAAGCAAGCAAGCAAACTAATATAATGTAAGTAACATTAGTCTTATTATCAAGGCCCTGATTTGACTTTTTGACACATACAAAAGTATATCAAAATTCTCCCAGCTTTTGATTTGGAAGTAACAATCAGACATCAGTGGACTTTTCGAGAGCTGACAACCTACAGAAAATCACTTCCAAAACATTTCGTCCAAAATTGTTTGAATTTCCATATTTTAAAAATGTTGTTAAGAACATTCCCGCGGGACAGTTATTGCATTGTATTTTTTAATGGGATAAAAATAATTCAGCATACTTCGGGGTTTGGGGAATAATTAAATTTGCTGTGCCCCCAAGCAGCTTTTCTCCACTTTTTTTAAAAAACAATATAGTGTTATTTCATCTAATTCATTCATGAAATTTTTTTCAACTCATATAAAAACACGCTCACACATAAAGGGCAAATAAGCTCGCATAAACATGTCAAATCTATTCACATACCATCCTCAAATCCATTCGTAAAATATACTCAAATCCTTTCATATCTTCTTCTTCTTTTCCTTTCGGCTTGTCCCGTTAGGGGTCGCCACAGCGTGTCATCCTTTTCCATGAGAGCCTATCTCCTGCATCCTCCTCTCGAACACCAACTGCCATCATGTCTTCCCTCACGACATCCATCAACCTTCTCTTTGGTCTTCCTCTAGCTCTCTTGCCTGGCAGCTCCATCCCCATCATCCTTCTACCAATATACTCACTCTCTCTCCTCTGGACGTGTCCAAACCATTGAAGTCTGCTCTCTCTAACTTTGTCTCCAAAACATCGAACCTTGGCTGTCCCTCTGATGAGCTCATTTCTAATTTTATCCAACCTGGTCACTCCGAGAGCGAACCTCAACATCTTCATTTCCGCCACCTCCAGCTCTGCTTCCTGTTTTCTCTTCAGTGCCACTGTCTCTAATCCGTACATCATGGCTGGACGCACCACTGTTTTATAAACTTTGCCCTTCATCCTAGCAGAGACTCTTCTGTCACATAGCACACCTGACACCTTCCTCCACCCGTTCCAACCTGCTTGGACCCGTTTCTTCACTTCCTGACCACACTCACCATTGCTCTGGACGGTTGACCCCAAGTATTTAAAGTCCTCTACCCTTGCCATCTCTTCTCCCTGTAGCCTCATTCTTCCCCCACCACCCCTCTCATTCATGCACATATATTCTGTTTTACTTCGGCTAATCTTCATTCCTCTTCTTTCCAGTGCATGCCTCCATCTTTCTAACTGTTCCTCCAGCTGCTCCCTGCTTTCACTGCAGATCACAATGTCATCTGCAAACATCATGATCCTTTCATATATCCATCTCAAATGCTCACATACGTACTTTTGAAAAAAAAATGGTGGACGCGTTTCTACATTAAAAATCACTTTATTTCTTGAATTAATTCACTATTTCGTTTGACGTTATATTTTAGTTTCTCAACATGGGGAATTTTTTTTATTTGCTATGTGCAACAATCATCAAAATTATGCATATTTTAAATATGAAATACTTCACTCTGAGTGTGTGCAGTTTGCAGTGCATCTCTATAACTTCACTTTTTGAATTGAACTATCCAAGAAAAGATTTACACTATTCACATGTGAGCATGATTGACATGAACCCGTGAATGCCAGTGATGTGTGAGAGAATGTGATTGACATGCTCGCGTGAACGCATTTGAGGAGTCTTTATGAGTATTTGAGTAGCCTTAATGAGAGCAAGACTTGTGCGTATGAGAGTGTGTAGTCTTTAAGAGAGCAAGACTTGTGTGTATGAGAGGGTTTGAGTAATGTTTCTGAGAGTGTTTGAGTAGTCTTCATGAGAGCAAGACTCGTGTGAATGAGAGTGTTTTAGTAGTCTTTATGAGAGTGTTTGAGTAGTCTTTATGAGAGGAAAACTCGTGCGTATGAGAGTGTTTGAGTAGTCTTTATGAGAACAAGACTCGTGTGTATGAGAGTGTTTGAGTAGTCTTCATGAGAGTGCTTGAGTAGTCTTAATGAGAGCAAGACTTGTGCGTATTAGAGGGTTTGAGTTGTGTTTATGAGAGCCTTTCAGTATTTTGTGTGTGTGTAAAAGCATTTGAATTGTAAGTGTGAGAGCTAATCCTGAATAATGTCCCTAACGGCCCCTCATAAAATAGGGACATTCCGTAACATTTGGCAGCTCTGCTTTTCACAATCTTCACTCCACACTATCCCCCAACGTTAACATGGCCTATTAATTTGTTATACATTACTCAATTTATATGGTCTGTTTGTCCGTTTTATCATCTCCACCGTGTGATTGTTCGTGTGTGTGCCATGACTTGTGATGCATTCACGAGTCGCTCGGAAATGTGTGTTACATCATGTTAAAAAGGAATTTAACAGGTTAAATGGCTGTAAAATTGTGTTTATGAGTGAGACATATTCTTTGGTGCCTTGTTTCTCTGCTCTTTTGCAGTGCCACTGATTCTGGTGAAATCTTTGTAAATATTATGTCTGATAAATCTCACTCGTTGAGCAGCTCAGTCAGACGTGGAGAAACTGGCCAAATCCCTTCCCTCATGCACACTCGCTATTCTAATGCTAATAACTTTATCAAATCCTTAATAAAAAATTTTTTTGCATGGTTATATTACATTTTATTGGTTAAAAGCCCCAGGCAGGCTTACACACACTCGCTCACGTAAAAAAAAAAAGAATAAATGAATAAAATGAAATTGACCAAAGGGCACGCTGGGCATCAGGGGCAAAGGGGTAAAGACCCCTCAAACCCCCCACCCCCCTTCCCGCCCGTACCTGTTACTCTCATCTTACTATGGGAATAACGTGTTAATGGCTGGGGAAAAAAAACAAAAAAAACAAGGTGATTGAAGTGAGCTATTTATTTGGGACATGGCCTCTTTAAAGTGGAGGCCACTATTTTAAAGTGGAGGCCGCAGCATTTTTTTGATGTTTGTGTTGAAAAAGCTGTCATAACAGAGGAACACTTGTTGTAATTGCATCAGTATTTTTTACTTTAGCTCTTCAGGCCCCTTCAAAATGCAAATATAGCATTGCAGGAAAAGTACTCTGCTCCATTAAAAAAAGAAAGACACAACACGTTCATAACACGTTCACACAGCCAGTGAATTCACCAAGTTACTTTCCCTCCCTCTCTCACTCTCCTTCGCACACAACAAGCCTTCCTGGGATCTGCTTCTTATTAGAATTCACCCCAGAAATCATGTCGAGCCGGCGTGCTCCTGCAGCTCCAGACTCTATTAAATGCCTCATTCAATTTGATCATTTAGTTTCTTTATTTGACATTAAGGACTTTCACACAAAAAAAAGCCTGTGGAATTATTAGTTTAAAAAATATAGAGTGCAAGAGAGAGAGAATATGAAATTAGACATCTAAAAATTGGGATTCACAGTCTAACCTCTCTGGGAGATCTACTCCTTGAACTCGCCCTCGCTTTCTTTGTATGCCACACCACAGCTGCTTTTGCCCTTTATTCAGAGGGTTGATTTTGTGTCTTGATAACGTGGCATGATGTAAAGCTTGCATTATGCTCTGCACATCTACCCACATGTGGCTTTGCATGATCTCGGAGTTAGCATCAGGTCACATACTGTACCGTATGTACTATCTCACAGTACATAAGATCTCCCAGTTAGCATCACTTGCGAGATTTAACACTGGATGACCTCACGGTTAGCGTGATGTTGCATGATTTTACAGTATGCATAATATCACACTATGCATGAGCTCCTGTTTCAGAAAACCAGCTTCACTGATTGACACGAATTTGGGTGGACATGTCTATCATAGGGCGGCATGGTGGTCGACTGGTTAGCACATCCGCCTCATGGTTCTGCGACCTCGAACTGAGTGAGGATAAGCGCTATAGAAAATGGATGGATGGATGTCTATCACAACAGGATATACAAAAAAGGACCCGTACTCGAAACTGAACAAGAAGTCAGCCATTTTGGTTTGAAGCAGTAATTTAATACATTTCAGGGTTTGTTCTTTGACAAATTCCGACTAGTGAAGATAAGATGAGCCCCAACCAGAAGCAGTTTCCCAAACTTTGAAGGGCCAAGGCACATAATTGACATTAGAAATATCTCACATGCACCACCAAACAAAAATTGTCCTAAAACGTATATGTGTGCGTATACGTATGTATGTATGTATATATATATATATATATATATATATATATAATTCTGATCTCTTCCCAATTTACTCAGAAACTTTAGTTGAAGACAAAGCTATTTATTAAGTTGTACAAATGGCAAAAGGTGGATACACAAGTTATTTGTACCTTCTGTTATCCAGTGGAAGGGCATTTAATTGTTCTTTCTATCAATATGTTGCTGGCATGAGAGATACAAATAAGTCTCAATTGTTACCTTAAAGTTTCAAACAATCCAGTTACTGTGGCAAAAATCAAGCAAGTAAAGTTGAGCAAGTTGAGTCATCACTTGGGCTAAGCACGTCAAAAGTCAAGTCATACAGTGTTTTCAATGTTTGTGTGGTGTTTACAGTGACTTATGTCGTTTTTGGAGCCTACAGGTATCTGTTTCCCCAATATATTAGTATATTTTTAAGAAGGGGGACCGGAGGGTGTGTTCCAACTACAAGGGGATTACACCCCTCAGCCTCCCTGGTAAGGTCTATTCAGGGGTGCTGGAGAGGAGGGTCCGTCGAGAAGTCGAATCTCAGTTTCAGGAGGAGCAGTGTCGTTTTCATCCTGGCCGTGGAACAGTGGACCAGCTCTTCACCCTCGGCAGGGTGCTCGAGGGTGCATGGGAGTTCACCCAGCCAGTCTACATGTGTTTTGTGGACTTGGAGAAGGCGTTTGACCCTGTCCCTCAGGGAGTCCTGTGGGGGGTGCTTCGGGAGTATGGGGTACCGAACCCCCTTATACGGGCTGTTCGGTCCCTGTACGACCGGAGTCAGAGTTTGGTCCGCATATCCGGCAGTAAGTCGGACTCGTTCCCGGTGAGGGTTGGATTCCGCCAAGGCTGCCCTTTGTCACCGATTCTGTTCATAACATTTATGGACAGAATTTCAAAGCGCAGCCGAGGCGTAGAGGGCGTACGGTTTGGTGGCCTCAGTATTGCATCTCTGCTTTTTGCAGATGATGTGGTTCTGTTGACTTCATCAAGCCGTGCTCTCCAACTCTCACTGTAGCAGTTCACAGCAGAGTGTGAAGCGGCTGGGATGAGAATCAGCAACTCCAAATCTGAGACCATAGTCCTCAGTCGGAAAAGGGTGGCGTGCCCTCTCCATGTCGGGGATGAGATCCTGCCCCAAGTGGAGGAGTTAAATTATCTTGGGCTCTTGTTCACGAGTGAGGGAAGAATTGAACGGGAGATCGACAGGCGGATCAGTGCAGCGTCTGCAGTGATGCGGACTTTGTATTGGTCCGTTGTGGTAAAGAAGGAGCTAAGCCAAAAGGCGAAGCTTTCGATTTACCGGTCGATCTACGTTCCTACCCTCACCTATGGTCACGAGCTGTGGGTCGTGACCAAAAGAACAAGATCCCGGATACAAGCGGCCGAAATGAGTTTCCTCCGCAGGGTGTCCGGGCTCTCCCTTAGAGGTATTGTGAGAAGCTCGGTCGTCCTTGAGGATCTCAGAGTAGAGCCGCTGCTCCTCCACATCGAGAGGAGCCAGATGAGGTGGCTGGGGCATCTGATTCGGATGCCTCCCTGACGCCTCCCTGGTGAGGTGTTCCGGGCACGTCCCACCTGGAGATAACCCCGGGGACGACCCAGGACACGGAGAGACTACGTCTTTCGGCTGGCCTGGGAATGCCTCAGGATCCCCCCCGGAAGAGCTGGATGAATTGGCTGGGGAGAGGGAAGTCTGGGCGTCCCTGTTAAAGCTACTGTCCCTGCGACCCGACCTCGGATAAGCGGTAGAAAATGGATGGATGGATGAACCCCAATTCCAATGAAGTTGGGATGTTCCATCCATCCATCCATTATCTGAGCCGCTTCTCCTCACTAGGGTCGCGGGCGTGCTGGAGCCTATCCCAGCTGTCATCGGGCAGGAGGCGGGGTACACCCTGAACTGGTTGCCAGCCAATCGCAGGGCACATAGAAACAAACAACCATTCGCACTCACAGTCATGCCTACGGGCAATTTAGAGTCTCCAATGAATGCATGTTTTTGAGAAGAAGAAGAAGAAGAAGAAGAATCATCTTTTATTGTCATGAACATGCATGCATGCACACGAAATTTGTTCTCTGCATTTAACCCATCACAGTGAACACATACACATGTTAGTGGAACACACTGGAGCAGGGGGCAGCTGAAGCGCCCGGGGAGCATTTCGGGGTATCAGTGTCTTGCTCAAGGACACCACAGCCGTGAGTCCGGGGGATGTTGGCGGATGGTCCAGTCGGGGTTTTGAACCTAGGTCCCCCACGGTGGCAGGCGATGATCTTAACCATTGGGCCACGGCTGCCCACGGCTGAGATGTGGGAGGAAACCGGAATGCCCGGAGAAAACCCACGCAGGCACGGGGAGAACATGCAAACTCCACACAGGCGGGGACGGGGATTGAACCCCGCACCTCAGAACTGTGAGGCTCTAACCAGTCGGCCACCGTGCCAAGTTGGGATGTTGTGTTAAACAAATGTATGTACGTCACTATAAGGGTCATCCGTACGTACGTAGTGACGAATTTGCCGTGTCTCACTCTCTTATGTTTGAGTTGCAAACTTTCTATGTTGACATTCTCTTTTACAATTTTGTGGTGAACATAATCCTTGAATCCAAATGTAATGATCTTCGGACCATCCATAATTCAGTACTGTGCGTGTTTGAGTGACCTCTGCACTGCACATTAAAGCATGCAGTGGGTGACCATATTTTCAAGTATAGACAGAAAGACTTGTCAAGTCATGTAGTTCTAGTAAAAGTCAAATGAGTCTTTGATAAGTTTTAGTAAAGCCCCAGTTGCAAGCCCTAAAATTGCCGACTTAACTCTGACTTGAGTCTCGTCATGTGACATGAGTCTTGACCTCTGTTGTAAATAAAGGAAATTTATTATCAGAGCTATTATGTTAAATCCGAACTCTGCCAAGGCTCACTAATGTGATGCGGCACAGTGCTTGGGAATCACTGCATTATCATATTGCGCATTTTCCTCAAGTAACTTTCTGGTTGCTAAAATCTTGTGTTTGGCAACCTTCAAATGCAATTTCCCGACTGATTTTGATTTGTTTGCCCACTATGTGGATCTAAAATATGTTCATAGCCCAGCAAAGCATTATATAAAAAGAACTGGAACAGATTTGGGGTATTTTTATTTTATTTTTTTACTTCTTTGAACATTGCAATAATTTTTTTGACAAATTCCAGTGAATAGTGCATGAAAGAAGACCTACGGGGGCATATTCTTACTCCAAATTGATCGGTTGCTGTGTCTACACCCTGTGAGGGACACCAGGCGTCAATATTGTATTCAGCGGAAGATAATATGATTTACCACTCCACATTTCAAACTCTCAGGGTTGTTTTTGACTGGAGAACTTGTGGTAGAGTGCCCCTGACAAGAGTTTCTGAAGGGTAAATCTAAAGGGTAAATCATTCCAAATAAATGTTTCCTCTGGTTGCCAGGAGACTATTAACCATGACGTATGTGTGCCGCCGCCGCCACAGAGCACGACGCCCTTCGGCTGAGTTATCGCAACCATCTAAATGTATATTACGTGATGATCGGGCCTCGTTCCAGTTAGTTGTTCTCTCCTTTCGTATCTCAGTGTACTCACATGTCACCACTACGGCTAAAGGGTGGTGGGGGCACAGCTCGAGGAAAAGCAGCCCCCTCGCAGCCACCCCGGATTACTCTCAATGGCGCTGATGATAAAGCTGTTGCCCGCCAGCCAGACAGGATACTCACTCTCTACTCGGATCCTATTATGTGCCTTTTCACGTTCACCGTTTTACTGCGAGGTGACTGAACGTGCTTTAAAGTCTTCATCTCTTCTAAGACAGGTTCCTCTTGCCTACCTGCCTTGACGAGAAGTCTGACATTGACTGGAAAAAATACAAATAGCAGAATGAAACTTTCTGACCCTTAATAGCCTCCATACTTGGAAATCAAGTCCCTTTTCACGTCGACCAATTTACTCCACAGAGACGGAATGGGCTTTAAGACCTCTTCATCCCTTCCAGTTGTTTTTCATGCCTTGACAGATGTCACCCTGAAAAACTACAAAAAGCAAAACCTCTTTAGGGCACCCGTACTTCAGTAATGATGTGCCTTTTCACGCTTTCCTTGTTTATTCGAAGTGACTGAATGGACCATAAAGTCTCCATCATCAATTGCAGGCATGTTTTACTGACTGCCTTGAGGAGATGCCAGATGTCAACTGACAAAAATTGGGCTGAGTCCACCCCTCAGGTCAGTCTGGTGGCTGTCCAGGCCACCCGAGGTGAGGTACTTGGCTGAGCGGTTCAGGAGGTCGTCCAGGACGCCAAGCATCAGGGTCTTTACAGGGCCATTCAGGCGGACGGCCATGGTGCTGAACCCAATGGTAATGCAGGGGCCAGGCAATAGGGTCGGGTGGCGGCGACTGGACGAGCGCCGCCGGAACCGGGATGGGTGGCGGCCGCTGGACGAGTGCCGCCGGAGCGAGGTCGGGAGACGGCCGCTGGACGAGCGTCACCGGAGCCGGGACAGGAGGCGGAACAGAAGCCTGGCGCGGCCGCCGAGGAGTCGTAGCCAGAAGGGGCGCCGGGCCCCGCCGCCGAGGAGCCGGAAGGGTCGCCTGGCGCGGCTGCCGAGGAGCCGGAGGGGGTGCCTGGCACGGCCGCCGAGGAGCCGGAGGGGCCGCCTAGCGCGGCTGCCGAGGAGCCGGAGGGGGTGCCTGGCGCGGCCGCCGAGGAGCCGGAGGGGGCGCCTGGCGCGTCTGCCGAGGAGCCGGAGCCGGAAGGGGGGCCTGGCGCGGCCGCAGAGGAGCCGGAACGGTCACCTGCCACAGCTGCCGAGGAGCCGGAACGGTCACCTGCCACAGCTGCTGAGGAGCAGGAACGGGGCCTGCAGTCGCTTCCTCAGCCTGCCACCATTGAGGTTTGGGAATAGAGGGTACGAGAGGGGCAGAGTGCACAGGAACTAGGGAAGGTGAACTAGGAAAAACAGGTGGTACTGAACGTGGTGGCTTGGGGGCAGCTTTGAATAGACGTGACTTAATTGGAGCCGCGGAACAACGTGTAGGAACTGGTGAAAAAGTAAGTGATTTGGGAAAAGGGGAAAAAAACAAGTAGGCAAAATTTGACTTTTACTTGGGCGGTCCCGGGTAGATGGCCAAACGGGTGCCCAAGAAAAGGTCAGAGGAAAAGGATTTGGACTCACTGGGGTTGGAAACGGGTAGACGTGACAAAAACTGAGGAGGACGGGATAAACTAGGGAAGGAACCAGAAAAATCTAAATCTGCGTCAGTCAGACAGGAGGTTAACTAAATCGGGGCCATCTTCACAATCAGAAAAATCTGAATCTAAAAACACGTGGAGGTAAAATAGTAGGGCATGGTGAATAAGTAGGACAAGTGGGGGGACCCGATGAAAAGGACAGAAAAGACTCAACGATAGGGCTTACTGGAGGAGGGTAGGTATGGTTGGCAGGCTGAGGACAGTGGGAGGCAGTTTGGTGGTGTCCAGGGTGACGCCATGTTCTTCCCGCTCGGCCCTGTTCTGGTCTTTTCATTCTGTCACGTTTGGGGTTTGTTCGAAGGCGAGGAAGGCAAGGCAACTACATGGAGGACCCAAGTGCAGGGAAGCAGGGAGTCAACGCAGTAGTGCAGGAGTATATAAAAAATTATATTTAATTCCAAAAACAAAGGAAAACAATGATCATGAAAAAGTCTAAATGCTAAATTAACAGAGTCCAAAATCTAAACACAAAGTAACAAAGAAACACTTGAGTAAACCCAAAACAAGAAACAAGACATGACTGATAAAATAACTGCGCGACAACTGGCGACTATGACATGGCACAGACAGAGACAATGACACCTGACAATGACATACTGCAAAATCATGTGACAACGACAATGAACCGAAAGAAACCAGGGAACTAAATACAAACAGATTAACGAAACAACGAGGAACACCAGGACAAGACACGAGTGGCTGGAGAGAGCTGATTGGTCGACACAAGGTAAACGAGAACAGGTGGACACAACAACCAAATGAGCACACGACAAACATGGAACACAGGAAAACATGGAACAAAACACCAAAACACAGACCATGACAAATACATAATGTTGAAGAAACCTTTTTCATCATTTAGCCCTACCATACTTGTCAATGAAGTGCATTTTCACATCCTCCATTGTACTCTACTCTTGTGCTCTTACTTAAAAACTTCATCATCCCATTCAGGCAGTTTTTTTCCTGCCTGGATGGGAAGCTTACCAATGCTCTGCACCACTCCAGGAAATAACAACAAAAGCGGAATGAACCTTTCACCCATCCATTGTCTGCGTGCAGCGGGCGAAACAAAAGCAAAGCTCCGTCATTTCCGGACCCGACGCGCAAACCCAATGGGAGCGTCTTCTCTAAAATGTGAAACTAATCCTGAACTCAAGAGATTAAAAAAGGGAAGTTACGCTCGATGGCATCCAAAAAGCTGTAATAGTTGGTTGCCATTTGACATTTTTAGATGGGTGCGAGGCGGCATGCAAATGAGGCTCATTTGTTTAATCTTCAGCCAAACGCGAAACAGATCATCACATCAAAAAGCATTGAGCACGCACATTAATATCCAATTAGAAATTGCTTATGTAAAGTTGTGCAAGCGGAGGAGAACTCAAGATGGGGCGAGGTAGACGAATTAGTGTCACAGACATCCGTCTGCCTTTGTCGGCCATGTTATTGAGGCGCGACGCTACATTAGCGACGGCTGCTTAAAGACATGCGTAAACCGGACACTCCATTTTAGGACTAGTTTTACTTTGAAATGACACTTCTGTGTTGGAGCAAATTTCCTGAAGAATGCTGTTTTTAATTAAAAATACTTTGATTGAGAAATCCAGCTACAGACGTAGGTGATGAAATGATACTACTACAACCCAATTCCAATGAAGTTGGGACGTTGTGTTAAGCAAATAAAAACAGAATACAATGATTTGCAAATCATGTTCGACCTATATTTAATTGAATATACTACAAAGACAAGATATTTGTTGATTGATTGTTTTTAGCAAATAATAACTAACTTTGAATTTTATGGCTGCAACACGTTCCAAAAAAGCTGGGACAGAGTCATGTTTACCACTGTGTTACATCACCTTTTCTTTTAAAAACATTCAGTAAAGGTTTGGAAACTGAGGACACTAATTGTTGAAGCTTTGTAGGTGGAATTCTTTCCCATTCTTGCTTGATGTACAGCTTATCCGTTGTCGTATTTTACGCTTCATAATGCGCCACACATTTTCAATGGGAGACAGGTCTGGACTGCAGGCAGGCCAGTCTAGTACCCACACTCTTTTACTACGAAGCCACGCTGTTGTAACACGTGCAGAATTTGGTTTGGCATTGTCTCGCTGAAATAAGCAGGGGCATCCATGAAAAAGACGTTGCTTGGATGGCAGCATATGTTTCTCCAAAACCTGTATGTACCTTTCAGCATTAATGGTGCCTTCACAGATGTGTAAGTTTCCCATGGCATTGGCACTAACACAGCCCCATACCATCACAGATGCTGGCTTTTGAACTTTGCATCCATAACAGTCCGGATGGTTCTTTTCCTCTTTGGCCCAGAGGAAACGACGTCCACAATTTCCAAACACAATTTGAAATGTGGACTCGTCGGACCACAGAACACTTTTCCACTTTGCATCAGTCCATCTTAGATGAGCTCGGGCCCAGAAACGCTTAGGAATTGCTTATGTAACGCTGGCGGCGTTTCTGGGTGTTGTTGATAAATGGCTTTTGCTTTGCATAGTATAGTTTCAAGTTACACTTACGGCTCTAGCGCCGAACTGTATTTACTGACATTGGTTTTCTGAGGTGTTCCTGAGGCCATGTGGTGATATCCTTTACACATTGATGTCGGTATTTTGATGCAGTGCCGCCTGACGGATCGAAGGTCATGGGCATTCAATGTTGGTTTTCCGCCTTGCCGCTTACATGCAGTGATTTCTCCAGATTGTCTGAACCTTTTGATGATATTATGGACCGTAGATGATTAAATCCCTAAATTCCTTGCAATTGTACGTTGAGGAACATTGTCCTTAAATTGTTTGACTATTTTCTCACGCACTTGTTCACAAAGAGGTGAACAGTTCAGGGAAGCTCCTTTTATAACAAATCATGGCACCCACCTGTTCCCAATTAGCCTGTTCACCTGTTGGATGTTCCAAACAGGTGTTTGATGAGCATTCCTCAACTTTCTCAGTTTTTTTTGCCACCTGCCCCCGCTTTTTTTGGAACGTGTTGCAGCCATAAAATTTTAAGTTAATGATTATTTGCTAAAAACAATAAAGTTTATCTGTTTGAACATTAAATATCTTGTCTTTGTAGTGTATTCAATTAAATATAGGTTGAACATGAGTTGCATATCATTGTATTCTGTTTTTATTTGTTTAATACAGCGTCCCAACTTCATTGGAATTGGGGTTGTTCTTCTACCTCTAATACTACTGTGTCTACCACTTTTACCACGAAAAATACATCTTCCTCAACTACTACTTCTACTACATATACTACTACTACTATTTCTACTACTTCTACTGCCAGAGCTACTACTACTTTTACGAATACTTTAACTACTACTTGTACTATTTTTTTTCTACTATTACTACTACTTCGTCTACTACGACTTCTACTTGTTTTACTTCTACTACTACTACCACTACTAATATCTTACCTCCTGCAAGACCTATACTAAAACTACTTCTACTTGTAACACTACGGCTACTCCTATCACTACTATTTTCTTCTACTACTACTATCGCTACAAATACTTCTACCTCCTCCATCACTACTACTACTTCTTCTACCTCTACGACTAGTTCTATTAGAATGTCTACCTACTACCTGTACTACTACCACTGCTACTTCTACCAGTCCTCCTATCTCTACTATCACTACTACCACTCCTCCGTCTACTACACCTACTAATACCACTACTTCTACTTTTAAAACCTCTATTTATACTACTCCTACTACTTTTACTTCTACTTCTACAATCCATCAGCCACTAACACTAACATGAACAGCATCAGTTTATACACAATTTGTATCTAAATATATGTAAAATTATATATATTTTTAAAATGAAAAACATTACTACATGATGTAACATATTTGAAAGTTATAAATAATAAATATATTACATTGTTATTAATTGAATTCATATTAGTCTTCGGTATTATTCTTTTAATACTACTACTACTACTACTAATAATAATAATAATAATATCCACATTCTCTGTTGAGACAAACATCTTTGGGTTAAAGCAGAGGTGACCTAGTCCAGATGTGGCGCTGGCTGGCCTGGCCTGGCAGCGTTCGCCGGTGCATGCTAATGTGCACCTGCGGTGTCTGTGCCGACTTAATAAATAGACGTCTTGTTATCCACTCTCACCGGTGCCGTCTGCCCTCTTTAACCCACTGCCGCTGCTTCCCTGCGGGGCACGATCACGCCATCTTCGCGCAGAATTACGGAGCCCCATGGTATGAGGGAAAAGCATTAAATTGTGGCCATCATATAGATATGGAGAGCGCACAGAATTTGTGGCCACGGAATACGTACTCTTTTGGGGCCACCGAACATTTAATTCATGTATTAATATTAATATTTAATATAATTATGTAATGATATGGATATAACGTGTGTATGAAGTACTAATTTGCAGAGGTGGGAATAAGTCATTGCTTTGCTAGTCACTGCAAGTACTTACAAGTACTGCAAGTCTCAAGTCTTTGCCCTCAAGTCCCGAGTCAAATCTCAAGTCGAGACATGCAAGTCCTGGGTCAAGTCGCAAGTCCTACATTTGTAGTTTTGAGTCCTTTCGAGTCATTTTACCAACAAAATAAATATATTGAATAAATATATTTTATTATATATAATATTTATATTTATATTAATACTGTAACTGCATTTATATATTTAATACATTTTAAAATCCACATTTATGCATCAAAACAAATTTGATGAACAAGTGCATTGAAGAAAACTAGGGGGCTGATCAAAATGTTTCACCTTTAAAGCCAATAGTCGTGAGGGAGTCTTAGTTTATTGACCCTTCAAAACCGATCAATAGTACGTTTTCAATTATTCTATGAAAATGGGTTGAATATGACTTACCTTTTCTCACTTTATTTATTTATTTTTATTTTTTTTAACCTGTCCTGTTCAGATGCATGTCCATGCAGGACGGTGGATCTGTATGCCTTTTGTGCTGGAACAGTTTTGCTGTGGAACAGGGAAGTTTGAAATACGCACACTGCCTATTTTTTTATGTTTTAATTATTCTGATGTTTATTGCAAATGCAGCCGGACAGAAAATGGTTTTAGGAGACAGACAGCGGAACAGAACGGACAAAGGTAATGGGGTGCGAACCACAGGACAACAATAGTTAGACAGTCTAGATATTTGAGCAGAAGTAATGTTACAAGAGTCAAATCATGTTCTTATTTGTGGATGAGGCGGACACGCGGTGAGGACATGCAACAACTAACTTACTTTATTTCTGAAGTGACATTAAACAGACCTGTCACAAATAAGAATTTGCATCCAATAGTGTTGCAATTATCCACCCATCCATTTTCAACACCGCTAATCCTGGTTAGGGTCGCAGGGTGCTGGAGCTGACTTCGGGCGAAAGGCGAAGTGGTTGCCAGTCAGTCGCAGAGCACATATAGACACGGACAACCATTCGCACTCACGTTCACATCATCACTGAGTGGGAACTGAACCGACGCTGCCCGCACCAAAGTCAGGCGACTGTACCACTACACCATCAGTGACCGTGCTGCAATTAGTAATTGAGTAATTATACTGACAATTCAATCAGAATAATAAGGATAAAATATATTTTTGCTTGGTTAAAGAGCAATTATGAATACACAGGAAAAAATGAGCTGCACATATTTCTATAGTAAGAGTGAACTAAGAAGTTTCAGTTCCTCAGTGCTTTGGTCAAAGTCTTTTCAGTGAATGGGTTCAAGTCCAAGTGAACTCACAAATCATTGCTGTTCAAGTCCAAGTCTTTTAATGTAGTGTCAAGTCGAGTCTAAAGTCATGAAATTCATGACTTGAGTCCAGGTCATGTGACTCAACTCCACACCTCTGCTAATTTGTGGCCACTTAATACTGTAGGTATTACGTACGCAATACTAATTTGTGGATTTAATGTTGTTCCCATGCAAGACCTTTGAGGTTTAGGTAACCAAATAGAGCGCACATTTACTAGAAACTGCAATGCACGATTAAGTTCGTACCTCCACCAGCAAAGCAAGTAGTGTTATCTCGTTAAATCACATTTCATCATTTGCGGCCTGGCTATATTGAAGATTTTGTAAGATTTTGTTAGCACAGTCACTTTCTGATACACTTTTAAGCTATTTATTGAATGCAGGGAGTACAGTAAAACACAAACACAATGAGCACACTCCTGCAGCAACTGCTGTCGGCCACAGCTCACGCTCAGACACTCACACGTAGACTTGTCGACGACACACCCCACCCCACTAGGCCCCGCAGCTTGAAGGCACATACTGTATCTAAGACACTGACACTACAATATATACAGTATTTTCTATCAATTTTATGTTTGCAATTTTGTTTTGTGTTTAAATACATTTACGCTGTGTTTTACAGGTGTGTTTTGATAAGTGTAAATGTGTTTAAAGCACGTGGACGGGGTGAAATTATACGGGAAAAAACCTTTTCAAATGGTTTCTCTATATTGCAGATTTACATCTGTTATGGGGGAGTCTGGAATGCAGCCCCGCGATAAAACTCAAAGATTCCTCAAATTGCAAGGCTTTTCAGAATGTATTTGTATTTAAAGCACAGCATAAAAGAAAATCTAATCACGCGGTCCTATCCTGCAGAGGTGGGCGACTCGAGTCACATGACTTGACTCAATTCAAACTCCTTTCTATAACCTGTTTAGTGCGAACAGGAGCACAATTGAAACTACTGTATCCATCTCATCACTCTAATATCGATCCGATATCAATATACTGACTTGGCATCGATACTATCGATATTTGGATTGATCCGCCCACCACTAACGTTCACCTTCATCCCGTCACTGTGAAACCTACAGATGCAGATCAGGTTAGCTTCACATTTTATCTCATCGACAGGTGATGAAACATTGTAAACTGAACTTCATGTCAGTTATGCATTTAATTAAGACAATTAAGTAATAGACTATACCGAGATTAGAAACGATACCATTAAAAAACTATGATTGTGAATGTGTAATACATTGATTCTGCAGTGACTGGGTTGAGTTGTTGCTATGCTACGTTAATGTCATATTTAATGTGACACGTTCACCCGTAAACTACTGCAGGTAAAAGGACCGAACTTCAGGAAGCGACAACCTACAAAGTGTATAAAGTGAGTGCCTCTCACACCCACGCTCATTTATTTGGGAAAGAAAAGCAGCAAAAACAACACTGATGATTACCAGTTTACTCCCATATACTATACAGTATATTTTTGAATTGTAATATTTATCATCACAGTAACACTGTTGCATACATTGGTGTAAACACTCAAGAAAGTGTCAGGGCAATAAAAAAAAAAAAAAAAAAAGTATGTGTTCTTCAAAATAACATAAGTACGTATATATGAATATATTAAATATATATATACTTATTTCATACTCTAAAGTTGTTATTGTTTCAACATTTATAACTACTTTTTGTTTTTTGATGAGTGAAAAAACATTCTATTGTCTCTTCAAGACATGTGACAGAGCAAGATTGTATGACTTGCCTTATAAGTTGCTTAACCCAAGTGATGACTTGCTTGAATTTTTTTCCACAGTAACTTGGGACTGGCTTGAAACTTAAGACTTGAGACTTACATGTGAGTTACACATATGTAACTTACTCCCATCGTAGCATTTCTAGAGACTATGCGCTCGAATTGCCTTCCTACAGTAACTGTCCAGTATGGAGCCACAGCTTCTTCGTGGCCACAAATTAGTATTTTGCTTGCACGTTATACAGTACCTATTTCATGGCCACAAATTAGTATTTAGTTGTCACATATAAGCATTTTGTGTGCAAGATATGTCAATATCGTGGCCACAATTAGCATTTTTTCCCCCCATATCGTGTCTGGGACTGCGTAATACGTACAAAATTAGGCAGAACAGCAAAAGAACAAAGCAGCCCTTGGAAGGTTTGTCCATTGCAAACACGTCTGCATAATGGTGGGAAATACGTCCAGGTTTTTTTCCCACAATTGTCTCTTCTTCCAAATCCTCTTCAGAAATAACATTATCTTCAAACAAACATTTCACTTTTAATCATTGCAATTTTCTAACCACTCTACAATTCAACCCAGGCCTGTTTGAAGCTGTTCTTTTTCCCTCTGTGCTTTTCTGCTGGGATTCGCTCCCCTGTGGCCTCTCTGCTCACACCAAAGCTTCCCCCACCCCTTTTCAAACTTGGCTTTTGAGTCAAGAGGGAGGGGAGAAGGGATGAGGTGGAAAAAAAGAGGGGGGAAGCCTCGGAGGAAAATAGGTGGTGAACTGATGAGCAGTTCGTCAGTGCATAGCTGACAGGAATAGCAGATTTTATCACCTTGTCTGCTCTCAGGAACACAGCACCGTGATTTCTCACCGGACGGCCTTGTGTCAATCAAAGACACACACACCTACACACACACGCACACACACTACGTTAACGTTGACGTGCGCAATGATGACCTGACGAGGAATCTCCATCGGGACAACAGCCTTTCAAAAAGTTTTTTTCAGATGTGTTGATCTTGTTTTTGCGGCACAGTAAAGAGGAAACATTTCAAAAATTGAGAGAAACTTTTTCTCTCTTCTTCAATAGCTTTTACATTCAAACCCCGCCTATTCATAGTTTGCTTTTCACCAATGCAACATTTTTTTTTTCTGTGGAACGTATCCTCGCTGAAAAACTGCCATTTTTTTGGTGGCCTTTCTTGAAATGCCCTGAGATTCCACAAATGCCTACATTGGAATTGGTGCCAAGAAAGTACTGTATGTTCAAGTGTTCAACCGAGAGACTAACATCGACATAATATCTGTCTGACAGAAGCCAAGTTTAGCCTGGGTTGTTAATGGAAGAGTCATCAAAATCAGATCTTCTTTAAGTCCTTTATTTTTAAGGATCATGTTGTAAAATAAGTTAGAAATGTTATTAAACTATTTTGGGATCATAGTTTGTGGTATATTTATGGTTCAAACTACAGTGGTATCTTGACTTATGAGTTTAATTTGTTTCATAACTCAAATCACTCGTGTTTCAAATCATCTTTCCCCATGGAAGTGAATAGAAATTCCATTAGTCTGTTCCAAGGCCACCTAAAAACAAAAAAAATAATAATTTTGTAACATGGTTTTTAATATGAAAAAAAAGACACTACTATAAATGTAAACTGTATAAAAACATACAGTAATAATATAATGAAATAAAATGGAAAGAATTAATGGTTGTTTTGCTGCTCCTTCTGGTGTGTGTACCTTGGCCACCGGAGGCAATATAATACTTACAAACATGCATACATAAAATACACACAGACCACGGAGAAGTCGGTCGCAACTAAGGCCCACCGCACACCGAGCGACACAGCCAAAGAAGTTACCGATTATGAGTTAGTGTTAAACCCTCTGACTCCCCCGGAGCATTGAGCCTAGTCTGCCGACGTCATTTCCAGGCCAGCGAGGCAGTCTGCAAATGCGCACAAGTTGAAAATGGCATCACCCACAGAGCGGAATAAATATTTATTCGAGGATGGATGGATGATTTCAAAGCAATTTTGAAGTTAAGACACGTTTTATTAAATTGTTGCCCGTGCTGAAAAAGCAGCCCTTGCTTTTCGTCTCGCTTGAGAATTGTGTTTGGTCAGTGGTTAACAGTTGTGTCTGTATGGTGGAGTGGTAGAGGTGATGGCATTAGCACTGGTTGTTCATAATGTTGCAGGTGTGTCACTGAAGTAAATAATTGAAATGTCATTTAATATTTTCATTAAAACTCAACTCAACTTCATGTATATCACACTTTAACAACAACCGCAGCTGAAAAGACAACAATTGAAATAATGATAAATGAGAATATTATACTATAATTATATTACCATAATAATAACCCATAAATGACTAAATAAAATGTTACTTAATTAGAATATATAAAAACTCCATTGATATTGGTATATAGCATACAGGAGGTGCAGTTTTATTTCCTTTCGATGCACATTGTGCAAAAAGAGTACTGCTAATAAAAATAAAAAGACAAAACAATGATAGTGAAATCTTAATGATCTCTCTCTCTCTCTCTTTGTCTCTCTCTCTCTCGCTCTCTCTCTGTATGTGCATGTACCACTGTAGTTTGTACAGGTGTTTGTACGTACACAAATATCCACTAGGTAGTACCCCTTTTGTTTTCCGTTTTGCCCTTGATGAAAAAAGTGCTCTTTTGGCTCCAGCCCATTTTTTACCCTTTATTCTTCAATATGACAATCACCCTCCCTGTCATTAGTTCCACCCAGTGTTTTGAAATCTGATGAGCATTTATTTGAGTCTTAGGGAGAATTGTAAATATGTTTTCGCCTTGCCCACAGCCCCCTTTTTTCTCTTCCACTTCCCCCTCCCCCGCCTAAGACAGAGAGGGAAACAAAATGACTTGTTGCTACTGCTGTGACAGACAGGGACTCTTAAACAGGAAGGGAAGGGGGGGTTGAAGGCAACGCAACTATAACCACCTTTGTAGTTATGATTTATGGACGGCCTTTGCTATTCTTTGCTCCTGGCAATTTGTGCCGATAAGGCAACACAACAATGGCCCGATTAGAGTGCGATTGGACACCAACGTGTGGCGCTTCAAATCTCCTCAGTGGCTGTAATTCCACTCTCATGCACTTACAACAGGGCCTTGATAATGTTATTGCTGCCGGTTCGTGACCAAACGAGATAAGAGAAATAGGTTCCTTTAAGCCCCACACAAGCTTAACCTATGACTCTACTTATATAGCAAGCCCCGCAGACCCGCGCAACCCTGTTAGCGTTAGCTTTGTGAGTCACCTCGGTGTGTGACGTGGGCAGATTTAATGCCTCCACATGGCCAATTGTGTTCGTGGAGTGCTGAAAATATTTTCGATTTACGGAATATTACTTTAATAAACAGTCGGAAACACCGGTACTTGTATTTCCTTGGAATTCATAAACTGCACCGCGGGATCACAAATGTTCAATTCTCTTCTCTTCAATTACACATAGTCCTCTTCCTCTTTCCCAGATATGTCTCGGTCATGACTGTCATTGCACCACATTTAAAGGGAATGAGAGGAGCCGCTTTGATTGGCGGCCAGTGAAGTCGGGTGTAAACATCCCCCCTGTGGCGCAGCCCGCCCACTCTAAGATCTGCCGGGCTGCGCTGGTCTACAAAATTACCGACACCAGTTTAATGCGACAGTTTACAGTTTACGCCATTCACGAAAATAGGGCCCAAGCTCTTCTGATTAACATGGCAGCTGCTGTTACACACTAAAATGGAGCCACCTCGGAATCACAAACACACACCTGTTTGCAGTAACAAAGTCATTAGCTGATCACATGTAACAGTCCATTCTGGTACATTTCCATTGCACATGATTGGAATTATTTCAATGTTAAAATAATACTATTTTCAAAAGCCACAACACCAGATGCAAATGTGAAGATTACAGTCTTGTCACTGTCTTACACTTGCAAACGTCACATTGTGCAATAATGACATGATGTCTTGCCATGGTTTTCGAGATGACAGATTGTGCGCAGAGATCACAGTATCATCGCAACACACACACACACACACACACACACACACACACACACACACAGACAACATGGCTTTTAGTTTAAGACAGTAGCCAGGTTGCGGATGTGTGGGTGTCGGGGGAAGGGAGTTAACACAGGGATTGTAAAGTGTGCACCTCCCATCGCAGATGTTTAATTGCCTTCAGCCCCCTTAACTCCTTCCGACCGTAAATTCCGACGTCCCTCTGCAACAAAGTCGACTCAAGCAGCTGCTGCAACTCTTAACTAAGACTCACTTATATGACAATAACACTTCAATCTGATTTGCATCAATTAATGTCTGTGGAGTTAACTTGTTAAAGTTCTGTGTTTTATGGCAAGTCATCAAACTTATTTATCATGCTCCACCCACTCATAAAGATGAAAATTCAAATGTTTGGTAATTTTGCATTGCCCATTTGTATCATTTATACGTGGTTCGAAATTGGTAACAATCGGAAGAAAATCTCGAGAATGAGTTAATCTTCAAAGCTCTCCCTGGAAATGCCCAAAATGAGCCTAAAATGGTTTCTTTAAACCAAAATGGCAGTCTTCCTCTTTCACTTTGGAGCATGGCTTTTTGAGACCTTTTTAAGGGTCTACTTATAATAGACATGTCTAGTGAATGTTGTATTGCTAAGTGAAACCAGCTTCAGGAGCTGAATTTTTTAAGAACTCCAGGGGAAGCCAAGTATTGTTTTTCATTTTGCATTTTAGGGAAACTGACTAAATTTCGTTGCAATTTTCTGCCCACACAATCTCAAAACCTCAAATGTTTCGCAATAAATGTCACCCATCTGTCGATGATCTGTGGTTCAAAGTTGGTAGCAATCGGACAAACCTCAAGGACAAATACACCTTCCATTTGCCATGCTCTACAAACATGCAATGACAAAAAAAATTTAAAATTTTTGCACATTTTAATTTTTGCATCTGTCTAGTACACAAGGTTCAAATTTGCTAGCAGTTAGAGAAAATCTCTAAGTGTTCATCATTAAAGCTTCCATGGAAATAACCACAAAGGAGCCTAAAATGGGTGTTTCAAACCAACATAGCTGACAACCTGAGTCTTGTGAAAAAGTAAAGAGTGAAAAAGTAGAAAAATTAAATCACGCAGAATAAATTAACAATATGCCAAAACATCTTCTCCTGTGTCCCTCTTTGCTGAAAGAACTCAGCAAGTTGAGAAAGAAAGAAAGGGTGTAAGTTGACAAGGATTTGTCTAAAAGTTGGCTGAACAAATGATGATGGACCTGCATGAGCAAGCGAGTCACAGGGCTGAAGGTTAAATACGATCAGTGGGATTGAATGTGACAAATCAACATTAGGATCCATCTCGGGATATTAAACATTTGAAATTGGACTAATCAGGCAGCAATGGTGGAGACGAGCATAAGATGGATGGATGGAAAAAGCACGTCTGGTGAGAGTAAATGGCAGCAGCCTTTGACACAAATGTGAACCAAACCGTGAGTTTTGGTGCTCGCACACTTCTAATGATTATATGTAAGAAAAAGTCATACAACTACCAAAATGCTTGTAAATAAAACAGTAAAGGGAACTAGACAAAGACATAAAAAAGACAAAGAGCGGGTCGTCCAGGGACTGAAGGGTCACTGGTGCAAATCCTTGGCCAAGACACTGAACCCTAATTCTTTGCCTGTATTGTGCCACAGCACCAGTCAACAGCAGCCAATTCTGAAACTAACAGACTTTGTCAATGGCAGTCTAAGTGACAAATGGAAACTATTTTTGGACACATTGGTCAGTCCCAATGGTCCATTTTATCGATATCGGGGTCTGTTTTATCGAGGTTCCACTGTTTACCGGACAAATACTTCTGAGTTTCTCAGATAGAACTAATACATAATACAATGACGTTGTTGCGTCTGTCACTCTTTTTCTTTCTCATACCCATTGCTCTTGTTACTTCTGAAACCAGATGCACTTTTTACAAACACCCAGTTGGAGTAACCACAGGTTTTGAGGGCCTCCCTTATGTGCTAGTGCTCTCGCTTTTTGGCCTGTGGACTGCTTGGGACATTATCAGCTCTGTGTTTTAGGGTTTCAATAATCCCCATTTTGGGTTCAGTGGGTGGTGTGCATCAAAAAATAAAGTGAAGGCTTGCACTTCTTGAATTCTTAGTTTTACCCATGTGTCATCCACATATCTGTACCAATGACTTGGACTAACTTCACAGCACATTTTTGTAAAATGCTATGTATTTTCCATGTGGCCCTTAAAATAATTGTTTCTTTTTAAATTTACAATCAAATGTTTCAATTTTACGACGTACTATACTACAAAGTGGCAGTATTAAATCATATTTTATACTATATCTTAGCTGTTGAGTGGAATCCCCTCACCTCCAAAATGACAGTTTTTCAGGGAATAAAAAAAAAATAGACAGCTTTCTTGAGTTTCCACACGCCGCTTTGTTCAAGTTGGTATTATACCTTGTATTGCTGTCATACATCATTGCACTCTCCTCTCCATAGGGTCCTAGAGTCACGGGCCAGCGATGAAGCACTGTGCGGCCAACACGACTGCAACGGTTGGTTCCTTTTTTCTTTCCAGCCGTCGGCCAGTGACTCTCACGGACGGTGAAAACTGTGATCAATCATCACCAAAATGTATGTGGACATCTCTACTTATGCCCACTTCAACCTCTGAAAATATCAGAACAATCGGTCCAATATTATGGATTTTACGGACCTAAAGAGTGTTCGATTTTCTCTAGTGAGCGTCTTGGGAGAGGAAAACGTTTAAAATGTCCATGAAATCACAAATATCAGGCCGATTGTTCTGATATTTTCAGAGGTGTAGGTGGGCATAAATAAAGATGTCCGCAATAATTTCAGTGATAATTGATGATAGTTTTCTGACATTAAGTGACATTGAGCCTTTGGAGATCCTCATCATGTGTCTGCCGTAACAACAACCTGTGTCCATCAAAGTCTGCCTGTGTCACACAATGCCGCTATGCACCCCACAGAATCCATAGGAACTCTTTTCAAACGTCTTTGAGGCATTTGTGTTGCAATCAATACAAAATTGAGATGACGAAACCTGTTTAAGAAAATTTTTCTTTTTTAAACAGGCCTCTTAACATGTTTCAATGTCACTATTTTCACTTGTTATTGTAACATATATACATCCATATAATCATCCAGACTTTCAATATAGGCAAAAATTACATTACAGTGCAGAATACATACAGTAGAATTTTAGTGAGGACATTTCATAAAGACATTGCCTGCTGCACCTTACGTTTCAGTCTGTGACAGGTTGACGTGTCCACAATGTGGGCGGGCCAAAATCTGTCTGAAAATCAAATATTTCATCAGAAAACATGTCTAAAAATACTACTAAGTCTATTTTGGAGGGAATTATTTTTTTCTGTAGACATAATTTGTAATAATAACTGAATAAATGCCAATATTCACAGGATTAGATTGGCCCTTTAAGTCTGTTTATTCATATCAACATCCCTATCCAGTCTAACTACTAGATGTGCAGAGTTTCACTGAGTTGACGGCACAAAGTTTGAGTGTGTTTGTCAGTGCTTCCCTGCATGTTTGGGGAGTCTCTGTGTACGAGACAGCAATGACGATGACGATTTATCCCAGACAGCTGCACGCTTGACAGGTCATTATTAGTGGAATGATTCCTCAGGTTGCTGTGTTCCCTGTTGGCCAAGACAAACGGTGCACCATCTTAATTGCCGGTATGAATAAAGTTGAATCCCCCACTCCCACGTCAAAAAAAAAGGGTGTGGGGATGATGATTACGAATGCGGTATAAAAGATGATGGGGGAGATTAATATGTCAAGTAGTACCTTCAAACAATGAGGCTAATAAACCTGTGACGGGCCGGAGGGCACAATAGAGAAGATGAATGCTGTGTATCTGTGATTATGGCACATTCTCACCACCGTCTCATTTATGGAGGCTATAAGCAAGATAGAGGGGGGGCCGACTCTGCATGATAAACAAACTCGGGAAACACTTTAGACAGAAACACTTTGGCGTCATTTTCTTTGGAATGGTCCCAGAGAGTTATTTGGAAACACTTGCAAAAGGGCATTGTCTGGCAAGAGGAGGTATTAAGGTCTGCTCTCTGGGGGAATGGCTACTGGAAACTCAAGGGCCTAAGCCCATAAAATAGGATTGGAATAACGACTCGTCACAGAGATCCCTGATATCCACTGGACTGACACCTTCAGTGAGGTCTGACCAAGTTCAGACTGGATTTATTCTGAAAAGTAAAAGCAGCAACTGTAGCTAGAATGACCCTCAGTAGAGCCTAAATTTCCTTTAGGGGATTCAAATTGTTATTAAAATTAACATTAGATGACTGTATTAGTGTTTCTTGGCAAAACATTGAACTTTGACGCCATCCTCTGCCCACATTAGATGACGTAGGCAAAAACATTGTGTACGATCCAAAAAACAGACTAGCGTCGGGTACAAAAACAGGCCGATTGTCTTCATGTGTGTACCGGGCAAAACATTATGCATACTTTAAACACTGCATTTAAAAAAACTGTACTCAAATAATGGTTCAGTTAAAATGTGTTGCACGAGTTCAATAAAAATTGCACCTGAATAAATAATATCAGATTAAATGCAAATGTTTTAAATTTAAGGTTAAATTGAATTTTACTTTACTGTACTGTAATATAATGTACTGGATTAAAAAGTTGAAGGACTACTGAGGGAGTTTTGCGGTGTCATGTTTGGGACCCTTGGTATGTATTTTATTGGGTAAATTGCACAGTAATCCTGTGAAACTCTGCATATTTGATGTCAAGGGCAGACTGAAATTTTAGTTTTGAGCGCTTCACCTTCCCAACTGTGACACGTCTTCTATTTACAATAAATTTGAGGGTGTTTTTTTTTTTTTTTTGGGCACGCCATGTTCCCTTTCTGAACTGTGGCTTTTCCTCCAGTGCCAGCAGAAGTCATTTGTTTGGCTTCATTTCCTTGACAGGCTTTCCCTTGCCAGCTAGTGGCGCTCATCTCCCGCCAAAACAGGATCAAGGAGGAGAACCGAAATGAGTATCCCAGGTTCAGAGCGACTTTGGCAAGGTGTCATGTGAACTTCTGTGTCCAAAAATCGGGAAAAAGTACATTATTGTAATTTTAGGGGTACATGGCTTGTCAATGAGGTGGTGCCTTCAAAGGTTCTGATTCCATACACTTGACCTTTACAGCTTGAGAACAGACTGGTACGTTTTCTAGTCAAGTAGGAGTACTGCTTCTTTATAATAATACGACTCAAGTAAAAGTAAAAAAAAAGTCCTCCAAACAATTACTCGAGTAAGAGTAAGAAAGTACTCAAATACTCAAGTACCCAGTAAATGGTGAGTAACTTAAATCAGCATGAACGTCAAATAAAACAAAAATAACTAAATAAAATGTGAATGTGCAAATTCAGAAATTGCTGAGCTATATCACATTTAATTTCTTTAGAAAATAACAAATTAGTCACAGTGGACGACTGGTTAGCACATCTGCCTCACAGTTCTGAGGACCGGATTAATAAAATCTTTGAAAAATAACAAATTAAGGAAAGTTCAGCTCCAAGAAATGGTCTTATACTATTTTGTTTCCACGTTACACAGCACAAGAGGCTCAACAGGCAGAGATGACAAAAACAGGAACATTTTATTGATGGCATTTTGAATGCACAGAGATACCGTGACGAGAACCTGAGGCCCATTGTTGTGCCATTCATCCACGACCATCACCTCATGTTGCAGCATGATAATGCACAGCCCCAATTTGCAAGGATATGTAAACAATTCCTCGAAGCTGAAAATATCCCAGTTCTTGCATGGCCAGCATACTCCCCGGACATGTCACCCATTGAGCATGTTTGGGATGCTCTGGATCGACGTATACGACAGGGTGTTCCAGTTTCTGCCAATATCCAGCAACTTCGCACAGCCATTGAAGAGGACTGGGTCAACATTCCACCAACCACAATCAACAACCTGATCAACTCTATGCTAAGGAGATGTGTTGCACTGCGTGAGGCAAATGGTGGTCACACCAGATACTGATTGGTTTTCTGATCCCCGAGAGCCCCACATCCATCCATCCATCCATTTTCTTCACCGCTTATCCTCACTAGGGCCGCGGGCTGCTGGAGCCTATCCCAGCTATCACTGGGTGACAGGCGAGGTACACCCTGAATCCGTTGCCAGCCAATAGCAGGACACATAGAAACAAACAACCACTCACACCCACATTCACACCTATGGGCAATTTACAGTCTTCAATCAACCTACCACACATGTTTGTGGGATGTGGGAGAAAACCGGAGTGCCCTTAGAAAATCCATGCAGGCACGGGGAGAACATGCAAACTCCACACAGGCGGGGCCGGGATTTGAACCCTGGTCCTCAGAACTGTGAGGTAGACGCTCTAACCAGTCGCCCATCGAGTCACCAGAGCCCCACACAATAAAGCAAAACTGCACATTTCAGAGTGGCCTTTTATATATATATAAAATATAGAAAAAAAATAATAATAAAAAAAAAATATATATATATATATATGTATATATATATATATAAAATCAGTGGCAGCTGGTCTATAATGGTGCTATGGGGGAAAAAAAGTTCAATCATGAAAATAAAATACCGTAATTTCTCATCTATAATGCGCATTTTCCCCCCAAAAGATTGTCAAAAGTCAATAGTGCGCATTATACATGGGTATAGGGGCAAATGGGAGGGGGAAAAAAACTTTCAAGTTTTATAAAGGTATGCTTCCATTTACTGGTTACGAAAAAGCTGTACACTTTTATTCCCATATGCCACCGCCACCTATTGGTTATTAAAAATAGTCTAGCTGACACTTTCATTCCAATATGACTGCATGTATGTACAGTTGTGCTCATAAGTTTGCATACCCTGGCAGAATTTGTGATATTTATTTATTTTTTAAATATGACTGATGACTGAACAACAACCATCATTCATTTCATGATGGTTATGTTTTGTTTAATGATAATGCTTTTCTGAAATGCTTGACTGTTTAATTTGAATCCCATTGAAAAAAAAATTCTTAAGGTCCTTCATGTTTTCTGTAAAGAATTGAACCGATTTTACAAATTCTGCCTGGGTAATCAAACATATGAGCACAACTGTGTGTTTTTCTGTGTGAGAGAAAGAGAGTGCAAGAGAGAGAGAGAGAGAGAGAGAGAACAGTACAGAGTGTAACCCCGAAAATGCATGTTTAAGAGATACTTGTGACCATAAAATAGTGCTAATGTTGCCATATGCACAACCAAAACAACAGCAAAAACATCTGCAACTTATCGCAAGGTGTTTTCTCAAGATAGAGTGGGGTGAAATATCCAAGTTTGGATAGTGACAAAAATACGCTCCATGTTAAGGATGTTTTTCGTAGTCTGTAATGTAAACGTGAGTTGCGAGCGGCTGTCACGACGCACTTTGATTGGCCCGAGAAGCCCAATTTGAAGACTTAGTTAGCGGACATGTGATTTTTTTGTGTCGTTTGATTGGTGGATTTGAGTCAAATATCAGTGGTAATCACGGAGAATTGGTGCAACGGCGCCTGATGCGGAAGTCGAAAACGAAAGTCTAAAAATAGATAGTGCACGCAAATATTGATAAATGAAAGTAGTGAGCGGCATGTAGATTATTGTAACAGAGTAAAAGTCCTGTTTCTTAACATAAGTATGCTTCATTAAAACTAATAATACAAGTACATTTTATCCAAAATGTTACCGGAGTAAATATAAGGGAGTAAATGTAATGCGTTCCAACCCACCTCTGCTCATCATTAACTCTAGCCTTTTTATCCTGTTCATCTAAAAATAGATAAACATATATTTTGAAATAGCCACCACTGGTCATGTCGCTGCACTCTCTATTTTCCCCTTTTTATCTTTTGTCAAATACGGAACCAAATATAACCAATCACACCCACTGTGCTGTAAACTTAATCTTTCACTATTCATTCAAAATCATAATTGAATTCCATCAATCAATCTCTGAGTTGTCATATATTAAAAATGATGACTATGGTCAATATTACATCAAGACAGAGTCACTATTTAACAGCATAACATTTCACTCTGGTGTGAATGGAGCTGGATATTGCCAGCGGCGCACACGCTGACCATCTGTACAGTGCGGGGAGTAAATGTATAATAATGTGATCTGTACATGATAATCGCCGTGACACCAAGATCCCTGCCAGAGCTTGAATTACGGCCATTGCACATCAACACCCAGCCCTCTGAGCAGAGCAGAAGAAGGTCAGCGGGTGAATATATGAATCTCATTAGCATGCCCAACAGAATGGCTTTATTAACATCTTATGGAATACAAATCTTTAGAAGTGTACAGCAACATATGGCGGCGGACAGGACACTGAACTATTTATAGCTCAGGAAAATGATTGGTGGGTTAATGTATGCTTAAGAGTCGTAGTTCAAGCTCGTAGCTTCGAGGATCCCTCCTTGTGATTGTGGCTCATCTGGATGAATGCTCAAATAGGAGTTAGTCAAAGTACGAGCCTTGGAATTTGCTCCAAATGGCCTCTTCAAGCCAAAAAGCATGACTTCCTGTTCAATTTCAGGCACCACATTAATTGATAGGCACCTAATTTAGTGTCGATTCATGAAATTATCATCATCCAAATGTCTACGACACCTGCTTCCGATTGGGGCTCATTTGGGCATATAATCTGGTAGAGGTTTGTCAAAGTAGGAGCCCTATAACTCATCCAGAATGGCTGCTTCACACCAAAATAGATGACTTCCTGTACAATTCCGGGTTAGTGTCCATGAGACTTTCTTGTGTACTAAATTTTGTGTTGATCTGTGCAATTGGTGTCAAGAGGTTGTTTTTTTTAAATTATTTTAATTTTAATTTATTTTATTTTTGTTACTTTCTAGGGCTAGCTATTGAGTGAGTTTCGGGGATCAGGTTTGGGATCATCAAACTTTGAGGCTTCCCACGTTCGATCACAGAGAAGAAAAAAGCAAATCATCTGTCAAGGATACCTGCTATAGATTGGGGTTCATTTAGGTAAATTCTCTGGTAGGAATTCATCCAACATGGCCAACTTCCTGTTCAATTCAGGGAACTGTTCCTTCAGACTTTTGTTTGTGTCCTGTTATAGACATGTCCACACAATTTCCTGTCAACCTGTTAAACTGCTTTAAGTGGCTATTTTCTTCTAACTTTCTGGGGAGTGTGACCGAATAGGAACCAGTACTCAGCCAGCGCTGGCATTAGAAGTATCAGATGCAGGTATCAATTAATATCACCTCACAATATTGACATCCAACTCATGGTAATCTTCAAGATGATCAGTTTGACATCCAGTTATTTCTACCAGAACACAAGCCTAGATAGATGGCTGCTATCTTAATTCCTGCCGTATCAATGGGCAACGACCTACACTTTTATTATTCGCTTGAAGTCCCACCGGTGCAGAACAAGCATGAGAATGACCACTCGCTCAGAACAACCAAGGAACTGTAAGAGGAGCAGCGAGAAAATCTGGCGGCGGCAGTGCAGTCCAAGCGCATTGACCTGCAAATAAACAAGCACACTCGTGGTTATACTGACCTTTTTTACCCCTACACTACCGCCAGCTGAATGTGTTTCTTTTATATGTCAGATTTCATTGCGGCGAACGTCGGTTCGGTTTTGTCTGTCTGTGGCGAGCTGAGGTCCTTGATATGGGCAGACGGAGGTTGACCTTGTATGGTTTGAAGAGGCAGGGAAAAAAATCCAAACCAAGCTTTCAGACTGCAGAGTCCTGCGGGCTCGCTCATAAAATATTCATGACAAACATGTCAAAACTTGTACGGAAGAGATTTCTCTGCGAGACAGACAAATGAGCAGATTTTCTTGATGTTGCATCATGGGTATGACACTTTTTTAATGTTATCAAATCACTAAAGAATGGGGGTGGAGGAGCAGGGGGCTAGACACAACGTGGTCGCCATACCAAAGCGCTTCCTGGTTTGAGGCTTGTTCATGTTGAATATGAGCATGAAAGAATATGTTGGCGAATACAACTTTTTTTTTGTAATAAATGCTGGGTAAGACCAAGAATTGTCTTATCTCTTACAAGAAACACGAGAACTGCATTGGATGCAGAATACAAGGTCTGTTGGGCCACTTATCAAGCTGCTTCATGATCACAAACATGCAATTTTTTTAACAGATACTTGGAACAAGATGTTCTAAAATAACCTAGAGCCACATGCTGCGTCATCATGTCTAGAGACAAAGACATAGAGCAGCCTAATACTAAGGTGCTCCGCACGTCCCATAGTTCCTATTATTCAGGGGTGCGACACTATCACGTCACCTAATACATGACATCTGCCTTGGTCCTAGTATGTGTAAACAACTATCTTTGTGATCACGAGGCAAAGGCATTTTCGTATAACAGCAGCTGCTGTATTAGTCCCAAGACCTAGTTAACTAATTGACAACGGCAACATTTGGTGTTTCCCATTATTGATTACAGTAATATAGAAAATGTGCCTGTAAAAATTCTCATTCATCTGGGTCATTTCATTCTCAGGGCTTTTTTCATCGATCACAACTGGACTGTTCTGGTTATCTTAGAAGATGATTCGCCTGTCATCTGAGCAGGCTTCATCAGTTCATCCAACAAGGCTTAGTTAGGACAGAACTAGCCTGAGTTGGTGTGGAAAAACTCAACTATTTATGCTCCAAGTTGGAGTAATATAGAAAATATTTATTTTCATGCACTGATTTGATACATTGCTTTTCTCTTTAAGAGAAACAATCATGACGCTGGTCAGTTTTGTGCCTAAAGACTGTACATTTAGTGCCCTCGGGTCTTCTAGTGGTCCATTCGCTCAAAACGCTCCAAACACACACACACTCCCACTACACTCAGGAGAACTACTCATTGGTGACAAATGACTCATTTAAAAGAGAATGTTCCATTCAAAGCTCGTTGGTTCTCCATCTTGGAGTGGCCAGCCAACACAATAGAATGGTGATTAATCCGCAGCCTGCGTCAGCATCCTTTTACAATCTCTTTCTGACTGTTGAGCCGCAGACAGCTGCCAGAGAGAGAGAAAAACTGATAGGTTTGGATTTTTGACGCTCAGCTAAGACCACAGTGCCGTGCAGATAATTTGTTCATTTATCAATCTGTCATATATCGACTCGTCGGAGAAACGTCACGCTTTAATGCCTCCTGAGAGTTTCTTGTATCTCAGCAAATTTCCCTGATGGCTGTGTGACACCGCCGCTTGGCCCCGTGAATACTGATTAGCGCTAATGCTGGCGTGGCTAATGGCCAAAACACAGGCAAAGATGGGTTTACGGCCCGGGCTCTATTAATCCTGAGGGGAGAACAAAGCCAAGCAGAAATGTTAATGGTGCTAAAAGCAAACATCTGAGTGGGTTCATATGGTTGAAATCTTAATAAAATACACTAAAAATGTGTCTGTGTTGTAAACCTGCCTTTGGAAGACTAATCAGAGCCGACAATATTCATGGTACAGTGAAATCTCTCAGACTGAAGGTTTTCCATATGGGAAATAATAATTGCTTCCCAATTTGGCGTTGGCAATGTTTTTCCTGACGAATCCTCAAAATGATCATAAAACTTTGACACCACGACCCACCCATGTTATACGGCATAGGAAAAAAAATTTGGAGTCATCCATCTGCCGAGGATACCTATTTCCGATTGGGGCTCTTTTGGGCGAATTCCCTACTAAAAGTGCAAAAAGTACAAGCCCTAAAATTTACCCAGAATGACTGCTTCAAAACAAAATGGCCTGTTCAATATCGGGCATGGGTCCTTGAGACATTTGTGCATCCTGTTATGATAGACATGCCAACTAAATCTTGTGTCCATAGGTGAAACTGGTCTCAGAGGCTAATTGTTTCAAGACTAGACCCTTGCAGCCCCTTTTTTTATGGAGATTCCTTGAAATGATCAAACTTTGATGCCTTGCTCCACCCATATTAGACTGCATAGGTAAAAAAAAAATTCTTCGCCATTCAGCCTCACCCATCCGTCTAAGATACCTGCTTCTGATTGGGGCACATTTGAGTGAATTCCGTTGGAGGAGTTTCAAAGAATGAGCCTTGGAATTCATATAAAATAGGCTCCTTCAAACCAAAATGGCTGACTTCAGGTTTAATTTTGGGCATTTTTATGCGTCCTGTTATAATAAAACACAGCACACCCAATATTGTGTCAAATGGTTAATCTGGCATCGGAGACTAATGTTTTCAAACCTTCCAGGAGTCACTACTGAGTGGGTTTTGTGGTGTCATCTTTGAGAATGCCAAGATACACTAAAAAAATAAACAATTAAAAAACTAGTGGTGGGACTATTTAAAAAAATAATGAATCTCCATTAATCAGATTTTAATCATGTAACAATATTTGTTCCCAAAAACATTTTCTTTAAACATTTTAATGGCTTTTTGTGCACAACTGAGTCAAATAATAGACAAATATAAAATATTCCCTGGTGAAAATTAAAAAGACCTAAACTTAAAGCGTCATTTCAGGATATATTTTTCAAGTTCAATTTTGCATCACTAAACCCGCTATCAGCAAGGCTAACAGTGATGGGTCTTTGAAAGTTGTGAGCAATACAAGGCATGTGTTGGGATGGGACGTGTCTTGCTGCAGCTATCATTGTTCGTGCACTGTCTGTTCCTATTGTGGTTACTCTTTGTAGTATTCTCCATTGTTCTGCCACAGAGAGAAAATGCTCTGCACAGTTCTCAGCATTGTGTCTGGTGATTGTCTTCTGCACAGCCAGGGCAAAAGATTGGAGATCCTATGTCCCGTCTGTGACATCAACAATGTGTGCAGTGGTGCCGATGTAATTTGTATTACTGACGGAGGTCCAGTGATCCCCAGTCAGAGCCACAAATTGAGCTTTCTGCAATGCATTCAATTTTGCTTGCTTTTCGGTGCTGTTGTTGAATTTTGCCTGAAATAGTCCTGATGGTGGTTGAAAACTTGGATAGCATGTCACTATCTGTACCACATTTTCTAATCATTTGGCTTCTACTACTACTAGTGGTCTACATTTGGTGCTGAATCCGATCGCTTGCTCAAGTTTGGTTTGCCGACAACTCTTTGAACTCGTACCGTGACTGCTAGCGCTAACAGCTCCAGCTTTCTCTCTGCTTACACCGACATGCTTTGCATTTAGATTTACACGAGGGTTGAAATGCTCTGATGGTATGCAAACTCCTTTTTACAAAGTCTGTACAAAACCAGGCTTTATCACGGCTTCCATTTGGTAGTTTAGATTTTTTTTTTACATGAAATTGGCCTCCCAACAGTCCTTCATCCCATTCCTCCACTGTGTTAGCAATTAGCCACATAGAGCTATGGTTAGCCAAGACGTCTGACGTATGCGTCAGTGTAATTGGTGTACCGGGAAATCGGCACTGAAAGACAAAGGTTCTGTGTTTTTTGGAATGCAAACTACGATTAAAACGCGTCAATATTTTTCAGGCATTAATTTTGGGGTAATTAATTAATCGTGATTAACGCATTAAAAAAAACAAAAAACAACAACAATAAAACAACAACAATCACAGAAGCTTTGTGTCAATCTGAGTTATTAATCATCTTTTGGGGGGCCTCAACATACCCAGAAACTCAGCCTTATTTTGCAAGCACTTTTATCCTGGTAAAAATGTGTTAGTTTTAGGGGTCCCGGACACTATCCACCCAAAACTCATTCTGTAGCACTCCCTGAAAAGATACAAAAAAATTGGCCCCCGACACCGGTTTCACCAATCGACATGAAATTGGGTGTTTACCATAACAGGATGCACATAACGTCTCAAAGACCCAAGCAGAAAAGTGAACAGGAAGTCGGCCATTTTAAACTGAGGCAGACGTTTCGGTGACTTTTAGGACTCGTAGTTAAGATAAACGTGGGCGAACCATGACATCAAAGTTTAATGATCATTTTGAGCATTCACCATGTAGATGGGCGTGTGAGGACCCATTCATCATTGCTTGCAGCTTTAATTACTATTATTTCATATGGGACAAACCTTTAACCTGAGATGTCACTTAATTCATTTTACGGGAACATGGTTCAAATAAAATCAGACAAGAATTTAACTCCAAAAAGGGGCATTGTTGTTTCTTGTAATGGCAGAAAGCTTTCTCCTCAATCTGAATTATGCAATCACTCAAAACAAAAATCTGACATGAAATATGAATCAATCTGAATAATTCACACGTCTTCTGTTGTGAATCCATTTTATGACACACCATTGAGAGAAAACAATGTTGCCGTGTTGCAATGCAACAAATCATGTTTAAAGTTAGTACTTTTAACTGTCTAATAAATCAAAGAAACTGATTCGGAGTCCTGGTATGGATGCACTCGTAGTGTGATTGCTCTGGTATTGTTGGGTACGGCAACAGCACTGGATCATTTCAAGTGTTGAGTCCCCTAAAACAGACATCAGGAGGGGACCCGCCTCGAGACATCGTCTTCGGATGCGAGATGTATTCCAGCAGGCAATCGATGCGCTACTGAGCTCGTGTTGCGCCTTTCCAGGGAATAGTCGCGATGAGAGTGGCAAACTTGGAGGCGGGGTATTCGCCCGTGTATCAAACATGTTGTGAGGCATCTGAGAGGGAAGTGCAATTACGCAGATGGGGAAAAACACATCTCAGAAGTTGGGAGCGGGGGAGATCACAGGAGCACAAAAACTTCACTCCCAGCGCAACATTTTTTCTTTTGTTTTCCTTTCTCCCTGAAATAAAAGCTCTCTCTTCATTTGGTATTTGTTATTTGTGCTGTATTTACATTATATGTAGAGCGCCTAGTGTTTATTTATGCTGTGCTGGGTGGGCCGATGTTAGTATACGGCGTGCCAGCCCCACCTGATTGTTAGTCTATTTTTTTTAATGCGTGTATTATGGTTACAATGATGGCATAAACAAAAATACTTAAGTAACTTGAGTTAGAGCAGCAAATATTTACAACTATGAACAAGAGCGTTCAGCAGTTTACACTGACCAATTGGCAACCCAATAACCAAAAGTGACTCGGGGACCCTAAGTATGGGAAAGGCTTGCCTGCACGCTCCACAATGGAACATTTAGAACTGAAGTAGCCTTTTGGAGGAAAGGTAAAAGTTTTCAACAGTTCAGTTGCCTAAATCAACCTTTGCGGATTACCATGACCTGGATGACTTAGAATATACACAGACATTAATGGGATACTAATAAAAACTTTCAATTTATAATTCGAACCTTAAAATGCCCCTAACACATGCTGTCACCACATGCTAACTTTTTTGTTTTTAAATTGTAAACGAATTCCAACACAAATATTGCAAACAAATTTTAAAAGGTCCAGATCAAGATCATTTCTTGAAGCAAAGCGCTGGATGATCATCTAGTGTCTCTTTATTGTGAAATATATTTAAGTACCCTGCGTAGTCGTTTTGTCTACATGCGCTTCTAATCAATGTATCAGTCAAATTTGAAAACCTTTAGGCATTTATTTTTGTCAATTAACACAGAACTAAACAAGTACGTATGACTGCTGAAATGTACAGTTGTGCTCAGAAGCATACATACCCTGGCAGAATTTGTGAAATATTGTTGTTGTTGTTTTTTTTTGTTAAATATGACTGAATCACTGAACAAGGACCATCATTTTCTTTATGGTTACATTTTGTTTAATGATTGTGCTTTTCTGAAATGCCTTATAATTTAATTTGCATCTCATTAAAAATAAAATGTAATATGTTTTGCCTGATCCTTCATGTTTTCTTGAAATAATTGTGTACATCTTACAAATTCCGCCTGGGTAATCAACCATATGAACACAGCTGTGTAATGTACTCTCGTTTACTAAATAAAAGTAGGGCTGCATCTCAAAATAAGAGCAAGTAAATAAAAAGAGAACGTAATAGGTGTTCAAATAAAGTACTTCAGTAAAATACTAAAGTTCAACTGTCCCCTTTCCTGTTAGGCATCTTCATACAACAGTGAATGGACAAATGGCAGCACGGTGGGCGAATGGTTAGCACATCTGCCCAACAGTACTGTGGAGCCGGGTTAAAATCCGGCCTTCCTGTATGGCGTTTGCATGTTCTTCCCGTGCCTGTGTGGATTTTCTCCGGGTGCTCCGGTTTCCTCCCACATTCCCAAAACACACATGGTAGGTTAATTGAAGATTCTAAATTGCCCATAGATGTGCATGTGAGTGTGAATGATCGTTTGTCTATATGATGCCTGTGATTGGCTGGCGACCAGTTCAGGGTGTACCCCGCCTAGCGCCCAGAGTCAGCGGAGATAGGCAACCCTAGTGAGGATAAGCGGTTCAGAAAATGGATGGACGGATGGATAGTTTAAGAATTCTTCACAACTGAACCGTTTTAGATGTTTGTTTAAAACTTTTATATGCACTTTTAATAAGTGCTCCCTGTGGGAATTAAGTTCAAGTACAAGTAAAAACAAAAATGACTCTGGCTGTTCCATTTTAAACAATTAGTAATTAGTGGAAACAACATGAAGTTTTGGTTCTGTACTCCGATCACATGCGACGAATCTCCAGAAGCTCCTCAGAGTTTGTCAAAGTCAGAGTGTTGAGAAAGGGGATCGGTGACATAAAAATGTCGGGAGATGTCGGCACGTGACTTGTTTTTTATGAAGCAGCACTTTTGCTAGGGTGGCGTCCGATGGGGAGTGACACTTGCCTGGAGCACTCTCCAGGCTACCCCTGCAAGGCCTCCATCCATCCAAAAAAAACAGCTGCCCTCCGTCTCCAGAGGTTATTGGTTGGAGTCAGAGGAAGCAGACAAGTAAATGAAAGCGATGGCGTCCTTGAAGCACATCACATCGTCTTTTCATTTGCATTTTTTTTTCTGGTCTTCGCACTGCAGACTTTTCTCTAGATGCATGTTCAAAGATTTAGTCTCGCCTTGTTCTCATTTGATTATTTATCTCCATTCAACTTCATGTTCCTTAAATATTAGTAAATAATATGTGACAAGTACGACTATAAACCAATCCCCTGCATAAGCTGGAGGCCTTTTTGTTCTTTGTAAGTGAAAACTGCACAAATTATGCGTTTGAAATATTTTTTGCATGACACCAAATAAATAATTTGCAATAAATGCAGTGATAGATGTTAGACATTAAATGGGTCTCCAGAGTCCCTGCTCACCCACCAAGTATGAAATTACACATCCAAGAAAAGTTTTCATTAGTAGCTTATGTCAGAAAATGTGTCTGTGAAGCAATTGTTACATTCAAATTGGCCTAACACTGAGTTTCTCGGCAGCTGCCTGGGCGATAATTGCCATTTCGAACAAAGCGGACTACTCAGAAGCACTATCATGCCAAAGCTGAAATCTATGTAGCGCTACAATGTTGTTGGATGCACAGATCAGCATATTCATCATAAAACACACTATTTGACATCAGCAATATACAGTAGCACCACAGCCAGAAGTGAAAAAAAAAAAAACGTTAATGCTACCTACGTGTCAAGATACAAAAGAATAACGTGACAATGTTCATACCTAAACATTTGGTAACATCCATGTACATTACATTCGCCGGCAGCCATGTTTCTTCCATGATTCACGCTTAATCATTGTCACGGTACCATGACTCATTTAAACATTTTGATGGTTGGTAAAATGGTAAAACAATTTACTTACATAACCTTTACTCAGTAATTGGGGTTATAGCAACATCGTTAAAAGCATCTTTGATTTGTTCAAATTTAAAATACATTTTCCTCAGATGCATTCAATCAACAGTTAATTTCCACACCATTGGCAGAATCCTTAAAGACCAACTGATTATTAATATGCATGTACCTAGTTGAAATACTGCACAGGCAATGTTTTAAGATATCAGAACATATTTCCATAGTTAATTACAACGCACGTTTGAGGGGAAAAGGGGTGACATTAATAGTCAATTGTGAACAACAGTTTCATTAAAAAGAAAAGAAAAGATTTTATAAATGCCAAAACAAAAATAGTCGATAGTAAAGACAAGAAACGAAACTCTGGCAGACATTCCAACAAACAATTTGGATTTGCTACAGAAAAAAAAAAAAAAAAACGAAAACAAAAACAACTGGAAAAGTTAAATTAAAACGTGATGCAAACCTGTTATTGTCAATAAGTCATGGTTTTGTATGTATGTCTATTTTGTATGGCTTTAGGGACAAAAAAAAAATCTAAATAAAATGGCGAAAATGCACGCTCGGAAGCAATGGTAATTAGCCAGTGACGGGTAGTTTCATCTCCATGCGGATTCCAGATTTTTGTTCAACTTTTGATCCATATTTTCTTTGAGATTTTTGGTTTCAAGTTTCAATGTATTTTGTAATGCTTTTTTTGTCTGTCACGGAACATTTGATACGGCATAAAGGAACATATCAGGTTCGGGAAAGGAAGTCTAATGGTCTACTCCATAAACAAAGACAGTGTAGCTCAGCCTTTGGCTCGCGGGCTGATTACATCATGGCTCGTGCAATGCTTTTGGCAGTGTGTCAAATATTGAAATGTCATTGAATCTGTGTCTGTTTTTGTTTTTGCATTTTGTTACCTTACTGCGGTGTTGCCCAATCTTTATTGGGCCAAGGCATATATTTTGCATGAGAAAAATCTGACAGCACTCCACCAAACAAAGACGTCATAAAAAGCATATCCAGTTGTACCTTGACTGACAAGTCACCCGACTTACAAGCTTGTCGAGATAGGAGCTGTCGCTCGACAGTTTTTTTTTGTCTTGAGTTGCGGGCAACAGTTTGATTTACCAATGCTAGGTGGTGACAGTGAACTCAATTCAAGTCACTAACTGAATCTGTTTGGTGCCACTCACAGTTAATATTTACAGTGAAACCATAAAACAAATAGAATTACACATGGCGTATTTAAAACAACCACATCACTTTGCCACAGTAATGTCCACTAGCTTAATGCTAACATAAAATGCAAATTGCCATAGATGGGCTAAGAAATTGTAATAAATCTACATCGTAGTGTCTCACCCCTATAAGCAACATATATTTGAACACAAAAGGTGCAGCAACACATGTAACATTACTGCAGTTTACTGAGTCATTTATAGTAGTTGTGAAACTCTTCTTTGTTTGTGTCTGTATGTCTTTATCATATGTACTGTCCCCTGGTGGCCAAGGCGCACACACCAGAAGGGGCACAATGTGGGACAGGAATGGATTTATGGCATTCCTTTTCATTTCAATGGCAAAACATGATTTGAGACACAAATGTTTGAATTACGAGCGTGGTCAAGGAAATAATTAAACTCGTAAGTCAAGACATGAACTAAACTGAAATAAAGATGAGCTTCTCTCAATTTAGATTTAGTGTGAAAATGTATTTTTCTGGTTGAACACAATCTAATACAGCGGTGCCTTGAGATATAAGTTTAATTTGTTCCATGACCATGCTCTTATATCAAAACACATATCTCAAAACATGTTTCCCCATTAAAATGAATGGAAATCCAGTTAATCCGTTCCAGTCCCCCAAAAAAACACCATCACTTTTCAAAACATTTTTGAAAAAAAAGTAGCTGTATATTATAAAATGCAGTCATAAAAACATAGTAGAAGATAATTTACAGATAGTACCTCATTTTATGAAGTGTAATCAAGACAAGAGTCTCACACAAGCACACACACTGGCTTCATTTGCGTGCCTGTGCTTTTAAATGTGCTGTCTCTCTCTCTCTCGCTCTCTCTCTCGCTCTCTCTCTCTCTCTCTCGCTCTCTCTCTCTCTCTGTCTCTCTCTCTCTCTCTCTCTCTCTCTCTCTCTCTCTCTCTCTCTCACCACACTCACTCGACCCCATACGCCACCTTCTCTGCTACTGTGTCAGCAAGCGGATACGTGGCTAAAACTTTTGTTTTACGTCGTCTTTTAATAAAAAATAAATAAAACTTGCACTCAATAGTACAGTATTGTGTACAAACACACAGTAACAACATTTGACACATGACATTCAGTTCTTCTTTAATAATGTTATTCATTCCAATCGATTTGCTTTTGAGTGAATTCTCCACATCAATGTGTCTTCTGTAGACTTATCTCCGTAACTTCTCCAGCAATTTCGTGTCCACAGCTTCAAGCTGGGGTTAATGTATTTTATTTTTGTGTGATATGTTATCGTTAGCCCGTGTGGATGTGATGTTTTCCATCGTATGTTTGATGGAGGCTGTGGTTGTTTCAAATACATGTGTTATTCTCTTTGTTTTATAGTTAGTTTTCACGTAAACTCCAATTAGTAGTGGCAATGTACAGCTTTAGGCCTCTTTTTGGAAGAATATGTATTACGTACTTATATCAACCAAAGTGCTGCTTCTTGTCAAGTGAGTGGAGCCACCTGCTGCCATACAGCACTCATTTCTCAAGTTTGGGCTCGTAAGTCAAAGCAAAAATTATCTTGAAAAACTCGTAAGTCTGGTCAGTTGTATCTTGAGGCACCACTGTATTCTGTTGTATGAATGGCAACAGGTGGATTCACAGGTCAATTGAACCTTCTGCCATCTAGTGGAAGAACATTAAATTTTTCTCCCTGTTACCATAAGTTGCTGGAAGTCGTCATCCTGTTCCCTTCTTGCATTCATCATCCAAAGTGATTTTTCATAAAGGTGCCATATTGGTTCTCCAAATCACCATCGCTAATATAAAAGACTCCACAGTGATGCCACAATTATTATTAGTTCATGACAGGAAAAATCGAAAAGTATGATGAGTCGCTTTTCCCCAACATCGTAGGAAGCGCACATATGATCTTATCGGCACCATCTGATTATCATTGACAGCAGCCGTGATGTCACCTAAACATGCATTATTATATTATAGACCGTATTGTTGCTGTAAGCCAACAAAGGTATCATTTTAGTCATTGAGGTCAAAATCAGGTTCCTAAATTATTCATAAAACTATGAATGATGCTGATTTAATGCAAATTAAAGCTGTGAGTAGCAACGACCAGGGCCATTCACGGCCAATTCTCAAAATGATCAACTCTGATGCCATGCTCACCCACATCCGATTCGGTATGCAATGTTTTTGAGACATTTTTTGTGGGTGTAGTCATGATAGACATGCCAACTATATTTCATGGTGCTTAAATTGTGACGACTGTTGTGAATGTTTTTTTTTCTCCCCCCAATACAACAACAACAAGCGCAAGCAGTGTCCCCCTTTAATGTGTTGATACTTGACCACGGTGAAGGCAATTTGCGATGAGAGGCTTGAACTGCCACTCTTTATGTCGATGAGGACAGAAGATAGTCACGGTGGTTCCATTTTATTACGCTTTTTTCAACCGTGCACAGCAGCTGCACTGGTCTGTGTGAAACAGCAGGTTTTCTCCACGAAAAGGGTGATTTAATTTTTTTTATTTTTTTTTACAAGATGCAACCTCATTTGCATAATTACGAGCATCTCACGAGCATGGCCAACACAGATGAACAGCACTTATCTCCAAAGGGTGCTGTGGAGATCTTCTCCTCTTGTCCCTGTGTTTGCTGTTCCGGAATTTGTGGGGGCGGGACTTTTTTTCACTCCTTCCTGATCTCGGGCGGGGGGGAACCACTGGGGCGACCTCCTGGGGAGTAGTGGTGGTGTGATGGTGACTCGCCCCCATGTTACGGCTGGCACGCGCCTGGGTTCCCTGCTCTGGCTGCTGGTGGGTGCGGTGGAGCCCCCCGGTCGCTCCTCGGGCCTGCTTCCTCCTCTTCTCTCCGTTCCTTGCGTCCCGCTGCGGTCGCATCTTCCTCTTCCCGCGGCGGAGCCAGGCGATCCCTTGCGGGCTGTGGGGTTTGCTGTGGGGTTCTTTTCCCTGCCTGGTTTGGGGGGGGGTCCACCTCCCACGCTCAGGGGCGGGTAGTGGGTGCTGGCGGGGGTGTGTGTGTGTGTGTGTGTATGGTTGGTACTGTGGGTCTGGGTGGGATGGCCCGCTTCATCGGTGGTTGTCTGGCCTAATGGGCCCGACATGCAGGAGCCATGCCTCTTATTCACTCACTTAGCACACACTCACACCATTCACTGTATATATTTTTGGGTCCCTTCGGCCCCCACTGGATGGCTGGTTGTTGGGGCGCCTCAGTGGGGCCGGCGGACCGCCCTGGGTCCCTCGGTGTGGGACGTGTCCCGTCCGCCGGGCTGCTCTAGGGTGGACCCCTGGGCCTGATCCCACCCCTCGATTGATTGGGTGGGATCCTCAGCCGCTGCGGTGCGGCCACAGCAATTACAGGACACTTCTGTCAGTCTTTGTGCATGGAAAACAGTATCAATTCACTTGCATGTATCCGCAGACACACACCCCTAGGACTCTTTTGCTGGGTGTGGGGTCACGCAGTTACTGCGACCCTTGTCCTGCATGCTGCTTCTCCTGTCCTTGTCCTGTTCTATCTTGTCCTGTCCTCACAGGCTGTACCACTACAGCCCCATGCAACACTCATATTTAATGTTTCATTGTTGTAGATAATGTAAAGATTTACTTCTCTCATCCTGTTTACTATTAGTGCTTTGTCTTTTGTCTTTGTTTCTCTCTCCCTTGTAGAAACTTTATTCTGTTCAACTGATCAAGTCTGATTCTCAATAAACCTCAATTATAATATCGCAGAGGAAGCTTAAAAACTCCACTGTGACACAATAAAACTGTTCCGGCATGAAAGGTATACAGATTTTCCATTCTGCTTGACTTAAAAGTTGAACAGGACAAAAAAAATAAAATAAAAAAAAACAAAGGGTGCCGTAAAGATAAGGGGAATTATGTGCATGCCAATATAACGTTTTCCGGGCGAGGACACGGCTTGCACGGTGAGTTCAGCAAGCCGATGGTGTAATTCGGACTCATTAACATAAGTAAGATTGTGCATAGGTCATGATGCTACATCGTGAACATGTTACGAGAAGACTTACCCAGCACATTAGCAGCGGGAAACTAATCTGTTGGGAAAAAAATGCAACCACTAGACTACAACGATATCACTCACTACCTCAGTCATTGGATTCTACACTTCTTGAAAAGCCTTAGGGTTCCTGTTTAGACCAAACAATGATCCCTAAAGGTTCAATTCTAAAAGAATGAATGTTTTTTAACTAGTTTTGATTAAATAATCCACCAAGTGAGTGTGTTAGATTAAAGATTAGTTTAACATTTATAAAGTTCTTGAAACAGCCCGTTCCGGTGTCTTACCGTAATGTTGTGGCAGCTGGCGTGACTTAGACATTTTGACTGGAGGCTGGCCTGACCCCAAAAAAGTCATAATGATAATAATACGATATAATAGTCATATTTATTTTAATTCTGGTAATCTTACGAGAATAAATTAGTATACTTTCAAGAAAAAAAAGTGGTATATTTTAAAAAGACATTTTGTGAATTTTTGTTCATACATTTTTGTGGCAAAAAAGCCATAATCTTGCAAGAAAAAAGTATTTTTTTTTAGAAAAGTAATTCTCAAGGAAAAAAGTCATCTTTCAATCATGAAATTTTATTCAAAAAAAACCTGAGATACTGTATATATATATATATATATATATATATATATATAAACTAATTCTGTGAAGCTTTGCTATAATCCTCATGAATGCTAACCAAGCGAGCCTCCGGATTTTGACAAAGAACAAGCAAGCATTTTAGCAAATGCCACTGCGGGCTTAGGTCGCTTCTCCTCACTAGGTTCTAAGGTTTTGTAGAAGATGTGCAACCGGAAGCAGAAGGCCTCGGTGAGGGCGCTCCTCTGAGATATGCAGGTGGCATCAGCCAAGGACAAGTGGCTGCTTGCCCAGCGGTTAAAAGTTTCTCAGCTTGTTGACGGTATGCGAAAAGAGTGGCTCTTTGTTTATTTTCTTCATATGCTTCTCTTCTTGTCAGGTTCCTGATTTCTGGAGTGGGAACCATATGTGATGCATCATGATGTGTTTTTTATGGTGGCAAATAAAAGACCTTTGACCACGATTGATGGGTCCAACTATTTAGGCCTTTTAAGGGATGCTCTCATTAACAACTCCTCCATTTTCAGCATTACTGACTATACTGTTATTTTGTATGTGCAAGTAGGTGCGTAAACTCAAAACTAAAAATGAAACAACATAACCAAGAGAATTAAATTCGATATTTTTTTAAGAAAAAACTTTTTCCTAAATAGTCATATTTATTAAAATATTTTTATATATATATTTTTCGACAGTTTTTTTAAGAAAAAGGGGCATGAAATGACACCCCCAAAAATGTAAAATTTTCAAAACTAAAATCGCAATCTTACAAGAAAAGAAAGTGTAATCTTATAACAAAGTCAGATCTCTTTTTTAGACTAAATCTATTTTAGACTAAATCTATTTTATTGTATACCTGCAATATGTAACTTTCTTTGTTAAAAGACAAGGCACATTTATTTAGATAGCGCATTTCATACACAAAGTCACCAATGTGCTTTATGTGATTAAAAGCATTGAAAAACAAAGAGCAAAAAGACATTTTTAAACATCCATCCATCCATTTTCAGAGCCGCTTCTCCTCACTAGGGTCGCAGGAGGCGGGGTACACCCTGAACTATGTCCTTGCCAGCCAAGGACATACAAACAAACAACCATCCACACTCACATTCACACCTACCAATTTAGAGTCGTCAATTAACCTACCCTCCATGTTTTTGGGATGTGGGAGGAAACCGGAGTGCCCGGAGAAAACCCACGCAGGCACGGGGAGAACATGCAAACTCCACACAGGCGGGGCCGGGGATTGAACCCCCGGTCCTCAGAACTGTGAGGCAGACGCTCTAACCAGTCGTCCACCGTGCTGCCCATTTTTAAACAAAGTACAGAAAAACACAAAGTACAGAAAATAAATCTGTCTCCTGTAATGTACTTGTCCATCCACCAATTTGCTTCTGCTTATCTGGAGCCAGGTCACGAGGAAGCCATCTTAAACAGGGAAACCCGACTTCCCTCTCCTGAGCCATGTTTTCCAGGTCTTTCGAGAGGTATCCGGAGGCATTCCCAGGTTTATGAATGGAATCGGTGACAAGGCGGCGGAGTCCAACTCTCACTGGAAACGATGCAGCCCAACTATCACACCGGTCAGAGGTGGGTAGAGTAGCTATTGTATTATTGGACTGTAAGAGGACTTACGTTAGAATAATATGACTCAAGTAAAAAGTAATCCTCCAAATATTTACTTGAGTAAGAGTAAGAAAGTACTCTAAAAAAACTATTAAAGTGTAACTGATCAGTAAATTAGATTTGTTTTTTTTTTTTTCAGAGCACGCACGTCAAATTAAATAAAAACATAATAATATATGGGAGTCCACACACTTGCCACCATTTCAATTTTTAAAAGTGCCAAAAAACCAAACCCACATGCATTGGGCCCAACAGAAACATTATTTGTTTTATTCAATTAAAGGACTCAATGAAAAAGCTGTTTGATGAACAGATTTACTGATAGAGTGTGAGTGTGTTTGTATGTGTCACGCACACATACACACACACACACACACACACACACACACACATACAATAGCCACGTTTGGCATCATAAAGTTGTTAGTTTTCAGAGTCTAAAAGCTTGCACCGCTGTCCCCCCCCCCCCCCCCCAATATGAGTCACTTTGATTGGTTCACGGAGGGTTTGTGTCCGGTCATGTGATGCCTTGTGCCATCTGATTGATGAAATGGAGTCAAATGACACTAGTGATGACCTTGGATTGGTGTAACGGTGTCCTGTCCGGAAGTCGAAGATGAAGTCTAAAAATAGATCGGGCTCGCCATAGTGGATAAATAAAAGTAATTAGCGGCATGTCGATTATTGTAACGGAGTAAAAGTATTGATTCTTCTTAACATAAATGCTCAAGTAAAAGTAAAAAGTATCGTTACTATTCAAAATGTTACTTGAGTAAAGAGACCCCCACCCTCCGAGGGACATAGTCGAACGCATTCTCCAAGTCCACAAAACATGGAAAAAAGGCAAAAAACATTCGTCTGTTTTATTTGCACTTCACATAGCACCAAAAGAAACACATCACTCAAACAAAGTGACAAACAAAAAAGTCAGCAAGCGTATTGCAGGACACTTACATGAAACGCTTTGTGGCATGTTCCTTCCATATTAATGAGGTTAGCTATCGCGGTGAGACAGATTATCGCAGCTCTGCATTTATTACAAACACGAGCCAGCAGACAATGGCAGTGTAATCATGAGCCGCAAATTGAAATATAGATACACATCACGGGCTGTGTTGAAATTGTCAACATTAACGTGAAGGGGAGAGATAGTTTTGTCTTTTGTATGACACAAATTTCTTCCAACGCTAGTTTTAATCCAAATGCACATACTCTGCGTTGTCTCTGATTAGCATACCATTCAAATTCATATGATGGAAACAACCGAGTTGTGAGTTTAAAGATTTTAGAGTCCCCATGAGGCAGTGTTTTGTCACATTAAGATGAATGAATCCAAAACTGCAACTTAATAGCACAAGAACATTTTTATTTATTTTATGTTTTTATTTTTGCAGATTTATTAAAAAAGAAAAAAACACCACGATGCTTCCCTGCTAGAACTGTATTGGACCGGTAATGAGAAGTGCCTGGTTTTCTCCACACATACCGCTTAGAAATAAGGCCAAAAAGTTCTATCTTGGTCTCATCAGACCAGAGAATCTTATTTCTCATCATCTTGGAGTCCTTCAGGTGTTTTTTAGCAAACTCCATGCGGGCTTTCATGTGTCTTGGAGAGGCTTCCGTCGGGCCACTCTGCCATAAAGCCTCGACTGGTGGAGGGCTGCAGTGATGTTGACTTTCTAGAACTTTCTCCCAATATCTCCCAACTGCATCTCTGGAGCTGAGCCACAGTGATCTTTGGGCCAAGGGTCTTTTCCCCCGATTGCTCAGTTTGGCCAGACGGCCAGCTCTAGGAAGTGTTCTGGTCATCCCAAACGTCTTCCATTTAAGTATTATGGAGACCACTGCGCTCTTAGGAACCTTAAGTGCAGCAGAATTTTTTTTTGTAACCTTGGGCAGATCTGTGCCTTGCCACATTTCTGTCTCTGAGCTCTTCTGGCAGTTCCTTTGACCTCTTGATTCTCATTTGCTCTGAAATGCACTGTGAGCTGTAAGGTCATAATAAATCTGCAAAAATTTCAACAATTCCGTTATTTTCTGTCAATATGGGGTGCTTTTGTGTACATTACTGAATGTACTGAAAGTACTGAATGCTTTCCGTACCCACTGTATACATATATAAGTTGATCATTTAACTGCGACCTTGGGTGGCCTGGTGCCAAGTGCACATGTGGACACCCTCATGTCCGAATATGGTGTTCTTTATGGACAATACACGATGAGCACAGAAGTCCAATAACAGGTTCTGGTCGGGTCATTCCTCCCAATCACATCCCTCCAAGTTTCACTGTCATTGCTCACATGAGCGTTGAAGTCCCCGAGCAGAACGAGGGAGTCCCCAGTGGGAGCGCTCTTCAGCATCCCCTCCAAGTTCTCCAAAAATGGTGTGTACTCTGAAGTGCTGTTTGGTGCATAGGCACAAACAACAGGAGCTGTCCCCCCACCCGAAGGCAGAGGGAGGCTACACTCTCGTCCACCGGGGTAAACCCCAAGGTACAGGAACCAAGTTGGAGGGCAAAAAGTATGTTCACACTTGCTCGGCGCCTCTCATTGTGGGCAACTCCAGAGTAAAAAAGAGTCCAACCCCTCTCAAGAGTACTGGTACCGGAGCCCAGGCTGTGTGGGGTGGTGAGCCTGAGTATATCTAGTGAGAATTTCTCAACCTCGCATACAGGTACCAGCTCGGACTCGTTCCCTGCCATAGAGGTGACATTCCACATCCCTAGAACCAGGTTCTGTAGCCGGGGATTTGACCGCCAAGGTCCCCGCCTTTGGCCACCACCCAGTCCACTATTCACCCGACTCCCTTAGTCCCTCCCACAGGTGGTGAACTCATGGGAAGGGGGATCAACGTTTTCTTTTTGGGCTGTGACTGGCTGGGCCCCATGGGTGTAGGGCTGGCCACCAGGCACTTGCCTTCGAGCCCCACCTCCAGCCCTAGCTCCAGAGGGGGGGCCCGGTGACAGGCATCCAGGCAAGGGAAACCTAGGTCCATTTATTTTCATCATCATAAGGGGTAATTTAAGCTGTTGGTTGCGATTTGGTCCCTCACGTATGACCTGTTTGTCATGGGTGATCTTAAAGCCCCAGACAACTTAGCTCGGGACACACAAAACCCTCCACCACAATCGGGTGACTCAGGGAGGGGAAAACAAACTACCATTAAAATCAAGCACAATCATTGCAGTAGTAATGATTTAAACATGTTCTCTTTGGGACTAAGATTTTAAATAGTTAAATTGTTTTTGGTTGTTTTTTTGGTAGTAAATATTTTCCAAAATGCGGCACGGTGGGCGACTGGTTAGAGCGTCAGCCTCACAGTTCTGAGGACCGGGGTTCAATCCCCGGCCCCGACTGTGTGGAATTTGCACGTTCTCCCTGTGCCTGCATGGGTTTTCTCTGGGTTTTCCTCCCACATCCCAAAAATATGCATTAATTGGAGACTCTAAATACCCCGTAGGTGTGACTGTGAGTGCGAATGGTTGTTTGTTTGTATGTGCCCTGCGATTGGCTGGCAACCAGTTCGGGGTGTACCCCGCCTCCTGCCCGATGATAGCTGGGATAGGCTCCAGCACGCCCGCGACCCTAGTGAAGAGAAGCGGCTTTGAAAATGGATGGATGGATGGATATTTTGCAAAAAAGTGTGAATAATCATAAACAAGGCTTTTATACTAACATATTTTGCAAATTTCATATATCAAGTCACTGTCAATTGAAACTAGGGTTTGCTATGGTCATGCTGTACCTCCTCACAAAATGGTGCGACCAAATCATGTCACACTAGTGGTACTAGTGGAAATGTTAGTGTAGAGCCCTGCACGCAGTAATAAGCAACACCGTAATGATGATGGACGCTTGCGGAATACCCAAGGTGGCAGCTTGGTGGTACACATGAGCCGACGCAGAGGCTGTGAGGGAGGGGAGCGGAGAGGGGGGCATCCGATGAATATGCCTCCTACTATTGTTGTCGTGTTATGGCCGTTCTAATGAGATCTGTGGAGAGTTCGGCCTCTCGGTCCGTCGCGCCTTGCCTCACCACGCAAATCCACTGTGAGCTTGTCCTCGGACACGTCCACTTGGGTGGATGGATGGATGCATTTGTTCCGTCTTAAATGCCATCAGTCACTGGCTTTTTTTTCCCCTTCAAAATGTATTCTTATAAACATACTGGCTCCACGCATGATGATTCATGCTTTTGTGCCCGGGTATTGTGAAGGTGGAAAAAAAAATTTCACTTTCCTTAGGGAGCAAAATAACACATAACATAAAATGACATGATTGGCTGGCGACCAGTTCAGGTTGTACCCTGCCTCTCGCCCGAAGATTGCTTGGATAGGCTCCAGCACGCCCATGACCCGAGTGAGGATAAAGCGGTACAGAAAATGGATGCATGTATGGATAAGATGACATGACCTGACATGACCTGACATGACATGACATGACATACTTGTTTTCTGTACATTGTGAAAAATAATATTCAGTCATATATTCACTAGGGGTGCAATGGTACATGAATCTAATTAGTTATCACGATTACAAATCTAATTTGTTTTTTTGTTTTGTTTTTTAGCGGGGTGCCATCAGTGGACAAAAAAAGTAACAGATATTACTTTAGCTTCGTTTGTTTTTTTAATATTCCCTGATGTGTTTTAACCAAGAACAAATCTAATTCCAATATATAAGCAGAGTTGCGGCATCTGTACAGCTGTTGTTTAGGACAGAGATTCCAAATGGAAAATAGATATTCGGTAAAAGACAGGAAGTGTCGCTCTCGCCACATGTCTACTCCCATAAACAAACTTCAGCTCAGCCTCTGGTTAGCCATATTCCTCTATCAGTATCCATCCATCAATTTTCTGAGCCGCTTCTCCTCACTAGGGTCGCAGCTTCTTCCTTCTTGCAATCAACTTCTTAAACACCTAACCTACAATTCCATTACAACATGCTGGCTATTTTTTGACTTGAGTTCGTTGTCACATTTCATTTATACATTACTCGTGCACTCACTGTAGTTGTCTCGCCACGCTGCACTATTTGCATATCTGTTGTTGACCAATACTGGCCACTCATGCCAGAGTAGCATCTGCGCCATTTGCAACCTGATTGAGGAGTATCTGCAACATTTGCACAATCAACATTGTCCCAGATTATCGCACTACTCGTCACTTTAAACCGCATACACTCCTTGAAGTCTCGGCGCCCTTTGCACAACGGTCATTGCACCGGACTATTGCAATATTAGTCTTTCGAACTGCTCTAAGTGCTAGAGGACTCTGCATCTTTTTGCTCAATTGTCAAAAAAAAAAATAATGTACCGGCATTACCAGATTACCAGATAACTAGCAAACCTTTACTGCTCAGTGACTGTTTTTTTTTTGTCAATGTCTTTATGTCTCAAAAGTGTTCTCTGTCAATTGACTGTCTGTTGTCGTACTAGAGCGGCTCCAACTACCGGAGACAAATTCCTTGTGTGTTTTTTGGACATACTTGGCAAATAAAGATGATTCTGATTCTGACATACAAACAAACAACCATTCACACTCACATTCAAACCTACAGGCAATTTAGAGTTGTCAATTAACCTACCACGCATGTTTTTGGGATGTGGGAGGAAACCGGAGTGCCCGGAGAAAACCCATGGAGGCACAGGGAGAACATGCAAACTCCACACAGGCGGGGCCGGGGATTGAACCCCGGTCCTCAAAACCGTGAGGCAGGCGATCTAACCAGTCGTCCACCGTGCCCCCCTCTAAATTAATTTGAAATGACACACCACCAATGTGGGTGGCACAGTTCTGAGGACCCGGGTTTAATCTGGCTTCGCCTGTGTGGAGTTTGCTTAATCTTCCCGTGCCTGCATGGTTTTCTCCCTGTACTCCCGTTTCCTCCCACATCGGTGGTTAAAAGAAGACTCTAAATTGCCCATAAGTGTGAATGTGTGCTCGAATGGTTCTTTGTCTATATGTGACCTGCGATTGGCTGGCGACCAGTTCTGGGTGTACCCTGCCTCTCCCCCAGAGTTAGCTGGGATAGGCTCCAAGCACACCTGTGACCCTAGTAAGGTATGGAAAAATGGAGGGATGGATGGATCACGCCAATGTGAATATTGATTGTTTCCTTACAAGAAGACAAACTATTGGTTTTGCACTTTTCTAAAAAGAAAAGATCAAAGGCTGTTATATGTTATTAAACATTTTTTTATTTAATTTTATCCATGCACCCATTTGATATGAATTGAAATTGAACCTTGTGGTTCAATCATTTTCAATTGTGTGTATTCAAATCATGCGGCTGACAGACTTAAACATGCATTCCATTTGTAAGTGGGCGAAGCCACAAGGAGGAACTTTCAGGACAGGAGTGATTCAAGTGACATGTCTCGATACTATCGGAGGTTTTTAGTGAACCAAAGTTGATATAAGAACCGATTTCCATTTCTACTATTCCCTATGGGAAAATATACTCCAAACTCCCAACAATTTGGACTCAACTCGCCTCCCAAACATCCCATCCAACACGCTACCTGCTGCATAGAAGCAGTTTCACCTGGGCTTATTAAAATTATGTGGTTGACAGACTTAAAGATGTATTAATTTTGCCAACGAGAGGAGCTACAAAATCACATCAGTTTTTACTTTCCCAAATTTAATCAAAGTGAGTTATTCACTCAGATGGCTTTTTGTGTCGGTATAATGGTTGTTTTCTGCGTCACAGAATGTCTGATATTAATTATTGAAGTGTATTAATGAATGTAGAATCATTTTACATCTGATCGCATTGCATCTAAGAATTGACTATATCCCCCATGCCTATTTAAAACATTGTCTATTATGTTAATACAGGTGTAGCGTATATTGGTCAAATAAAAATGTAATTAATTTAGGAGAAAAGAATAAGCTGGAAGCGATGCTTGCGTTACTTCCGGTTTATCGTAATTTTAAGTTTAATTGTTAAAATCAAACTAATGTCTCGAAAGGGCACCACGTCACTTTTTATGAATAAAATTTAGGAAAAATGAAGAGTCTCGTAATCTGAAGGTTGCTATACCTTATGATATTTTGAGTTCTACATGACAGAGGTTTACTTAAACTCAGAACACACACACAAAATACAACCAAGAGTGGAATTTTATGGTATATTTAATGACATCTAAAGGGAAACACACAAAGGGGTATAAGTAAACAAAGTAAATAACACTAATAACGGTAAAAAGGAGGAAAATCAGTGTACGAAAAAGGGAATAGAACATCGTATGTTGGACTAAAGTTGGAAACGTGAGCGTTTACTGCGTCCAGTGCGGACGGGAGAGAGAGAGAGGACAAAGTTGAGATTTTGTCTGATGCTAGTAATTTCCCCGAAATTATTAGGCACTAATATTTTAGTCTGATAGATATCAAATCACGAGGAATACTTTTTAAAATCTTGCAGAGGACCTGTAGATCTGACAATAGTGACACAGACATCAAGGCATACATTTGGAATATTTATACAGAGTTCGTAAGATATCAAAACGGACATTTTATCTTCCGTTAACAAACATCAAAGACGAGTCGACGGGTTGGAGCTTGCAGTTCCTCTCAACGCCAGTGGGTGGCGCCTTACGTGCATGTTTGAGTATTACCCACATAGTCTCCTTGGAGGGAGGGTCCCTCAACTTTTTGGTCGGGGAAGGAGTCTTTTGAAGCCAGGAATCAAGATTTGACGGGAAGCTGCTAATTAGGTTAAGGTCCACTTGACGTACACCAGGCATTCTCCTAGTGGCCGTCTCACAGTAGGGCAGCGTGGAGTAGTGGAGTTATCAAGTGGTTGGGAGTCCCGTGGCACCTCAGTTTGCAGGGCGCATGTCTGCTACACAGGCTTAATGTTGATGGGGACAGAATTTTGTGCATTTCCATTATTTTCTATTGATAAATTTCCTTCTAAATCCCAATAAATCCACCAGCGTCACATATGTCCCATTACACTCTACCTTATGTATCAACTTCCCTGTTTTAAAATCACTTTCAATTGTGTGTTCAAACTATACGGTTGACAGAACTTTTAATCATGTATTTACAGTATTTTATTCATGTGTGCTAGCAAGTGGAGCTATGAGGAGGAGCTGCCAAGACACATCAGCATCGAGATTTCCCCAGACTCCAACTTAAAACAATGTCTATATGTTAATATAGGCTTAATGATGAGGAGAGTTTGACCCAATTTACTTCCAAATCCCCCGAATTCAGTCAACGTACGTCCTATCACACACTCTACCTGCCGCATAAAATGAGTCCTGATAATCACTCATTATGATGCACTACAAGTTTCCCTGTTTTAATCACTCCATTCTTTAGATGAAAAGAGGGTGGAGAATGAAAGGGTGGTGGACTGGTTACAAAAAAGAAGCCTTTCATTTACTTTTGTGAGAGGGAACTTAATTAAGAGGTCCCACAAGGGCCCTTTAAATCCTTACGAGGAACGCACCTGATGAAAGAGACAGAGGTTATAAATATTTCAGGTAATTTTGTAATCTATTCATCCACTCTTTTCATATCCAGAGTCAGCAGTCTAGCTCATTACCTCACAGCCGGATTGTTCTACTCTGGCACTTGGAGGAGAAAACAAAAAACCGTGAGACGCTCTTCGTTTTCACGTAAATAAATGTCAGTTTTGTTCATCCATGTCACTGACTGATGGATATTTAGCAAACACAAGGGAATGCATTGTTTTGTGGACATGTCCCTGCGCGAATTAGACGATCACACATTTGCAAGCGTTTAAAACCAAATTAGCATAAAAATGTTTCAAAATTCACTATTTTTTTTATGGAAGCAAGTACAGAAAATATAATGAAACAACAAATGAACCACAACCTGATCTCATCACTTTTAAGCCGTGCTATTTCAGGTATCTTTTTTTTATTTTTGTAATTAATATATTTTGTGTGTTTTTTATTGTCCTGTTCATTTCCACTGGGCAAGGTGGCAGTCATCGTGAACTCGCGATAGAAGCTATCACATTGATTATGACACATACATTTTATACATTATAAGCATGCTGTGAACTGTTTTTTGTATGTGTCGATTATTTTTAGTTGCTTCGTTTATTTCGACTCTACGAGTTGGTGGATGTCGTGAATAACTTAAAATAAAAGCAGCAATCACATTAATTACAGTATATGACAGTACATTACATATATTACAAGCATGTAATGTAAACATTTTTTGACACTGGTGATTATTCATAGCAATTCTGTTTATTTCTTCTGTTCAGTTATTATATTAATTATAACACATTAAAATGCAACACAAATTGGTTTACAGAAATTAAAAATGAAAAAAAATGACAAGTATAAAATACAAGAAGTATACCAACCCCTCCCACCCCCACATGTGAACGCAAAACTCACCCACATGAACATGCACATAAACTTGCGCACAGCACACACTCTTTAATAGTGTATCTACACGGCAATATTAATATTAACAGAATGGACTATTATTTGAATGTGGATTATTTCTGGTCACCTTGATTATTTCTACAGTGCAAGGTGGTGGTTATCATCATGAATCATTATTCCTACTCACAGTGTTCATTTCCTCTGCGAAGGTAGTGGTTACCATCATATCTGGTGAGAGGAGCAATTAATTATAGGACACATACATTGTGTACATTACCAGTGTAACGTTAACTTTTATTTTACTCTTTGGATTATTTATAGTTGTTCCATTGATTCCTACTATACGAGGTGGTGGATAACATAAAGAACTGCAGAAAGGAGCAAACACATTCTTTACATGACATTCTGTTTTTTTCTACTGTGCAAGGTGGCACTGATCACATTTGTCTGATTGACTGTTGTGGGGGCCAATCGAAATATCCATTGAAAGCATACCACTATTTTTTTGACGGTGGCGATGATATAATAATAATCAAACCAAACGGACACAACTGAAATCAACAGAAGGTGAGGACCCGTGTTACCTCACCGGCATGTTCACGAGCTGGAGTGGAAAAAAAGTGTCAATTGCGCTCTTTACGAGAAGACTCGCAACATTTTTCTGCAACAATTACCTGGGAAAACATACATTAAATCAAAGCTTGGGGAAAAAAACTGACATTGTGGTTTTCGAGAGCGTTATTTACCAATAACCTAAAGTCGCCCTCCATCCACGGCAGGTTGGCGCTCAGTGCTGCTATTTAACAGCCCCACAGATCCTCTATGTGTGTCTCTGCATAGCATGTGACACAGAACTGTATTTACTGCTTAATAAAATTGCAATGTCTTCATAAAAGCGGTCCGCGTGGTGTGGAAAGTCATATCCAAAAGGCCGTGGTGTGTAAAATTGGATTTTCCATAGGAAGCTGCAGAGGGGAACGCTAGTTGATGGAGGTCGATGCACACTGTCGTGTGAGTCGTTTTGGGAGGCTTTTTTAACACTGGGAAACTAAAGTACACTGATATCGTTTATGTGCCAGGTCGTTTGCATGTCAGTAGGCGGAACAGAAACAGTGAAAGAAACAGTGATTTTCTAGTCGTGTTCAGTCAGTGGAGGATGACAGTACACAATCATTACTGCAATTTTTTATGATTTTTAGGATTGTTTCAAGTCGTTCGCTTTGACTTTATTATGCAAAATGGCAGTTATCATGAATAAGTGCTGATAGTTGTGATCGTCTTAATAATACGTCACATACTGTATGTTGTGAGTGACTATTTTTTGAGTCTGTGGATTATTTTGAGTCGTTCTGTATTTCTATTGCACCATGTGGCAGTTATCTTGACTAACTGGAGCCATGGCCAATCACATTAATCGTATAAAGTGAACCCTGCAGGGCATCGGGACCGAGCCCTGCTGCAAAAAGCAAAAATCAGCAAGTAATTCATGTGTCCCCTAAAAGGTTTGTAATTGCCTACACATGCTACAGATATCAGCAAAGTGCTACCCTTGTCTAAATAAACCCCCTAAAGGCCCTTCAACATACCTGTACTACCTCAACACCAATATACAGAAAGATGCCAATGCATTACTATTATTGCTTTAGCCTGAGCACAAAATTGTGGGGGGATAGGTTCAAAATAAAAATCTGGGAATGAGCAAGCTCGTGAATGCCGAACTATGAACATGCAGGAGTTGACTGTACATCGTGTGCTTTTTGTATAACTGGGGAGAGGAGCATTCCCGATTTTATAACATTACGAGTTGGTGGTCGACTATTTTTTAACTCTGTTGATTATTAATAATCTTTCTGTTTATTTCTACAATTTTATTTCGTCAGTGCATAGTGGCAATTATCAAATTATAATAAATGGTGAGCAATTACACAAATCATAAAGGCACATGCAGTACGGGTTTCCCGTACATATTAGTTACTATGTGGATTACATTTAGTCATTTATTTTGACTTTGGAAGGTGGCAGTTATCAATAATTGGTGAGAGGAGCAATTATCATTCACATCAATTGTATGCTTAGTACAGACTTCATATTTTGTGGCATGTATCTAGTCATTCCGTTTGTTTCTACTGTGCAAGGTGGCGGTTATTGTGAATAATTAGTGGGAGGAGCAAACGCACGAGTTAAGGGCATGGGATTGATTTGTTTTGACTTTGTGGCATTTATTCATGTTTACTAAACAAGGTGCTGGCAGGACAGTGGTGGATGTGCTTGGCACGTCCGCCGCACAGTCAGCGATCCCGGGTTTGAATCTAAAATCGGGCCTTTTTTTCTTGAGGCTTGTGTGTGCAAACTAACGATGAATTGACATCAGAGCTCATTTTGAACTTTCTCTTTGTAATCCACACAATGGTGCTAATACTGACGCCTTGACTGACAGCCTCCTTTCATGACATCCCAAAGCCTTATTCCCTCAACTTGTGGCCTAATTAGCCTCTAATCTTCTTTGTGCCAGGCCAATGGAGTGCACCCTTCTCTTCATTTAACTCTTAACTAGCATGGCCACGTGTTAAATTCTGTAGACCATTACAATTACCATGACCCCCAGCTACGTCAAGCATCATAGCACACACATAAAACAAAATCAATAGGGTTCTTGCTCTCTTGTCGACCAATAGTTCCAAAAGGTTTAAAGATTGTTTTAAAATGACTTCACTTTAGACCCCAGTCACCACACCAACATTTTATTAGATATAATTTAAAATCAATAGGATTATTGCTCTCATATAGTATAATAATAGTAAGTTACTATGATTTTATATAGTAGTAAGTTACTATCATAGTAGTAAGTTACTGTGATGATGTGTTCAATTCACTGATAATGACAACTGACTTTGTAGCCAACGCTAGCTTTGTTATTTAGCATTGTACAGCAATCAAAATCAGTAGTATTCTTTCTCTGGAATAGAATTAATTTAATATTGTGGGCGACATGATGAAAGACTGGTTAGCACATCTGCCTCACAGTTCGGAGGACCGGGGTTCAAATCCCGGCCCCGCCTGTGTGGAGTTTGCATGTTCTCCCCGTGCCTGCGTGGGTTTTCTCCGGGTACGGGGCGAACATGCACGGGGAGAACATGCAAACTCCACACAGGCAAGGCCCGATTTGAACCTCAGAACTGTGAGGCAGATGAGCTAACCAGTCTTCCACGGGGCCGCTGGATATAGAACAGTAATCCCTTAAATTTGAGAGAAGATTGTTGAAATGTGGTGTCTGTCGCCATAAGATGACCATGTACTATTTGACCTTGGTATTCCTATCATTTTGTACCAGACATCATCCAAATTCAATTGGGTTTCTGCCCTGGTATACAACAGCATCACCTAAGTTTGAAGCTTAAAGACAATTGTGGGCGATTGTAAAAAATTATCATGTGCTAAAGGTCATTCTGAAAATTTAACCCTAGCCACCTCTACCATCAAATAGCAGACACATTTTTAGAATCAATAGGGTTCTTGTTCCTCGAGTTGAACAATAATATGTTGAAGTTTAGAGAAGCTTGGTTCAAATCATGGCAAGCCCGAATGAGGAAAAACCTGCAACTACTTAAAAGTATTGTGGGTCAGATATCAACCAAAATGAATATTTTTGTTGGTTTTTTTTCCGGCAGCACGGTGGGAAAACTGGTTAGAGCGCCTGCCTCACAGTTCTGAGGACCTGGGTTCAATCCCCGGCCCCGCCTGTGTGGAGTTTGCATGTTCTCCCCGTGCCTGCGTGGGTTTTCTCCAGGTACACCGGTTTCCTCACACATCCCAAAAACATGCACCGTAGGTTCATTGAAGACTCTAAATTGCCCGTAGGTGTGAATGTGAGTGCGAATGGTTGTTTGTTTGTATGTGCCCTGCTATTGGCTGGCAACCAGTTCAGGGTGTACCCCGCCTCCTGCCTGAAGATAGCTGGGATACGCTCGAGCACTCCCGCGACCCTTGTGAGGATAAGCAGCTCAGAAAATGGATGGATGGATGTTTTTTTTTTCTTCCTTTTTTTGTCCTGTCCTGTTGTACTATTAGGTCAAGCAGAATGGAGGATCTGTAACCCTTTTATGCCGGAACAGTTTTACTGTGTGACAGTGGAATTTTTAAGCTTCTGCTGTGGTTTCTTTGTATTATAATTGATTTTTATTGAGAATCAGAATCGCTCAGCCGAACAGACAAAGTTTCTGGAGGGGAGTGAGAAACGAACACAAAAGACAAAGCACTAATTGTAAACAGGATGAGAAAAGTAAATCATTACATTATCTACAACAATGAAACATTAAATATGAGTGTTGCATGGGGCTGTAGTGCTATACCCTGTGAGGGAAGTACAGGACAAGATAGAACAGGACAAGGACAGAAGAAAAAACATGCAGGACAAGGGTCGTGAACCCGGCTGTTCAACTGAAGTGTGGTGGGATTGACTATGTAAATTAAAAAAGTCTGTAGGACAAGAGTATGAGTGAGGGGATACACAAGCAATTCGCATATTCATGAGTTATTTGTCGCAATAAGTGAGTGGCCACACCCAGCGAAAGAGTCCCAGGGGTGTGTGCCTGCGGACACAAGTGAATTGACACCATTTTGCATGCAGAAAGACTGACAGAAGTGTCCTGTAATTGCTGTGCCTGCACCGCTGAGACTGAGGAACCCACCCAATCAATTGAGGGGCGGGATCGGGCCCAGGGGTCCGCCCGAGAGCAGCACGGTGGACGGGACACATCCCACACCGAGGGACCCAGGGCGGTCTGCCGGCCCCACCGAGGCCCCCCGACAACTGGCCACCCGGTGGAGGCCGCAGACACAGACGTGCTGAAACCCGGTCCGACACCCACACCTTCCCAACTCCATAACAGTCCCCCAGGAACCCTTGGATATGTATATGTGCCCAGATGTGTTTAGTGAGAGAAATATATACAGTGAGTGGCGTGAGTGTGTGCTAAGTGAGGGATTAAAAGGCTTGGATCCTGGAGGTCGGGCCCACCATGCAAACCGATCTAAAATGTGAGAAAGAGAAAAACAAAAGGAGGGGGAAAATAAAAATAAAAAAATAAATAGAATAATAATTAAACACCAACAAGAACCAGGACAACAAAAAACACAGAAGTCAAAAGTTTACTTTCACACTTACAAAAATAGTCTTATTATTGTCAGATGGCACACTACCCAGGCAAAGGAATCAAGAGGCTGGATTTAGCATGTTGAGCAAAGGTGACCAGCTATCTACATATATATGTACTTGATTTTTTCGTTCTGCTGATATTTTTTCGAACGCAATATATTCTATGATGAGATTTAGCCACTGATTGATGTTAATAGCTTGTTTGTTTTTCCAGTTTAATAGAATTATTTTCTTAGCAGTAGCTAACGCAACGAGTAATGATTGTGAATATTTATTAGGGAAGTCGATTATGCTTAAGTCGCCAAGTATGCACAATCTTGGGGAAAGTGGAATCCTGAAATTCAAAATATAAGAGCGTTTTTGTGTAACCGAAGACCAAAAGCATTGAATTGGTGTACATTCCCATATAGCATGAAAATAGGTGTCTGGGGTATTTTTGGTGCATTGCACGCATATATTAGATGGAGAGAAGCCCATTTTACGCATAGTGTACTGAGTAAAGTGTGTTCTATGGAGCACTTTATATTGTATACGCTGTATATTTGTGTTTCTCGTCATTCTAAACGTATTGTTACATATCTGTATCCAGTGGCTACGGTCAGCAAACATAGAACGGTCTTCCCATTTTATTTACCGCATGAAATTAATTTATAAACTTTTAAGAGATTTATTTGACTTTGCGGGAGAAACTTTACTATTTGCTTGACAAACTACGGCAGTTAGAGTCGATATGAATCATTTCTCAACATTTGTTTGTGATCAATCAAGAGGGGACAAAGGCAGCACCCACCAATATGACCTTAGAAAATGAAAAACTATATATCTGTTCGTAAAATTTTAATGGAAACCATACATAAGTCCTCATAAGCCAACATAGTACACAGTTAAATGTGTAACGTTGTCGACAGTGCGTTTATAAGGCTTTGTGGGAAAGAAAAAAAAAAAAACATCACGTCCATCATCACAACCCAATCTTAAAGCAATGCCGTGCGACATCCTGAGAACCTTATTTATCTTGGCGAGCCGTCGCCAACCCCCGGGGCCGTAAACAAAGCGCTTAATAGCAAACAAGTGACATATTTTTTCCCCCTCTCTCGAGCCATTCCACATTCGACTAAAAACAGAGCTGACCAGCGGCCCGTGGCTGTTGTTAGCGTCAGCGGTGACTTACGGCGTTATGTCACAGCGCCTAAGGAGGGGCCAAATGAGGGTGTTGCATAAATTAAAGCCTCCCGAAATAACTGACGCGATTAAGCGGGCCGAGCTTTGTTTGTGACACAAGTGGTGTAGGTTGTATCTGCATCCCCGCAAAATGCTGCACAATGGCAACAATTAGTAGGCTATTTATGCTGTAATGAGCAATAAGTAGCTCATTAGAGTGTGGCCTGGTTGTACAAGCAAATGCCACATTGGAACACATACAAAAATGTCATAAATCAGAATCCAACTAAAGTCTAATTGAAAAGTATTGACAATAGTGATTGGCTCAGTTACTCCTGTGTAATAGAAATTAAAATAAATTGTGCTGTTTTTCACAATTTAAGATAGTTCCCCAGAGTCTTTATAACATTTTTGTAACATACTTTTGTCAACATACACTAAGGATCAAGAATAAAAGCACACGTTTACAAACCCATATTTCTTGGCATTTCTTTGTTACTTTGACAACCAGGAGCTAGGGCGTTGTGACTAGGTGAGCAGCTTCAACTTGCAGAAGCAGATCCCAGAGTACTGGAAAAAAAAGCCAGCGACTGTAAAGACATTGAATGCATTTTCACCCATGGAAGCAGTACTTCATAAACTTCACTTCATGCACTTGTCAGTTAGTGTGCGGATCCGTGCATGTGGCACATGCAGTAATGTAACCATTCTACCCAAACAGTCCAATGGTAGGGTGCCAAAAAGGTGTCAGGATTCAGGTTGCAAGTTGGACCCAGATGCAGAGAGGACAGGGAGGTGAGTTTCTGAATAACGGTTTATTGCAGCTTGGAAGCGAACAAAGGAACTCCGAGAACTAAATCCTGGATTGGCAGGGTTCCAACGAGGACTGGTCTGGCTGGGTAGGAGTCAGTGTTGTCGGTGGGCCGCAAGAGGTGAGCACTAAGAACAAGAATTAGGTAGAGATAACTCACGAGGTCTTCAGGAAGCAAAAAGATAGGCAAGGTGGCTAGGCTATGAAATCGACGTAGAGCGTTGATAGTCTGGCGACGAGTTGTAGTCCCACAGCGTCTTAAGAGCAGTCAGGTGTAATTAGGATGACAAGGTGCAGCTGCTAGACTCCAACACGTCAACCCTGCAAAGCACTCATGACACACACACACACACACACGGGCTGGACTCAGGGTGCTGAAACAGCAGCCCTGACAAAAGCACTACAAAACAGCATTTAATGCAAAAAAATGGAGCAGAGCACCATTGTATATATCTTAAGTGAAACTGGGCTTCAAGAGCATTTTGGAAAAATCTATTTCAACTTGCATCTAATCATTTTTTACACGCCTGTGAGTTTGAAATGATATTTAAAGGTTTGTGGATGACAGTTTTGGGTGTATTTAGAGTTTAAAGTATTAATGCAGGCCATTATTCGCAAGTCGCAATCCGCGTGGGGGTCTGGTCCCTAAACCCTGAGAATGGAAAGTTCAACTGAATGTACTGAATCAGCTTTTTGAAGTTCCGTTTCAAAGAAGGGTGTAGTGACAGTGTTAAAATGAAGGAGACGGTGTTAAATGTAAAACAGGAGCCTAGTGTAAAAAAGTGGACTGAAGCAGCTCCAGCATGATTAGCCTCTCCTCTTATCCTATGCCAAAGACTTGTTTCGTCTTTTTCTTCTTTTTTTCCCCCCTTAAAGGATACTCAGTATGATACTTGGCAAAGACTCTCACCAAGACACCTTGTTCTTTTTTTCAGGAGCCTGTTGAGCGCATGCAGGATAAGAATGAAGTGGCTCCACATGGCGATTATGCAGAATTATGCATGCATACCAGCTACCTGGCCATATTGTACATGTTCAAAAGATCTAAGTGCGCCTTTGACCGCCACTGTCGACATGTAGCATTCTGTTTCATGTGATTGTCAGACATAATGCTGTGTGATTGGTTCTTGTGGACCACACGGATCTGTGTGAGTCCTCCTTAGAAGTGCATTCCCCCTGCTAGGAGAATACTTCAAAGATGTAAAAACAGCCGTTATACATATGTAAAATAGGAGAAGAAGAACGTAGTTTAGAATTAGATTAAGGGGGTTGGGTTAGGGTAGGGGAATTATGGTTAGGTTTTGGGGTTAAGGTTTGGGTTGAACATTATGGGTTCTATTTTCGCAGTGAGGGGCAAATGCTGGTGCATCCTGATTTTACAAGTGCAAGAGTCCTTTGACATGCGCCCGACGGAGTGACAATTTGGTGGCAGAATGTCGGTATAAATGTATGCCTGCTCAGACGACATCTAAATCTTGATGGAGCTGGTATAACTCAATTTTGGTAAATTTGATCAGGGTGCAGGCAGACAGATTTGCAAGGGCAGAGGACATGTGGTGTATGTCAGAGTATATACATATCAGGGCTGTGAAATGGAAAAAGTAAAATCCGAGGAACAATTAGCCGGTTGTGTCTGTCACACACACATGTGCGCGCTCGTACACACACGCACACATTATATATACATATATGGAGGCATGGTGGCCTACTGGTTAGCACATCTGCCTCACAGTTCTGAGGACTGCGGTTCAAATCCGGCCCCGCCTGTGTGGAGTTTGCATGTTCTCCCCGTGCCTGCGTGGGTTTTCTCCGGGCGCTCCGGTTTCCTCCCACATCCCAAAAATATGCATGAATTCGAGACTCTAAATTGCCTGTAGGCATGACTGTGAGTGTGAATGGTTGTTTGTTCCTATGTGCCCTGCGATTGGCTGGCAACCAGTTCAGGGTGTACCCCGCCTCCTGCCCGATGACAGCTGGGATAGGCTCCAGCACGCCCGCGACCCTAGTGAGGAGAAGCGGCTCAGAAAATGGATGCATGGATTCTTATACATCACTTTTTTTGTTTTATCAACCTGCATGTCGCTCAGCTCACCATGTTGGCCACAGCCTTACATCAGCCGTGTTGTGTAACGTTGTGTAACGTGGTGGGATGTGGTGTGATGTTGTGTGGCCAGGGAGACTCCCTCTCTCAGCAACAGCTCTGAAGCTGTTTCAACGTTTCATGTTGTGCCTTTCATTTTCACTTCAGGCCAGATTGTATTCCATTACATGATCACCATTCCCATTAGATACCCATTAGATCAACGCGCTGTCTATTGAAGTATTTTGTAAAAGCAGCCTATAGGGTGTGAAGGGTCCTTTGAAGGCATCATATAAAAGAAAAAGGAAACTGTGCAATACAATGCTGGAATTAGCTGCATAAAAAAGACTGATGGAAGACCACATAAGTAACCATTAGTAACAACATAGATGGTATTATCGTATATAGATTATTACAAAAAGAATATTAGCGTTGTTTAACTATAGTCATAATATTGTGTTGGCTCCTACTGTGCAATCTCACACCTAGTGGATGCCCAATTGTGATACAGTACTCTAGATACATATATGAAGTCAGTAAGTGGGAACTCATACAAGGCCATTTGAACCATGATGGACATTATTTCCAGTTGTTCTGTTTATTTCTATGGTGCAAGGTGGCCCGTTACAAAGAATAACTGGCAAAAGGAGCCACTGCATTAATCGTAAGATGCGTACATTGTGCCTGTGAGTGACTGAGTGTTCCGTGGACCTTTTGGACTCTGGATTATCCATCCATCCATCCATCCATTTTCTGTACTGCTTATCCTCACATGGACGTACTGGAGCCTATCCCAGCTATCTTCGGGCGAGAGGCGGGGTACACCCTGAAATAGTCGCCAGCCAATCGCAGGGCACATGTAAACAAACAACACTTTTGTACTCACATTCACACCTATGGGCAATTTAGAGTCTTCTATCAAACTACCATGCATGTTTTTGGGATGTGGGAGGAAACCGGTATTTGAAGTATTTATTTCTATTGTGCAAGGTGGCGGTTATCATTAACAACTGGTGAGAGGAGTGATCACATTAATCATATGACACATGCCAACACACAAGGTAGTACATGACCTAATTATGGCTGTTATTTCTATTGTGCAACAGTAAAATTAATCTGAGTGCTGCTAGTGACAGAAATCATGCAGCAGTCGTTTCCCAGATTGTCAGTCATCTTCGTTTATCTTTTGTTTTTGTGCGGCAAACTGCTGCTCTGGAAATGCAAATCCACTGTCTCGACAGTCATGATGACAACCGCAAAAGACTTTGGTTTTTATTTCAAGGTGGGAGGCAATCATGCGAAGGTTTATGAGGACAAACTTTGCTCCTTGAGATGCTCATCACCCACATTAATTTATCAAGTGGCATGACGGCCTTTAAAGGTTTGTTTTCTTGTTGAGGATGAGCGTGTTAAGATAAATTGTGGCCCTTAAGAGTTTGGACACACACATGCACGCACACACACATGCACACACACACACACACACGCACACAGACACACACACTCTGGGGCCCATCTTTCCACGATGTTTTGGCCTGCTCGCAGTGCGTCATCACAGAATATGGTCATTCTGTCAGCCCGGCACACACATTTACTTAAAATAAGAGCAATGCTCACTGAACTTGCATTGAATAATATAATAATTCATTGACATTGTTTCACAGTCTTCAGATTTCATTTTCTTTTTCATGGCCGTGATATAGTTGTAAACATGGATTTAACCACTTTTCCATTCACATGCCTCAAAAACTAATGGTTCAGTAAACACTTCTCACAGTCATGCTTTGCTGGAACTATGAAAGAGGCACCGAAACAAGTCACATGCTTTTTAGCTACCTGCTATTCTTTGTGGCTCAACTGTTTTTTTCTCTTGTGAGGTGGTGCTGATGGCAGTGGCTTGCCAGCTGTCCCACCTGGACCAACTCCACCATCCAATGTTGTCTCGACGATGGTGCTTCCCACCTCGGACTCAGCACTGAATGACACTCCGGCAGCTGGATCGACTCCATCGTACAATGTCGCCCAGACAATGGTGGTTCCCACCTTGGCCTCAGCATCCACCGTGGTCTTCATAAATGGTGTCAATAACATTTCCTGTGGAAGCAATTCAAAGTAGGCCGACAGCGAAGTAATGTGACCAAACAAACGAATTGTAAAAAGCTGAATAAAATTACCCACAATCTGACTGTATTTCAATTTGATTCAAGTTCTGGCCTTGAAACTCTGCCAATCATCCTTGTTCGAGTGACATCAAAACTTTTCTGAACATGGACAGTTGCATGGTCTTCTACGGGAGCCAAATTCACAATGGACTCTTATTTCATGGCCAAGAAAATTAGCCAGGTGGTCCATTTCAGTGTCCATCATGTTAAACACAGCCCAAAAAGGAGCTGCATGCTTACGCTGGTTGATGGATATAAGTGACATGGGAGACTTTGCACCACAAAGATTTGCATGGGGACGTAGGCAGTCTTAACCCTGAACATGTGTCATGGCTGTTTGTTTTGCAGAGCTATTGGTTGTCCCAAGAACACCAAATAGCTGTATCGACTCAACTAGGAACTGGAATGCACACATCATTTTGGGTGTCAGGTGAATTGGGACAGGAAGGCCACCCTTGCCTCAAGTGATAATTCTTGAAAAATCCCTGCTAAGATTTTTATCCACTTCGGAGAGTGCCCAGTCCATATCTGTGGTGGGATCAGCACTGTCTACGGTCAAAGATGCAGATAAAGGCATGGGTGCAAGTTTTCCTCCCCATCGCCGGTTGAAAAGAATCATCTAGGTGAGACACACCTTTGGCAGCTCCATCCAGGCTTTGGTCATAGGCCTTCGAACTTACAGTGCTGATCGTGCATTTTCTCGACATTTTGATGAAAGTTATGACAGGAACATTCCACCAAGATTCTCGGCTGTTTCTCAGCGCTGTAGCCAAAATCAACTTCTTCTTCATATCCTGGTGGACTTTTGGGACCACAGTGGCTTTTTTTACAAGGTCCATGATTAAATCCAGAGGTTTAATTGGTTTATTTGCTTTCACCAGGGTGTGCCCTATTTTGTTGGCTAGTGTTGGGATAATGAAACGGCATGTCACCTTCACAGCTTCGGTCATCTCCATGTATTTCTGTGGGCCTTTGAGGTCTTTCATACTTTTTAAGGAGGTGACTTTGCTTGCCTTTGAAATCAGCTCACCCAATTGCACAAATTGCCTCGCACACTAGTGCTCCATCCGTTGTCCCATACAGGAGGAAGAAATGTCACTGGGAGGAACAAATGTCACTGAAAACAGCGTGAAAAAGAGAAGTCTTTGTTGGTGAGACTCTTCAGGCTGGCTGGGGGTGGAAGTTTATTAATTTAGCGTCCGGGTGAGGAACGAGATATATCTGTGTCTCAACTTTGATGCTACTTGGGACTGGCTTGTAATTCATTTAGCGTTCTTGTGCGAAGTTAAACCTGGCATCCCCATGGTCATCAGTCTCGGCGGGGGAGCGGAGACAGTGATGCAGCTCAGTCTGGAGTTTAGGGGTCACAGTGCCATCGGGCGAGAGCATGTCCGTTACACAAAATAATCGCACGCGCAAACACACACACCTAAATAAAAACACACATACGCGCACACACGTATGCACGCACACACACACACACACACACACACACAGTTATGTGTCATGGAGATTGATGACGCCTCATGACTCTTTTTCCGAGTGTCAGCCTTGAGATAAGTGAGACGTCCGTCCGCTAGCCGAGCGTACAGAAAAAAACTTTAGTCTCCCCACCGCAAGGACACCAGCCTCTCTTACACAGTCAATGCGACATTGAGGTAATATGCACGCTCATTCAATGTGAGCGCAGCACCTAAGCCCAACAGCAGCAGTTATCCAACTGGGGTCTGCTTGGAGGTCAGCAAAATAATTTACAATAATATTAGCAACACGATCGAGAAGAGAAATGTGACAAAGTACAATATATTGTATATTCAGCATATACATTACAATCGCTCAATGTACAGTGTTCGGCAGGCTTTAGGGTTAATGGCATTCATATTAACGCTGCCACACTTAATAAGTCTATGTGACTTTCTTTACCGTCTGGAAGCAGCAGGGCGTGTTCTACCAGGATACGACAGCCAATCACCCTCTGCGCTGCGGCGCCGCGACACGCCAAACCGTGTTACCGCCCCCTCAGCACATATACAATGAAGGGGAAAGTCGAGGGCGGGATGTGCATTGCCAAGTATAGTGTGAAGAGGCCTTCATTCATTCCCTTTAAGTGAGGCGCAATGACGGTCTCGCATGAAGAGAGAGCGGTCCGTGTGTGAAGGCAAAAGACAAAGTGATTAACTACAGGATCAGCTGGTGATAACTGCGGGCAAATTGATATATGTCTGCGGACCTCATGAGTCCGTCCCCACCCATGCATGTTCGTTCTCGACGACCCGTGCTTGACTGGAGCACTGCATGTTAGCGGTATACTGGAGTTGGTGAAAAATCGCTGGCGACTTAAATGTGTCTGCTGACCTCATGGCGCGCAGAGCAGGAACAGCATACAATTACACCCCCCCCTGACTGTTTGACATAAAATCTGACTAAAATCTTGCTGTTTTAAGTCAATTAGGATTACCACAAATTATATACATATATATATTCATCCATCAATTTTCTGAGCCACTTCTCCTCACTAGGGTCGCGGGTGTGCTGGGCGGTGACGAGTCTGCGTATCGACAGGAAGTGGAGTGGCTGGAGCTGTGGTGTGGCCAACACAACCTGGACCTGAACACGCTCAAGACTGTAGAGATGATTATTGACTTCAGGAGGCATCCTTGGCCACAGCTGCCCTCACGCTGTCCAACTGCCTTGTGTCAACCGTCAAGACCTACAAGTTCCTGGGAATTACAGTCTCTCAAGACCTGAAGTGGGAGTTCAACATCAACTCCATCCTCAAAAAGGCCCAGCAGAGGATGTACTTCCGGCTACTGAGGAAGCACGGCCTGCCACAGGAGCTGTTGAGGCAGTTCTACACAGCGGTCATCGAATCAGTCCTGTGTTCTTCCATCACAGTCTGGTTTGGTGCTGCTACAAAAAAGGACATACTCCGACTGCAATGGACAATCAAAACTGCTGAAAGGGTTGTCGGTACCCCCTGCCCACCCTTGAGGACTTGCACGCTGCCAGAACTAAGACAAGAGTGTGCAAAATCCTCTCGGACCCTCCACATCCTGGTCACCAGCTCTTTCAGGTCCTTCCCTCAGGTAGGTGCTACCGATCAATGCAAACTAGAACTAGCAGACATTCCAACAGCTTCTTCCCTCTTGCGATCAACTTCTTAAACACCTAACCTACAATTCTATTGCAACATGCTGGCAATTTTTTTTTAACTTGAGTTCGTTGTCACATATCTGTGGGGCCAATTATATATTACTCGTGCACTCACTGTAGTAGTCTCGCATCTTTTGCACAATTGTAAAAAAAAATAAAATAAAATGTACCGGCATTACCAGATAAATATTAACCCTTTATTGCTCAGTGACTGTTTTTTGTCAATGTCTTTATGTCTCAAAGTGTTCTCTGTCAATTGACTTTCTGTTGTCGTACTAGAGCGGCTCCAACTACCGCAGACAAATTCCTTGTGTGTTTTTTTGGACATACTTGGCAAATAAAGATGATTCTGATTCTGACATATGGGGTCCCTCAAGGGTCAGTTCTTGGACCCTCCTGTTCAGCCTGTATATGTGTCAGGGCTGCTGTTTCAGCACCCTGAGTCCAGCCAGTGTGTGTGTGTGTGTGTGTGTCATGAGTGCTTTGCGGGGTTGACATGTTGGAGTCTAGCAGCTGCACCTTGTCATCCTAATTACACCTGACTGCTCTTAAGACGCTGTGGGACTCCAACTCGTCGTCAGACTATCAACGCTCTACGTCAAGTTCGTAGCCTAGCCACCTTGCATATCTTTTTGCTTCCCAAAGACCAAGTGAGTTACCTCTACCTAATTCTTGTTCTTTGTCCCCAGTCTGTCATCTGCCCTTGTGCCCTGCAAACTAGAGTGCTCGCCTCTTGCGGCCCACCGACAACACGGACTCCTACCCTGCCATACTGGTCCTCGTTGGAACCCTGCCAATCCCGGATTTAGTTCTCGGAATTCCTTTGTTCGCTTCCAAGCTGCAATAAACCGTTATTCACAAACTCACCTCCCTGTCCTCTCTGGATCTGGGTCCAACTTGTAACCTGAATCCTGACAATATGATACCCTTGGGTCAAATTCTTCAGAACTTTAATTTTGACTATCATAGCTATGCAAATGACACACAGTTATATCTTGCAGTGTCTCCAGATGACTACAGTTCAATTGAGGTGTTGTGTCACGGTCTAAAACAGATAAATAACTGGATGAGCCAAAGTTTTTCTTCAATTAAACCACAACAAAACTGAGATAATTTTTTTTGGCAATAAAGAAAAGAGGATTTCTGTTAGTAAATACCTGTCACGCTCTTTAAAAACCAAAGACCAAGTCCGAAAACTTGGTGTAGATTCCGACCTGACTTTCAACAGTCACATCAAATCAATTACTAAAACTGCCTTCTACCATCTGAAGAACATATCCAGAGTGAAGGCTTGCATGTGTCAAGCAGACCAGGAGAAGCTCATCCTTGCTTTTATCTCAAGTAGACTTGACTATTGTAATGGTCTTCTGACTGGACTCTCAAAAAGAGCATTAAACAGCCGCAGCTCATTCAGAATGCTGCAGCTCGGGTTCTGACCAGAACAAAGAGGTCAGAGCATATTCCTCTAATTCTAAAGTCTTTACACTGGGTTCCAGTCAGCTTTAGAATATATTTTAAAGTTATGCGGTCCTGAATACATGAAAGAAATGCTTATGGAATATAAACCCAGTTGGGCTCGGAGATCAACAGACTCAGGTCAAATAATGGAGCAAATTGTCCAAAGCAAACATGCTGAAGCAGCATTTAGCTATTATGCTGCACACAAATGGAATAAGTTGCCAACAGAAGTGACATCAGCCCCAAGTGTGAATGTTTTTAAGTCCGGGTTAAAAGCTCTTCTTTTTTCTCATGCTTTTTAGAGTACTTCCACTTTTACATTTATTGCATTGTACGCTCTTTTAATTGCACTTTTATTTTGTTTTTTGTCTCTTTGTTTTAAATGTTTATAAGCTGTTATTTCTTTGTTTTTAAATGCTTTTAATCATGTAAAGCACATTGAGTTACCTTGTGCACTGTATAAATAAATTTATTTTGCTTTGATTTTGCTTACCACGTTTCGGAGATGAAGACTGACGAAAAAGGTAACATCAGCCATTATTAAATTGGAACAATTGGCGTTCTTGCCACTAAATGTAATGTGCATGCGCCAAAATTACATCACGGTTTTGTAAGCGCTCCCATTAGAAATTTCTGAAGTTAGGTTGCTCTGTTGCTATGTGTTAGCATAGCACTTGTTAGCATGTATGCATTTCATCAACTCATTTGAAGTAGTACAGAACTACATTGCATTATTGAAAATCTGCATTTAGCTCGCATTTTCTGTACTCAGGTTGCATTGTTGTCGTATGTTAGCATACCAACTGTGAACATATCAATTATGAATAGAAATAGCACTTGGATACAGTTTGTCATGGAAAACCCATGTTGTAAGTGCTTTTCTACTCAGGTAGCCATCTTAATATATGTTAGCATAACAACTGTTAGCATGTTAGTATTTAATCAATTGTCATTAAGTTAAATCCTTTTTGTTCTACCTCAGTGCTTTCTCTATTATGTTGCTATTATGCCATTTTTATCAATTTTCATTGATATGCACATTCTTCTCGAGAGCACAATAGTGTGAGTAAATAAAGCGAGGATTTAAACCTGAGGAGTGACGGTTAGTAAAGGAGCCATTTGACAGCCCGAATGTCTTCATTTTGGCCGAGCAGTGACGTTTAAAAATACACAAGTCATCCGTTTCCACCTGCTTGTACCTTGAGCCCTTTGAAAAGAAGCAATTACCTGACACACCAGTGTGCAGCAAAAGGCCTTGGAGGATTTGATCAATTAATCACAAAAAAAAAAAATCCTTGTAAAAGAATCATTCATCACACGCTAATGCTTCTCAGACTAAGAGCGGACTAGCGAATGTTACCGAAAAGAATAGTTACAAGAGCTTTCAGCCGTCCATTATTGGCCTCATGTTAACGAGGCATTGAGAAGATGATGCTGAAGCGCTACACTTCACCAGAGTCTAATTTCAGACCACGTTGAAATAAATGTTTGGGCAACAATTAGAGACAAATCCCTTCAGTTAAGCAACTGAGGTGATAAAGCTGAAATTGTTTTTTGTAGAGTCATTGCTGAAAGGTACTTTAAAAAGTAAACATTTTACATGAACATTTTCAGTTAAAATATTGTAATATTATCAAAGAAATTGTAACAATAAAGAACACAGTATCATTTATTAAAAGTAAATCAGATAGTACGACAAAAAAAAAGAAAAGTCCCAATTAGATGCTGGCATTTTTGGGGGATTTCCACTCGGTCCTGTGGGTTCTGTAGGAATCCCACGGGATGGGTGTCAATTTCACGATTAATCACTTGATTGGGAAGGAGAGCCCACCGGGAGTGGGTGGCAATGGAATCCATGACCAGCAAGTCCATTCCCAGTGACTTTCAATGTTTCATAGCGAGGTACTGTATTGTGCATGCTCTTGGTCATGCAATTACGACGAGGCAAGTAGCATGTGCTTCATATTTAATCTGTTAAAAGTTCAGTTAAACTATATACATTAACGTTCTAAGATAATATTCATTAATCCAGCTAGAATTAATATGATTCTGGTATAAAGATGTCAATAAAGGCAGCTATCCGATAACGGCAAATCCCGCATGCTTTATTGTTCCTGCATAGCAACATATACAGTAGGCTTCCTGGGCTCACAATGTCACAGTGGTTCTGAACTGTCACCTTAGGACCCTCATTTTGTTTTCATTGCAAAGTCCGTCGCACCCAGAAAGAGAGAAATTCAGAACACTCAAGAACATGTTTTGTTAAAAAAAAAAAAAAAAAAAAAAAAAAAAAAACTCAACACTTGAATAGTATATTATATTTTCAGAAGCTGTTTCACATGAGCGGCACGGTGGGCAACAGGTTTGCACATCTGCATCATAGTTCTGAGGACCCGGGTTCAAATCCGACCTCATCTGTGTGGAGTTTGCACGTGAGGATTAGGGGTCTGGAAAATGGATGGATGTTTCACATAAATTTGATGAACCACCAAAAGCATGTTGCTCACATGATATGCGCTAGCCAGAGTTTGATCCACAATGTATTTGTTTATAGAGTAAACTAGCGGCTAAAGCATGAGGCATTAACACTTCTTTTCGATTTGCAAAATGTGAATTTGGTAAGCTTGGTAATTTTTTTACTAGCTGTCCGCAACCCACTCAAAGTGGGTCCGTGCCCCACTTTTGGGTCCTGACCCACCAGTTGACAATCACTGCTCTAGCACAGTGTTTCTCACCAAGGGGTCTGTGGACCCCCTCCATGAGCCGTCACCTTATTATGATGAAGGGGTTTGTGGGTCCCAATGATCCAAGGAGCTAAGTTGTCTGGGGCTTCACGGCCTTGGTAGGGTAACCCATGGGAAACAGGTCCTAGGTGAGGGATCAGACAAAGCACGGCTCCAAAAACAATGAATACAATAAATGGATGCGGGTCACCGGGCCCCCCACTATGGAGCCAGGCCTGGAGGTGGGGCTCAAAGGCGAGTTGGGCCCGGCCGGGCACAGCCTGAAAGTGAAACGTGGGTTCCCCTTCCCATGGGTTCACCGCCTGTGAGAGGGGCCTTAGGGGTCGGGTGCAGTGTGAGCTGGTGGCCAAAGGCAGGGACCTTGGCGAGCCAATCGCCGGCTACAGAAGCTAGCTCTAGGGACATGGAATGTCACCTCTTTGGCAGGAAAGGAGCCCGAGTTGGTGTGTGAGGTTGAAAAGTTCTGACTATATATAGTCGGGCTCACCTCCACACACGGCTTGGGCTCTGGTACCAGTCCTCTTGAGAGGGATTGGACTCTTTTTTTACTCTGGAGTTGCACACGGTGAGAGGCGGGGGACTTCAATGCTCACGTGGGCGATGACAGTGAGACCTGGAAGGGCGTGATTGGGAGGAACGGCCCCCCCGATCAGAACCTGAGTTATTAGACTTATGTGCTCACCACGGATTGTTCATAACGAACACCATGTTCAAGCATAAGGGTGTCCACATGTGCACTTGGCAACAGGACACCCTAGGTCGCAGTTCGATGATCAACTTTGTGGTTGTGTCATCGGGGTTGCAGCCGCATGTCTTGGACAATCGGCTGAAGAGAGAGGCGGAGCTGTCAACCGATCACCACCTGGTGGTGAGTTGGCGCCGATGGTGGGGAAAGATGCTGGTCTAACCTGGCAGGCCCAAACGTATTGCGAGGGTCTGCTGGGAACGTCTGGCAGAATCCCTTGTCAGAAGGAGTTTCAAGTCCCACCTTTGGCAGAACTTCACCCACGTCCCAGGGGCGGTGGGGGACAATGAGTCTGAATGGACCATGTTCTGTGCCTCCATTGCCGAGGCGGCCGACCGGAGCTGTGACCGCAAGGTAGTCGGTGCCTGTCGTGACGGTAATCCCCGAACCCGTTGGTGGACGCCAGCAGTGAGGGATGCTGTCAAGCTAAAGAAGGAGGCCTATCAGGCCTTTTGGGCCTGTGGGACTCCTGAGGCAGCTGATGGGTACCGGCTGGCCAAATGCAGCTTTGGTGGTTGCTGAGGCAAAAACTAAGGCATGGGAGGAGTTTGGTGAGGCCATGGAGATCGATTTCCAGACAGCTTCGTGGAACTTCTGGTCCACCATCCGGCGTCTCAGGGTTAGCCTCTGGACTGGCAGACTGGGGTGGTGGTCCCCCTTTTTAAGAAGGGAGACCAGAGGGTGTGTTCCAACTACAGGGGGATAACACTCCTCAGCCTCCCTGGTATGGTCTACTCAGGGGTGCTGGAGTCCGTCGGATAGTCGAATCTAAGATTCAGGAGGAGCAGTGTGGTTTTCGTCCTGGCTGTGGAAAAGTGGACCAGCTCTACACCCTCGGCAGCGTCCTCAAGGGCGTATGGGAGTTCACCCGAAACAGGTTGTTTTGTGGACTTGGAGAAGGCGTTTGACCGTGTCCCTCGGTGAGTTCCGTGGAGGTTACTTCGGGAGTATTGAGTACCGAGCCCCCTGATACGGGCTGTTCAGTCCCTGTATGATCAGTGTTTGAGTTTGGTCCGCATTGCTGGCAATAGCTGACTCGTTTCAGAATCAGAATCAGAATCAGAATCAGAATCATCTTTATTTGCCAAGTATGTCCAAAAAACACACAAGGAATTTGTCTCCGGTATTTGGAGCCGCTCTAGTACGACAACACACAGTAAATTTACAGAACACTTTGGAGACAGAAAGACATTGACAAAAAAAAAAACAGTCACTGAGCAGTAAAGGGTTGCTAGTTATCTGGTAATGCCAGTACATTTATTTATTTTTTGACAATTGTGCAAAAAGATGCAGAGTCCTCTAGCACTTAGAGCAGTTCGAATGACTAATATTGCAATAGTCCGGTGCAATGACCATTGTGCGAAGGGCGCTGAGACTTCAAGGAGTGTATGCGGTTTAAAGTTCCGGTGAGGGTTGGACTCAAAGCTGCCCTTTGTCACCGATTCTGTCCATAACTTTTATGGACAGAATTTCTAGGCGCAGCCGAGGGATAGAGGGGGTCCGGTTTGATGCAGACAATGTGGTTGTGGTGGCTTCAGCAAGCCGTGATCACCAACTCTCGCTGGAGTGGTTCGCAGCAGAGTGTGAAGCGGCTGGGATGAGAATCAGCACCTCCATCCTGATACCCTGGTCCTCAGACGGAAAAGGGTGCCCTCTCCAGGTCGGGGATGAGATCCTGCCCCAAGTGGAGGAGTTCAAGCGTTTTGGGGTCACGAGTGAGGGAAGAATGGAACAGGAGATTGACAGGCGGATCGGTGCAGCGTCTGCAGTGATGCAGACTTTGTATCGGTCCATTGTGGTGAAGAAGGAGCTAAACCGAAAGGCGAAGCTCTCAATTTACTGGTCGATCTACGTTCCTACCCTCACCTACGAAAGAACAACATCCAGGTTACAAATGCCCGAAATGAGTTTTCTCCGCAGGGTGTCCGAGCTCTCCCTTAGAAATAGGGTGAGAAGCTCGGTCATCCGGGAGGGGCTCAGAGTTGAGCTGCTGCTCCTCCACATTGAGAGGTGCCAGATGAGGTGACTTGGGCATCTGATTAGAATGCCTCCTGGACGCCTCCCCGGTGAGGTGTTCTGGGCATGACCCAGGACATGCTGGAAAGACTATAGCTCTCAGCTGGCGCTCGAACGCCTCGGGATCCACTCGGAAGAGCTGGATAAAGTGGCTGGAGAAAGCGAAGTCCGGGCGCCCCTGCTAAAGTTACTGCCCCCGCGACCCGACCTCGGATAAGCGGAAGAAAATGGATGGATGGATGGGTGTTTGTAAAAATATAGTCCATCCATCCATTTTCTGTACCGCGTATCCTGACTAGGGTCGCAGGCGTGCTGGGGCCTAAAAATTTTGAAAAAAATGACCAAGCTTACAAAATTCCCACATGAAAGAAAGTGACAAGAAGTGTAGCGGCTTAAGCACGAGGGCACTTTAGCCACTAGTGTACTCCATAAACAAACACACTGTGGCCCAACCTCTGGCTAGCAGATCTCAAATGAGCAATATGCTTTAGTGGTACATCAAATTCATGTGAAAAATCCATCCATCCATCCATCCATCCATTTTCCGTACTGCTTATCCTCGCTAGCGTCGCGGGCGTGCGGGCGCCTGTCCCAGCTGACTCTGGGCGAGAGAGTGCATTCTGAACTGGTTGCCAGCCAATCGCAGGGCACATATAAACAAACAACCATTCGCACTCACATTCACACCTTGGGGCAATTTAGATTGTTTAGATCTTCAATTAAGCTACCATGCATGTTTTGGGGATCTGGGAGGAAACCGGAGTACCCGGAGGAAACCCACGCAGGCACGGGGAGAACATGCAAACTCCACACAGGCGAGACCGGATTTGGACCTCAGTCCTTAGAACTGTGAAGCAGATGTTCTAACCAGTTGTCCACCGTGCTGCCTGAAAATAAAATATCTTTTTAAAAAGATCCCATGACATTTACAAAAATAAATAGGATTATTTTACTCATATGTGATTGAGACCTGGATCTACCTAAACTAGGTTTAATTATTTTGCTTGCACTTGTTTTTTGTTGTTTTAACCCTATGTCCAAAGGATACTTTATAAAAATTATATTTTGTTGTCTATTTCTGAAATCTACTGCAGAAAATTTCTGCTTTGTTATGTATTTCTGAAACCTAACCTACTGCATAAAATGCTGTTTATTACATATTTCTGGAAACACTGCATAAATATAATGCTGTTGTGTTATTCCAAGAAGCTACTGCATAAGTATGCTGTTTTGTTTTGGAAGTTACAACTGAAATCTCATATTTGACTCAAAGAGTAAATAAAGGCCATAAAGCAATTTAAAATGCAGTTTCTGATGTTTCTATCAAATTGCAACCCTAACCCCCGGATCAGGTGGGGTGGGGGTTCCTCACTGTCAATCAAAAATATGCAGTGGGTCCAGCACCCCAAAAAAGTTGAAAACCACTGCTCTAGCAATTCAATGTTACGTTTTTCTTTTTGTTTGAACTAAAGGTCTCGACAGTGTTCATGTTAAAATATGATAATGAGTTGAGTTTTGTTTCTTCATTATTCTGGTAATTCAGTGTATTTACTACTGTGAGTAAGGCACGCATGGTGGGACCAATGTATTAACATATTTTATTCCGAGGAAGGAAATGACTGGGACTAAAAAAAAAAAGGAAAAAAAGTTGGGGGGGGAGGGGGGCTTCTGTAAAGTTTTGGCCCGTATTGGAGGGAATGGGATCAATCTTTGTGGGAGTGGGAGGGAGTGGGAGTCAAAATCCACTCCTGTGACACCCTGTAGCCCAATATCATTTTTGAAGTAGCTATTACGACCACACTGAAAAGAAAATAATGGTATTTTCAATCACAATGGCATAAAATTACAAAAAATAGTATACATATAAAATAATAGCTTTCATAATGATTGACAAGAGGCAGTCTAATGATTAAATACATAGCAATTGAAAAAAAATAAAAAATAACAAAAACCACTGACCACCGTACAATCAAACCAGGCGGGGGAAGGCGGGACGCGGACAGAAATGAAAGTTGCAGGGAAGTGGGACGGTATATATCGATTTAAGTTACAAAGCACTTGGGTAAAATGGAAAAACAATGACTTTAAAAAGTGGTTGCTTTTGAAATTCCAGAAAAAGTGGATGTGTTCAGGAAAAAGAGTATGTATGGTCACCTGAAATGATCAATGTGTTTTAAATGAGGGGAACTATTTTGTTGGGATAAAATGTTATCTTGTGAAAATAAAGTTGTATTTTTTTCAAGATAAAGTTGTAATGTCATAAAATTCAAAATTTAGAGAGAGGAGAAAGTCATATTTTAACATCCATCCATATCATCCATTTTCTGTACCGCTTATCCTCACTAGGGTCGTGGGAGTGCTGGAGCCTATCCCAGCTATCTTTGGGCGAGAGGCGGGGTACAACCTGAACTGGTCGCCAGCCTATCGCAAGACACACATAAATAAACCATTCGCACTCACATTCACACCTACGGGCAATTTAGAGTCTTCAATCAACCTACCATGCATGTTTTTGGGATGTGGGAGGAGACCCACAGTAGGAGTACCCGGAGAAAACCCACACAGGTACGGGGAGAACATACAAACTCCACACAGGCGGGGCCGGGTGGGGGGAGGGGTGGGGGGGTGGACTGGTGGGAAGACATAAGTACAACAAATCGTAAAAGTGGTTGAGGGTGAGTGCAAAGACGAGCAAATGTGTGGGAGGGGGCGGAAGCAGCGGCTGTAAAAAGTGTGTTGTGTCACATTGATGGAAAACATGCAGCGGCGGAGAGGATTCATCCACGGCGGCAAGGACATAAGAGGCCATTTGCATAATGTGACATTTACAAAAAGCCTGAGTAATCTTTTTTTTTATGGTGGACTTTCTCTTACCCAAGAGTCAACAATAATAACATTGTTATAGCCTTCATAAAACAGTTATTGAATGTACAGGTGATGTTTTTCATTTATAGAAGTACAAAGGGAGGTAAACCACGAAATAATAAAAAAACTAAATAGAATATATTAATTTTAGGAGGATGAGCTCATCATTTTCATCGTACTTTTGTAGTACATAATGGACATATTTGGAAAAACGATCGACAATAGTAAAAATGATAGTGTTACCTTCAGAAGGGGCTAGGCCGATGTGGGACCAAAGGTGGCTCGGGATAGGCAAGGGGCGAAGACCTCCCTCGGGCACAGACGGAGCAGGCTTGGATGAATTCCCCTGTGTCTTTGACCAGGCTGGGCCACCAGAAATGTTGTTGGATGAAATGGATGGTGCAGGTGATACTGGGATGACAGGTGAGCTTGGAGTTGTGGGCCCACTGAAGGACTTCAGAGCGTGCGGAATCAGGTACGAACAGGCGGTTCGGAGGTCGTGTCCTGGGATCCGGGGGAGTCTTTTGAGCCTTTCTTACCAATTGTTCGAGTTTCCAGGTGGCCGCTCCAATGAAGCACGAGGAAGGGAGGATGATTTCTTGTTCTGCTGGGCTGGAGGGGGGTGAATATATGCGAGACAGGGTGTCCCGTTTGCTGTTGCAGGATCCTGGTTTGAAGGAGAGACTAAAATTAAATCGACTCAAGAAAAGGGCCCATCGAGCTTGTCGGCGGTTAAGGCGTTTGGTGGAACGGAGGTAAGCAAGGTTCTTGTGATCAGTCCAGATGACAAATGGTACTTCAGTCCCCTCCAGTCAGTGCCTCCATTCCTCCAATGCCCAGATGATGGCTAGCAGTTCTTGATTGCCAATGTCGTAGTTCCGTTCTGCAGGGGATAGACGACGGGAAAAGAAGGCACAGGGGTGAAGTTTTTGGGAAGAGAGAACGGCCCCCGCCCCAGTGACTGAGGCATCCACCTCTACCATGAACTGGAGGGAGTGGTCTAGGTGACGTATGATGGGAGCACTGGTGAAAAGAGTTGTCAGCTGGTCGAAGGCTTGGAATGTGGCTGAGGTCCATTGGAATGGAGAGCTGGTGGAGGTAAGACTGGTGAGAGGAGTTGCGACTCTACTATAATTGCGGATGAAGCGGCGGTAGAAATTGGCGAATCGAAGGACACGTAGTTCTTTGCTGGTGGTGGGAGTGGGCCAGTTAACGACTGCTTGGATTTTGGCAAGGTCTGGTTGCAATTGTGCCTTGGCAATGATGTGGCCTAGGAAGTGTACGAGGAGAGGTGGAATTCACATTTTTCGGGTTTGACATACAGGCGGTTTTCAAGGAGGAGCTGGAGGACTTGGTGTACATGACTGCGGTGTTCTTCGGGGGAGCGAGAGAAAATTAGGATGTCGTCCAAGTACACAAAAACAAACCGGTTTAACATGTCACGGAGAACGTCATTGATGAAGGACTGTCAAGAGTGCACCGCCGTTGGTTAATCCGAATGGCATGACCAAGTATTCAAAGTGTCCGAGAGGGGTATTGAAAGCAGTTTTCCATTCATCCCCCTCTCGGGTACGGATGAGATGGTAGGCATTTCGTAGGTCCAATTTGGTGAATATCTGGGCGTCACGGAGGGGTTCAAAAGAGGGGTCGATGAGGGGTAGTGGTGATTTATTTTTAACAGTGATGTCATTGAGTCCACGGTAGTCTATGCAGGGTCGGAGAGTGGTATCTTTTTTCTCAACAAAGAAGAAGCCAGCCCCTACTGGAGATGAGGAAGGCCCAATGAGTCCAGAAGCCATTGAGTCATGGATATAGTCCTCAACGGTGAACAGGTGTGGCAGATGGTGATGGTTTACAGTAGGGCGGTATGGCAGAGAGCAGGCAGTGTGAAAAGACAGTGAGGGCTCCATCCAGTGATTGACAAGTGTGTTCAGTCTAGGGGCGGAATCTATATTTTTTTGAGCCAGGAAATTCCCAGGACTAGTGTAGTCTCAGGGGAAGGGATGACAAAAAGAGTGATGTTTTCACGATGGTTACCGGAAATAAGCAGGGTGAGTGGAACTCTTTGGTGGGTGACAGGAGATATGACTCGCCCATCCAGGGCTCTGACTTTCTTGGGAGACGGGAGTGGTTGGAGAGGGAGTTGGAGCTGAAGTGCCAGTCCTTCATGAATGAAATTGTTGTCTGCACCAGAATCAATGAGGGCAATTACGGGTGTATTGTGAGTGGGACCAAGAATGCAAGCGGGAAGTCATACGGGAGGAAGAGCTTGAGGAAGTAGTAGTTTGGCTCACCACGGCGCTCTTGGGTCGTGGTGAGCCTGGTCTTTTGGGCGTAAGGGGCATGAAGCAATGAAGTGACCGGATTTACCACAATAAATACACAGTCGCTGGGTGATGCGACGCTGACATTCCTGAGAGTCTAGTCGTGTCTTACCTAGTTGCATGGGCTCATCTGGTGCAGTGGAGGGTGACAAAGGGGCAGCCGGAGCTGCAGAAGGCGGGTGAGATGCTGACGGTGCTGTGCCCACGGTGGGCGCACTCTAACCCCCCTGTCTCGAGGTCTCTCCCGTAGCCGGTTGTCAAGACGGATGGAAAGTGAAATAAGATCCTCGGAGAGGAGGGCTCATCTCGTGCCGTGAGCTTATCCTCAAGATGCTCAGACAGACCGTTCAAAAGGTCCGTCCCCTCAGTGCGGCATCATCCCACCCACACTGCGAGAATTTTTAATTCTACGGAATATGAAGCAACAGAACTAGCACAATGAGTGATCGTAAAGAGGCAGCGGGTTACTTCACTGCCCTGAACGGGGTGATTAAATACCTTCTTGAGTTCGTCGGAAAAGGAATCAAATGACTGGAGGACCGGGGAGGAGTTGTGCCATAATGCTGTTGCCCATTTGGCTGCTTTGCCACGGAGAAGGTTAGTGACAAATGCGACCTTGGATTCTTCAGAGGGATAACTTAACGGTTGTAGTTTGAAAACTAGGGTGCAATTTAGAAGGAATTGGCTGCAAGCACCGAAGTCCCCAGTGTAGGGCTTGGGCGAAGGGACGTGAGATTCTTTGTACGGGGGGTGGGGTGGCTCGGAGGCTGCGGACTCGGAAGGATTACTTACAGGAGGATGATCGGATGGTAAGGTGGTTATACTTGTTGTGTGAGGGAATGTAAGGATGCCGTGATCTCTTGCAGAGCATTGTCCTGTCTCCCTATGCAGGCGCCATGGTGGGTGAGTGCATGTTGTAGCACCTCCGGGGTTGCTGGGTTCATGATGGCCAGAGTATTCTGACACGATATGATGTTTACGGGACCCAGAAGCAAGCAGAGGCTGAAAGGATTGTGGTGACAGGTTTATTGAAGTGGATATTTAGGATGGATCCTTGGGGAGTATTGGCAGGTCGTCGATGCAGGGAGCGTACGCCAGGCGGTGGCGTGAGCAGGTGGATGGCTTGGTGGTGTGGCGGAGGAGGTCAGCACAGCGGGGAACATGGAGGGCACACTGAGGAGGAGGAAGAACACGAAGGTCAGAAGGGAATCGGGAACTGGCGTATCTCACGTGTAAGTGGAGAGCCGTTGTACTGCAGGAGAAACGTTAATACTCTGGCGAGAGTATTAACGATCTGGCAGGCTTTTATGTAGGTGATGATGAGGGCTCATTGATGACAGTGGAGGTGATTAGAGAGAGAGAAAGAGAGAGAGAGAGAGAGGGAGGGCGTGAGAGAGAGCGCGAGGGGAGCGCAAAGCGCCACCCGAGCTCCAACAACAGACTGCAAGGCACAGCTTATGACATATAGCTGTTTAATTACATAAAAATAGTTGTTTAAAGATCATATTTTAGCATACTAGGGATACACTGAGAGTTAAATAAATATCAGCGATCTTGTTTGATGTGCGTCCCCTGTCTGAGACACACAAAAATTAGCAGTGATGCATGAAGCATATTCAATCTGAGCCTATAGACGCGTGCTTTAAGACCAACCCTATATATGTGGGTGAAGAGCTTCCACACACATCGAATCAAAAGTATGAATCTTGTCTTGGTGCTATCCAATCAGAGGCAGAGTAGAGCAGGTTGTTGTTCCATACACTCATACACTGGACACGGGAGTTTTTTTCTGGACTCGATAAATTTTCATTGTTGTGGTAACACCCGCCACGATGCTCACAACACAGCAATCCGCCGGCAGAACGGTGTTTGCTCTGAAGATTCACACAACTGGGACAAAGGGAAAGTTAAGTGTTTATTACATTCGCTAGCCTGCGAGGTAACAAGCTAGCGAGCTAAGGGCTGGAGCTAAAAGGCTCACTCAACCGCAGCAACATCGTTAAAACGTCAGCGCTCGGAGTTGTGTGTGTTCCCCAAATTACACACACACACACACACACACACACACCCACACACACACACACACACACACACACACAAGAGAAAGTTAACCGAAAGTTAAAGGTAAAAGCTTATTGAGAGGTAAAATCTCTTTCAAAAGCCAAGAGGCAGCAGAAATTATACAGGCACAGAAATTATACAGTACCTAAAGCAACAACATTCATACAATAAATTAAAATGAAGACTAAAAAATAACAGTGATACCGGTATAAAATGTATGGCATCTGATTTAAAAACAGTGACAAAGCCCAAATGCTTTCAAGTACATTGTGTTTTTTGTTTGTTTGTTTTAATTCATTCAAATTTGGGAGGCTTTAAGCAATTTTTTCGGGCCTCTTTAGTAGGTTAATGATTCTATAGCTATGTGCCAAATTAATTTTATTTTGTTTAAGTGCCGCTTTTGCGAAGAGAGGCTGAGTCTGATTTATTTAGATATTTTATTTATTTTTCTGCATTACCATGCCAATGTTCAATGTTCTTTAGAATTGAAATTGTTCTTAAAAAGGATATACTTGTATTATCATGCGCTATATCATAACATTCGCTGATTGCTAAGGCCTCATGAGATTCGCTTACACGTCCCGAGACTTGTCAAGCAAAGTCTCAAATTAAGTTTGAAGATTCAGAAAAATATTGGTTGAATTTCAAATTGATGTAACAGAGCTGATTTTCTTTCAATAGAACAACAGTGTACAATCGATGTATCGTGATATTATCATTATTTTAAGATTGTAAGTTACTCTGTGATGCTGCTAGAGTCCACCAGAGGCTCTGCAGGTCTAAAGCCCAGGGTTCCAACTCAAAAGTCTTCCATTGGCCATCAGTCAGCATCAAAAATGAGCTGTGTTATGTGCATACTATGTACACTAAAGTAGAGCATGTTGAGCATTTTTACTGCGAGTCCAACAGTGTTCTGCAATTTGTGCACTACCTCTTTGATTTATTGGATCGACCATGTTAAAAGAATCACATATCACACTGGCGTGAATTTATGACCCCCGCCGTCACTCGCCTTCATTACAAATCCATCAACTAAAACATTGTCACGTGAGACCCCCGCCCTCACCCACCTCATTTTAAAAGCAATTTTTAAACACACATTCTCAATGGGAATGTTGACAAATGGCCCGTGTCATGCTTGGGTTGTGTCAGTGGCGGGTGCGAGAGGCAAGGTTTAAAGGTGAGGCGTTCGAGTGAGGTGCCTGATGAAATTACACAACGAATTGATTTATCCCCCAGTACGCGGCTTTGCAATGCAGCTAAAACTGATGCGTCTAGATTAGTGTCGGACGGCTGGCTGAAGGACAATGAAGGTGCTCGACAGGAGACGTGACCTTCTCGCAGACGCACGCACATTTGCACACGCTGATGGCGGGAAACCAAGAGCTTGGGGAAATGTCGTCATGCCAGTCAACAGGCAAAGAAAAGATATGAGGCAGGGATGCAGTTGCAGATGTTTCAATTCGTATTCATTAGCATGGCTTTCCATTACTGACTGGAAATGGAGCCAGTGCAACCACGCACGCATACACACACATGCACTTATATAAGTCACGACACATTCAATGTACAATTTATTTTCATTCCCAGAATGGAGGCGTCCCAGCCAACAGGCGGCGAAGTTTCCGTGAGTAAACATCATCCAGGAATATAAGAGCAGGGTTCACAAATAATATACTAAATAAACATAAAAAAATATTTCATACATAAAAAAAATAAAAGAAAACCTCACCTTAAGCAGGAGATTAAAACAAATCTCACAAGATTCGCTCAAGTCTCATAAATTAGGCTAATCGCTGAAGTCTCATAAATTTCCCTCAAGTCTCACAAGATTGATTACTACTGGTTTGTCATCTGTTTTGTCTATGTTGCTTTTATATATATTTTGCTATTTATTCTTCATGATTCACCTTAATGTCTACCTATGTTTGACGTCCTCTCTCCATGGTATGTACTCAGGCAGTTTAAAGCACTCAAACAAGCCATTTTCCTCTCTAAATTACTCTGCTGTTATTCCCTTTCCCTTAAATAAAGACAAAGCCCTAACACTGCCATGCCTGTGCTCAACATACTAAAATGGTATGTGCGTGGCTTTCATACACAATCTAAATTAATCAAAATTATCAACTGATAGAATTGAAGGCTGATATTGTGTTTTTACAAGAAACAAACAATCATTAATTAAGAACAGGAACATGTTAAATTTAAAGAATGACAAAACATTTTCATCCATTTTCCAATGACAAAACATTTTCATCCATTTTCAGTAGGCAAAGAGCTCTAGAAATCCTCTAAAACAAAACATTACACTTCCATCATTGACCCTGATGGTAGATTTATAATTAAAACCACAATCAATAAATTAACCTTGCTCATATTTACAGTATGACCCCATTAATGATGACTCAACCTTTTTCCATAATATCTTTCATCTACTAGACAACTTGACAAACATCATAATAGCAGGAGCATCCAATATTCTTATTACTCCCTTAGCAGACCGCTCCATCACATCTGGTAACTCAAGAAATTGGCACTCAACTAAATTAGTAAAACAATACATGAATGACCTGGAGTCCTAAACCTTGGCAATAGTTGGCGAATGAGAAATTATTTAATGTAGAGAATATTCGCACACTTCCCACCAACATCAATCTTCATCCAGGAATGACTTTCATTTTATAAGCAACTCACTCATCAAACACATTCAAGAAGTCAAGTTTATTTGTATACCCGTTAATGAGGAAAAGTGTCTTAAAGGGCTTCACAGGCCCACAGTTGGCAATGATTGACAACGCAATTATCACGTATAATGTATATATAACAATTATCTACCCAAATGTCAACAGCGATCACACTCCATTTTCCAAATCACTGAAAATGAAAGCACACATGAAAAATTACACAAGATGATGCTTCAATACCTCACTGTTAAAAGTTCCATATTTCATATCTCTAATCACAAAAGAATGGTTGTCATTTTTGAAGAACAACGAATCTGCTAAAATCTCTAAAACTCTTTTTGGGAAATAATAATATCTTCCCACAAGAAAAATCAACAACATGAACAGAAAACAACACTAGAAACAAATAAACTGACTCGCTAACACCATGAATGATTAAAAAACTGGAGAACTAGAAATTTTTTAACCATCCATCCATTGTCAACACCGCTTATCCTGGTTAGGGTCGCGGGACGCTGGAGCCTATCCCAGCTGATTTAGGGCGAAAGGCGGACTACACCCTGAACTGGTCGCCAGTCAGTCGCAGGGCACATATAGACACGGACAACCATTCGCACTCACATTCACACCGTCACTGAGTGGGAACTGATCCCACGCTGCCCGCACCAAGGTCAGGCGAGTGCACCACTACACCATCAGTGACTAGAATGTTTTTATATATATATTAATTAATTCATCTTCCGTTCCGCTTATCCTCACGGGTCGCGGGCGTGCTGGCGCCTATCTAAGCTATCTTCAGTCAGGGTACACGGGGTGCACCCTGAACTGGTCGCCAACCAATCGCAAGCCACATAGAAGCAACCATTTACATTCACGTTTACACCTATGGGCAGTTTAAAGTCTTCAATTAACCTACCATGCATGTTTTTGGGATGTGGGAGGAAACTGGAGTTCCCGGAGAAAACCCACGCAGGCACAGGGAGAACAGTCCACACAGGCAGGGCCGGGATTTGAACCCAGGTCCTCAGAACTGTGAGGCAGAATATATATATATATATATAAATTGCCCGTAGGTGTGAATGTGAGTGCTGGGATGCTGGGATAGGCTCCAGCAGCCCGCGACCATAGTGAGGATAAGCGGTGAAGAAAATGGATGGATGGACGGATATATATATATATATATATATATATATATATATATATATATATATATATATATATATACACGTCAACATTTTTCTCACTAAATGTACTTCCAAAGTTACTATTGACCTGAAAATGTCACTAGATTTTGGGAACAACCCAAGTAATCCATATATACAAAGAAAGTAGAACAAATAAGATCAGAAATTAAGTTGTGTGTAAAAATCTGAAACGACACAGGAAAAAAGAAACACATGAAGAAAGGGAGGTGCAAAAAGGCATGAAAAGCCAAGAAAACACCTAAAATCTATCAATATTCAAACAGCAATCCAACCCCGTTTCAGTGCAAATGAATATCAGCTGGTTCAGTCCTAAAAAAAAAAAAAAAAAAGGTCTCATTGCCAAGGTGTGAGTCAAAACACATCACATGATGGGTAAGAGTAGAGAGCTGTGTCAAGACCATAGCAAACTAATTGTTGCAAAACATAATGATGGCATTGGTTACTGGCGCATATCTAAGCTTCTGAATGTTCCATTGAGAACGATTGGGGCCATAATAGTGGAAAGGCACTCATACCACCATATATTTGCCTCAATCAGGTGCTCCTCGTAAAATTTCTGACAGAGGAGTGCAAAGAATAATCTGAAGAGTTGTCTAAAAGCCACGGGCCACATGTGGAGCGCTTCAAAAAGACCTGGAATTAGCAGGTACTGTTGTCACAAGGCAAACAGTGAGTAATGGACTCCGCCGCCATGGCCTGTATGCACGCTCATCATGCAAGACCCCATTGCTGACAAAAATAAATATGTCAAAGGTCGTTTAAAATTTGCTGAACAACATTTGGGCAAGCCAGTGAAATACTCGGAGAATACAGTCTGGTCTGATGAGAGCAAAATTGAACTGTTTGGATACCATAGTGCACACCACTGTTGGAGGAGAAATGGCACTGGACATCACCCTAAAGTACAGTGAAGTTCGGAGGTGGGAATATGATGGTGTGGGGCTGCTTTTCAGCAAATGATACTGATAAATCACCTGACTTGAATCCAATTGAAAATCTATGGAAAGAACTGAAACTCAAGGTCCATTAAAGGTCAGCTGACCAGCTGCTCCCGACAGAGCCCAGAGCAAGGCTTAAACTTAGAGGTGAACGAGCATTTGCTGTTGCAGCTCCAAAACTGTGGAATGTTTTTCCACGCCACATAAGACAAGCCTCATCTTTGTTTCATTTTAAATCCTTGCTTAAAACCCATCTTTTTTCCCTGGCTTTTAACACTAGTTAGCGTGTCTGATGTGATGTATACATGTTGTGTTGGCAGTGCATTTTATTTCATGTTGATTTTACCTACTTCATTTTATGTTGTTTGTTTCCCATTTTATTTTATTTTTTTTTGTTTTTATCCTTTTTTTGTATTTTTTTGCTGTTTTTTTCCAATTTGTTATGCATTGTACAGCACTTTGGGAACCTTGTGTTTGTTTAAATTGTGCTATATAAATAAAGTGGATTGGATTGGATAAAAGAAGCCCACTGAACCTTCAAGATTTGAAGGCTGCTTGTGTGGAGGAATGGGCCAAAATGCCACAGGCTGATTTCCTCAATGCCACGGCGCATCGACGCAGTGATTAAAGCAAAGGGATTTCTTTCTCTGGACACTCCGGTTTCCTCCCCCATCCCAAAAACATGCATGGTAGGTTAATCGAAGACTAAATTGCCCTTAGGTGTGAATGTGCGTGTGAATGGTTGTTTGTTTATGTGTGCCCTGCGATTGGCTGGCAACCAGTTCAGGGTGTACCCCGCCTCTTGATAGGCTCCAGCACACCCGCGACCCTTGTGAGGGCCCAGAAAATGGATGGATGGATGGATGGATTCCCAACCAAGTATTGAAGATTAACATGTCATTTTGAAAGTACCATATTTTGATTGATTTAATGTGACCCTTTCTTTTTTTTCTACAAAAAAATGAAGTAAATGGTGATTTCTTCACAGTATTAAAAATTTTTTAATTCCTGATTTCGTAGGTTTTATGAGCTGGAAGCCAAAATTATGTAAAACTAAACAAATAAATACTTGAAATTGTTTAAATTGTGAGCCCTAAATCTATAATCTATGAATGTTTAACTTTTTGAATGGAATTATGGAAGTAAATAAACTTTTCCATGAGTTTCTCATTTTTTGGAAAGGGTCTGTACTTTCCCAGATGGCACCAAACGGGCATCACACACCTCCATCACCTATTGCATGATAAGTATTACCTTTCAATGCGCTGACCCAGAAATAGGTTATTTGGCGGGACCAATTCCTTCACTACTAGCAGCTATGATTAAATCAAAACTCAACATGACAGGTTACAACCTTTAAACTTCAACGTTACAGTATGTGATAGGATTAGGAATATTAACAAGTCAAAAAATTATCTCAGAACTATATATTCCTTTTCTAAACAACTCCCAAGAAGGTCATCCTTCAAAACTGGAAATCCTCCAAAAAATCTTGCCCCATCGCTCACTGGAACATTTTACTTGCAGAATACATAGGAATAGAAAGAATGACAGCATGCAGGAGGAACACTGTACCAGCTTTTTAATGAATTATGTAAAGTATTTCCACTTATTTTTAACTTTGGGTATGATCTATCTATCTATCTATCTATCTATCTATCTATCTATCTATCTATCTATCTATCTATCTATCTATCTATCTATCTATCTATCTATCTATCTATCTATCTATCTATCTATCTATCTATCTATCTATCTATCTATCTATCTAGCATGCATGTACGCTAAAACAATGTTTTTAAAAAGGCAGCAGGAGCAAAACTTGTTCGGTTGTACTTTATTGAAGTATTTAACAATGTACTCACGTTATTTTTTTATCCTCATCCACAAATCCATCAAAGTATTCTGCACCGACCAACCGGGACAAGATCTGAGGTGGACCACTTCCCCGGAGGCGTTCCCATGGAGGATTCTGCATAGACTGACCGGGTCCTCAGGAAGAACCACTTTCGCGAAGGCATTTCCGTGCAGTGCTTCGTCTCAGTAAATGGATTCTTATTCTCCTTTAACTAACATTGTACAGAACATACTATGCGATAAATGTTGCCCACTCGGCATCCATTCTGGATGGGGGTTCCCTCCATCTGTGGTCGCTTCTCAAGTTTTCTTCTGTTTTCCACAAATGAGATTTTAATTTTTTTCCTGGCCTGGTTGGAGGGTTTAGATCAGGGGATGTCGCCGATATTTGTCAACTGTGGGCTTGTGAAGCCCTTTACTTCAGCATTTTGGCAGCATTAGATGAGGCTGATTCTGGGGCTCCCGGCAATTTCTCGGTGCTGTGGTCACGGTAATTCCTTAGCTTCTATGTCCTAGGGGCTTGCCAACTTGGGGGTGAGATGGACAGAGAAACTTACACTGGTGAGAGGCTGGGTGCATGATCTTAGCCCAATACATCACCAACCACTGCGACCCAGTCTTCATCACTGGTGGAGTTAGTGCTGCATAAGTGTTTGCGACCCCAACTGCATTTGCAGTAATTTCTTAGCTTCTTAACTTTATGTTTCTGCCTGTCTTGATTTTGTCTTGATTCACATGTGGTGTATCACATCCTTTCTGGATAGATAGCTTCAAATAATGAAAAAGATAAAAGTAATAATAAAGAATTAAAAGTGTTAAGTTTTATCATTACTGTTTTTTGTTGTTGTTTGTTTTTGAGATTCAGAGAAGGCAGAGGAAGGTCATCACTCACCTGCACAGTAATAAAAATTGCAGCAAAAAAATGCATGTTGTCTATACAGTATATTGTTTTTTACCAGACTCTGCATGAAGCATATATGAAAATGCAGACAAAAAATATTCTCACAAGATTTGATGATGTCTCCGCCTGTGTGGAGTTTGCATGTTCTCCCCGTGCCTGCGCTGGTTTTCTCCGGGCACTCTGGTTTCCTCCCACATCCCAAAAACATGCATTAATTGGAGACTTTAACTTTCCCGTAGGTGTGAGTGCGAATGGTTGTTTGTTTGTATGTGCCCTGCAATTGGCTGGCAACCAGTTCAGAGTGTACCCCGCCTCCTGCCCGATAATAGCTCGGATAGGCTCCAGCACGCCCGCGACCCTAGTGAGGAGAAGCGGCTCAGAAAATGGATGGATGGATGGATGCTGAGGCTCACATGATTCATCTTAATTGTTTGCTCACACACACATTTTCTGACATTGATTTTTGACTCAATTATTTGTATAATTGTTTCGCGTAGCATGTCACCTTTAAATTCTTATTCTAATACTTTAGTCCACTTTCATGAGTGAGTTTTAACAACACTGTAACTATTCATCTAAGGGCTAAAAGCATTGTTGAACACAACGTGATGAATGGTAATATACAACAACACCGCTGCTAATTAGTTCGACTGAATTTGCAGCGTTAAATCAACCGCTGTCGACTTGTCTCCAAACTAATTGGCTGTCCGAGTCACGTAAAACCGGCAGGAGATTACCAGCGAGCCAGAGTGGTGCAGGGGCTTCTCCACCTGGATTCCTACAAAGCGCCAAATCAGCAGATTGCTAATCGTCATCATCTCAGTGGCGCAAGTCAGAAAAATGTGTTAATGAATGCTGGAAGCTGTCAGGGGGTTGGCCTCAGCGTGGATATCTGACGGAGGAGGAAAATAGATGATGATGATAATGCGTGAGGAACATGAGGAGAACCTCCATCAGGAAAGAAGCTCTCCTACTTCTTAGCTTTTAAATTAGCACAACAGTCGATGAAGCTGATAATGGAAACATACCAGAACAGGCTGCTACATGTGATCCTACTGTTCCTACTGTCAACAAATAGATATTTATGGTTAAGAGGCAATTCATGTTTATGTGAAAGCAGCAGCAGCTGCCCTGTTAGTCAGAAGAGCTTGTTCGTTACTGGCTTCCCCCTATGTTTGCTCTGTATAACCTCTCATCTTCCAGCAGGAACAAAAATACACCCCTCCACAAAAGAATTGGGTTGTTAATTTTATTACATTTTTTAATTCAGCCCCTGAGGCACATTCACTTAACAACATGCAATTTGGTTGTTTGGTGTGTATCATGGGTAGGTATACCCATGAAAACTTTGAAGACCGCCAAAATTGGCTGGGTAGTGTTCCCCCGACAAAATTGAGCCCTGTAGATGTTTTTGATGTACCGTATTTTCCCGACCATAGGGCGCACGGTACTAAAAGCGCAGTCTCAGTTACGGGGTCTATTTCTGTATTTAACACATACACAAGGCGCACCGTATTATTGGGCACAGGCATGGTAAAACATAGGCTAGCTTAAAACATACGGTAGTATGCATGCACGGTAAAACAATGTTTTTAAAAAGGCAGCAGGAGCAAAACTTGTTCGGTTGTACTTTATTGAAGTATTTAACAATGTACTCACGTTATTTTTTTATCCTCATCCACAAATCCATCAAAGTCTTCATCTTCTGTATCCAAAATGCACAGCTGGGCAAGTTCTCCATCAAACACGCCAGGTTCCCTCTCGTCATTGTCGGAGTCAGCCTCGTTGCCGTGCGGCTCCTCAGACATGATGGCGGCTTTTAGGAAAGCTTGAACAAAAGTGCCAGCAGACACGCTAGCCCAAGCATCCACAATCCATTCACAAATTGTGGCGTAACTCGCCGGGCGCTGCCTCCTCGTCTTAGTAAAGCTGTGTTCGCCATCTGTCATCCATGGCTCCCACACCGCTCACAACTTCACTTTGAACGCCCTGTTTACACGGATGTCCAGCGGTTCGTCAAGCCTCCCGGAATGATGGCAAGCTCCGAGTTATTGCACTCAGTCGAATGGTGACTGTAGAGACGCTTCTCCCGGCTGTTTTTTGCTCATTAATCCATTGCTCGAGTTGGTCTTCCAACTCGGGCCACCTCGCCTTGTTTCTGCGGAAACTCAGCTTCGTCATCTTGACTTGGCGAAGCTAGTTTTCCTGCTTCCTCCACTTGCGAACCATGGATTCGTTGATCTTGAATTCTCTCGCGGCTGCTCGATTCCCATGTACCTCCGCGTAACTAATAGCTTGCAGGTTAAATTGTGCTTCGTAAGCGTACATTTTGGAGAAAATTTAAGACTTTTAAGTGCGGCTTATTGTGGTGAAAATACGGTAGATGTTTTTACCAATGTGAAATTTGATAAGCATGTTTTGAGTAGACTCACAAAAAATCTCAATATACTGTATATAGTCAAGAAGACACAGGAAATCTGGCATTTTAGTTTGAAGCCCGCTCAAATTGACTCGGTAGTGCGTTTTTGTTGTTGTTTTCTTTAAATTCATCCTTTGAAGTCAGTTTCACTTAAAAACATGACATTTTGTGGATTTGTCTATCATGAGGAGACTCACACTAAAGTCTCAAAAAAGCATGCCCAAAAACAATTTTGTTTTGAAGTGGCCATTTTTGGTTAATGTCAGCCATTTCCGAGTGTCTTTCAAAGATTAACTTGACCTAGAAATGTGTTCAAATTGCTACCACATTTCAACCACGTATACTACAGAGTCGCGCCTAAGTTTGATGAATATGCATTTTTCTTCGTTTTTTTTATTTAGAACTGGAATTTGGATCTCGTTTAAATAGCTTTAACACATTTTATGATTTTTTGTTATTCAGTCAACGTTTTGTTGTGGCTCGGACAAAAATAGAATTAACAAAATTAAACTAAATGTTTATGGTCTATAAGTACAAACAAACTTTGAGTATGTTCGAGAGCTATTTTTGGTTTGTTTGTTGGTTGGTTTGGTTTCCACACATTTAACTTGTTTCTCTGGGGGATATGCAGTGGAAAAACTGACATAATCTGCAGTATTTAAACATTTGAAGTTTCTCGAGTTTTTCTTCTTTAAATTGACTGCCGAAAGTCAAAAAAGGTGAAGTGAAAGCAGGAGAGGAGGCAAAATGAAACCGCATAATTGGAGAGGGTTTCACTTTGAGGAGTTTGAGAGCTCACACAGTCTTAAAAGTACATTTAGTATGTTCACAATCCTGTAACTGGGGTGACAAAAATGGCTATATTTGCGCAACAAGAGGGAGTAACAACAAGCTTTATTTACAGCAGCTCCCTCTGGAGGGGAGAGGCCGCTTGACACCCGTCCAAAAGTCATTCTAATTGGAAAAGCGGGAGAAAGTTTGTCAGAAAAGAAGCATGCCGGCGAGGGACGTCCCCGCACTCAATGTGTCAATTGTTTTTTTTTCCTCTCTTTTACCCCAGCACCAAGCCAAGCCACGCAAATTTGTCTTTGTTTTGAAAGCTTTTATTTGGACATGAATTAAACATGCGGGCCATGCAGGCGGGCTCTCTGACAGCGAGGAAGTGCTCAGTGACAAGTTGCACCTTAATTGCCTTGATGCCGTCCTCGCCGAGCTGTCGTTGTTTGTGTGCATGTACAAATGCACAGACGCGCTGACAATGTGTGGACTCAAACACACGAGGGATGTAACGGTACGGCAAAATCATTGTTCGGTAGGTACCTTGGTTTTAAGGTCACGGTTCAGTTCAGTGAGTGGACAAATCCATAGTATGAAAGAGCTTTTGTGTGAATGGGAACCGATTCAACAGTCCAACAGTCACAGTTTGAATATAGCTGTAAAAATATTGATCATGATGTTTGCTGTTGCTTTGGCTCCATCTTTTTGTGCCGCACTGAGGTTCAAATTTCAAATGCTCGACGTACCGCCAACACCATATTGCTTGCTGTGATGTCCGCTACCCAGGGTTTGAGGTGTACTCTGTTCATTTATGTATTTATGATGTGTGGTAAGAGCTTTAGGCAGATACACTTGTTGGCTCTTGGCTAATTTGCTCTGTGCTGGAAAAGAAAAAAAATCAGAATATATGTACAGGTAAAAGACAAAAAGAAGATATTATTTCCAATATACCTTTTATTGGGGGATATTGGCTAAATCAGTAGGGTTCTTGCTTTGACAGAAAAAATAGTCATGCTGGTCATGACCATTTGTAATAAACCAAAAGTAGGACAGTGATATCCCTCAAAAGTCGTAACATTCAAGATGCAACTATAGTAAGTGTAGCTCAGTTCAGCGAGCATCAAAGAAAGCTGGAATTCATTGCAATTTAACATCGCCCATCTGTCTAGTATATGTGGGTCTAATTTGTTAGTCAAGTCGGACAAAATGTTTATCACTTTATCTGTGACGGATCTCTGGAAATGGCCAACATGACAGTTAAGTGGCCACCTCAAAACAAAATGTCAGACTTCCTGTGTCTTTTCTGGTATGTCTTTTGTGTGTGTTGATCTACTCATGATAGACATGCCTACTAAATGTCATCTTTGCTAAGTAAAACTGGCTTCAGGGGCTGAAGACTTCCAGGCGACACAAAGTTATTGAAGTTCTGTAGTTTATAACGAGTGATCAAACATTGTTGCTATGTCCTGCCGCAAACTAAAATATTTCGTAATTTAGCATCACCCATCCGTCACATATATGTGGGTCCAACTTGGTAGCAATTGACAAAACTCTAAGACAAGTTTGTCTTTGAAGGATGCAAGCTGAAATGACTCTAAAATTTCCACCTCAAACCAAAATGGCAAACTTCCGGTGTCATTTTGAGCGTGGGTTTGTAAGACTCTTTATTCCCATCTCCTCCATTACAAACATATCTATCAAATTTCATGCTGTACCGTGAAACTGGCTACATAGGCTGAATTTTCAAAAACCTCCAGAGGGCACTACTGATTGCCAGAGCTACAACTTCACCAGGATGGACACAACGTAGAATTTTCCAGGTATTCTGCAAATGCAAGTTGCTTGAAGGTGTGCTGGTGTGATAAGATCTTATCTTATTGAAAGTATCATTAGCATGAGCTCACCTGTTTAATGTCCACCTCCCGTGTGCAAGTGTGTGCTTTACAGAAAAGCCTGTGGGAGAAGCCAAACCAAGGAACCTTTAATGTACTTGATCGAGCTGTTGTGTTTCGGATGTTGTTTCAAGTGCTGCCAGATGACCAGGGGCCTCATGTACAAAAGGTGCGTATGCACAAAAACGTGGCGTCCGTTCTTTTTCACGGAAAAGTTCAGATGTATCAAGAGTGACATGACCGTGGAAATGTGCGGTGCCTCACGCCAACAGCATGGCTGGTGTACGCAGGTTTCTGCAGCTTTTGGTGCTTTGGCGATACTTAGAGGTGATGCTGGTAAACAGTTATCATAAATCTGCACATCAGAGACACATTAACAATTAGCACTGATGAACAATTCATGTCCAGCAACATTTGATTTCAACAATGCAATTGAGGCAAGGACTCAGAATTCATTTGTTAACCAGTGTATTTAATGAACCACTGATATTTGTGAGGACACCTATTAATTGATCGAGGCGACCATTTATGCCGCCTATTGCCCTCACAATTGCTTCGTGACAGCACATGCACTGGAAAAAAAAAAAAGAGTCCTTTGAATGTACTTAAATTGAACATGTACATTGGTTGCACATGATTAAAATGTTTAAATTTACATAATTTACCCCTCTTCTCCTAAAAAAATACATGATTTTTTTTCAGCGTGTGTCCACTCCTGTGTTTTAAAATAATAAATTGAGTAATCAAACAGGAGTCAAAGTTTTTTCCTCTTTGATATGCTGATGTGCTTCTATTTGAATTCAAAAGATTTATTACAAATACCACACATACAACATTTATGCATGAACCTTTATCTCACAGGGCTGAGTGTAGGTTACTGTATGAACAGATTTGTTATGAGTTCTAAAAAATACATGGTATTAACCTTGTGGGGTGATCATAGTGAGCCACGTGTCCTCCCATCACCCCTGACAGAGCAGCATCACCCATGATCGCAGCGATTCTCTCCTTGAACGGGGTGAGGCCCTCCACGTCGGTTCTTCTGCCTTTTTTTGGCCACACTTTGGCGGTGGGCAACTGTCCTCCGCTTAACATCCACCTTAATGTCTGACCACTTCTTTTTTAGTTCACCGTATTCTGTCTCCACAGAATTGACAGCCGCACACGCGCTTTCCCATTCACTCCTCTTTCGCGTGTTGTTAACGCCGTAGGACAGCGTGCCAAAGAGGATTTTCTTGCGCGCCTCCATTTCATTATTAAAATTATTTTCTTTATTACCTTGCTCATTTTCCTTTTTTTCTGATCATGCAGAGATTGGCATCTCAGGTGCAGGGTTCATTTAAATATGATTTGCATATTCAAATATGGGCGTGGACAGGGAGGAGTCGGCTACTCCAACATGTGCGCGCATTTCCACGTTGATTGGAATGTACGAAGGAAATGTGCTTGGATTCATGAGTACGCATACATCATACATCGGAATAGTTTTGTGCGTACGACATTTTCTGGATTTGAGACAAGTTTGGCTCTGAATGACCTCTTGAAATAACTAAAAGGACTCCAAAAATGCCCACTTCAAAACCAAAATGGCAGACTTATGTTGTCTTTTCGGACATGGGTTCTTGAGAGTTTTTCGTGCGTCTACTCATGATGACAACAGCCATCAATTTTCATGTTGCTCTGCATAACAAGCTTGGCATGTTAGACCTTAGAGAGTTGTTAGACTTGTGTGTTCTAAGGCAAGTTTTCAATCTCTGCTGCCATGCTTGGCCCAAACGCAATGATGAAAACCAAACTGTTTCACGATTTAGCATTACCCATCTTTCTTGTTTCCAATTTGGTGGCAATCAGAAAAAAAATCTCTAGTACAAGTTGATCTTGAAAGGATCCCTCCAATTGGCCAAAATGACCATTAATTGGCTTTTTTTTTTTCGTGCACAGGTCCATGAGGGTTTTTCATGTCTTCTCATAATAAACATGCCTACCAAATATCATGTTGCTAAGCAAAAGTGGCTTCAAAGGCTGGATTTTTCAGACATTCAGCATTTTCAGACTGCCACTATCTTGCACATTTTTGAGTCTGGCCAAAATGTCACAAAAATATTTTTGGCCATAGCTTTTTGAGTCTTTTCTTGCAGGTATAGTGATGATAGGCACACCTACCAAATTCAATGTTGCTAGGTAAAACTGGTTTCGGGTGCTTGAATTTCTTAGTTTTTTATTTTGTATTTTTATTTTGTATTTTTTTAAATAAAAAAAAAGTTTTTTATTTTTTAAAATGTTTTAATTTGTATTATTATTCCAGCGGGCGGCCGCACAGTGGAAGACTGGTTAGAGCGTCTGCCTCACAGTTCTGAGGACCGGGGTTCAATCCCCGGCCCCGCCTGTGTGAGTTTTTGCATGTTCTCCCTGTGCCTGCGTGGCTTTTCTCCCGGTACTCTAGTTTCCTCCCACATCCCAAAAAACATGCATGGTAGGTTAATTGGCAACTCTAAATTGCCCGTAGGTGTGAATGTGAGTGTAAATGCTTGTTTGTTTATATGTGCCCTGCGATTGGCTGGCAACCAGTTCAGGGTGTACCCCGCCTCCTGCCTGATGACAGCTGGGATAGGCTCCAGCACGCCCGCGACCCTAGTGAGGAGAGGCGGCTCAGAAAAGGGATGGATGGATGGATATTCCAGTGGGCGTAGGTTTTCACCAGGATGAACATGCCAGTGCAATTTGGTGAGTTTTGGAATATGGGTTAATTCCCTCCCCCCCCCCCCCCCAAAACAAAAAAAGTACAGGTAGAGTTTTGACCCACCAACATCAACTACCTTGGCCATGTTGTACTTGTACCCTTCAAAATCACTAGCTCCTTGCCCCAATGACTTTTAGAAGACAAGCACTGGTAACCTCATGCGGCTTAAATCATCTCATCTAATTAAAAATCCCCATCATGCATTCGTTAGACGAGCTAATAAACAAGTGTGGGTGTTAAAGGATCTGACATGGGGGATATCATAATGTGTGTGTCACAACAATAATCATTGGTGTTGATTGTTGTCGTGTTGCTGACCACACGTCCTTGAAAGTAATTCAATCACTGCACTCTGATTGGTTTAAATATTCCTCAATCAATTAGAGAATTGTTTGGCGCAATGTCGTAAAGTCCACAAGAGAGAGAGAAAAGGACGACTGATGAGGAGTTTGTTTAGCAACCTTATTTTATGTCCTTGTCTGTCTGATTTGCATCAGGTCATCAGCGCCCGTGTCCACAAATGATTGACATGTTGGTTGGACCATTTGTCTACACAGCACAAGCAAAGTAGACATCCTTGAAAAATCTATCAACAAAATTAACTTTATTTCTCTTGATCCATCCATCCATTTTCTGTACCGCTAATCCTCACTAGGGTCGTGGGTGTGCTGGAGCCTATCCCAGCTATCTTCGCGCAAGAGGCAGCGTACACCCTGAACTGCTCGCTAGCCAATCGCAGAGCATATAGAAACAAACAACCATTCGCACTCACATTCACTGTGATTAACTATGTTTCTTGCTTTAGTAATACACGGGAAATGCCTCCATCTCTTTGTAATGGTACACAGTTACAGTATGTTTTTGTATATTATGCTTATATTATGCTTTTTGTATATTATGCTTATCCTCACAAGGGTCGGGGGCGTGCCTATCCCAGCAATCTCCGGGCATGATGCGGGGTACACCCTGAACTGGTTGCCAGCCAATCACAGGGCACATACAAACAAACAACCATTCACACTCACATTCATACCTATGGGCAATTTAGAGTCTTCAACTAACCTAGCCTGCATATTTTTGCGATGTGGGAGGTACCCGGAGAAAACCCACATAAGCACGGGGAGAACATGAAAACTCCACACAGGCAGGGCCAGGGATTGAACCCCGTTCCTCAGAACTGTGAGGCAGATGTGCTGAACCAGTCGGTCACCGTGCCGCTATGATTAAACATATATATTGTAGAGGACTGTGATTCTTGGCTAGAATTTTAACAAACAGACTGCAACAACATCAAACTACCAAAACTCCCATTTATTTCTACTAGTCTTAAACGCCATAAATGTTTCAAGAATCCAATAATCGCATTCACCTTAACGGCTTGGTGGCAAAGTTTAGCATACAAACTTCAATACAATAAATTAAAAGCAGCAATAAAAAAAAGAATACCAACACTCCAGAGCACCTTCGAACTGCCGGAGTTTGTCAAGCAAATAATGAAGCTTCTCCCGCAAAGTAAAATAAATCCCTCAAAAGTTTATAAATTAATTTCATGTACTAAATCAATGCACTTACCAATCACCAAATGGGAAGAAGACTTCTCCATATCTGCTGACCGTAGCTACTAGAGACAGATTTGTAACAATACGTTTAGAATGCCAAAAACACAAATCTACAGCTTATACAATATAAAGTGCTTCATAGAACACACTTTACTCAGTACACTATGTATAAAATGGGCTTCTCTGGGGGGGTGGCATTGGGTCCCTGCCAGTTGTCAGGGGCGCCTCGGTGGGGCCAGCGGACCGCCCTGGGACCCCTGGGCCTGATCCCGCCCCTCGATTGATTGGGTGGGGTCCTCAGCCGCCGCGATGCGGCCACAGCAATTACAGGACACTTCTGTCAGTCTTTGTCGCTCTTTATCCCCTCAGTTATACTCTCGTCCTGTAGACTTTTATAATTCACATAATTAATGCTACCACACTTCAGTTGTACAGTCGGGTTCACGACCCTTGTCCCCTTCTTCTCCTGTCCTTGTCCTGTTCTATCTTATCCTGTCCTTCCCTCACAGGGTGTAGCACTACAGCCCCATGCAACACTCATATTTAATGTTTCATTGTTGTAGATAATGTAATGATTTACTTCCCTCATCCTGTTTACAATTAGTGGTTTGTCTTTTGTCTTTGTTTCTCTCTCCCTTCTAGAAACTTTCTTTTGTTCGACTGATCAATTCTGATTCGCAATAAACCTCAATTATAATACCACAGCGGAAGCTTCAAAACTCCACTGTGACACAGTAAAACTGTTTCCGCATGAAAGGGATACAGATTTTCCATTCTGCTTGACCTAACAGCCGAACAGGACAAAAAAAACAAAAAAAAACAAAAACATATATATTACATTATTACATCACTATTATTCCCTCTTAATATCTTAGAGTACAAAATGTATTAGCATGGTTTTAATTTTGCTGTGTAAATTCATTTACAGCTGTTAGGGAGGATAAATACTACTTGGCAGGAAAGATAATTGCAGTGTCAGTTGTACATGGAGGTCTAGGACCACATTTCCTGTCAGGCCAGCTTTCATTCAACTCAACGGTTAATTTAGCAACGGATGGAGAAATTGTGAAACTTTGTAAGAGGTGAGAATAGTACCAGTGTTGTGAGGCAGTTTTACACAGTGACCCATGTATTTAAAACAGTGTTTCTTTCGTATGTGTACGATTGTATTGGCTTCAATTTAGTTTTGATAGGTTATGGTATGTTTATATCTGTAGGTATAATGTCACAGACTAAAAACTAGGCCAGGATATGTAGTTAAGCGCAAAAATTAATTTTGGTATTTATAGTTTGTCTTTCAGATTGAGAATGCTGCATCGCTTTAAGCTCTGCAAGATTCAATCATGAGGAATAGCACAGTTACAGACAGGAGGTTGTCTGAGACAGGTGGCTACTGTAGAACTAAAAAAAAAAAAAAAAGTACCCTATCCCTATAAATAAGGCCAGTATCGACCTGACAGTGATACCCGGTATCGGTATTCGCCCTTCCCAATTCCGTCATTAACGGCCCTGCGAGGGAAACCATAACTACGATGTGGCCCACGACAAAAATGAGCTTGACACCCCTGCGCCCGGTTTGTGATTATAGAGAAGCCATTTTCTATTTTTATTTTTTTTAGAAAATATCGGCACTACACAGAGGTGAAAATATGTGTCTGACCTCTTTGTAGATTCAAAGATGGTATTTCAGCCCTTCATTTTTTGAATGCACTCCAACAGCACCCTACTTCGCTGGTCCTTGTCCTGTGCCACTGAAAAGAAACTCACTAACTTTGTACTTGAGAGATTCTTCAAACCCAGTCCTTTAGGGAGTAACAGGAGACAGACAGAAAGTCGAACCTTAGCCTACTGGGCTTTGATTGTGAAGGTTTGTAAATTTTATAACTACAGTATTTGGGAGATGACATCACCATGGTGTATCTGAACATTTTTTCTTTGCAGATGGTCAAGCGTCTGCGTCTTGCAACTGGGTTCAGTGCACTTCCCCCCCTCTGGCTTGGATCCACTCCCAAGAATAGAGTTCCAGGGTGGCTCTTCATTCTTAATGGCAAATACATGTTCTAACAAATCGATATTGCCACTATTAGTCATACAATGTGTTTAAGTAACAAATGGACTTTGGTTTACAAAATAGTCCAGGATTTGGATGTTTGTCAACTGTCAATCTGCTTTTAGTTAATGGGCCACATGCACCACTCACGAAAGCTACAGATAAACTTGTGTAAATTTTTTAATGCACATGTTCAATGTTTTAAAACTTTTTTTTTTTTGTCTTCCTGAGACAAGACAACGCCTAACAATTGATCAACAGTACAAGGCTGCAAATGGGAAGTGACCTCTGCGCACAGTGTCATTAGCAGGTTGCAATAAATGTTGTCATTCAGTTCTGTTTTCACAGCAGATTATGCAAAAAGTATTGATACATTGAATAGGTGGACAGTTCAAATTAAGATCATCTATAAATGTTGTCGTGAATTTCAGGTGCATCCTGACACTTGAGCCAAAAGCCCGATATCCCCAACCACTAGAGTAGTATATGTGTGATTTGACTTCAAGTGGCACAGAGAATTAAAATTATTTAAAACTTAATTTATTTTTATTGACCCTTGTTTTCATGAAGTTGATTTTATTTATTTAATTGATTTCTCAGTTTATTTTTTGGTTATTTAATATTTAATTGTGTTTCTTGTTTGGATTTGGAAAAAGAGTTCAGACTCAGTATCTGTGCTATTTGTTCTTTGTTGTTAAAAGTGCACTTAAAGTTGCAGTTCAATTATAAATGTTCCAAATACTCATCGCCTCATTCGCCTCAGGTTTGATAAATAACATTGTGCATGCAAAATGTATCTATTTGGATATCGCTACTCCCACATCATGCAAAATTAACTGCATGGCATATTTGCACATTTGGCAGATGCAGTCCAGGGTGCGCCCAGTTAGTAAATCAGCTTCCACTTCAGCACAACAGTTTATGCCCATTTTTGCACGCACAAACCTTCATTAAATCAGGCCCTGTACTGTATGTTGTTTAGAACTCTGAACTACTGCTCTGCTCTGCTCCATGTGGCCTTCAGAGCTTCCACAGATGGCCAGGAGTCTGTCCCCGTTGAGTACGATGCATATATGTTTTGACGTTTTTTGTCATGTTGTTAGATAAATATTGATTGTGAACTGCTACATTGTAGTTTATACACTACAAAACTATCGAGGTTTGGATTTGTTTGGACGTGATGTTTTGGGAGGTAAAGATAACTGTGTTTCCTGCTTTGGTAATAATGGCATTCATCCTTAAATATGGGGAATGCCTCTGTCTCTTCTTTAATGCCACACATAGTTATACAGTACACATGTAGCATTTTTGTACGTTATATTTGCAACGAGATGGTGTTATTTAGAAGTGGATTAGGTCACTGAAGGCCCAGGTCCCAAATTTAGCGCCCGTCACAGTAGAATGCAGTTGAACAAAAATGTCGGTACATCCCTCGTATTAAAATGATTGCACATACTGTATTTACTGTGCACAATAGAAATTAACTGAATGGCTAGAAATAATCAAGTCAAAAAGGTCCCAGGTATGCATGGAAATTTGCGCTATGCACATATCATATGATTAATGTGATTGCTCTTCTTGACTGTTATTTTTGATCACCCACACTGTATGTAATAGAAGAAAACAGAACAACTAGAAATAATCCAGAACGAGATAAATCCACGGCACACTCAGGCACAGGTGTTTGTACAATTGTAATTGATGCAGTTGCTACTCTCAGCAATTATTCATGATAACAACCATGCTGTACAGTAGAAATTAATAGAAGAACCCAAAATAATCCACAGTCAAAAACTCCATGGTAATTAATGTGATCACTCCTCCCACCAGGTTTTCATCATACAGTCACAGCCACCTTGCACAATAGCAAGGAACAGAATGTCTAGAAATAATCCAGTCAAAAAAAGTCAGTGGTACAAACATAAAGTATAATTAATTTCATGGCTCCTCTTAAATAATAGAATAAAAGAGCAACAAAAAAAGTCCACAATAAAGAATAAACAAAACCTGAGTGACAATCCCACCCAAAAAACCTAAACGACAGAAAACATGACATCACTTAAAATGACCAATAAATATTACATGAATGGGAAGTGGAACCAAGATTCATATTTACACCTGCCTCAAGTTAGAACATTGAAGCATCGGAATATTGAATGTGGGAATAAAAGGCTGCATTTTATCATCTGAGGAGGGTCCCCACCTGAACCCCCCGTGGCCCCCCTTAGCCTGCCAACAACAAAGCCTCCAGATTTCACTTGCCACAGCGCGACCGATCCAGGGATTGCACATTTTCATACATGCGAGTTCAAATGATAGATGAGGCAATCTAGAAAGGTTGTGCTGGAAGATAAATCAGCAGGGAGACACATAAAAAATAACACACACACAAACACACACACACAAACCGAGTTCTCCCAGGACCGGATACTAGCATACATATTCACAAGGTGCGATAGCAGTGTGCCAATTGCTTGTTATTCACCACAATACACAGTGATCCGGTTTTCATTTATGTTAACGTATATCAACTTCCTTTGTATGCAATAACTGGAATTTATTCCTCACCACTCACATTACCATACTTTTCCATGAGCCTTTTTTATAAATGTTTTTTTTTTTTTTTTTCCCACAGATCGACAACTCTCTGGTTTTCACATTGATTATCTTAATTTTCAGTTTTTGCTTGCAGTGTCTGCATCTAACCCCCCGCATTATTGCTTTTCACGATTGCTGTTTTTTTCAAACCCATATACACTACATGTACTGTATCTGTTTTTAATGTGGTTAAGTAATATTATTGAATAATAATAATGAATAATTAATATTAATATTTAGTTGTACTGTAAATCATTTGCTTGCAGTAAGTAAATTAAACCAGTGAACCACAGATATCACCAAACTTTGATAGTATTCATTTTATTATTGGTTATTTTTTTACCCCATAGACAGCTACAGTATGTGATGTTTAAGTTGTTATTATTGTGTGCAAATCCTTTGCATACAATAGAAGTAACTGGATTTATAGCATGTGACATCGTGACACCACCACACCTTCCCATTCTTGTTTTCAAACTCTGTTCTTTTCAAAATGTTCTTGTTATTGCACCCTCATAAACAGCTCGATGGTTTTCATGTTGGTTAACTTAAATATTAAGATATACACATCGACAAAGTTAGTCATTCTTATTTTCAATATTGTTTTTCACTCATCGCACAGCTGTCTCTGGTTTTTGTTTAGGTTAACTTTATACTTAGTTGCAAATCCTTTGCATGCTATATCTAGATCAAAGCTATGACCCCCTTACATCATAAACTTTTGTATTTTTCTTTTCACAATTGCTTGTTTTTCGCCCATAGACAGCTATCTGGTTTTAATGTCAATTCACCTATTTAGATTTCCATTTCCAATATATTCATTAAGCCTATGTCCCACTGCATCGAAAATCTTTGACATTCTTTTCACAAATGTAGTAGTTTTTATCTGTTGTTAATAATAGTTGTTAGCTCATGTATACACTTGTAAGTCACTTTTAAGAGTTTCTAATGTCAGGACTTACCACTAAATCCTCAACTTTGAGAGCAATTTAATTTCTCAATGCTGGTGATGAAGGTGAATAATTTATGACCCAGCAAGACTGACATTTAATGGAGCCATTGGTGATGGTGACCTAACAAATTCATCAATGTCTAATTTATTAAACACACGAGAGGGTCGCACGTCCACTGCGGCCATTCGTCTTACAGAGAGTGTCATGCGGCCGCTGGAAAGAAAAAAAAGTAAGCGGTGAAACCCTGATGTCTCTTGTCAAGTGACAAAACAAACAGCTTGCTCTCAGCACGGTGAGGATGGAATGGTGAGATGTCCCATGAGAAAAACTATTAGAATGCATTGACTTCAAATTGACTTCTTTTGACAATTGCTTGTTTTCAACCCTAGATAGGTCTCTGGTTTTCATATTGGATACATCTCGAATTAGTACAAATGTAGTCTTTACAGGCAAAACCTAAATCTGATACTGAGCGTTGTTTTTGTAAGAATAATTAATGAAACAGGACCCAACTGTCAGTTACTCGATCCAATACTTTTGCTCAGGTGGCTTCAAACAAAAATAATTGTTTATAGATATAACCTTTGATGGCTACCGGCCATCTTTTGCCATGTCTTTGGGGTTGGGGGGGATCAATTCATTTTGTAAAGCTGATATAATAAGGATTGTAAAATACTGGTCTTAAGTCCGGACTGCTTGAGTTCTGAGTAGAAACAAGTTGTCTACGACCAGTTTGATCCGTGACTTTGGGTAGTTTGGGCTTTATATGTTCAGCATCGCTAAGAATGAATAGATGGTTGATGTAAATGAATGATTGAATAACAGTGACTGGAGTTCTGACTAGAACGAACAAATCCAATCTTAGACTTTGGTTATCTCGATAATTGTCAGTCACGTAGAATATCACTAAAAATAAATAAATGATTGCTTCATGTTAAACAGTTTTGGATTGGTTGATAGATAGAAGGCTTCTCAAGTTTGTTAATAGAACCAATCAATCTTTGACATTGGCTACCCCGACCATCGTATGTATGTCCAATGCTTCAAAAACTAACTAAAACTAACTAGATGTTTTATGTAAACCCTGATACTGGATATCCAGTATAACAGAAGATTGGTTGAAAATAAGGACTGCTCACCTTCTGAGTAAAAAAAAACAATCTGATCTATAACCTTGTCTACTTCGCCAACTTGTACCACATAAATCAATTGGCTTCTTGGTGAATCTACAAAATATACTGTATACAGTAAATATCTGTTGATGTTACCGAAACGAAAGCTACAATAAAAACAACGACAATAAAGTCCACAAAGAGAATTATATAAGCAGGCCATGGTCTACGGGGATCTGCGGTCACGTTGGCATGCATCACGGCTATTTGTCGCGCCTTATTGCCTCCACTTTACTTCCACCGGGGCGGACGTCATTACGGCGAATTTGCTGCTCTCAAGCAGCAGGCTCAGTGGGCCGCAAAAAAACTGACTAATTACAAAAGAAGCTGTGGCGGCTCGTCACGGCACTGAGTAATACTCGGGCCCAAAAGGCCGCAGGCAGTCGCTGGATTGCCATTTATTGTAGACAACACAGAAGAATGCAAAACCTTGCAGAATAAAAAATGTGATGGCAATTTTTAGCATACCCTCCCCTAAATATAATCCTTTATCACTCACAGTTGCAAGTACAGTGTACTGTAACTACTGCACGACCTACTCGGCTGGCCACTGCTCTACCCACTATCAATGTTAAACTTAACGCCAACCTAACCCTAACCAAACTCGAAATCCTAATTGTGATCCTAACCACTAATTCTCACCCTTTGACCAATCCATAATACTGACCCCCTCAGAGTAAACTCTAATTTTAACCATAAACCTTCAACCTGGGTGACGGTCACTTTTCTTCCTAATTTAAATCCTTCCCCCTAACCTTAATCTTAACCCTCAAACCCTAAATGCTAATCTTAACCAATCCCAACCTAATCCTAAACCCATTTTTCGTTTATTTAAATGTTTACTGATTTGTAAAAATAAATAAATAAAATAAACCCCCAAAATTAAAATTTAACCTAATCCTAACCCAAATTTAACATCTAACCTTAATCAATTTTAAAATGTGCTTAGTTCATTTTCTTTACAATTTTGAGCATGTTTTGATTTGGTTTTGATTCAGGCATGATTGTATTTATTTATTTACAAATGTGAAAATTCAGCATCTGGGCAGACTAAAATTCAGCATCTCGCCAAATTAAGAATGACATTTAAAAAAAAAAAAAAAAAAGATGATATAATTCTAATTTTGGACATAAGTCATTTCAGAGTTAGTGAGAAATTGTCACGAGTTGAACTTTTCTCTTTGGACTGTCAAAACAAAGTTACAATTTCTTTTTTATCGGCTTTGAAGACTTACCTTCCTCTTATTAATTTTATTATTAGCTTCAGTGATTTGCTGACTCCTCGGGATTTCAAATGGCAATAAAATTGTTTCCTTGAGTTGTCACTTGTTTCCTTGAGTTGTCACATTCTGTGTTCTATTACTGAGACTCAAATGTCACCACCAGTGTCATTTATGAACTTCCCACAATACCAGGTGGTGTCACTATTGGAATATATTAAATATAGAGCTAACTGCCTCACTCAAAGGTCACTTGGGAGTTCAAACACCGGGTGAAAGCAGGGCTGAAGTGTGAAACCTTTGCTTCCGAGAGGTTGGCCTTCAGCGTGGCATATCGCAGCCGAGAATTCCCGCAGAGACGGGGCTCGCTTCTGGGGGGAACGCCAGCCAATCTCCCGCCTGCTCGTCTACCTGGGAACAGCTGCAGATGCCATCTGCTGAATTTGTTGTGGTCGCCCACCACCTGCAGGGGCGCACCATCCCTCGACTGTGACATTTGGAAAAATATCCATGTTCAACCTTCGTTTTAAGTTGTGGTTCGAAATGTGGTTCGATTTCAAAATTAATCCGTCAAGACAAATATTTGTAGAATAATAATCATAGTAACTAGGCGGGCCTTGTTCTTTTCTTCTTTTTATTAAATGCATCTAGCGATGGATGACCTGAGGTGCACTTGTACCTCATTACTCGTAATAAAAGGGGGGGGGGAAAACGACTGAACCACAGTGGGTATCTCAGAAAAGCCCAAGTCGGGTCACTCTAAAGAAGGAGTGCCACTGTATACTTTGAAAAAAAAAAAAAAAAAAATGGCATGAGCAATGAACCATGATACAGCTGGAAGACACACATATTAAGACACAGCAGGGTTCCACAAATTAAAACCAATTTCCGCAAAACGTTCTAAGTTCCATTTAGTTGTGCATATGGCACAACTAAATTACTGAAATGGAATGCACGAAAAACATGCACTTTTAACTTAATTCTTCTTCTTTTCCTTTCAGCTTGTCCCGTTAGGGGTCGCCACAGCGTGTCATCCTTTTCCATGTAGGTTTATCTCCTGCATCCCCTTCTCTAACAAACCATCGAAGTCTGCTCTCTCTAACTTTGTCTCCAAAACATCTAACCTTGGCTCTCCCTCTGACGAGCTCATTTCTATTCCTATCCAGCCTGGTCTCTCCTAGAGAGAGATGTCAACATCTTCCATTCTGCCACCTCCACCTCTGCTTCCTGTTGTCTCTTCAGTGCCACTGTCTCTAATTCGTCCATCATGGTAGGAGTCACCACTGTCTTATAAACTGCTCTTCATCCCAGCAGAGAATCTTCTGTCACATAACACACCTGACATCTTCCTCCACCCGTTCCAACCTGCTTGGACCCGTTTATTCACTTCCTGACCACACTCACCATTGCTCTGGACTGTTGACCCCAAGCATTTAAAGTCCTCCACCCTCACTATCTCTTATCCATGTAGCCTGTCTCTTCCCTTCCACCCCTCTCATTTATGCACGTATATTCTGTCATACTTCAGCTAATATTTGTTCCTCTCCTTTCCAGTGCTTGCCTCCACCTTTCAAACTGTTCCTCCCCCCGCTACCTGCTTTCACTGTCGACCACAATGTCATCTGCAAACATCATGGTCCATGGGGATTCAAGTCTAACCACATCTATCAGCCTATCCATCACCACTGCAAAGAGGAAGGGGCTCAGGGCTGATCCCTGATGCAGTCCCACCTCCACGTTAAACTCCTCTGTCACACCTACAGCACACCTCACCACTGTTCTGCTGCCCTATATGTCCTGTACTATTCTAACATGCTTCTCTACCACTCCAGACTTCCGCATGCAGTACCTCAGTTCCTCTCTGGGTACTCTGTCATAGGCTTTCTCTGGATCGACAAAGACACAATGCAGCTCCTTCTGACCTTCTCTGTACTTTTCCATCAACACCATCAAGGTGAATAATGCATCTGTGGTACTCTTTCTAAGCATGAAACCATACTGTTGCTCGCAAACACTCACTTCTGTCCTGAGTCTAGCCTCCACTACTCTTTCCCATAACTTCATTGTGTGGCTCATCAACTTTATTCCTCTATAGTTCCCACAGCTCTGCACATCAGCCTTGTTCTTAAAGATGGGCACTAGCACATTTTTCCTCCATTCCTCAGGCATCTTCTCACCCACTAGAATTCTGTTGAACAAGCTGGTCAAAAACTCCATAGCCACCTCTCCAAGATGCTTCCATACCTCCACAGATATGTCATCAGGACCAACTGCCTTTCCATCTTTCATCCTCTTTAGTGTCATTCTAACTTCCCCCTTTACTAATCATTGCTACTTCCTGGTCCACCACACTTGCCTCTTTTATTCTTCCTTCTGTCTCATTTTCCTCATTCATCAACTCCTCAAAGTATTATTTTCATCTATCCAGCACACTACTGTCAGCAGTCAAAACATTTCCATCTCTATCCTTAATCACCCTAACCTGCTGCACATCCTTCCCATCTCTCTCCCTCTGTCTGGCCAACCTGTAGAGATCCTTTTCTCCTTCTTTTGTGTCCAACCTGGCATACATGTCATCGTATGTCTCTTCTTTGGCTAGTAAACTAGTGGTAGGTCAAAATCTTAAACATTTTGACAGAGCAATTTTTTTTTTTATGTAAGTGGGCCTTGTTATTTGTTTTCTTTTTAAGTTGATGTTTTTTTAAAAAATATTTTTAGATTTACATATCATATACTGTATTGAGTTTTTTTTACCATCCAAGAAGCTTTTAATCAAAATGACTAATGAACATTTTTTGGTATAACAAAGAAACAAACAGGATGTTTAATGGCCTCTGCAGGACTCCCCTTGTTGTCCGACGATGTTATTCCTGTTTGGATGTGCCAACAACCAAGCACAGTCAGCACATCCTGAGCTCTAAAATGATCTTAATTAGCATTGGCTCTTAATTGGAGTCCAGATTTTAGGGACATCTTCTCACTTAATGGAGCTTGACAATTCATGAGTCAGAGCTTTTTCTTGTGTTGGTCAACAGATGGAGCGAAAAACTAGTTTTCTTTGTCACTGGACGTGTTGACAGTGTATACTGTATGTACTGATTTAACGTTGAGCCATCTCCCGTTGAAACATTATGTAAAATCTGTACAATTCTTGAAAAATATTTCATTTGAGTTTAAGGATCAATTAAAAGATAACTGAATCAGCACAACTAAAAACTTAGTTGGTAATAATACTTACTGTACTAATCACAAGAAACATACGCTGATATGGCTTCACATCCCAGCTGTACAATATGGTATTGTACACCATTCAAAGTTTAGATGCTGGGCTAAACCTGTGAAAAAATATACAGTACATGTATATTTTTAAATTAGGAGAGCCTTGTTCTTTTCTTCACTTGTTTTTTTTTTTTGCTATAGCCCTATATTTTTTAAACTATACTTTCATGTACATGGTATATTAAATATATTAACCACTAAACAAGCAGCGAGTCGATTTGACCGATTTAAATTTTTAAAACCCTTCTAAAAAAAAACAACTTTTTTTTCATGCAAGTATGCCTTGCTCTTTCCTTCTTGTTACACATTTTTAATGATTTTTGAATGTTCATGGCATATTAAAGACATTTGCCACCTTGTCAAATTTGACCGCTTACAATTTTGTTTTACTCTAGAAATCATTGAATTATGCAGCATGATGAGCATGTTGGCATTGTTTGGACTGCAGAAGCCAACAGTCGCCTTTGGCTTCTTTGTGTGTTTGTTAAATCCTTGTCCACACGGAAACAAGTTTAAATATGTCTGCAAAGTTTTTTTTTTGTTTTTTTTTAAAATCATTTCTATATTTCGTTCACGCGGAACCGGCATTTTCGGAGCCTGAATAAGATTATTTTTTAAAATCCACCCCCAGAGTGAATACATTTGAAAACGCTGCACTTGTGTTTCCAAGTGCATAACACATAACGTCACTTTTGGACAGAAACCCCCCTGTGTTCAAATTTGCTCAATTTCAATTTTTTTTTCACAAATTAATAATATTGGTCTGTTGATTTTTTACAAATTACTAACTAAAGTGTCGAAAATGGCTTGCTCTCTTTGACGATGCAATGTTAATGCTTCAACAAACATGCCATTTTTCTTTCGTTCCCTGAAGTGTGATATTTTTAGAGAGGCGATGGTTCCACCCAACCCCAGCGATATGCATCTTTCCTGTGACAATGACACGGTAGACCCAGTTGTTGCACAACCATTAACTAAAACCGCCAACATTATTAATACCAATGGTGGATCACTGTGTTAACTGTTCTTTACCTTGGTGGTGATCTGGGCTCGCGTTCCAAAGCAAAAGTTCTACCTTGTCGTCAGTCCATACAAATGTCTCCTTTCTTGATCTTTTCACATTTTTTTCACAAATTTGTGAGTATATTTACATTGAACAGGCTTCTTGTTCTCTGTTTTTGGTGACTGAGAGTGTTACAACGCCACTTCAGGCCTGGCATATCTACTACAGCATTTTAGTGTCTGTGTGGACACACACATTTCTTGAAACAATTCTGTGTGTAATGGCAATCTTTAAAGTGGCACGTAAATTCGACACACCACAGAGAAGAGTAATGTTACCGGCAACCAAATTTGAACGAATAAAAAAAAAAATCGCTAAGTATATAAAATCAGGTTTCAAAACTTTAATAATAAGGGCCACCTCTCAGCTCTCAGACGCTGTGGGTGTGTCAAATGGATGTGCCAAAAAGAATCAAACATACTGAGGGGGTGATAGCTGTAACATCACATTAGGAGGCGCAACTTCAAAATGTTATGGTTATTGTGGACTATAATCATAAAAATAAGCACACAAATCACTTACCCTCGTTGTTGGTGACATAATGTTACAACCGAACACGTGACCTGATGACAGCGGGACCGTAGGAGGAGGAGGACCAGGTAGTTAGACAGTTGGCACTGGCCCATTCACGAGTATCAAGTCACTCGCGAAGCCATGTTGTCTCTGGTGAAAACTACCCGTCGTAAAATGCGCACTGCAGAGTCGGCTGGTGGTGTTGATGTTCAGCTCGTCATCTGCATGTGTCTTTAAAAAGTCAATCCATACCTTTTTTTATTTCCTCATATTCTGGGAGCTTAAAAAAACATCACTGAGCTGTTATGTAAATTGAGGCATGCAGTGATGATGCATTTTCGGTGTGTAGTCTTAGCTTGATAACTGCATGCTGGAGTGGTAAATGGGCCTTGTTATGGAAGCTAAGCACAGCTAACTCACACCTGAGCAGCATAGCCAAATGAAATGACGTCACTTTGTACTTATACTTTATAGTGGTCAAAAAGATGCTTAAGCTACCGTATATCTCAACAATTCAGCACTGGATTGTTATGTCTTTGCAGGTTTTCAGCACTTATCTTCAAACATATTTAACAGATTTAGAACCAAAACATGGCTGTCTGCTTAGAGCCTATTTTAAAAACAAAAAATAAATAGTTTGGCTCCGTTTCTGTGTGGACATGGCCTTAAATTGTTGAAAAACGATTCCCTTCTAGGGTACGCTACGACATTCCTGTTATTCTGTGACAGTGCATCAGTCATTCCCGCGGGACAATTTAGTCTGAACAAGGTGCTCCCAAACATCCGTCAAATGACATTTAGCTTTTGTTGTCCTTCTCTATTATGAATTTCCCCCAGTGAAGGCCCGACTCATGTCTTTGATTAGATTGCCGCTGGGCTGACGCTGTAGCATTACTTACCGTAATGAGTTGCCGCTAATTGTAATGAATTACCCTGGGGTTTGACATATTACCTCAGCCACATACAAACACTCTGTTGTATGCTGCGACTACCTTCTGGATTGATTAAAAAAACACAATTAGGAATGAATACCTTTTGATTACGCACGCGTGACAATTTGCATTATTTACACCGCTAAAAAATATTGAGCTGGACTCACAGTGGGTAATCTTCAAATGAAAAATGAAAATATTAAATATTATTGTTTGTGTGTTATTGTACTATTTTGCACAAAGTTTTGATAGTTACGCGTCGTCCTGTAAAAGAGCTCAATATTCTCATGGACAATGTTAATAAATGCGAGTCATCCTCCGAATGTCTGCAAGAATGCACTATTGGACAAACCTCAACCCGGTTTCGTTATCCGAGTGGCATAATACCAGTTTTGACTGATATTATTCCTTTAACAATACCATGTTTTGCTATAGAACAGAATGGACGTCATAGTATCAGTGTTCGGGTTCTTGAGGTGACCCAATTAGGACATAAATGTTGTATTATCTGTGTACTAGTAAATCAATATAGCGATTTTTCCTGAGAATAAGATGACTTGAGGTTGTTGGGAGGATCCCCTTGGAAGCAAAGCACTGAGTTTATTCTGCAAAGCGCTATTTGTTTGTGTGCCACCCTAAACCTGAACCCTAACCAAACACGAACCCCACACCCTCTCTCTAACTGTAACCTGAATTAACCCCTAATCCTAGGTCTAACCATAAACTTTAACGGAACTAACACTTACACTCTAACACTAACCCCAGCACTAAAACTAACTCTAACTCTGGAGCTAACCATTACTCCTAATGCTAATCTAGCCAAAACCCAAACCCCTAAAACTCATCCTCCATCCATCCATCCATTTTCTGAGACGCTTCTCCCCACTAGGGTCGCGGGCATGCTGGAGCCTATCGTAGCTATCATCGGGCAGGAGGCGGGGTACATCCTGAACTGGTTGCCAGCCAATTGCAGGGCACATAGAAACAAACAACCATTCGCACTCACATTCACACCTATGGGCAATTTAGAGTTGTCAATTAACCTACTATGCATGTTTTTGGGATGTGGGAAGAAACCGGAGTGCCCAGAGAAAACCCACGAAGGTACGGGGAGAACATGCAAACTCCACACAGGCGGGGCCGGGGATTGAACCCCGGTCCTCAGAATTGTGAGGTAGACGCTCTAACCAGTCGTCCACCGTGCCACCGAAAACTCATCCTAACCCAAAAAAATAATCTAACTAGCTCTTAACCTACCTAACCCTTTTAACACCTAAATCTGATCCTACCCGATCAACAATGTTGCGCCATGTTGTGTTTAATAGCACTGTTCTTCCACACTAAACTGAAAAACAAAACCTATGTGGGCACTTTTTCAAACAAACAAGGCCACAAATGAGGAGCGTTTTGACATCAATAAATGAGGAAAAAGGCCCATATTTGTTGCGCTGGAGTGGCCATAAATCTCTCGGTTTTGCTGCTGTATACACTGTGATGGGAGATAAATGAACGGCAAGAGTCAAAACACTCAACCGTGTCTTTTTAAACATCCTCACTTCTCAATCTTATTTTGTTGTTGGTTGGTTCCTCTGCAGAAAGCCCTGACAAGTGTTGTTGTCTCCTCTCGTTATCTCAGAGGGCGACAAGCTCAAGCTCAAGTATGCTTTCACTCAGGCATGCAAGAGTGTCGTCACCGCCAACCCGCCCGGACTGGCCTTTCAGTCGAGGAAGTAACTCTTCTTCGCAAGACATTGACTAGTAGCTGTCAGTCTAGGTGCGGCTGCTTCATGTTTGGTTCTGGTTCATGAGAAAAGCTCTAAGTCGCTGCTGGGACAATGGTGAGAGATTCAACACAAGCGTTTACACTGTTTGAAAAAAATAATACATTCAAGCCCCCCCCAAAAAATTTTTTTTAGTCAATACGTCATGACAAAACGCTATATTGAAAAATTTATTCCTGATCTGGAAAGTCCGTCACCATCAAATTGAATTGTGTGTGTGTGTGTGTGTGTGTGTGTGTGTGCGCGCGCGCATGTGTGTGAGGACATTCACTGCCATGGATGGCCATAGAAGTCAAATATCCGTTTTGACTGGGAGGGCTGGGAATGAAAAGCAAAAATATTTTCACAAAATAGTTCCAGATTTTGAAATCCCTCTAAGACTGTTAATTATTTGTGACTCAATGTAGATTGTTGTATTTTTGTTTCTTTTTTCTTGTACATTTTCAAGCATGATTTTTTTTTTGTCACTACTTCATCACATGAGGGTATGTTGACAAACTAATTACAGATCTGGAAATCGCTCATTGAGACCATTAATATAATGTGTGTCTCAATATAGTTTGCTGTGGGTTGTTGTTATTTAAAAATTTTTTTTTCATGCAAGTCAAGTTTTGATTAGTCATTACATTATCACAAGAGGCTATATTAAAACACTAATCACAAATTAGTTTAATTAATGAATTAATTAAAATACCTGTTCAAGCCATTATTATGAGGTGTCACTTAATGTAGCAGGTCAAGAGCAGGGTTTATTTAAAAAAAAACAATTTTTTTTACATTTTCAGGACACAGCGGCATGGTGACCGACTGGTGATTACATCTGCCTCACAGTTCTGAGGACCCGGGTTCAAATCCAGCCTCTCCTGTGTGGAGTTTGCATGTTCTCCCCGTGCCTGCGTAGGTTTTGTCCAGGTATTCCGGTTTCCTCACACATCCCAAAAACATGCATGGTAGGTTAATTGAAGACTCTAAATTGCCCGTAGGTATGAATGTGAGTGCAAATGATAGTTTGTTTATATGTGCCCTGCAATTGGCTGTCGACCAGTTCAGGGTGTACCCCGCCTCTCGCCCAGAGTCAGCTGGGATAGGCTCCACCACGCCCGAGACCCTAGTGAGGATAAGCGGTACAGAAGATGAATGAATGAATGTATGAATACATTGTCAGGACACAAAACATCCACTGGGAGCTGTCAGTCTGGATACAGCCGCTTTGCGTTCAATTCCGATTCATCAGCCATAGCTGGGCCAGGGATGAGAGATTTGACGTGCATTACGTTGGGATTAAAAAAACGCTTGCTTCATCGCCTTGTTAATTATGCCCACGGTGTCCTAGGTGAGAAACTGTGTTCAACAGGGAGAAAATTCTTTGGGATTAATGGTTTCGATATTTTGGTTGCCTTGAGACTTTGGTGGTGTTTCTTCCTACTTGTTTGAATTCATAGCGCAGCCAGAAAGCACCTGCCTGTCACTCACAAATATTGTTTTGTGAAACAGTGTTCCCTCAAAACAAGCTCAACCCTATAAAATACAAAATGTAAAGTATGAATATTAGTTTGTTTGACTTATTGATTATCTTTTTTAACTATTCATCTTATTTTTGAGGTTTTTTTTAGTCATTATTTCATCACAAATTAATATATTGACCATCTAACTTAGGGGTGTCAAGCTCATTTTTGTTGCGGGCCACATCGTAGTTATGGTTTCCCTCGGAGGGCTCTTATGACTGAATTGGGAAAGGCGAATACTGATACAAGGTATCACTATCGGGCCGATATTGCCCTTATTTCTAAGGATAGGGTACTCGTGGAGGCTGCCAACACCGGCCACAGATACTTAAGGCAAAAAAAATCTGACATGGAGTAAGTACTCCTCGCCAATAGTTGACGCTGCTAACTGAGGCAGTTTGACACATTGGTAAATCCTCATGTGCGTCAGAAAGAAAGAAAGGTCTTTTTTCACAATTGTCTGTAATTGTGTTATTTGAAATTTTATGAATCAAAAGTACAAGTGAAATCAGAAGCCAGTAAAAAAATGTTTGTTCAACTATTACTATACTATTTTATTTTAAAAGTGAAATTGGTTACAAAGAAATGCTTACAATATCTCAATGTTACCAAAAGTGAAGACAATCTGCAGTTTTGGTATTTTAGCAAGAGACATGAAGTGGACGGACACGATTTGCTTTTGCGGGCCACTTAAAATCATGTGGCGGGCCAGATCGAGCCCCCGGGCCATGAGTTTGAGACCTGATCTAATTCCAGACATGGTAAGCCCTTTTCATGACCGTTGAAATGAGGTGCGATACAATGAAGTCTGTTGCTAGTTTTTTTCTTTTTTTGTACATTTTCAAGCAAAAACATTTTCATTTTAGTCACTACATCATAAATGTATATTGCTCAGTCATAAATGAATCACAGTTAATGGAAAGCCCTCATCAAGACCAATATTATGAGGCATGACTCTTTGTAGTCTGTTGCGAGTATTTTGTTTTTGTTGACATTTTCAAACAAAATGTGTTTTTCATCATTATGTTGTCATGTAATGTTACATTGTTCAAATAGTCATAGATGGATGAGGTGTAGTTCAGTACTTGTTTGTTGCAAGTTTATTTTCTTGACATTCCGCAGAACAAGCTATTAGTACCATCTTGTGGTGTGGAGTGCACATACGGACACAGCGGATCCAACAACTCCAAACTACTGAAACAAATATGGCCGCTGTTGTATGTCCTATGTGGGAAAGATAGTGTGTTTACTACTTACGCGGCAAGTCATATGAGGTGTCGTCTTGGAATTAATTAAAAGTCAGCAGCGTGAATCGTCAGAACGCTCATTAACGCCGACACCGCCTGATGTGAATTTTGTTGACAAGCTATCAGCGCGGCGGCATCACTCAGGCACGTCAACACGTACACACACATGCACACAGTGTAGTCAAGCGAGGCCAGATGAAGCAATCCCTCATCCAGTACTAGTGTTACACCCCCCCAAAGCCCCTCAGCCCCCCAGCATCATCATCAGCATCACCCTCATGCTGCGAAACATTAAATTTCTCCTTCAATCTTCTCGCTGTAATTACACCATATTAATATAATGTAACTGGGCGACACAGAGCAGTGGGATGCAGTGACACACTTATTGACATTAGCAGGCCGGGTTACTTTTCCATGGTTTCTATTAAAAAAAGGATAGAGCGAGGGAGAGAGGCCAGGGCTACTTATGGTTTGATTAGTGATCACTCCCACTCTTTCTAGTAGTTCTGTTTATTTCTATTGTACAAGGTGGTGGTTACTTTTCTGACACGTACTTTATGCCCTTGCGTGACCGAGTGTACTTTGAACTTTATGGACTGTGGATTATTTTGAGTTATTGTGTTTATTTCTATTTTGCAAGTTGGCGGCCATGATGAATAACTGCTGAAAGGAGCAATGAGCATGACATATGGCCTACATTATGTGCGGATGTACCTATGGACTATTTTGACTGGATTATTTCTAGTAGTCGTCTTTATTTCTATTGTGGAAAGTGGCGGTTGTCACGAATAAATGAAAAAAGGAGCAATCACATTAATTATACTGTATGACACATTCATTGTGCCTGTATGTGACCAAGGGTGCCGCAGACTTTTTTCACTTAGGATGATTTTTAGTTTCTGTGTTTATTTGTATTGTACAACATTATAAAAGCATTAAGTAATAGTAATAGAATCTCCAAAACATGTTATAATACCTTACTAAGATTTTTTTTTTTTTTTTTTTTTTTAAATGCTGGAAGCAAGTGAAATGCTCTTACACAAACTGCCTGGCAAGAAAAAATAACTTGGCACAGATGTTCTCAACTGGTGGGTTGTGACCCATTTTGTGTCACAGACACGTTTTCGGTGGGTCGCCGGACTTTAACTCGGAAAAAATGAAAATGACCCTCTTTAATTTTGAAGGGTTCAGAATGCCTGCTATTCACATTCCTAAACATAGGTGGCGATGATGGCTCCAGCACGCCCACGACCCTAGTGAGGAGAAGCGGCTCAGAAAATGGATGGGTCTAATGCTAATTGAATCCTACCAGTTTTCTGTTAGCAAAAGACCTATGGTTCATTTTCAACTTGCTAATCAGTATGGATAATGCCGAAATGCAGGTACGACACAGATAATATAAAATGTGGATTTTTTTATATTGAGGACAAAAAAGGCGAATGACCTCAGTGCGTTTTGTGCAGCGAAGTATTGGCACAAGAAAGCATGAAGCCATCAAAAGTCGTGAGGCATTTAATAACCAAAGCCAAAGGTAAGCCTATCCCTGTTCTGGTGCAGCGCCGTGAAGACTGAATCTTGCCACCTTCCCTTGCGACTCGAGCAGTAAAGACCCTCCTTCACTTCAGCACTACATATTTATTTGAGTATGGCTTATTAGCTCTTGCTCAGTTGAAGACCAAAAAGAGAAACAGACTGGACATTGAGCATGACCTCAGAGTTTCCTTGTCAACTATAAAGCCAGACTTTGAGACTCTAATCAGGAGCAAAAAACATGCCCAATTTGCCCCTTAATTCTGCAAAACTCTGGTCAAGGTTCTGTCATGAACGGAACAGAGGATAGGACCCAAAAATGCACGACTCCAAAACAAATTGACAGTTTCCAAAAAGAGAGGTTTAATAGACGGGCATAGGTCGGTACACAGGCAGGCCATCCAAGAGAGGCAACAGTATCCAAAAACATGAGGCAAAGAGACAAGGTCGATAATCGGAACAGGGTCAGGTCTTACTGTGAATCTATGACGTGGAAACAAGGAATGCTGGAACGCGACGACAAGGTACAACGAACTGGCAACGAGAGGAAATGAGACACGAGGTTATATACAAGGGGTAATTAGGGTGAACGAGGCACAGGTGATGAAGATGCTCACATGAGCAGGTGTGTGTGAAACAGGGGGGGAAGACAAAACCCGGAACACACACACATATGACAGGTTCAGTGTTATTCACTATTGACCGACTGTTACGGAAGTTAATACAAGTTAGTTGAGCAAAGTTATTTTTTATATTTGAATTGCATTTTGTGTTCTTGAATATCACCCTGATTACAGTAATATTCTGAGTTTGTGAATCAAGAACTGCTGCACCTTTATTTTCTTTGTGTGCAATGTTACTGAAGTTAGATTAAGTTTCAGTTGTGTCTGTCACGATACAATGGTATCAGTTTTAACTGGACCCAGAAGCAAGCGGAGACTGAGTTTGTGGAGAATGGTTTATTGAAAAGGAATTTGGAGTTGGACCTTGGAGGCGTAATGGCAGGTCATCGAGACTGGGAACGTGCGGGAGGCGGTGGCGTGAGCGGGTGGACGGCTTAGCGGCGTTGTTGAAGAGGTCAGCAAGGCGGGGAACACGGAAGGATCACTGAGGAAGAGGAAGTACATCGAGATCAGAACAATGCGAACAAGGCGTAGCTTACGTGTGAGTGCAGAGCCATTGTACCACGGGTGAACGTTAATACTCTGGCGTCGGATTCCCGGTTCTGGCATGCTTAAATGCAGGCAGTGATGAAAGCTGATGGGGAGTGGGTGGAGGTGACTGGAGAGAGAGAGGGAGGGGAAGGCGAGGCACAAAGCGCCACCCGAGTTCCAAAAAAGGAACAGCAAGTGACAGACTATGACAGTGTACTCAAGATTCACTTTTTCTTTTCGAATTAGAACTCAGCCACTGGTGTTAAAGAGAATATTTTCCTCACTATTATCGCTATGATTTTTTATTTGTATCTTTAAATTTAAATGTTGTGTCTTTTGGCACACTGTCATATTTTGCAATATGTCAGGTTCAAACTACAGCATGTTTTCATTAAAGATGTCGTATATTTAGGTCTTAAACTATTAATATAGGCAAAAAAACAACAAAACAAAAAAAAACATTTAGGGGCTGGCCTCCCTTATTTGCACATCTTAGCTATTCACGTCAGGGGGTCCCTAATTCATGCAAATAGCGAGGGTGCACTGTATGATAAATTTTTCATCTGTAGTTCCCATAACATGAGGGTTAAAAATGGTTGTGAAAACCTGCCTTTAATTCACAGCGGCCACATGGTGCTTCACTATATCGATCATATGGCGTTGGCGATGGCAATCTCTCCATTTGAGAAAACGCTCTGCTTGCCTGATTGTCTGTTTTCTCGTGACCACATCTCACAAAGTGATAAGACCTCAATTACCCGACAATGGACAATGTCAGAGACAGCGAGCCTGTTTCTTGCAGGAATGAGTCTCGGAATGTCATCTCTCGCTCACATGATGAAAACTGCGCTTCACTGGCTGCGTTCTTTACCAGCTAAAACACCAAAGTAAAGCACTTTTTTATACCCATTGAGAAAAAAAAGACATAATCCCTTCACAGTTAAAGCTAAAGAGATGTTTATAATGCCAATGTGCACAATGGAAATGAATAAAAGTAACCAGAAATAATCCAAATTCCTGTTACCTTTGTTTCTTTGTTCGTGGGTCAGTGTGAACCTCCACATGTTTTTACCATCAAAAAGATGTAAGTGGGGTTTAATGAACTGAGTAAATGAAAAAAAATATAGTAAAAATCTAATCAAAACAGTCTTTTTTTTCTCTTTACAGTTTTAGGCTTCAGCTTCACGGTAAAAAGAGGTAAAAAGAAAAAGTAGCCCTGGGCACGAGTTGGACTGGTCAACATGAAATTGGGTGGACCCACCACGACAGAACACAGGAAAAAATCTCCACTCCTACAAGGGCATTTCTCTAAATGAGTCCCAATCGGAAGCAGGTATCCTCAACAGATGGGCGAGGCTAAATTGCAAAACTTTTCTGCCTAATGCCATCTAATGTGGGCGGAGCACGGTGCTGAAATTTGATGATCGTTTCAATGATTCGCCGTCGAAAAGGGGCATTTCTTGAAAAACTATTTTTTTCAACAGCATGGACGATAGATTTAATAGCCTGAACACCCAAATGCGCATGTTTGAACAACCTGCACAACAGCACAGTGCCCACCGCCCAGGGGTTATTTTGTTGGTTGTCTGCAGTGACCACCCAGGGAAGGCGGTCCCAGCCCTGCACCGCGGGATCATTAGCCCGATGGACAAAGACTACTTTATGAATAGGCTCATTGAGTTTTCGGGCGGCTCAGACCTTTGTTGTCCAGACCTGCCCCTATTTGTCACATCGATCATTATACATGGCCGGCGAATTGCTGGTGGGGAACCAAGAGAACGCAAAAGGCGCTTTGCAGCAATTGGAAAACACTTATTGACCCATCAGAGACATCTGAAACATGTACACGTTTGTAGGATGCACTTGTGTGCTCTTAAAACAAAAGTCATTTCAAGCATAACGTCAGGAGACAGTTGTGGCAACAAAAGACAGTGAGCCAAGCCTCATTAACATGCTACATACTTACACTCACCGGCTAAAATATTAGGTACATCTTATCAATCTAATGAAAAATCCCTGAAAAAAAAGGCACCTTAAAACCAAAATGGCTCCCTATTCAACCATTTTAGGGGAATTACAATACTCTTTTTTTGTGAACGTCTACTGTCAGAAATTAGCCCCAAATGAGGAGCAGGTACCCCCCAAGTGACTCAATAGATCTTGCTGTCAAAAAAAAAAAAAAAAAAAAATAGAAAATAGCCCCTTACAGCAGTTTCATCAAATGACATGAAATTTGGTGGAATTGTCCATCATAACAGGATGCACAAAAAAACTCAAAGACTCATGGCCGAAATTGATCAGAGAATCTTTTTCTTTTTGGTTGAATTCCAGGGGATCAAAGTCCAAGCTTTCTTGCTTATCGCATATATTGTGGGTAGAGCCTGGTGTTAAAATTTGATCATTGTGAATATGACCCTCAAAGACTCACTCAGTAGTGGCAAAAAAGTTAGAAAACATCAGTCCCAGACATCAGATTCACACATTAGGTCTATAATAACAGGAAGCAGGAAAAAGTCAATGACCCATGCCTCAAAATGAACAGGAAGTCAGTCATTTTGGCTGAGAGCAGTCATAGTCATAGCTTTGAGCTTGAGCTTTGACAAAACTCCTACTTGGGAATTGACCCAAATGAGCCTCAGTCGGAGGAAGGTATTCTAGATCGACAGGGACACCAAATGGGGAAGCTTATTGCATAACGTGAGTGGAGAACAGTGTCAAAGTTTGATGAACATTTTGACGCGGGCCTAGACACATGTTCGTTATATTAGACCAACTTCGACTTCATTTGTTGGCCATTCAAGTAAAATACAGTACATTACAAATGTGAGATACTGTATTTGGTGTTTTTTTTTCTGCTGTTTGCTGTTTTCAAGGGATGTGTTGACTTTTTCAAAGTGTGAGAGTTCATGGAGTCCTTAAAGCAAGCGCAACTGGAAACTTGTAATGATGAATAAGCTCACCGGTGATATGCCAGTGCAGCCTGCAGCGGCAATTAAACACCCCCCCCCCAAAAAATTTTTTTTAAAATTTGAAATATTTATTTTCATTCTGCCCTCCGCTCGGTGTATATGTGTGTGTGTGTGTGTGTGTGTGTGTGTGTGTGTGCGTGTGCGTGCATGTGTGTGTACGTCTCTGCGTGCGTGTGTGTGTCGGCCAGGGCCGGAACTTCACAGATGTGCTCCACGGGGCTCTGCATTGTTACGCCACAGTCAGCAAGTTTCGCAGCACCAAGCATATGTGAGACCTCGGCCTGGAACGCATCCACGAGGTAAAACCCAGGAAGCATTGCTGACCCCAGACAAAATTGTGTGTGTGTGTGTGTGTGTGTGTGTGTGGCTGTGTGTGTGCGCGTGTGTCTGTGTGTGTGTGTGCGCGTACACGGGTGCTTATACATGTAGATGTGTGGAGGGGCATCCATTTTAAGAGAATTAAAAGAGCAATAAAACTTTAACGACTCACTGCCTATTGACAAAATGGCCTAGCTGCCATCGTCCACTTGTCCACATATTACACACACGCTCAATGTGAGTACTGTGCCAGGCTACATTATGTAGAGCTGTAATGCTTTACGACAAACTTTAAAATAAATGCGTGTTTGGCTTGAAAAGGCAACATCATGTACAGAGGCGATAAATGTCAACGAGTGACAGACATAAAAACAGCACTAATTGCACAACGTTGGGAAAAAATTATATGCAGGCTTTAAACGAGGCGATGATTTACACTACAAATAATGGCTAGTGCTCATGCTGCTCTGTAATTGTCCGTACAGCCGGGAAAAGAAGTATTGATAAGAGAAAATAAAATTTTGGGAGACAAAACTTGAAATTATATGAGGGTTTTTTTCTCAAACAAATATGAATTTATTTGGACAGTTTTTTTTTTAACTGCTCATGTTTCCCTTAATTATGTACCATATGTATTTTCCTTTTCAGTGTGGCCCTAATCTAATCGGCCCAGAAAAATACTAACGAAACTGTGATAAATCAAATTTTATTTACTTCATTCTAGTAAAATTACTATTTTTATTCTGGTAAGATTACAACTTTATTCTAAAAAAATTTTTACTTTACTTTCATTCATCCATCCATTTTCTGAGCCGCTTCTCCTCACGAGGGTTGCGGACGTGCTGGAGCCTATCCCAGCTATCATCGGGCAGGAGGCGGGGTACACCCTGAACTCATTGCCAGCCAATCGCAGAGCACATACAAACAAACAACCATTCGCAATCACATTCACACCTCTGGGCAATTTTAGAGTCTCCAATTTATGCATGTTTTTGGGATGTGGGAGGAAACCGGAGTGCCCGGAGAAAACCCATTTCTTGTGAAATACAAATTTAATTCAGGCAACATTGCAACTTTTTTTCTTGTAACTGTATTATTATTATTATTGTTATGGTAGGACTACAACTTTTCTCTTGAAAATATGACTTTATTGTAAAGAAAAAATGATGACCTTTTTTTCAAAGAAGTATGATTTTTTTTCTCTTAAGATATGACTGTTTTGTCCATCCATCCATTTTCTGAGCCGCTTCTCCTCACTAGGGTCGCGGGCGTGCTGGAGCCTATCCCAGCTGTCATCGGGCAGGAGGCGGGGTACACCCTGAACTGGTTGCCAGCCAATCGCAGGGCACATACAAACAAACAAACAAACTCACAGTCACACCTACGGGTAATTTAGAGTCTCCAATTAATGCATGTTTTTGGGATGTGGGAGGAAACCGCAGTGCCTGGAGAAAACCCATGCAGGCACGGGGAGAACATGAAAACTCCACACAGGCGGGGCCAGGGATTGAACCCGGGTCATCAGAACTGTGAGGCTTTTTTTTAAATATGAGTTTTTTTAAGATATTTTTTTTTCTACTTTTTTGAAATACAATGATCCTTTTCGCTTAAGATGATTTTTCTTGAAAACATAAGCCATTGCTTCCATTCAAATAGTGATATTTTTTTTCTTGAAAAAAAAATAACAGTGAAACCTTTATTGAGGTTGGACTCCGATACAATAGACATCGGATAAAACGGACCGCCGGGACTGGACAATGTGTCCCAAAATAGTTTCCATTTGTCACTTAACCTGCCATTGACAAAGTCTGTTAGTTGCAGAATAGACATACAGACAAAAAAATGCCCACCCGTGCCTATGTGGCGGCCATGTTTGATGTGGGGCATTGACGTGGGGGCCATGTCATGATGGTTTTGTCTATATTGCCGTACAGCATAGCGCAGAGAGAGAGAGAAAGAGAGAGAGAGCGAGACAGGGCGAGAGAGCGAGAGAGAGAGATCGAGAGAGTGAGAGTGAGAGCGAGACAGGGCGAGAGTTAGAGAGAGAGAGAGAGAGAGAGAGAGAGAGAGGCATGGCGGCAGTCTTAACTCTCAGGAATGCAAACACAAGTCTCTGAAGACTGGAACATGCTATTTTTGGCACAGTAACACTTTTTTGTCAAGCCTTTGGCAACAGATTTGGAACTAGGAAACACACTAATTCCTCACTGCTAATGAGAGCGACTCGCTTATGGTGAGTACTGTACGTTAAGAGTAGGCTTGACATGATCGGGATTTTTGGGGCCGATCACCGATCAGCTATTTTAAAAAAACAATAACCGACCACCGTTCCGATCACAAGATGGAGCAATGTGTCTATTTAAATGACCTGTTCATTTACTGTATATACTCATGTACTTAATTGCTCAAAAATTATATTTACATTAAATAATGCATATTTGTTCATCTATTTATGCCAGTGAGGCATAGTGACAGAGAGAACAAATGAATGGTCTTCTATTAGATGGCACTTTTTGACATTTTTGTTTGTTGGTGTGTCGTGAGATTTTTCAATTGTAAAATATGTTCCTTGGCTCTATAAGCGATCTACTCTTGTTGTCGTCATCACAGTAACGAGTGTATCCGGTCGCATTTGAGTTGACAAGATAAAGCCCAATGATCGTAAAAAACGGGATGTGGTGGTATCGGAATACTAAATAAGATTTTTTTGCAGTAGTCTGACATAGTGCAATCGTGAAAGAGCAAATTTGTCTTGTAGTCTGATCCGGCATTACGTGTTGTCTGTCTTTTTTTTTTTTAATAACTTTATTGGCTGTCAGAGGTTAGACTGGAATCCCCGTGGACCATGATGTTTGGCAGATGACCTTGGGATCTGCAGTGAAAGCAGGGAGCAGGTGGAGGAACAGTTAGAAAGATGGAAGCATGCACTGGAAAGGAGAGGAATGAAGATTAGCCGAAGTAAGACAGAATATATGTGCATGAATGAGAGGGGTGGTGGGGGAAAAGTGAGGCTACAGGGAGAAGAGATAGCAAGGGTTGGAGGACTTTAAATACTTGGGGTCAACAGTCCAGAGCAATGGTGAGTCTATTCAGGAAGGGAAGTGAAGAAACGGGTCCAAGCAGGTTGGAACGGGTGGAGGAAGGTGTCAGAAGAGACAACAGGAAGCAGAGCTGGAGGAGGCGGAAATGAAGATGTTGAGGTTCGCTCTAGGAGTGAGCAGGTTGGATAAAATTAGAAATAAGCTCATCAGAGGGACAGCCAAGGTTCGATGTTTTGGAGACAAAGTTAGAGAGAGCAGACTTCGATGGTTTGGACACGTCCAGAGGAGAAATAGTGAGTATATTGGTAGAAGGATGATGAGGATGGAGCTGCCAGGCAAGAGAGCTAGAGGAAGACCAAAGAGAAGGTTGATGGCTGTCGTGAGGGAAGACAAGGGCAGTTGGTATTCGAGAGGAGGATGCAGGAGATAGGCTTACATGGAAAGGGATGACGCGCTGTGGCGACCCATAAAGGGACAAGACAAAAGGAAAAGAAGAAGATTGGCTCTCAGATATTTACAGTACTATGTCAAAAGCGACAAGCCTAAAAATAAACTAGCTTTTGGATTCAAATATACTGTGCACGATGATGACGCGGAGTAAATGTCTTTTGCAGAGCCGATCAATGACGTCATTGACCGGATCGGCGAATTACGACATTAAAGCCGATCAGCCAATTAGCATAAAATGCTAATTAACGATCAGGCCGATAAAATCGGTGTAAAGTCAAGTTAAGAGTGTCACCATGACCGTAAGTTTGGATAAAATTTGAAACCTATGAACATTTTCAAGCCTTTTTTATATTTATTTCCAATAAGTTTGTACTCTACTCTATTCTCTCATTTTAGGCCACGTAAAAAACCTACAAAACAATAATTTTGTACTGCACAGTAATATGGGTACATATGCCCTTCCAAAAAGTGATTCAATGTAACGGACAAGCGGCTATATGGGACGAACCCCCGCCCCTATTATTCCGTTCTATCAAAGTTCTACTGTACTTCTTTTTTTTTTTTTTTAAGAAAAAAAGTGAATATTTTTTGGAAAATGAGGTTTTTTTTGCTAAAAATAATTTTTTTTGAAAGTTTGTTGGATTTTTCTAAAAAAACATCACTTTTTTAACCAAAGCATGAGTTTTTTTCTTTATTACTTTTTTCTTGATAAAAATGAACACTTTTATTTAAGAAGGACTTTTTTTTAAGTAGGACCATCCATCCATCTACGGTCATGGGTATGCTGGAGCCTATCCAAGCTGACTTTGGTCATGAGACGGGGTACATGCTGGACTGGTTGCCAGCCAGTTGCAAGGCTTTTCGCAAAAGAAAAATGTTTTTTTTTCTTGATAAACTCCTTTAATCGTGGCAATGCTATGGTTCCAGCTGTCCTGCAGCTATATTTACATAACCATTTCAATACACTCTGGGCCCAACACTGGTAATAAAAAAATCCTGCTGACCTTTAAAGGCAGGCAAGCCTGTCATATCATTTAACCTCAAGACTGTAGCGCAAGTGCGAGTGGCGTCGCCCTCATTACTGGTCGCTCTGACAGAAGCAAACCCAGCCTGTGGCAACAGGACCAGCTCGAAGAGGCCTTTATTCAACACCGCTTTGCTGATGTTTGTTGGCTAAATTGAGGATTCAAAAACCTGCTGCACTGCACCTTGCTCGTGTTCCACTTTTCTCAAAAAGTTACAAAGACTAGTTACAACGTATGTCAGCCTGAATAGATGTCATAAATAAACAGACATGAAAACGTGTTTGCTATTCAATACATTCAAGCAACAATTCCTTGGGTCCATTTGTTAAAATGAACAAGACAAAGGAAAAATATACTCTACGAAACAAGATAAAGAGTCACAGTTATTTTAATCCAATTAGTTTCAGACTGACACCTAAAACAAGACTACTATAAGAAAGTAAAACAAAAAAATGGTTGAACACTTGTGAATCCTGGAATCTCTCTCTCTTTTTTTTTGGTCCTGTTCGGCTTTTAGGTCAAGCAGAATGGAAAAGCTGTATCCCTTTCATGCCGGAACAGTTTTACTGTGTCACAGTGGAGTTTTTAAGCTTCCGCTGTGGTATTATAATTGAGGTTTATTGAGAATCAGACTTGATCAGTCGAACAGAACATTTCTCGAAGGGAAAGAGAAACAAAGACAAAAGACAAAGCATTAATTGTAAACAGGATGAGAGAAGTAAATCATTATATTATCTACAACAATGAAACAATAAATATGAGTGTTGCATGGGGCTGTAGTGCTAAACCCTGTGAGGGAAGGACAGGACAAGATAGAACAGGACAAGGACAGGAGAAGAAGCATGCAGCACAAGGGTCGTGAACCCGACTGTACAACTGAAGTGTGGTGGCATTAATTATGTGAATTATAAAAGTCTACAGGACGAGAGTATAAGTGAGGGGATACACAAGCGATTTGCATATTCATGAGTTATTTGTCACAGTAACTGCGTGACCCCACACCCAGTGAAAGAGTCCTAGGGGTGCGTGTCTGCGGATACATGCAAGTCAATTGATACCATTTTACATGCACAAAGACTGACAGAAGTGTCCTGTAATTGCTGTGGCCGCACCGCGGTGGCTGAGGACCCCACCCAATCAATCCAGGGGCGGGATCAGGCCAAGGGGTCCACCCGAGAGCACCCCGGCGGACGGGACACGTCCCACACCGAGGGACCCAGGGCGGTCCGCCGGCCCCACCGAGGCGCCCCGACAACTGGCCATCCAGTAGGGGCTGCAGGGACCCAATGACCCACCCCCACCCCACTCACCACCCTACACGCCCCACCACCCAACCCACCCTCCACCCCAGGAGAGCAAGACGCACCCCCCCAACCCACAGGGCCCCCAATGCAGCCAGTCCCCGCCCAGCCCGAGGACTGGAGAGTGTCCCTTGTTTGTTGGAAAGGATGGAGGAAAGGGGCACCCGACAAGGGAACGATAGAAGGAGGCGGGAGGGCGAGGGGTAACCAAGGAGCAGCCGCGGGCCATGAGAGGTCAGCCCCAACACCAAGCAGTCATTCAGCCCGGGGGGCCCGGTCTCAGGAGTACCGCCATGCAAGTAGGTGAGACCCACCTCATTGGCAGTCATTGGCCCTACCCCGTTTATCAGTGCCCCCTCCCCGCCCCCCCGAGAGGTGTGGTGCATTAAAATCTGGAGAGATCAGTGAGCCGAGGAGGTGGGGGCAGGGCTGACAGGCACTACTGCCTAACAGCCAAAAAACCAACGACCCACTGCCCCCCCAGAGATAGGTGTATGTGGTGCATTAAAACATGGGGAGTGTGTGTGATGCATTTAAAATCCAGGGGGGCAGGGTTAGGGTTAGGAGACCGCAAGGGACCGCCCGGCTCCTCCACGGGAAGAGGAAGAGGCGACCGCAGCGGGACGCAAGGAACGGAGAGAAGAGAAGTAAGCAGGCCCGAGGAGTGACAGGGGGGCCCCACCACCCCCACCAGCAGCCAGAGCGGGGGACCCAGGCGGGTGCCAGCCGGCACCGCCCCAGCACCCACGGAACATGGGCGAGTCACCATCACACCACCGCTACTCCCCAGGAGGTTGCCCCAGTGGTTCCGCCACACCCCCGAGATCAGGAAGGAGTGAAAAAAATTCCTGCCCCCACAGATTCCGGAACAGCAAACACAGGGACAAGAGGAGAAGATCCCCACACCATGCAAACCGATCTAAAATGTGTGAAAATAAAAGAGAAAAAATAAAAAAATAAAAATTATAAAACAACAACAACCTCAACAACAAAGAATATAGAATTCCATTGTTTACTTTCACACTTATGAAACTAGTCTTCCTATTGTCAAATGTCAAATGGCACCCTACTCAGGCAAAGGAATTAAGAGTCTAGATTTAGCATGTTGAGGAAAGGTGACCAGCAATGTACGTAAGTGTGTAATTGATTTTTTCGTTCTGCTGATATTTTTTATAACGCACTATATTCTATGATGAGATTATCCACTGATTGATGTTAATAGCTTGTTTGTTTTTCCAGTTTAATAGAATTGTTTTGTTCGCGGTCTTCCCATAAAGCATGAAAATAGGCGCGGGGTATTTTTGGTGCATTGCACGCATATATTAGATGGAGAGAAGCCCATTTTATACATATTGTACTGAGTACAGTGTGTTCTATGGAGCATTTTATATTGTATAAGCTGTAGATTTGTGTTTTTTGTCATTCTGAACGTATTGTTACAAATCTGTATCCAGTAGCTACGGTCAGCAGACATGGAGAGGTCTTCTTCCCATTTGGTGATTGGTAAGTGCATTGATTTAGTACATGAAATTAATTTATAAACTTTTGAGAGATTTATTTTACTTTGCGGGAGAAGCTTCATTATTTGCTTGACAAAGTCCGGCAGTTCGAGGGTGCTCTGGAGTGTTGGTATTCTTTTTTTTATTGCTGCTTTTAATGTATTGAATTGAAAAAAGTTTCCGGCGGTAATTCTGGAATCTCTTAATAAGAGAGCTTCAGTCTAATTGTCTTGCAAGATGCTCAGATAGGGTGGGTGGTGGGTATTCACATTTCTCTTGGCTTGACTCCTGGGGATGGCCCTCTCCCCCGGTTCGGTTGTCGGGCCCTCCCACTTTCCCCTCTTTTTGCACCCTCGCCGTCCTTGCTTGCGTCGGGTGCTTAACGTGGGCTTGCTTTTGGCGGGCTATGACTGTTATCGGGTGGCGGCTGGCATTGGGCCTTTTTGGTGGCTGGGGCCCCCATGCTCTCCAGCGGTGGTTGAGGTGGTGGGGCACGCTGGGTGGGGTGGGGGGAGGATTGGGCGTGGGGGCTGGTGGTCCGGTTTCTGTGCCCCTCCCTTAGGGACTGGTCGGGGCACTTCGTTTGGGCTGCGGACCACCCTGAGTCCTGGAGAGTGGGTGGTGTCCCCCTGTTTGGGTAGTCCGCTGGACGGGCTCGCGTGCTTGGCCCCCCTTGCGGGTGGAGGGGGCCAGGTCCACCCTTCCTCGAAGTGCTGGGTCAGCAACTCCGCACACCAATTGACTTACATGTATGTGACATGGTGTTGATTCACTAATAAGTTTGAGGCTTTAATTGCTTGTGCTGGGACGACTAATAACAACACAGGTTATATTAACATATCAACTCACAGGTTCTTACAGGTGATTAGACACTAAAAAGACACACATCCTGTCCTGTCCTGCCCTTTTCACTCCTCTCTAATCTTGTTCTCTTGGTTAGTTATTGCATGTCCTTACCGGGTGCCCCCCACACCCCCATCCACAAAGAAGAATTTGACTTTTGTAACGTTACTCGTGGTCAAATGCCTAGACTGTCTAACTATTGTTCTGCTGTGGTTTGTACCTTTATTCCCCTTGTCCACTATGTTCCTCTGTCTGTCCCCTAAAATCCCTTTCTTTCCGGCAGCATTTTCAATAAACATAAGAATAATTAACAAAATTAAAAATAAGCAGAGGGATTATTTCAAACTCCCCTGTTGCACAGCAAAACTGTTCCAGCACAGAAGGCATACTGATCCACTATTCTGCAAAGCCATGCAGCTGAACAGGACATGTTTAAAAAAAAAAAATAATAATAAATAAAAAAAAAAGATGCTCAGATCAGCTCAGCGTTAGCTTCTGATAAACAACCACATGAAGACAGTAACAATAAGACAGTGTTTCTTAACCTTGCTGGAGTTACGGAACCCAGAGAGTTTCATGTGTGCATTCATAGAACCCTTCCTAATTTGAAAAATAAAATATGGTTTATTTCAAATTCAAAACACGTATATATTTCATTGTCTGTGTTGATTCTCAGTCATCCATTGTGGAGAGGCGGGCCACTACATCGCAAACCGACCCACACGTCCATCAAACTGGCAGACTCTCCAATAAAGGAGGATTTGGTGAGTCAGAATGCAAGTTCCTCCTCTTCTGTCCATTTTCAGATCTCTGCTACCATCTGCTGGAATGATCTGTCTCTGACCGTTTTAGCCCTAGTAGACTCTGGAGCTGACGAGAACCTCATTCACCACCACCTAGTTAAACCGATGGGAATTCATCTACAGGCTCTGACCACTCCCAAAAATGCCACTGCCCTTGATGGGCGGCTGATCACCTGTATCCAGCAAGAGACTGATCCCGTTTCCCTCAAGCTATCAGGTAACCAACCTGAGACTTTAAGGTATCATGGTGCTTGGCTTGCTTTGGCTGAGGGTCCATAACCCCAGCATCAACTGGACCGTGCCCAAGATCACCTCATGGAGCAATTTCTGTCATGAGAACCGCTTGCGATCTGCTGCTGTGTCCCCAAGTGGCCGAAGTTGGAGTAAAGCCCCTGACCTATCATGTGTCCCCTCAATTTACCATGACCTAGCTCCAGTATTCAGCATGCCACACCATGCCACCTCTCTACCCCCACACAGGCCTTAGGATTGCGCTATTGAACTACAGCCTGGTGCACCACTACCTAGCAGCCGTCTTTTTAACAGGCGGGAGGCCTGGGAGACTTACATCAGCGACTCATTGGCCGCAGGTATTATCCAGCACTGCTCTTCAGGCATTTTCTTTGTAGACAAAAAAGACAAGACCCTGCCTCCATGTGTGGACTATCGTGGCCTTAATAACATCACCATTAAGAATAAGTACCCCTTGCCCCTGATTGACTCTGCCTTTCCCCCCCTTCACAGAGCAACAGTTTTCACCAAGTTGGATCTGCGCCAAGCCTATGACCTTGTCCGCATTCAAGACGGAGACGAGTGGAAGACAGCATTTAACACTACGAGTACCTCGTAATGCCTTTCGGCCTGACCAATGCCCCTGCTGTCTTCCAGGCACTAGTCAATGACGTCCTGCGTGACATGATCAGAAAATGTGTTTTTTTGTACCGAGATGACATCCTGGTTTTCTCCCTTTCCGACAATATTCGCCAAGTACTTCAGAAACTCCTTTAGAACAAGCTCTTTGTTAAAGCAGAAAAGTGTGAGTTCCATGTTCCAAAGACCACCTTTTTGGGTTACGTCATTGCTGAGGGGCAGCTTCATATGGACCCAGCCAAGGTAGCCGCAGTCACTGAGTGGCCAATACCACCCACAAGAAAGGAGCTGCAGTGTTTCCTTAGCTTCAGAACTACAGTCGGGTGGCAGCACCCCTCAATGTGCTCACAAAAATTCTCACTCTTCTGTGAGCTAAAGAAAGTTTTTTCCTCAGCTCTTATCCTCGTTTATCCAGATCCACAGAGGCAGTTCATAGTTGAGGTCGATGCATCAGAGGCGGAGGTTGGTGCAGTGCTGTCTCAGCGATCCCAGACTGATGGTAAGGTCCACCCTAGCGCCTTCTTTTCTCGCAAGTTGTCTCAGGTGGAGAAAAATTATGGGATCAGAGACCGGGAGCTCTTGGCGGAGAAGATGGCGTTGGAGGAATGGCGGCATTTCCTGGAAGGCGCCGAACACCCATTCATCGTCTGGACCGACCACAATAATTTGGAATACATCCGCTCTGCTAAGAGGCTGAGCTCCCGTCAAGCCCGGTGGGCATTGTTTTTTGACTGGTTCACCTTTACCTTGTCCTACCGCCCAGGGGCCCAGAACACCAAGGCGGATGCCCTGTCCTGCCAGTTTGCCTCGGAGAGTGTCAAGAATGATCCAGATCCCATCTTGTCTCCCCATTGCTTTCTGGGCTCAATCACATTAGAAATAGAAACGCTGGTAAAGGAGGCCCAGGAAGAACAAACTGATCCTGGTGAGGGTCCCCGGAACTCCCTGTTTGTCCCTGATTCGGTCCACCCCAAGGTGCTACAGTGGACCCATTCATCGCGACTTACCTGTCACCCTGGACTCTGCAGAACATTGGCCTTCCTCCGTCAACGCTTCTGGTGGCCCACCATGGAAGATGACACCCGGTCCTTTGTCTCTGCATGCATAGTATGTGCTCAAAATAAGAAATCCTCTAAACCAAGCTCTGGTTTACTGCGTCCTCTTCCCATTCCCAGACGCCCTTGGTCGCACATTGCCCTGGACTTTGTTTCTGGACTTCCCCCGTCAAATGGGAACACAGTCATTCTCAATGTGGTGGACAGGTTTTCCAAAGCAGCACACTTCCTGGCACTTTCCAAGCTTCCATCTGCCAAGGAGACTGGCGACCTGTTGGTCCAGCACGTTTTCCGCCTGCATGGCATCCCATCTGATATAGTCTCTGACAGGGGCCGCCAATTCACCTCGCAGGTTTGGAGAGCGTTTTGCACAGCGCTTGGTATAGGTGTTAGTCTATCCTCTGGCTATCATCCTCAGACTAACGCGCAGTGTGAGCGCACCAATCAACTGCTGGAGACGGCGATCCGTTGCATATGCCAGTCTCGTCCCCCTTCGTGGAGCACCCACCTTGCCTGTGTTGTGCATGCCCATGATTCGCTGCCCAGCACCTCCTTGGCCATGTCCCCTTTTCAATGCTGCTTAGGCTACCAACCTCCACTGTTCCCATCGCAGAGCATGAACTTGCAGTCCCTTCAGTGTAGGCCCACATACGCCAGTGCTCCAAGGTCTGGAAGCAGGCCCGCGCTGCCATTCTCCGGTCCTCTGCCAATTCTCAGGTACAAGCCAACCGTCGCCGCATCCCTGCGCCCGCTTACACGGTTTGTCAGAAAGTGTGGCTCAGTACAAAGCATCTATCACTCAAGGTTGAATCCAAAAAACTGTCCCCCCATTTCATTGGCCCCTATGACATTGTGGCTGTGGTAAATCCATGTGCAGTACGCCTTAAGATCCCTGCCTCTCGTCGCATTCACCCCACCTTCCATGTTTCCCAGATAAAACCTTTTTCTTCCTGTCCTCTTGAGATTTTTCGGTGGCCCCTGTTATGAGAGACATGTCCATTCAATTTTGTGTCCATCTGTAAAACTTGTGTCTAGGTAATTTTTTTTTCCATTGTCCTCGAACTTTGCAGCAAATAGCTTGTTAGACAAAATACCTCCCAGTCGCCTGAGAGCCGTATCACAGTGACAAAAGACAAAGTTCCAGCCAAGGTCGGTGTAAAGAGGTCGTATTGGGTGTTTGTATTGGATTGGGCCCTGTCAGGTACTGATGAGCCCCACCGGGCTTTCTAAATCAAGCTCGCCATCCCAATGAGAATGTGTCATCCATCAGTGCAACTTCAGCTCATCCTCGCATTGTGCAAATTGATCACCTCGTACAAATATTGTCATGGCTATTTCCTAACTATTTTTGTACACGGGCAGCCAACGCAAACATGCAGCATAAATAAGATAGACCACACACACACACACACACACACACGCACACACACGCATTCACGCGCACACACACAAACACACTCACATACACACACCACATATACGCAACACAAAATGGTTGTGTGGCCTTTGGGTGCACCAATTGCTTATTTTTGACAGAACAATTAGCATCCTGCAGACAGGCTAACCTTTAACACGATACATCACCTTCATTATTCCCGACCTTCCGTTTGTTGGCGTGTGCGTGTGAGATTGTGTGCGTGTGTGTGTCTGTATGTATATATATATATATATATATATATATGTGTGTGTGTTTCTGTGTTGACATGTTAAGCGCACTCCCCAACACCCCTGAGCAGCGTTGTGAGCATTTAATGCGGTGAAACAGGTGCAGCCAGACAGAAAGGCCAGCACCATCTCACCGTTGCACCGTGCGTGCCGGTGGCATTGTGGGTGGAGACTCACAAACTGCTCTTTTCGAAGGCAAGAGAGAAGCAGAGCTGCAGTGTTGGCGATTTCACCTACAAGCTGATTATTATATATTATATACAGTATTATATGTAGAATATAATTAACCAGTCCAGGGTGTAGTCCGCCTTTCACCCGAACTCGGCTGGAGTGAGATCCAGCTCACTGCGACCCTGAACAGGATAACCAGTATAGACAGGGGTTCACACGAAAACTTTGGTCTAGTTCTTAGAAGAGCACCAGAGGTTGTTGTTTGCTGCTCTCTTTCGTTTCTTTTTTTTCGAGACCCAGCGACCTCATATGGGACCGCGCGATCAGCTGATTTGGTGCAGTATTGTTGGCCAGCAGTCCCCAAAGTTTTTTGCACCATGGAGTGGTTTATGTAAACACAATTTAGAGCTGGGGGATATGGGGGTAAAAAATTCTATCCCGATAATTTTTTTCATACCAGTCTATCAATATATATATCGTGATCTTAATACTATATATCTTTCATTCTTGCGATTGGCTGGCAACCAGTTCAGGGTGTACCCTGCCTCCTGCCCGAAGATTGCTGGGATGGGCTCCAGCACGCCCGTGACCCTTGTGAGGATAAGCGGCTCGGAAAAAGGATGGATGGATGGAGCTTTCATTCTTAAATTACTTACTAATTAGTTACTCTTAACTTTTGGATTTAAATCTTTCTGCGGTGATTTAAATATTTCTCTTCTTTCTGTCACAAGTTGAACATGACACTGAACATTATACAAATGTGTCAGACAAATAAAATGTACAGTATCTTTTCATGTTAAACCTGACCAAGCAAAAGCTTCCAAGTTTTCCAATTACAATTTACGCCCAGGGAAATGGTAATGACTAATGAGGGTCCATTACTTCAATCAATCCACTTGAATCCCTTATTTTCAACTCTGCTTACTGGAAGCATGTCTTTTTGCGATACAATTAGTTTTTTTTTCTTTCTTATTTTATTTAGTTTTTTGGGGGGGTTCTGTTTCTCGTCAGACTTTACACTGCCAAACCTTTCGGGCCTTTCTTGTCAACTGTGTCTTTCCTTGGGCTGTGTCTCCAATTGTTTCTTCCGAGGGAAAACTGATTATCTTCTTTTTTCAGCGCTCTTTCACTTCTAAGGCTCACGGCTGCAAGCTGTAGGCTACAAACATTAGCGCCTGTTGTGTCCTGCTGCTAATGTGCTGTGTGTGTCAACCTAACTTGGCATGGTTCTTTTTATGCCACATGAATGGTTCAGTGCGGAGCAACGCACAATATTATTGGCTATTCGTATTTTCTGTCAAAACATGGACGAACATAATCTCTTGAAGTCTATCGACTGCGTCTCCCAAATGTCTTTCGAGCAAAGTTATTTTGAAATACGTACACTATCTTTATTTTGACGGAACGATGTAGCCGCTGCACAGCGAGACAGATGTCTACGAAGCACGGCGCTTCCGACCACAGCTTCTCGGCAAGTTGCACCTTTTGCGACCGAGTTTCTTGTGCAGCTCACACTAGTGGCTGAGGTCCAATGAACTGAGAAAGAAACAAATCAGTTCATAAAGGGATTACATTCACTTTCACGCAAGATTTGTTTGTTTGAATGCGTCGTCTGCAAACGTAAGGTGGTTGGTGCCTGTCGTGGCGGCAATCCCCGAACCCGTTGGTGGACACCATCGGTGAGGGATGCCGTCAAGCTGAAGATGGAGTCCTATCAGGCCTTTTTGGCCTGTGGGACTCCTGAGGCAGCTGATGGGTACCGGCTGGCCAAGCGGAATGCAGCTTTGGTGGTCGCTGAAGCAAAAACTCGGTTATGGGAGGAGTTCGGTGAGGCCATGGAAAAAGACTTCCGGATGGCTTCGAGGAAATTCTGGTCCACCATCCGGCATCTCAGGATGGGGAAGCAGTGCACCATCCACACTGTGTATAGTGGTGATGGGGCGCTGCAGACCTCGACTCGGGACATTGTGAGTCGGTGGGGAGAATACTACCTCCTCAATTCCACCGACACGCCTTCCTATGAGGGAGCAGAGTCTGGGTTCTCTGAGGCGGGCTCTCCTATCTCTGGGGTTGAGGTCACCAAGGTGGTTAAAGGCCCCCGGGGGTGGATGAGATTCGCCCGGAGTTCCAAAAGGCTCTGGATGTTGTAGAGCTGTCCTGGTTGACACTCCTCTGCAATATCCCGTGGACATCGGGGACAGTGCCTCTGGATTGGCAGACTGGGGTGGTGGTCCCCCTTTTTAAGAAGGGGGACCGCAGGGTGTGTACAGGGGGATCACACTCCTCAGCCTCCCTGGTAAGGTCTATTCAGGGGTGCTGGAGAGGAGGGTCCGTCGGGAAGTCGAAGATCAAATTCAGGAGGAGAAGTGTGGTTTTCGTCCTGGCCGTGGAACAATGGACCAGGTCTAAACCCTCGGCAGGGTCCTTGAGGGTGCATGGGAGTTCGCCCAACCAGTCTACATGTGTTTTGTGGATTTGGAGAAGTCGTTCGACCGTGTCCCTCGGGGGGTCCTGTGGGGGGTGCTTCGGTATTATGGGGTACCAAGCCCCTGATGCGGGCTGTTCGGTCCCTGTACGACCGGAGTCAGAGTTTGGTTTGCATATCCGGCAGTAAGTCGGACTCGTTTCCGGTGAGTGTTGGACTCCGCCAAGGCTGCCGTTTGTCACCGATTCTGTTCATAAGTTTTATGGACAAAATTTCAAGGTGCAGCCGAGGCATAGTGCGGGTCCGGTTTGCGTGCGTCAGTATGGCATCTCTGTTTTTTGCAGATGATGTGGTTCTGTTGGCTTCATTAAGCCGTGATCTCCAACTCTCACTGGAGCAGTTCGCAGCCGAGTATGAAGCGGCTGGGATGAGAATCAGCACCTCCAAATCTGAGACCATGGTCCTCGGTCGGAAAAGAGTGGCGTGCCCTCTCCAGGTTGGGAATGAGATCTGCCCCAAGTGGAAGTATCTTGGGGTCTTGTTCACGAGTGAGGGAAGAATGGAACGGGAGATCGACGGGCGGACCGGTGCAGCGTCTGCAGTGATCCAGACTTTGTATCCATTGTGGTAAAGAAGGAGCTAAGCCGAAAGGCAAAGCTAAGCCGAAAGGCAAAGCTCTCGATTTACCGGTCGATCTACCCGGTGCGCAAAGCCCTTCAAGCGCAGGGTCAACGCCTCTCGAAGCAGGATGAGCAGCTTGCTGCCCTCCACCTTCATCTAGAGGTACTGTCAAGACATCAGGACAATATGATGAGACAGGTGGCCTCGCAGTTTGAACTTCTTATGAAAATGATTAAAGAGAAGGAACCAGTTAACACAACACCCGATACCGCCACGGTACCAACATTTCCATGTGAAGCAGTCACCATGCAGCCACCTGCCACCTCCGCTGCTGTCTGCCCACAGCTCTCTCGACCGGAGAGGTTCTCTGGAGATTCTGGGAACATTAAGCCGTTCATCACTCAGTGCGAACTCCACTTTGAGATGCAGGCAGCTGCCTTCCCCACCGAGCGGGCAAAAGTCGCTTTCGTCATTTCCCACCTGACTGGTCGTGCGAAGGAGTGGGCTACTGCTAATGGAGCCGCAATTCCACCGCGTGTCATTCGTGGGCTTTTTTCGTAAAGACTATGGAGCAAATTTTTCAATTTTCCACACCAGATCGTGAGGCAGCTCGCTCCCTTGTCACCTTACAAGGCAAGCGCAGGGTGTCAGATTACGCGAGTAAGCTTCGCATTCTAGCAGCTGAGAGTCAGTGGAATAATCGGGCGCTACTCGATGCCTTTTTTCAAGGACTATCCCCCGCCGTCAAGGATCATTTAGTCTCGCTAGACCTGCCGACCGACTTGGACACTTCATCGGTCTCGCTGTAAAAATCGACGAGGCTTTTGGATTGCGAAGTGGATGGAGATCGGCGGAGGGCTACGTCACCGCGCACTTGGAGGGGGTTTCAATATCTGGTGGACTGGGAGGGCTACGGGCCTGAGGAACGTTCATGGGTGCCGTCTGCGTTTATCATGGATGACTCGCTCATTCGGGACTTCCACGTTGCGCATCCAGGGGCCCCGGGGCCGTCTGGGGCCGGCCGTTAAGAGGGGGGTACTGTCATGGGTGTGTGTTCCGGTTTTTGTCTTGCCCCTGTTTCACACACACCTTCTCCTGAGAGCATCTTCACCACCTGTTCCTCGTTCACCCCAATTACCCCGTGCATTTCACCTCGTGTCTCATTCTTTCTCATCGCCAGTTCGTTGTACCTTGTCGTCGCGTTCCAGCATTCCTTGTTTCCACGTCACAGACTCACAGTAAGACTTGACCCTGTTCTGATTATCGACCTCGCTTTTTTGCCTCATGTTTTTGGATACTGTTGCCTTTTTGGATTGCCTGCCTGTGTACCGACCTATGCCCGTATATTAAACCTCTCTTTTTGGAAACTGTCCATTTGTTTTGGAGTCGTGCATTTTTGGGTACTATCCTCTGTTCCGTTCATGACAGCAATATTATGGCAGGTCCTGATCGTGACCATAATGAGCCAATCAAACCGTTTGTTTACCGGAACAGATTTGTGGGATTTGCAGTGGCTTGTTTCAAAGTTTGTAAAACTGACTCAGAAAACAGATTTTAAGAATGAATGGAAGTACTAGTACTTTTCCATTCTTCCAGAAGCGGGCTCAAAACTGTTGTTGCTCATATGCTTCGTGGCTTAAATAGAAAGCAGGAACTCAGATAAGACTCGCAAGACAAACGAAGTGAGCCCAATACAGCAGAGCTACACAACTGAAAAGCAAATGATTGTTCTCTCCAGTAAGTGTGGATTTTGGGGCAACTTAAATGAGCATTTAGCAATGTTTCAGTTGAAAAGGAATGTAGCTGTTGAGACGTTGCTCGAAGATGAACAACATCGCTTTATTACTTGACATCTACTTGTTCTGACTTTTTTTGGCTTAATTAGCCAGTTCAGTGTTACTTGAAATTTAGGCTTGAGATTTCTATGGCGCTTTACTACAAATTGTTTCCCGGTTTTTCTTTTTTGAGTTGGAAGCATCAAAATACAATTTGTACTGAAATGTAGACCTGACGTGTTATTAAATATGCAATACATATGATAATAACAATAAATATTGTTGGCTCCCTGCAGCCTCCTCCGGGTGGCCGGTTTTCGGGGCGCCTCGGTGGGGCAGGTGGACCACCCTGGATCCCTCGGTGTGGGAGGTGTCCCATCCACCGGGCCGCTCTCGGGTGGACTCCTGGGCCCGACCCCACCTCTTGATTGGGTGGGGTCCTCAATTTCTTGGGTTTCCGCTCACTTACACTCTAGTCCTACAGATGTTTCAAATTTACACAACCACTCCCATGTGTGGGGAAATTTATGTCCAATATATATATATATCAAATATTACTTCGATTAGTTTTAGACAACCTTCACATGCTTTATTGATATGACGCACACAGAGCTAGTTGTCATAACATAACAACTAGCTCTGTGTGCATCATACTTGCAGATAATTGTTTTTGTTTTTCTTTCTCTATCTCTCCCACTTCAATATAACAAGGGGGATTTTAGTCTGGGCTTCAGTAAGGGGTGACAACTCATAAGACTTATACCTTTTCCTCTCTTAGCAAAGACTTTTCTTTCTTTTTTTGTAATAAAAACCCACAAAGACAAGATTGCTTCCTCACTTATTCTGTCAGATAAAGATTTGCCAAAACAGTTGATGTCAGAAGTGGGATCCTAGGATTGATCGCCGATCCAGAGGACCCCGGGAGTGATTGATCATTCAGGACCAACGCACGAGTCCGGCCTTCACCCAAAGAATTAAGGACGGGGGAGGGGCTGCCGGGCTCTGGATGTCGGCTATCGCCTCAGCATCCAAACGGACCTCCAAACAAAGAATGACGGTAAAGAAAATTGTAATTCCTTGAAAATCAGACCATTACATATGATGTACTGTATTTGAAACAATCTTGCCTTTGTAATAAGTGGCATTGGTGGCATCCCTCCTACACCACCGACACTGGACAGCAAAGGACGCTGAACCAGATTTGTGGAGGTTGAGGCTGGGAGAGGACGCGAAGGGTAGAAGAAGATGCTTTCATTGTGGAAAGAAGGGACATTGAATAGACATTGGATCAGAGACTGTCCGAATGAGGGGGGAAAAAAAAAAAAAAAAAGGCTGATGGTGGGGGACCCAGTTCGTCTGACCTCCGGCTGACCCCCGGTGGCCCCAAAGACAGAGCAGCACTTTACTGGTGATATACAGACACACGCATTCAACATTGCTGTTTGTTTTTGTTATTTTTCTGCAATGAAGACACGCTTGGCACTGATAACACTGCTTCGCTATGTTAGTTATTTAACTTACAGTCACCACCAGACACTCATATGCACACTTATGGAGTTAATATATGCAACTATGAAGTATAATTGATCAATCCCTTTGAATTAAAAATATATCCTCCCCCTCTCCAAAACCAATCCAAATTGACAGGATTATTTGGATCTCTCAGCGCCGTTGTTTGTTCTTTTTTTATTTTTTTTTGACATGACAACAAAAGATGAGCAATAACAAAGATAAATTGAAAATTGAAGTACTTGAAATGTGGAATCATTACCTGTAATTGTCTGATAATCTATTCCCCGCATAGATGTTTGGTCTGGGACCTAAGGTGATAGAGGAATCACCCGGAATGTAAGACGATTTGTAATTTTTCAAGGTTTCAAGAAACTATTCACTCGTGGCTATTTGGTCTGGGAAAAATAATTAAAAATGCATATTTTTAATTGATGATTGACATTTTTAAATAAACAAAGCTTTATTATTTTTTTGTTACTAGATTAATCAAAATCCTGGTTAAACTCATGGATAATTCCACTGATATAAATAAATTAACACGTGAAAAGCAAAATGTTAACTGCTTACTGTGAGGTGTGAGAATATCGGTTTTGTGACAATGCGCAAATTACAACACTGAGTTCAGAACCACGATTTGTTTGCACTGACAGAGTTAACAGTTTTGTTTGAAACAATGTTTGTTTTAAATACTGTCAAATGATCAAAGCAAAGGTATTTATATAGCACCATTTATAAATAAAAAATGTAACAACAAGTGATTTAGAGCAATTAAAATGACAACAAAAGCTTTAAAGGTTTTTGAGACAGAAGACATGGCTGTCTGACTGACAAGACGTGTTCAATTTATGCACAAAAAGGACTTGGTGTGAGTGACTGTGTGGTCTGCTGATTACTGATGTGTTGGTGCGTGTATGTTTATGGTTGTGTGTGGTGTTCGAGAGACGAATGCTGGAATCTTGGCCAAGTGTTTGGTGAAAGTGCGTTGTTTGACTGATTACAGGTACGTAGATCTGTTGTTCACTATGGATACTGTAAGTATCTGTGTGCGTGTTACTACTTAAGCAATGCATTGTGAGCTGTTGCTGCAGGGGAAAATACATGGTGGAAAAATCTATGTTTTTAGGATTGGTGATTAACTAGTGTGACGCTGTGATATTGGAGAGCAAGAGTTTTATTTTGTTTTTGTGATGTAGTGAGAATGAGGCCGAGAGACCTGAATGGGAAAAAGCTACTGATAACAGAATAGATTCCATTGGGGGGAAACAAAAGGAGAAAAGGAGGCTGCTCAAAATCTTAGAATAGTGCAACTCAACGTTAAGACAAAATAAGAATATTGATTGGAATACGTTATTAGATTAGGATAATTATCAGTGTGCATTCAAAGTTAAATATAGTACAATTTTAATACTTTAAACATCAAACGGGATATTGAATTTTTAAAAGGATTGTGTGTTGCAACCTGCAGTCATGACTGTGCGTAGCTGTGTGTTTTTTAATTTTTTTTGAATGTGTTGTCTGTGTGTTTATGCGCAGCTGTGTGTCTCATGTGGACATTGCTCTGGCGGATAAGCCTTTTGCTTATCTGTCGGCGCTCAGCTAATTGGGCACGTTTATTTTTTAACATTGCCAAAGAACACAGATTTTTCACAACATGCATACATGCTTTGCATTGCGTCCTTCTTACGAATTGAACTGTGCAATATTCTTTTCTGCAGCCTGGACATTTCCCAAGTCCCAAGTCAAATCCCAACGTTTGGGCTACCAGCAAATATAGGGTAAATTAAGAACTGTCCGCCGATTCAAGTGAACGTAAACTACCCATCCACCAACACTGCCAGCACCCACTTCGCCCGGATGCGGTTGACGATATTTGTCCAGTATTGAAGTCGATACCCATTGGGCCAAATTCCATCCGGTATTAACCACTTTTTGGTTGCCGAGAATCTTTTTTTGTTTGTCTTTTGTATTTTGCTAAAGTGAGCATGGGTGGATGATGTGTCACTTTATCAAAAGGGTTTGGGGGGTTGATGTCTGGAGTCATTTGTTTTTGTTTTCTTTTCTTCCTTTTGTTGGTTTTGTTTTTGGTTTTGTCTTGTTTTGTGCTCTGGAGTACAAAGGCAGTGGATTGTTTTATTTTTGTGCTTAGCAGCACAAGTCACATCAGACGTTGCATTATTATGTTTGACACATAATTGATTGCCACAAAATCAGAGCCAATTCAGGCTGCAAACACAGCACTGATATTGGCATTATCATAGTGATACATATGATGATTGTTCTACAAACATTTAATGTCTATAATTTTGAATTCATAATGGAACATTGACCTATTTGGGTTGACATATGAAGCGATATAGACTAAACTGCACATTTGTCATTAGGTCAACATGGTATGATATAATGGGTTTCCAGATGCGGTATACATATTACAAATTACACAAATTGCAAGACTTGTAGACTATAGGTTGAAAAAGGAACACAGGGGCCTTACTGAAATTCTTAGGTGATAATGGCATACAGTTAGCAAAGATATATTTTAACCGTCGCCTGAAAAATTTAATTTCTAAATTTCAAACTCTATATGTCAGCACTAGACTCGTTCCCGATTGGTCAGGTCGGTGAGCTCCAATTGCTTTAACAGACCACTCATACATTATCTCTGGCACATCGCATTCACGTCGTCGCGGCTCAGATGTCCCCACTGATCTCAAGGTTTGGAGAACAGGTACTGAGGTATTATATTATACTCACTATTTCTTCTCATTGGAGTGGGCAAATCGATGTTATAATATGAAACTCTTAAGTTATCGCTTTTCTAGTTTTGTTAACACTACCCTGACCATTCTTGAGGCTTCACGTGTGGAAATTGATGCAAGCCCTCCAAACCTGCATGACACTTGATCTACTATTAGCTTCTCAGGGCGGTGTTTGTACTCTCTTGAACCAACCCTGTTGCACATACATTCTTGACAACGGTGGTGATACAGGTGACATAGCCAGTATTCACGATTTCACAAGTCAGTCTCTGATGAACGTTTTCCTGATCGTTTCCCTCAATTTGACTGCTTGGATGACATTGCCCACTCAAATGATGACCATCATTCATGATTCATAGTCCTCAGTCTAACTCTGCTGCATGTTATGTTGTGACTACTAGCTCTGTGTGTGATAATTGTTTTGTTTTTCTTTCTATATCGCTCTCACTTCAATATAACAAGGGGGATTTTAGTCTGGGCATCAGTAAGGGGTGACAAATCATAGGACTTGTACCTTTTCCTCTCTTTGCAAAGACTTTTCTTTCTTTTTTGTAATAAAAAGCCACAAAGACAAGATTGCTTCCTCACTTATTCTGTCAGAAATAGATTTGCCAAAACACCCACCACACTTCACTTGTACAGTCGGGTCCACGACCCCTGTCCTGCATTTTCCCCCTCCTGTCGCTGTCCCTGTCCTGTCCAGTCCGGTCCTATCTTGTCCTGTCCTTCCCTCACAGGGTGTAGCACTACTGACCCATACAACACTCCATTGTACTAGTTATATAATGCTTTACTTTCCTCATCTTGTTTAGTGCTAGTGCTTTGTCTTTTGTTGTATTTAGTTACCTTTTCACTCTCTCTCCTTTGTTTTTTCTGTCAGTCCCCTCAAAATACTTTGTTCTCTTCAACTGAACGACTGTAATTCTCAATAAATACCCATCAGAATACAAAGAAACTACAGTGGCAGCTTAAAACATCCACTGTGACACAGTAAAACTGTTCCGGCATAAAAGGGATACAGATCTTCCTCTCTGCTTGACCTAACAGCTGAACAGGGTAAAAAAAGTATTGTAAAACTACAAGTGTAAAGGAAATGTGCCTAGTGCCATTTAAATATTGTTTGCCAGGTTGGCTACGTGGCGGCACGGTGTTGACTGGTTAGTGCATTGGCCTCACAGTCCATAGGTCATGGGTTCAAATCTGGGCTCCGGCCTCCCTGTGTGGAGTTTGCATGTTCTTGTTGCCTCATTGGGTTTTCTCCAGGTACTATGGTTTCCTCCCACATTCCAAAAACATACATGGTAGGTAGGTTAAGTGGAAAAACACAAAATTATCCTTCAGTGTGGATGCGAGTGTGAATGTTTTTTTTGTCTCTATGTGCCCTGCAATTGGCTGGCGACCTGTTCAGAGTGTAATCGCCTTTCGCCCAAAGTCAGCTGGGATAGGCTCCAGCACACCCACGACCCTAGTGAGAATAAACGGGACAGAAGATGGATGGATGCAAATTGAAGCATTTTTATGTCCAGACCTTTGCTCTGATCCCTTGCAACCTGACCCCTCTGCACTACACTGTCTGTGTGTGTAGAACATGAAAACATCACCAAACACAAATCCACCCTATCAATAACTTGAAATAGCAATTAGAACCATAAACTCCTACAGTAAATGCTGATTATCAGACACTACTCCTCTTAGCTAACAATCTTTGTATCCAACAAAACGCAATGCAGCTCTGCTTACCTTTTGGCTGTGACAAGAGAATAATGTAGTGTAGTGTAGTGTTTCAGTGTCGTCCTGGCGGCTTGACTTTACTTGAAAGTGGATCTGGATCTTGGTCCAGTGTAGTTGTCAAGTCATGTAACCACTGCTTAAAAAAAAATAATAATAAATAAATCCTGTCTACATATTTCTTAAAATAAAAATTAGAGTACTGGGTATATTGCATTTTCTTGCAGTTAATGCAAAACCTAGGGCTTTATCCTCCGTCATGTAATCATGTCTTTGATTTGATACTAGTTGGACTGGTGAACGTTCCAGTAAAGTTCATAAAGTTACTATGTCTTGGAAAAGAAAGTTTTTTTGCACGTGGGCGATTCCCCTACAAGCTCTGTGATGAGATTTACATGCAGTGCAGCTAAGCAGTTTATCGTAAACAATTTATCAGCGATGTACTGAAATGTACTTTAAGTAGATTTGCAGGCCGTTTGGATCGCAAGCTACCCACTTTATCGCAGCCAATGCAGAACTACTTAGTGCATATCCGCTGCCAGGCCACCTCGGCCCTGCAAAGCGGAACCACCCAGACATGAAATGTCATAAAGTCATTTACGATAGTTCTCTCTTAAAGTGAACATGCAATAAAATACAGAAATAAATACAGGCGCGGCCCCCGGATTTATCGGGGATCCCTACCTGTGAAGCTGTCCACCTTTTTTTGTGTATTTAATTTCACACATATTTGCACAAGGAAATTACATTTGACTTATCTTCTACAGGTAAATATCAAGCACCAACATGACCCGGGAACAGATTATCCTTGCACTATTCAAGGAATCTTTCCCCACAAAAAAAGAAAAAAAAGAAAAAACATCTTCCATGTGTGATTCCATTACGTTCGTAAGCTTTTTAGAGGGAAATAGCACACTTTTTTGGGCCTTGAAACCTGCCACCGAAACTGGGTCATTTCCCTCAAGACAACTCATGTGCATAATGTTTTTATCGATAGCAGGCTCCCTGTTGACAATCTGATTTTATGACCACTAAAATATGCAATTTCGCTCTGATTAAATGAACTTCATACAGTGAGACCTAGCTCATTACTTGGTGATTTGACCCGTGGCCTTAGTGTTTTCCTTCGCTCAGAAGGTGGCTGCTTTGCTAAAGCTATATGACAACAAAAGCAGCAGAAAAGCCAAAATGAACCTAGGTAGGCAAGGGAGAGTGAGTAAGTTGGTAAGATAAGTAAGCTAGAATACATAGGTGGGGAAATAAGATAGGTAGGTAAGGTAGGGTAGGGTGAATAGGTAATGGAAGGGAGATATGATCCTATGGTAGTTAGGTAAGATAGGTAAGGAATAAGATAGGTAGGTAAGGTAGGGTTGGGTGAGTAGGAAAGGGTAGATAGGAAGAGAGGTAGTTAGGGTCAGTAAAATTGGGTAGGTGGGTAAATTGGTAGGTAGGTGGGTAGGTAGGTTAGTAGCTAGGTAGGTAAATTAAGGTAGGGGGAGTAGGTAAGGGAGGGAGGGAGGGAGTTAAGATTCGTAAGATTGGGTCAATCGGGAGGTAGGTTGGTAGGTAGGCAGGGTAGGTACAGTAAGTAGGCTGGTAGATACTGTAGGTAGGTCGGTGGGTCAGTTCCTCCGTTGGGCAGGTAGGTAGGCAAAGTATGTCAGATAAGCTACATAGTACTTATTTTCTTAGTAGGTAAGGTTGGGTAGGTAGACATGGTTCGGGGTACATAACCCACCTTACATAAGCAAGTCGGTAGATAGGGCACACGTGCCGCGATTGCACGTAAGTAAAAGCTGAATGGGTAGAAATAACGTCAGTGGTTGTCTTTCCGACAAAGCGATCAGCACCTTTAAAGAGCCGCATAAAAAATGCAACAGTGGCCTGGTGTAGCGACGCACTTCCGAGCGATCCCTGTTAGCAGGGAGGAGAGAGAACAGAGGCGGACAGCGGGAGAAGCCACGGGAGGTCCCATCCTGCCCCACTGAGAACGATATGAACTTCACCACAGAGGCGGAGACGCATGTCCCACAACTACTACAATATTTATCACAGTGGTTCTACCAGCTGTAGACACAAACACCGTATTATGGATGAAAAACCTTGGGTTTTCGCAGGCTTCACCATAAGGGCAGTGGCTGGTCAAAGGACTTAACGTGTTGTCTGGGTAATCCCAACCCCCTCTCCATTCAAAGATGCTTCTTCAAAGCATGTTTTCAAGTTGGTTTGTGTCACTAATCATCCTATGGGCATAGTGCATAACAAGTCCACAACAACGCAAAAGCAACAAAAGTCAGAAACAACTTTGAAATCCCAATTGCACATAATTTATTCATCATCATTTCTATTCACCACGTCAGAATTGATGTTGTTTGTATAGCCTCATTTTATACCATGATGGTTACACGTTTGCCCCAGCAGTATAGTAGGTAGATACACTGTAAAAAAAATTCTGTAAATTTTAAGGAAAAAATCTGACAGCTGAGTTGCCAGATTTTTTCTGTAAAAAAAATACGACAAAAAATGTAATAACAAATTCTGTAAGATTTATGGCGGTTGAGTTGCCAGAATGTTTCCGGAAAAAATACTTATTTTTTTTTTAACATTTACAGAATATACTGTATATTTTACAGCATAAAATGTTAAACTTTACAATTTTAAATGGTAAATTAAACAGCCCTTTTCTGCTGAATTAACATGAACATGCTGTTAATTAAACCAATTAATTCAGTAGGATTTACATGCAGTTCTGAATTCCATTCAATTTGATTAAAAAAATACTAGCAAAAAAACATTGCTTAACTGTTAATTTCATCATTTCAATCAATCATTTTGACTGAAAGTTTCTTTAATTGTCTTTTGCGGTATTGCACATATTGAACTGTCAGATGTTCTCTTTAGTAGAAAAGTGAAAAATGTCATATAAAAACAAATAATTAAAACACAAAGATAAATAATCAAATGTACATACCACAAGAGTAACTACAATGAAAGATTAAAAAAACAAGTCCAAAATAACAATACAATAATTTATTAGAACGGATCTGATCAGACTTGATGGTGAAAAACAGTATTAAAGCAGTTACACAAGGTTGCCCTGCATAGTTCTTTAAGATACAGCACTCAATTTATGTTCTTTTGAAAATTAAATAACATGGATTATTGGTATTTATCTCCTTTTATCATGAACATTTCAGTAATTTATTAGAACAGATCTGATCAGACTTGATGGTGAAAAACAGTATTCAAGCAGTTACACAAGGTTGTGTTGCATAGTTCTTTAAGATAGAGTACTCAATTTATGTTCTTTTGAAAATTAAATAACATGCATTATTGGTATGCATCTCCTTTTAACTTTAACCTTTTCTCAAAGCACTGAACTAAATTGCTCAAGAATACCACAGCAGAAAGTACATCTATTCAGCAATCATGCCTCTTGTGATCGGAAAGTTCCTGGATCAAGGTGAGGACTCGTGGTTTCACATGAAGATGGAATTTGTTTTTTATTTTGCTTCACTTTTGTGGCCTTTTCTGGGTTAATGACAGAATGACACCTTTGGAAACTGAAGAAATACATTACCACATATGTAAACGCATACAGGGACAAAAGACCATTTTTGGAGACATGTCCTGTGGTTTGACAAAGCTAAAATTGAACTGTTTGACCATAATGAGCATCCTTAAGTTTGGAGAGAAAAGGCGGAAGCTTGCAAGTCTGAGAACACCATCCCAACTTTGAAATGTGGGGTGGCAGCATCATGTTGTGGGGTTGTTTTGCTTAAGATGGACTGGTACGAATCTCAAAATAGATGGCATCATGAGAAAAGAATATTAGGTGTAAATACTGAAGCAACATCGCAAGACATCAACCAGGAAGTTCAAGCTTGGGTGTAAATGGATCTTCCAAATGGACCATGACCCAAAGCATACTGCCAAACTGGTTCAAAAGTGGCTTAAGGATAACAAAGTCAACGTTTTGGAGTGGCCCTGATCTCACTCCTACTGAAAATGTATGGTCAGACCTGGTACCAAATACTAAGGAAATGTATGTAAACTTCAGACTTTTAAGAAAGTAATGAAAACATATCTTGTACATTCTTCTGACATTTAGCAAATAGAAATAATTTTGGCAATCATAATTGAACCAAAACAGGAAAAGTTGATTCCATGTCCTTCTAGTTTTCAATGTATATTTAAGCTATTAGCGTCCAACGGGGCGGCACGGTGAACAACTGATTAGCATATCTGCCTCACAGTTCTGAGGACAGGGGTTCAAATCCCAGCCTGCCTATATGGAGTTTGCATGTTCTCCCCGTGCCTGCGTGGGTTTTCTCTGGGTACTCCAGTTTCCTCCCACATCCCAAAAACATGCATGGTAGGTTGATCGAAGACTCTAAATTGCCCGTAGTTGTGAATGTGAGTGCGAATGGCTGGCGACCAGTTCAGGCTGGGCGGCACGGTGGCCGACTGGTTAGAGCGTCAGCCTCACAGTTCTGAGGACCCGGGTTCAATCCCCGGCCCCGCCTGTGTGGAGTTTGCATGTTCTCCCCGTGCCTGCGTGGGTTTTCTCCGGGCACTCCGGTTTCCTCCCACATCCCAAAAAACATGCATTAATTGGACACTCTAAATTGCCCGTAGGCATGACTGTGAGTGTGAATGGTTGTTTGTTTCTATGTGCCCTGTGATTGGCTGGCAACCAGTTCAGGGTGTACCCCGCCTCCTGCCCGATGACAGCTGGGATAGGCTCCAGCACGCCCGCGACCCTAGTGAGGAGAAGCGGCTCAGAAAATGGATGGATGGACAGTTCAGACTGTACCCCGCCTCTTGCCCGAAGATAGCTGGGACAGGCTCCAGCACGCCTGCGACTCTGGTGAGGATAAGCGGTACAGAAAATGGATGGATGGATGGATGGATTGGTACAACGGTGAGTGCAGTCAATATGGATTCATACAGTATTTTCTGTTTTTAAATGTAAAACAACATTCAGTTGAGTATATGTGAAGTACAATAGTCAAGTACTGCAGATGTAGAATACCATCCATCCATCCATCCATTTTCAACACCGCTTATCCTGGTTAGGGTCGCGGGGCGCTGGAGCCTATCCCAGCTGTCTTCGGGCGAAAGGCAGACTACACCCTGAACTGGTCGCCAGTCAGTCGCAGGGCACATATAGACACGGACAACCATTCGTACCCACATTCACACCGTCACTGAGTGGGAACTGAACCCACGCTGCCCGCACCAAAGTCAGGCGAGTGTACCACTACACCATCAGTGACTATGTAGAATACAATGGAGAAAAGTAAAAACAGTCAAATAGAGTAAAATGAATGTGAAGTAGATGCAGAGTACAGTAAATAATAGTAATGTAAAGTAAACTAAAGTGTAATGTAGAGAAAAGTAGATAGCGTATGCCTACCTAGTAGAGAGTAAAGAGCTGCAGAGTAGATTTAGAGAAGGGTAGAGCAGATCGAGAGTAATGTAGAGTAGAACAAAGTCGATAAGGATATAATAAATGCTGAGAAGAGTAAATATAGAGTAGAGCAAATACAAAATACAGTATCTAGAGTAGATCTAAATAAGAATAGTGTCAATCTAAAGCAGAGTAGATTTAGTGTGCAGTAGAATAAAGTACTCTAGATCTAAAGTGGAGTGGAATAAGGGAGAGTAAAATATCATGAAACAGTTGGAACATGTTCAGACTTAAAGACTTCGGGATATTAGCAGTTACAAATGTGACAATATCTCCCAAAAATGACAGCCTGTCAAAATGATTCCAGGAAAATATAGGTTTTTGGGAGAACACTTTTGTGTGATATCACCTGTAGAAAATCTGGTCAAAAACACCTTTAAAGTATAGTGTTAGATTTATCTTACCCAACATTATAAAAAATAGACACAAAAGGAATGAAGACGCTGGTTTCTGTTTCTCATGAGGAGGGCGTATGGGAGATTGTTCAGATCACAGCCTCTCGACACGCTCTAAACAATCTCCCCCGTCGCTCCTGCATTTATTTGAAATAGGAGGGATTTACAAGTCATAATGTTCTAAGCAATAAGACACAACACAAAATATTTGATAATAAGAGGGTTTTTCCCAGACATAGTATTCTAAGCAATAAGACACAACACAAAATATTGGACCAACACCTGTCACGATCCGACCACATCTGATCACGTCCTTGGTTCAGGCGCCCTTCCATCGGATGATGCTGAGTCTTCTTTTTGAAGGCGAGACATCTAAAATCGTCCATAATACTAATGCAAGCTAAGCAAATAAATGATAACTTCTATAATATATTTAACATATAGTAAAACCGTATAACCATTACTGTATTTCTCAGCATATCAATCAGTCAGACTATTTCGATAGAACTTTTCATTGATTCAAAAAGTGCTTTACTCAATAAAAGCAAAGAAAGCAAAAAAAAAAAAACAATCCCACCGACTCACAAAAACACAGAAGGTCCCCTCACCCACCCCTTCTTTCACACGACACAGTAGTAAAAGCACTGAAAGAGAAGAAAGTGAATCGATATCTTACCGTCAGCAACTTGCAGCGAGGAAACACTAGAGGTTGAATAAAATTAATACATAAAATCAATTAAGAATAACAATGATAATATAAATCATTTAAAGAGGGATGTCAATAAAATAGTTTAAAGCAAAGTTAAAATGGTAGCGTCAATAAGAAAATCCATCCAGTTTCTGAACCGCTTATCCGTCACAGGTGTGCTGACATCTCAGCTGACTTCTGACGAGAGGCGGGGTACACCTGGCCTGAAGTGGTCACCAGTCAATCGCAGGGCACATATAGAGAAACAACCATTCGCACCTACGGACAATTTAGAGTCTTCAATTAACCTACCATGCATGTTTTGGGAATGTGGGAGAACATGGAAAATCCACACAGGGATGTCGGATTTGAACTCGGGACCTCAGAACTGCGAGGCAGATGTGCTAACCAGTCGTTTACCGTGCCGCCTCAATAAGAAAAAATAAGTTAAAATAAACAACAAATGATACAATTATACACTAAAAGGATAGGTACTAGGGCTGCACGATCAGTGTTGGGAAGGTTCATTTTTTAACCGAACGAGTTCAAAGTTCAGTTGATCATTCCAAAAATGACGTTCATTGTTCAAAATTTTCAAAAAAGCTGGGACAGGGTCATGTTTACCATTGTGTTACATCACCTTTTCTTTTAACAACATTCAATAAACGTTTGGGAACTGAGGACACTAATTGTTGAAGCTTTGTAGGTGGAATTATTTCCCATTCTTGCTTGATGTACAGCTTCAGCTGTTCAACAGTCCGGGGTCTCCGTTGTCGTATTTTACGCTTCATAATGCGCCACACATTTTCAATGGGAGACAGGTCTGCACTGCAGGCAGGCCAGTCTTGTACCCGCACTCTTTTACTACGAAGCCATGCTGTTGAAACACGTGCAGAATGTGGTTTGGCATTGTCTTGCTGAAATAAGCAGGGGCGTCCAAGAAAAAAACGTTGCTTGGATGGCAGCATATGTTTCTCCAAAACCTGTATGTACCTTTCAGCATTAATGTTGCCTTCGCAGAAGTGTAAGTTAGCCATGCCATTGGCATTAACACAGCCCCATACCATCACAGATGCTGGCTTTTGAACTTTGCATCCATAACTGTCCGGATGGTTCTTTTCCTTAGGCCCGGAGGACACGACGTCCACAATTTCCAAAACCAATTTGAAATGTGGACTCGTCGGACCACAGAACACTTTTCCACTTTGCATCGGTCCATCTTAGATGAGCTCGGGGCCAGAGAAGCCGGTGGCGTTTCTGGGTGTTGTTGATAAATGGCTTTTGCTTGACATAGTAGAGTTGCACTTACAGATGTAGTGATGAACTGTATTTACTGACACTGGTTTTCTGAAGTGTTCCTGAGCCCAGGTGGTGATATCCTTTACACATTGATGTCGGTTTTTGATGCAGTGCCGCGTGAGGGATCGAACGTCATGGGCATTCAATGTTGGTTTTCGGCCTTGCTGCTTACATGCAGTGATTTCTCCAGATTCTCTGAAACATTTGATGATATTATGGACCGTAGATGATAAAATCCCTAAATTCCTTGCAATTGTACGTTGAGGAACATTGTCCTTGAACTGTTCGACTATTTTCTCACACACTTGTTCACAAAGAGGTGAACCTCGCCCCATCTTTGCTTGTGAATGACTGAGCAATTCAGGGAAGCTCCTTGTATACCCAATGATGGCACCCACCTGTTCCCAATTAGCCTTTTCACCTGTGGGATGTTCCAAACAGGTGTTTGATGAGCATTCCTCAACTTTCTCAGTCTTTTTTGCCACATGTCCCAGCTTTTTTGGAATGTATTGCAGCCATAAAATTCTAAGTTTATGATTATTTGCTAAAAACAATAAGGTTTATCAGTTTGAACATTAAATATCTTGTCTTTGTAGTGTATTCAATTAAATATAGGTTGAACATGATTTGCAAATCATTGTAGTCTGTTTTTATTTATGTTTAACACAACGTCCCAACTTCATTCCAATTGGGTTGTAATTAAGGTATGGTAGATACTGTATATTGGTACAGTAGATGGATTGGTAGGTGGCTAGGTAGGTCGGGTGTGTTGGCAAGGTAAATGGGTAGATTTTTAAGGAAGGTGGGTGAGGTAGAGCGGATCGATAATTAAATAGATATGTAAGGTGGGTAAGAAAGGTAGGTATGTACTGTAAGTACAGTAGTAGTAGTAGAAAGTAGTAAGGTACTGTGTGTGGGCAAGGAAGATAAGGAGGTATTTTAGGTAGGAAATATAAGGTAAGGCAGATAAAGGTAAAGTAAGGTAAGATAAGCTGGGATAGACCAAGCACCTGTAGATAATGGCACGTATTGTGGTAACTTACGAGAAAAAGAAATAGTGTTTAAGAACCTCAGTATTTGTAAGAAATTTTACATTGAATCACTGCTTGAGAAGGGAGAGAAATGAAGTTTGAATGCAGTTGCCGCTTCATTCAGCAACAAGACTGAACAGTATGAATGTCGATGTGTAGTACAGTATTATAGCTTCCTCTGGCCACCTGAGATAGCCCACCCACAAACACACACACACACATGCACACACGCACATGTGCATGCACACGCACACATGCATGCACACACACGCACGCACACTCACATTTGTTTATCCTGTAATGGTGGTACTGAGGGGGGCAGTGACAGATGCTTCAAAGCAGCTTTGTGGCCCCGGCCAAGATAGACCCCTCGTCACGTCTGATAAGGCAGGTGGGTGAGGGTGCGGGGCGCTATCATATTAACCTGTGTGCATGTGTCCATGGTAGGCATGTTGCAGCAGCAAAGATGCGAAGGCCGAAGAATAAACAGAATGACAAAACGTGCTGGTGTGTATACAGTACATGGACAACGTGCTACAAGCTGTCCACTGTTAAACGGTACCAGGCAACATCACCATCTGCTACGTTTGTCTGAGAGACTTAATTCAAGGTTATCTGTTGCCCTTCACACCATTTAGTTATTTTTTTGTGGATTATTTCTCATTGTTCTGTTGATTTCCATTGTGCCAGAAGGCGGTTGTTGTAAATAACTGGTGAGAGGAGCAATTAAATTGAGTACATGAAACATACATTGATAGTCTGTAGCTGCCTCTGAAGAGGATTTTTCGGAAGTGATCATTCAACGAGCTATACTCTTGATCGCGCAATTTAAGTAGAGATTTAACCATGTTTTCCGTGTTTCACTGCGTTCGCTTTATTCATTCATCACTACGTTGCTGATCATCAGGTACGAGCAAACATAACCACGAGGTGCTGCACAAGCACCTCCCCTTTTGCCCTGGATGAAAACAAGTGCCCTTTTTGTTGCTGCCTTTTTTTTCTTCATTAATAATAAAGAAAATCAATCCAATCGGTCATTAATTTTACTCAAAGTGTTTTGAAATCTGATGTGCATTGGTATTTGAGTCCTTGGGGGAAATGCACACATACTGAACCCTCCTGCATTGCCCCATGCCCCCTCCTTCTCCTTCTAAAAACCTGCCATTTGAATAGGGGTGTGTTGACTATTAAATGTCCAATAAATATAATAATAACAATACAATACAACGTTTCCCCCCAAGCAGTGTTAATTTTGTAGACAAAACAAAAATCGTCATAGTCAACAAGCTTTTATTTTGTTAACTAAAATGAGACAATAACTAAATAAAAATGAGGACTAATCTAGTCACAAAACAGATTGACATTTTTTTCAATGAATATAAACGAGACAGAAATGTCTGCCAGAGACGAGATCCAATCAGAACAAATTTTGTTTGAAGAGGGAGGAGATGAAATGAGAACCGATCAGAACGACATGGTAAGGAAGTTACGTAGACTCTTTGAGGCAGTATGAGACATACCCGGCCGTAGTGTTGAGAAGAAAACGAAAATGTCAACGGCTGAGAGAAAGAAGGGAGCTGATGTATGGATAAATTGAAATTTTGATGCAAAAGAGAGCAAAATACTTTGTAAGCAGAACAGCGCAAGGATTTCTGGAAAAAACACAGTTAATTTAAAGAGAGATTTACAATCCAGTCATCCTGAAATCCACACACAGGTAACCATGTTAAGTAATTAAAAATTAGTCGCTCATTAAACATATAAATCTGCTGGTACGGTGACTAATTTCCCACTGTTTTTCTAACCCTCCTCTGCCTTTTGCATTTGATTTTCATCACTTGTGACACAGCAATATGATTTTTGCTGGTGACACTTTTGGTCACAGCTTAAAAGCTTTTGCGTTAGACTTATTCCCTATACCAAATTCTCAAGCTTTTGTCGAGACAGTTTTTAGTGTCACAGGTGAGGCCGACAAAACAGACCAAGGGTCCTGTTGACACTGAGCTTTCTGTAAAATGAATCGAGCCAAATAAATATTGGCTACACTGACAAAACTTACATTATGGGCATTTTATGGTTATCATTTTTTTCCTGTTATCAAGGCAGTAGGTCCAAACAAGACTACTGTATAACTTGCTCATTAATTTAAGTTAAAAGGTTCTAATGAATGGTTGCAATTCCCGCCCCTCATAGCATTTTTTTTTCATCTTTTTTTCTTCTTGTTAACAGGTTTAAAGCCTGATTTCTGATATGTCAAGTGACATGTTTGAGAATTTCAACTGACTAATGATAAACAGAAGACAATATTATTGTTTTCTTTTATTACTTGAGGCACACTGATTCAGAGAGAGCAGCCCCGATGCTGTTATAGTTTATGCACTTGTTCTTTCAAATGTTTTCATTTTTGCACTAATGTCACGGCTGATTTTACAGTTTACAGGAAATAAATGTTTGGTCCAAATAAGAAGATAGATGTGCAAGGTGGGGGTTATCATGAAAAGCTGGCAATGAATGTTTGCATTATGACACCTGACACACTTCTTCCAAGTGTGCCATAGGAAACGACGTATACCGATCTTGAGTAGAGCTCTCACTCTTGCCAAATGTACCGGACTTTAGGTGTGCGCTCAAGCACAGTTTGAATGGGATGATGCAAGTTTGGTAGCTTTTTACCAGCAGAAAATCGAGTAAAGTTAACTTTTTTTAAATTTGTATTTATTTTTTTTGTCAGTTTTGCTTTTGTGTATGGCCACGTCGCCCAGTTTGACCTTTACAGGCTACCCGTGTGGATCGATAACAAGTTGCGTGCCATCCAAACCTGTCCTTTTTAAAGTGTTCCCTTTTTCAGCATGCTTGAGCATGAGGACGTAGAGTGACACTATGGTACAAATGGTCTCTTGCACTACCATTGAGTTTACATCACTGATAAATCAAGTAAATGTCAAACACAGCTAATGCTGTCAGCCAGTGCTAATCTGTACGTTCAACATAACGCCATTGTCTAATTCTTCCATATCCATCCCCCGCACACACTAAAAGCAAGGACCCATAGAGCTCGGATTGCGTTATCACTGTCAGGTCTGCTTCATCTCCTCCTTGAGCCCTGCCCATTCCCTTCTGTATGTGTATCTGTGTGCAGGTTTGAAGATAGGCATGTTGAAGCAGAGACCCAGCTGGAAACAATCGTCATCATGTTCGGCTATAGTCTGAAGCCAGTCTTGACCTCCAACACATCACCAAATTGACTTACACTATCATAGTCAGTTGCATCCAGCTCATATTCAAGCACACTACTGGATCTGATCTTGAACCTATATCGTTATCCAGCCATCCATCCATCCATCCATCCATTTTCTGAGCCGCTTCTCCTCACTAGGGTCGCGGGCGTGCTGGAGCCTATCCCAGCTATCATCGGGCAGGAGGCGGGGTACACCTTGAAGAAGAAGAAGAAACACCTTTTATTGTCATGAACATGGATGCATGCACATGATATTTGTTCTCTGCATTTAACCCATCACAGTGAACATATACACATGTTAGTGGAACACACTGGAGCAGGGGGCAGCTGAAGCGCCCGGGGAGCATTTCGGGGTATCAGTGTCTTGCTCAAGGACACCACAGCCATGAGTCCGGGGGATGTTGGCAGGATTGTCCAGTCGGGGTCCTGAACCTAGGTCCCCCGCGATGGCAGGTGATGGTCTTAACCATTGAGCAACGGCTGCCCTTGAACTGGTTGCCAGCCAATCGCAGGGGACATACAAACAAACAACCATTTGCACTCACATGCACACCTACGGGCAATTTAGAGTCTCCAATGAATGCATGTTTTTGGGATGTGGGAGGAAACCGGAGTGCCCGGAGAAAACCCACGCAGGCACGGGGAGAACATGCAAACTCCACACAGGCGGGGCCGGGGTTGAACCCCACTCCTCAGACTCTGACGCTCTAACCAGTCGTCCACCGTGCCGCCTATATCTTTATTTCTTTCAGAATTCCAGTACAAGCATCATCTCCTGTAATCCTGCTTTGTCAAAAAACCCGCACCAATGGACCTCTTCTTGCAACCCTGTCAGGATTCGATACTCCTGGCAGAGTCTTCAACGGACTCAGTTAAAATTTACCACATAAATCTGCCTCTCGTTGTGTCTGATCTTGGGTCCTCCTTTCCTCACCACACCACAACAAACATGCAGCATTCCATCACCAAGCCACCACAATACATTTAATGTACCATATTTTCACGACCATAAGGCGCACTTAAAAGTCTTAAATTTTCTCCCAAAAAAATCGACAGGGCGCCTTATAATGTGGCGCGCCTATGTGTGCACCGAGTTCCAAAATTTGTAAATGTTGTTTTGTGACTTTAATGAGCGCTCCAATTGACTGACTGGGAGCATTTCCTGCCAACACGCTGCTTATATAGAGGAAGGCGGACGTGACTGAGCACAGCATGCGGACGTAAAGGGGGAAGGGTGCGCGTGACAGACACGCCCCCTGTAGGTATATAGCGCCGGTATGTGCATTGGTTTGTCTAAGGACCCCCGAAAATGGCACCTACGAAGAGACACGCTGATGAAGCACAGTTTAACCTGCAAGCTATTAGTTACGCGGAGGAACATGGGAAACGAGCAGCTGCGAAAGAATTCAAGATCAACAAATCCTGGTTCGCAAGTGGAGGAAGCAGGAAAACGAGCTTTGCCAAGTCAAGAAGATGAAGCTGAGTTTCCGCGGAAACAAGATGAGGTGGCCCGAGTTGGAAGACCAACTCGAGCAATGGATTAATGATCAAAGAAGAGCCGGGAGAAGCGTCTCTACAGTCACCATTCAACTGAGGGCAATAACTCGGAGCTTGCCATCATTCCGGGAGGCTTGACGAAGGAACTCCAACCGCTGGACATCGGTGTAAACAGGGCGTTCAAAGTGAAGTGAGCGGCGTGGGAGCCATGGATGACAGATGGCGAACACAGCTTTACTAAGACTAGAAGGCAGCCCCGGGCGAATTACGCCACAATTTGTGAATGGATTGTGGATTCTTGGGCTAATGTGTCTGCTTGCGCTGTTGTTCGAGCTTTCGTAAAAGCCGGAATATTTCTGAGGAGCCCCATGGCAACGAGACTGACTCCGACGAGTATGAGAGGGAACCTGGCGTGTTTGATGGAGAACTTGCCCAGCTGTTCATTTCGGATACAGAACATGAGGACTTTGATGGATTTGTGGATGAGGATTCATCAAAAAATAACGTGAGTACATTGTTAAATACTTCAATAAAGTACAACCGAACTCAGTTTTTCTCCCGCTGCCTTTTTAAAAACATTGTTTTAGCATGCATGCATGTTACCGTATGTTTTAAGATTGCGTATGTTTTACCATGCCTGTGCCCAATATTACGGCGCGCCTTATGTATGTGTTAAATACAGAAATAGACCTTGTAACTGAGACTGTGCCTTTGAATACGGTGCGCCTTACGGTTGTGAAAATGCGATAGGTGACATGACATAGCCAAACATAAATACCCCGCACTCCCAGGGCCGGTTTCATTCTCAGGGGAAGGAGAGGTTACCATGTAGGGGCGTCGCACAAAAATTTGCCGTCAGATCCCCACTTACTATTTGTATCCAAGACAGTTTTTTCATATGATGTCCACTTTACAGTTAAATTCTGTGAACTCTCAGTCCAGTGGATTTTGTAATGACTTTCTTATTGGAAAGCTCTCTTCATCAGGTTGAGTCAATTATGGGATATGCATTATCCTTTGAGCATTTGTGTCTTGTTTGACCTCCAAATCTGTAAATAGCTCCAGACAGCACAAACAAGCGCATATGTCTTTGTTTGAAACAAAGCGCTGCGCCATATTGATTATTTGCCTTTGGCAAACAGCAGCTTCAACACGCCTTATCCATATTTATCATCAAAACAAGCGCCTCCATGTGTTTTTTTTTTCACCCCCCCTCGCAGCCACATGGGCGCAGATTGTTATGCATAGAGTGACACGACCTGCAGGCACTGTTTAGATGCATATCGCAGCGGCACTCTCATCTGATGGTGACGCATTGCTCGGACAAAAGGCGGACCCTCCTAGACGCCGCTCCTATCTGCTCTTTAACAATTCCATCAGTGGCGGATAAGCCGGCCAGCGGCCAGCAATAAAAGGCGCCATGGCAATACATGGAGGAATCTGCTTGCTGGGATGACAGATAGCACAGCAGACGGTTGAATCATCAAAATGTGCTTGGGAAAAAAAGATATCGCATCAAAGGGAAGATAATACAAGCTGGTAAATGTCAACGCAAAATCTGCAAAGACGGGAGTACATTGCTAGGGGAATCGTAACGTTTCATTTAGAGTGTCTGCATCGTTTCGTTCCTAAAACAAAGACAAACTATAGATGTGACAGTTTCCTTGAAAGAACACAAACTATTGGTGTTGCACTTTCCTAAAAGGAAGACAAGCTATAGATGTTGCACCCTCTTAAAAAGAACGCAAACTATTGATGTGACACTTTCCTAACTACTGATGTGATAGGATATCAGAATCAGAAGGATCTTTATTTGCCAAGTATGTCAAAAACACAGCTTTAGCCGCTCTAGTAGGACAAGAGACAAAAAAATTTTTTGACAAAAAATACTTTGGGGACATAAAAACACACTACGGAAAGTCACTGAGCAATGAAAGGTTACCGGTAATGTGGCAATGATGATACAAGGACAATTGTGCAAATGATGCGAAGTCCTCTAACAATTTTGAGCGGTTTGAAATGACTACTAGAGCAACAATCTGGTACAGTGACCATTGTGCAAATGCTGCAGTCTTCAAGAATTTTTAGCAGTTTGCATCGTACGTACCAATTTGTATCTTATCACGTCACATCATATCGTCTTTTACTGTATCACATGGCACTGCATTGTGTCACATAACATCAAATCGTATCATTATGCACTGAAATGTCCATGAGTCATGTACTTCCTTTAGCCAGCATGCTTGACATGAGCCGCCGGTATCTTTTGTTTGTTTACTGTGATGTGTCCCACTGTTTTTCCATGTGAACAACACGACTTTCCATGCTGTCAAATTTCTCCACATTCGACACTCATTAGCTGCCTTCTGATTGACAGGTTGCCCCGTAACCAGCCCCCATCCCCACCCCACTACTGTCGCCCAGCCACCGAGACTGATTGGCATTCAAGATCATCAGGCTGTTAGGGAGGGTGTCAAATTTCGTGAGATATCGCCGCTTCCCTTTTTAAGCCGAGTCGCAAAGTTCCCAAAGACCTGCAGCCCATTTGCAAGAGAGAGCCAGAGAGAGCGAGGGACTACTTTGCATGCTGCAAACTGACGATGTCATCCCTGAGGGGGAGAACACTGGTGAGGGGGGGCTTTCTATGCAGGAGGGGAAAAATCTCCTTCAGGTTGCACACGTGGACGCACACACACACACACATATACACACACACGCACACACGCACACACACACACACACAAACACACGCACACACTTCCATGACTAGACCCCTAACCCTTCCAACCCCACGTACACCCATGTCTGCATAGATTGATGACCTGTCACCTCAGCATTTGTAGGGGACTGGGGGTGTCATATGCATATCATTCTCTTGCACGCCATGTACTACTCTGTCTGGCAGGGAGAATTATAAACAATGTGCATGATTGGATATGATGACATGTGGTATGATACAGTACAAAACAATACGATCTGACAATGCAACACTGTGAAACAACATGGTATACATGTGATTCAGTATAATACCATACGATATGATACGATACAATATGATGTGACATGGTACAATATTATTCGTTGGGATATGATACAGTTTGATACAATACAATATGATACAAAATGATAATACGATAGGATTCAATGTGTACGTGCAATACCATGCGATAATAAAGTATGTAGAAAACGATCTATTTTGATATGATGAGATGCAATATGATACAGTATAATTCGGTATGCTGTGATTCTATCCGGTGCGGTCTACAACATGATGTGAAGCGATGCAATATGATACTGTTCAATACAATCTGATATACTATGCGATGCTGTATTATGCGACACAATATACTATAACATACAGTATATGATACAATATGATGCGACTAGATACGTAGGTACCTTACGCTTGGATATAATACAGAACGTAATGATATCATTCAATATGATGTGACATAGATACATGAGATGCAATATGGTACATACAATCCAATCCGGTACAGTAGGAGCCGATACAGTGCAATCCAATCCACTATAAGACTGCAATGCAATATGATACAGTAGCGTCCAATTCGATTGAATATGGTACACAAATGAAGCGACACAATATCATACTATAAAATACGATCAATATGAGATATTATACGTTGGAATAAAATACAAAACAATATGATACAATGCAATACAACATGATATAACATGATGCGATTCCACGGGTTTGGATAAAACAGTAAAAAGAAACAGCATGATTTGATATGATGAGACACACATATGGTAAGATGCAATATGTTAACAGTATGGTATACGACACTATATGAAGTGATTAAATATGATACTATACAAGAGGATATGATGCAATACAATACGATGCAATGAAATACAATACAGGGGAACTTCATTTGAACGGCCCACAATTTAACAGATATCGGAAGTAACATACTGACTAATTTACATGTGCCAGGCAAATCGCATGTAAATTAGCCATGTGCTCATGCGCTAGCTCGCTGCGCTCTTGAAAACGGCAGGCCCGGGTTAAAATCCTGGCTCAAGGAGCTAACTTTGGATTAACTTTAAAACTTTTCAAATATTTTCAAGACACAATTTTTTACTGTATTGTGGGTTTTAGGCCACGAAAAAAAGTTTAAAACTTAAGCAATAATTTTGTACTGTATACTTACTATTTAGGTCGTGAAAAAAAGTGCTTCAATTTAAAGGACAATCGGTTGTAACGGGCGAACCCCCCGTCACCATGAGTCCATTAAATCGAGGTTCCACTGTACGTCAATGTAAGCTACAATACGATACAGTATGAAATTATATGATTCAATATGATATGTCATATAGTACAAGCAGGGTACATATTAGGAAAAAAAGACTTAGACATTGCTGCAACACAGTAATATTTGAGTTAGCCTTTGAATTTCTCTAATAAATTGTGTACCTGCGTCCCCGAGGTGTAATAACTGCTGCACTGTGAAGGAGCTCCATCTGAAATGAATTATGCCTCAAGCCATATGCTTAGTGGGAATTTAATGCACTCCTAAGCTAAGATGTTTGTCAAAACAGAATCAGTTAGTGATGTCATCGCTCTCAGCTATTCTATAGGATATGATGTGATACAGTACGACAAAACACGGCATAATATGGTATAAAGCGATACCAGACAGTACAACACTACATAGATTGATATGCTGACAAAACAATCCAATCCAATATGTGATGATGATACAATGTAGTATACGATACATGATACAAAACAACATGATGTAATGTGATACCATAATATACGCTGGCGATACGATAGTTTGATACAATACAGCATGATGATATAATACAGTAAAAAAATGCCGCAATATACTAAGATGCAGCCCAATGTTAAGATGTAATATTCAATACAGTACAAAACATTACGATTCATTATGATGTGGCACAATATGATGATGCAAAGCAAAATAGTATGATTCGATATGATGTGAAACAATAAAATATGATGTGGAATTATTATGATACAATACAAAACAACAACAATACAACAAAATATGCTGCGATACAAAAAGATACGATCCACTTTGATGCAATACAATTTAAAACACTACAGTACAACAGTATGACGCGATATGATATGGATTTATACAATACTGTACAATACGACACGATACGATTCAGTAGAGTACAAAACTATGGGACATGATTTGATGTGATACGATGCAATACAACACAATATGCTTTGTCACAATACAATATAGCATGGTATAATATGATACAGTACAAAACGATGCGAGATGATGAAACATGATGTGATGTGATACGATAAACTGATTCAATGCTGTGACACTATATGATAGAGTACAAAACACGGTACAATATGACATGATAGAGTGTAAAACTAAACAATGTGATCGAATGCGATGCAATGCATTATAATATAATACACAACATCATGATTGGTGACGATATGATAGGATGCAAAATGGCACCATACAATGATATAGTCAAAATCAACATGAGCCAATGTGCTGCAATATGATGCGATACAAAGCAACAAGTTTCAATCCGATTTAATTTGATGCAGCACGCTACAATAGGGTGTGATACTACATTCATGGGGAACAGTGTTGAAATAAGAGCAATGACCAGGATGTTGTAAGCAGAGGGTGGAGTTTCTTTGGAGGCCCCGTGACATCGAGGAAGAGAAGAGCGCCGATAATTCCCAGCGGCCACCTAAAGTATCAAGCAAACCGAAAAAGAGAGAGCGGGCGAAATAGGCTGAGATAGGGTGAGATAGCGAGGACCGCTGACACAACAGAATTACGGGAGGAGCGGGGGCTTTTTGAAGAAAACATGAGCTGAAGGGAAGAAGAAGACATCAGCCAAAACCAATTTCTCTCTCGGTTTTACGGCGGCTTACGAAACTCGGTGAAAGCGCCTCATCAAATGGGCTAGCCAAGCATACTTCCACTCATTTAAAAGCATTATGTTGACTGATGTATCTGCCATAACAAGCCATTGACAACACTAGCCTGTGTCTTCTACTTTTGACCATGATGACGATGGTTTTGAGTCATGTGTCATGACAACAATGACAGACGTAGCTGAGGTCAATATCGACCATATACAAGGCAATATTCCATGCAGTATGATGTGATGTGATACCAAATGTTATGATACAATACAATATGATGTGGACATATGCTGGGCTTCACAACACCCAGCCAGCCACCCTCCATTCACGTTGGTTTCCTTGCAGTGGAAGGACAATATCAGCTGGTGGCAGTCATGGACCATTAAGCTCGTATGCTAATTACTAATAATCATCACAGAAGAATAAGAAGAAGAACAACAACAACAAGGCACCACTATACACGACAATAAATTATGATGTGATACTATATGCTACGACGTGATACTATATGCTACGACGCGATACTAAAAGGTGCGGTATGCTATGATATAGTACAAAACTGACATCAAACAACAAAATGCCTGACGATACAATATGATACAGTACAATGCAATACGATATGATATGATTAGATACAAAATAGTACAAAATAATGTGATTTGATATGATGCAGCACAATACACTGTGATACGATATAGTACAATCCTGCTATGTGATATAGTAGAACATGATCCGATCCAATATCATGTGACATGATCCAATATGATATAGTGTAAAATGTGACACAGTATTATGGCATTGAATCAATCTGAACTTTCTAAGACAAACAGAACAGTTCAGTTGCGTTCGATTCAATCCCCTGTGAATGAAATGACCTGGATAAATGAAATATAGATCGATATAGTACAAAATGTTAAATAATTTGAGATGAAACAATATGATACAACATTTTGCAAAACAAAAACGATTTGTTATTTTGTGGTGTGGTATGCTGCAATACAACAGTACGATCCAATGTGATGCTATGCTACGCGATACAATACGATATGACAGTATGAGATTGTCATGGTCTGTGTTTTGGTTTGGGTTGTGTTTAGTTTTGTTCCATGTCCCCCTGCTCCAGTGTGTTCCACTAACATGTGTATGTGTTCACTGTGATGGGTTAAATGCAGAGAACAAATTTCGTGTGCATGCATGCATGTTCATGACAATAAAAGATGATTCTTCTTCTTCTTCTTCTTCTTCTTCCTGTGTTCCATGTTTGTCGTGTGCTCATTAGGTTGTTGTGTCCACCTGTTCTCGTCTACTTTGTGTCGACCAATCAGCTCTCTCCAGCCACTCGTGTCTTGTCCAGGTGTTCCTCGTTGTCTCGTCAATTTGTTTGTATTTAGTTCCCTGGTTTCTTTCACTTCTTGTCGGTTCATTGTCGTTGTCACGTCTTGCCATGTCATAGTCGGCAGTTGTTTTTATCATTGTGATTAAATATTATTATTTTGAGATTCCCGCACTCCTGCCTTGCCTCCCTGCTTCCCTGCAATTGGGTCCACCATGTTCTTGCCTTCCGTTCCTCGCCTTCGCCCTAACCACGTACGTGACAGAATGAACCGACCAGAACAGGACCCAGCAGGAAGAACATGGCGTCACCCTGGACACCACCAAACTGCCTCCCACCGTCCTCAGCCTGCCATCCATACCTACCCTCCTCCAGTAAGCCCTATCGTTCAGTCTTTTCTGTCCTTTTCATCGGGTCCCCCCACTTGTCCTAGTTATTCACCATGCCCTACTATTTTACATCCACATGTTTCTTTAGATTCTGATTTTTCTGATTGTGAAGATGGCCCCGATTTAGTTAACCTCCTGTCTGATTCTGAATCTGACACAGATTTAGATTTTTCTGGTTCCTTCCCTAGTTTATCCCGTCCTCGTCAGTTTTTGTCACGTCTCCCCGTTTCCAACCCCAGTGAGTCTAAATCCTTTCCCTCGGACCGTTTCTTGGACACCCGTTTGGCCATCTACCCGGGACCGCCGCGTGGTGGCCAGCGGAGGCGCCCAAGTAAAGGTAAAATTTTGCCCCCTCGTTGTTTTTCCCCCGTTCACAAGTCACTTAATTTTTCACCTGTTCCCACACGTTGTTCCACGGCTCCAATTAAGTCACGTCTAGTCAAACCTGCCCCCAAGCCAGCATGTTCAGTACCAGCCATTTTTCCTAGTTCACCTTCCCGAGACCTTGTGCACTCTTCCACTCCCGTACCCTCTACTCCCAAACCTCAATGGCGGCAGGCTGAGGAAGCGACTGCAGGTCCCGTTCCTGCTCCTTGGCAGCTGCGGCAGGCTCCCGTTCCTGCTCCTCGGCAGCTGCGGCAAGCTCCCGTTCCTGCTCCTCAGCAGCTGCGGCAGGCTCCCGTTCCTGCTCCTCGGCAGCTGCGGAAGGCTCCCGTTCCTGCTCCTCGGCAGGTGCGGAAGGCTCCCGTTCCTGCTCCTTGGCAGCTGCGCCAGGCTCCCGCTCCGGCGGCGCTCGTCCAGCGGCCGCCACCCGTCCCCGCTCCGGCAGCGCTCGTCCAGCGGCCGCCACCCGTCCCCGCTCCGGCGGCGCTCGTCCGGCGGCGCTCGTCCAGCGGCCGCCACCCGTCCTTGCTCCGGCGGCGCTCGTCCAGCGGCCGCCACCCGTCCCCGCTCCGGCGGCGCTCGTCCAGCGGCCCCCACCCGTCCTTGCTCCGGCGGCGCTCGTCCAGAGGCCGCCACCCGTCCTTGCTCCGGCGGCGCTCGTCCAGCGGCCGCCACCCGACCCCGCTCCGGCGGCGTTCGTCCACCGGCCCCCACCCAACCCTATTGCCTGCATTACCATTGGGTTCGGCACCCAACCCTATTGCCTGGCCCCTGCATTACCATTGGGTTCGGCACCGTGGCCGTCCGCCTGAATGGCCCTGTAAAGACCCTGGTGCTTGGCGTCCTGGACGACCTCCTGAAGTGCTCAGCCAAGCACCTCCCCTCGGGTGGCCTGGATGGCCACCAGACTGACCTGAGGGGTGGACCCTGTTTTTAGCCCATGGTTCGGTAAATTTTCAGTCAGTTTTGTGAATGTTTTCTCTTCTTTCTCTCTCTCTTTATTTTCCTTGTCAGCAGAAAGTGCATTTTGTTGTGAATTGAATACAGTAATCCATGCTCCATCGCTGGGGTTACATTCCAGCGCACCCCCGCAATTAGTGAAATGCATGATCTAGAAATACCCTACTTTAATACATAGTCATGTTTTTATAGCATTTAAGGCACTTAAATTTCTTTAAAGGTCTTTAAACACAATTTTAAAACATTACAAACACTTTTAAACACATATACTATATTGAGAGAGAGCAATAGCAATGGATAACACAAAAAGTCTTGAAAAAAAACAGTACCAAAAAATAGAGTAACAACTAATAATACTGCGATTAAAAAAGCATGAACGTGAGATTACTGTAAAATTATTTTTTTCAAGTTAACTTGTTTAAACACAATTACTTTGACTGGTAAACTGCCTCTTATCCCTTGACTATTTGTATACACGTGACGTTACAGTAGTAATATGTGTGTAACCAATTTAAACATACAAAATTGAAAACAAAAACACTACTTGTGTAACAGCTGAATTAAGCGTGGGTCAATTGCTCATGCCAGCACCATGCTCTGCAGTCATGAGAAATTTACACACGCTTAATCCAACTGTTGCACTTATAAAGTCATAGAGGTTAAAACAGCGTACGATATGATACGATAGGATGTATTACAAAACAATACGATTCGATATGATGGTATTATATTCAATCCAATGTGGCACAATATGCTCCAATACGACATTATAATCGAATAACATGCTATATATTTTTTTGCAATGCACTACGTTACACTATAGGCTGTAGGACTGTATTTTCTTCTTGTCACATTTAATGTACAGGCATTGCAGTAAAAAGTCAGTGCAAGGATGTAGAAGGACAAGCTGCACTCTTGTCTTTTCACTCCAAGTAGCTCAAGAAGAAGAAAAAATGAATTTATCTTGGCGGGAGCACACAAGATGTCCAACGGTGCATCAGAGATGGATTTTCTTTTCCATTGGACAGAACAATGCGGTGTGTTCCCGATAGTAAACGTAGTCATCCTTCAGGAGACTCCGTGGCACCGACGACTCACACTGACTGATGGCACTGTCAAGCAGTAAAAAAATACATGATGGCATGAGGATCCTGGCTCTTCAGTGCACAAATGTACAGTGAAGCGGCAAGGAATTGGACCAAAATGCTCAGGAAAATGTTTATCTTAGACAACTTTATTTATTAAAATACCTGTTATGTTCATCACAGACTTAATGTTTACAAAAAATACATGAAATCAAAATGGAAGTTTCTGTAATGTCTTTTACATTCATCATAGATGCTAAATTGACTTTGATGTTTACTAAAAACATGTAAATACCAAATCTGTAAAGTTTAAGTTTACAAGAGTACCTGTTATGTTCATACGAAAACAATTTTATTAATCTGAAGTTTACAAAAACACACACGTTACACTCGTCGAGGACTAAATTGTCTTTGTAATGAAAACATGTATGGTACAGTCCTTAAAGACTCAATTGTCTTTGATGTTTACAAAACACGTGGTACGTTCCTTAAAAACGAAATTGTCTTTCATGTTTTGGAAAAGACTGACACTGAGTTTGCCATGGACATGAATTTATCTTCGATTTGTACTATTTTCATTGGTATTTTTTGATGCTTTACATTCCTTAAGGAGTAAATTGTACAATACGTTTTGGAGAACAGCTATGTGACATTCTTCAAAGACAGAACCCTTATTTCAAATTCAAAGCAGGTATGTTTTATATTGACTCTTTTATCCATCATTTTTACTTATTGGTTTCTGAGGTGATCTTCCCATTTTCCCATTTCTAGAATATTGAACTTGGATTTTTACAAAAACATACTTTATTCGAAGACAGAATTGCCTTTGATGCTAACAACAACACTTGCTACAAATATTCTATGTTTCGGAAAATATCTACCTCATGTTCGTTAAAGACTAAATTGTCTTTGACGATATGGAAAACACATACGCAACCTTCGAGGAAAAATAAGGTGTTGTTTTTATAAACATCAAAGACTATATAGTCTTCGGAATGTAAGTATTTTCATGAACTTCAATCGACATTCTTGTTACTTAACATCTTTGATGTTTATGAAAACACAACACTACATCCCTCATCGTCCTAATTTACACAGTAAGCAGTGAATGAATGCGGTTCCCACTGATGTTTTATACAAGACTTTTAATCCGAGACGTCTTTTTACTCCCATTGTTGGAACCGCCTGCGACTCTGTTTCAGCTATTTTTACTCATGCTCCTCCTGTTGGCTGTGTGTCATTCTTTCATCCCATATCACAAAAGCCTTCTTTGTGACGGAAGAAGACGAGTCCTAGAGAGGAGAAGCGTGTCAAGCTTGAACATATTTGAATATGTTGAGCGAGCAGACAAATGTAGCGTATCTATATTTGAAGCAAAATAAGACAGTGAGCAGGGTAAAAAAAAAAAGAAAAGAAAAGAAAAAAAACAATGGAAGTGATGCAGCTGGGAGGGTTCGTTCCGGGTGACCCTGTGAGTATGAAAGGAGGTGCGGATACTGGCAGAGGTGACCTCATCGAGCTGGGTGACACTGAGGAAGGATGGTCCAGGTGGAACCTTTGACTTCCCCAAGAACAACTGAGCTCACTGGCCACAATTAATCTTCATTAAAAACTTTGTTGTCTGCTCTTCTTGGCCCCATATACCAACTTTGTGCCTGGAGGTGGACTTACCTCACTAGGACAATACCCGGAACAATATGGTCCATTGAATCCTGAGCAGGAGCCATTCTCGCACCCAAAAAAACATTGTCATTTTGCAGGGGAGTAGAATAATAATTTAAAAAAAAACAGTGATGTCATTGTACATCTAGTGTTCAGCGGAAAATAAGATAACAATGAAAAAGAATATAGTCTATAAAGTCTATCTTCATTTTGTCATTTTGGTTTGTCCCGTTAGGGGTCGCCACAGAGCGTCTTCTTGTTCCATCTATGCCTATCTTCTGCATCCTCCTGTCTCACACCAAGGGTCCTCATGTGTTCCCTAAACTTCCCTCACTACATCTATCAATTTTCTCTTTGGTCTTCCTCTAACTCTCTTGGCTGGCAGCTCCATCCTCATCATCCTTCTACCAATATACTCACAATCTATCAAACCCGCGAAGTCTGCTCTCTCTAACTTTGTCTCCAAAACATCTAACCTTGGCTGTCCCTCTGATGAGCTCATTTCTAATCCTTTCCAACCTGCTCACTCCTAGAGAGAACATCAACATCTTAAAACTTTCTGGAGTCAAGGGTCAAACTGATCATTTTTGTGTTTACCATTATAGTTCACCTAGAGAAAAACGGTTGACCTTACCTTGTTTGGTGTCATTTTTTTCCAGAACAACCTCTAATGTGTGACTGTACAATTTTTACATACTATGGTAACAGACCCAAAATCACACAGAAAACACAAAAGACATGTTGAACGAGCCATTTTTATAACATAGAATTGAAATATAATTAGTACATTTCAAAATGGGGCGGCACGGTGACGGACTGGTTAGAGCGTCAGCCTCACAGTTCTGTGGACCCGGGTTCAATCCCTGGCCCCGCCTGTGTGGAGTTTGCATGTTCTCCCCGTGCCTGCGTGGGTTTTCTCCGGGCACTACGGTTTCCTCCCACATCCCAAAAACATGCATTAATTGGAGACTCTAAATTGCCCGTAGGCATGACTGTGAGTGCGAATGGTTGTTTGTTTCTATGTGCCTTGCGATTGGCTGGCAACCTAGTGAGGAGAAGCGGCTCAGAAAATGGATGGATGGATGGATGGATTTCAAAATGTAGGTAAACATTTCAAAATTATATTATATATATTATATATATATATATATATATATATATATATATATATATATATATATATATATATATATAAACTATTTACAGTAAAATGCAGGCAATTTATCAGCCGCTTTAACACACAAATTATTTTTGCCAAAGTTTCCAGTCCACCACAATGGACAGGATTGAACAGGATTGACACTTCCATGGTCTGTCCCTTCTCTGTTTGTCCACCTAGAGGCAGCGTTTGCATTTCAGTCTGCTTCATAGTGAAAATCGTCATTCAGATGTCACTCTGCGTCTCTGTTAGCGCCTTCCAGTTCAGAGCTGCAAAGTCTGTGCCAAATCCATTAGCTGCCTCATGATTTTTACACAAAACAATTAAAAAAACAACGACACTATACAAAATACACCACATGGTAAATGAACTACAGGGAACGGCATTTGCTTCATTTGCACAATATTAATATACCTCTGTCCTCTTCAGTGACTCATCCGCGACTCTCGCGGCAAGCGATGAGGCGTTGTGCCCATACGGTCAGCACAGTTCTGAGGACTGGGGCTCAAATCCCACTCCCACCTGTGTGGAGTTTGCATGTTCTCCCCGTGCCTGCGTGGGTTTTCTCCGGGCACTCTGGTTTCCTCCCACATCCCAAAAACATGCACGGTAGGTTCATCGAAGACTCTAAATTGCCCCTAGGTGTAAATGTGAGTGGGGATGGTTGTTTGTTTATATGTGTCCTGCGAGTGGCAGGCGACCAGTTCATGGTGTACCCCACCTCTCGGCCAGAGTCAGCTGGGATAGGCTCCAGCACACCCGCGACCCTAGTGAGGATAAGCGGTGCGGAAAAGGGATGGATGGATAGCAATAAAAGCATTTTTTTTCACTCCATCAGTGGATCAAACAACTGGATGGCTCATTAAAAAGTCAAACGTGTGCTTTCATTTAGCGTCAAACCCTGATTGAGATTAAACAGCGCCACAATACTGCGGAATATAACAATTTATTCTCATTTAAACAGTTGGAAAATAAAAATAGCATTCCACTCTATTCCAGACAGTGGTCTCTGGTGAGCACTGAAATAATCACCCCATCCGCTTGTATTACGATACAACATTGCATTGTTCCTGAGGGGACGGCTTGTTAGTTTTTAATAACGTGTTTTTGTTAGACGTAAATGCAGAGCGTAATGTGCTCTTATTGCTTTTTGTGACAAACATGGCGCTGATACCACAACGCTTTGATTCTACAAAAAGGAATTAATTTCTCCCTCTGTGACTCGTCAGAGGATTTGTGTCATCGAGACAACGGTGTTCGGTGACTTCCTTGGAGAAATAACTTCGCGCGGTACAATTTCCTTTAATTAGGCAGAAAAAAACATCTAACTGAAGCAAAAGTGGTGGGGAGGGTTCATCATACTGCTAATAAAGAAGATTAATATTGGATCCCATCTATCTATCTATCTATCCATCCATCCATCCATCCATCTGTAGCTAGCTACCTACTACTAAGAAAACCTGTTAGAAAATTATCTTTGCTTACTGACTCACATTACCACGTGATTTACAGCACTACCTACCTACCTACCTACCTACCTACCTACCCACCTACCCACCTACCTACCTACCTA